>NC_082381.1:10490805-11235805 GCF_027477595.1 Haemorhous mexicanus
CGTCTGCACTGCAGCAGAGGTGAAAGGCTGCCGGGGGGCCGCAGCGACATGGAGGCCGCGGCCTAGTGCAGGCCGCAGCCAGACCAGCTCTGAACTAACACCAAACAAACACTTACCCGAAATGCAGACAGCGAAAATACGCACTTGGACTCGCTTTGACACACTCTGTCTTCAGATAAAGCCGATGCTAAACAATACAGGTTTTTTCCCCCCCCCTTCCCCCTGGGAATTCGGTGGTAAAATTCTGCCTGGCTTCATCACAGTCCTGATTTTATCCAAGGGCTGAATGTCCCAGATGGATTTTGCAGGGAGCTCTTGTGGGCTTCTGTGGGACCCTTTACATCAGTGATGCCTGAAGAGACTCAGAAGTCATTGTGAACCAAGGTAAATAAATGAAACTCATGGTTTCAGGAAGACGAGGGAGTGCAGAGACTCCCCTGCTGTGGCAGTACCAATCGTGGGTTCCTCTGGCTCTGGGTTGAAGGCACTTGAGGCAGTAGTTCATGTTCAGACTCAGGTGTTTATTATTTCTTATCAGTAAAACAGTCTCTCTGCTGTGAGCTGGGCAGCTTGTCACTAGAAGGCACAAAATGCCCAACAAGCTCTTGGTACAAGGGATTTTACAGCTAAACTATCCAATTAAGAGCTGACACCTGGATTATTTCCCCTTTAACCCAAGAACTGATCCCACAGAGCCCCAGTGCAGACTTTTCTGCCCAGTTACAAAAAGCCACCCAAACCCATGGAGAAGGAGGAAGAAGAAGGTGAAGAAGAAGCCCAGGATGACACCCTGTGCCCTCCATCCTGCTCCCATCCACAGCACCCTAAAAACCCCAAACCCTCAATGTCTCACCCAGTGACACACCTGCACTGCTCTCTACAATCTATTTCACACTTCTGTGGGTTCCAGTCCCTCTGGAAGTGTGGGAAACTTTCTCCATGGATGAGGGTCAGAGTCAGAGCTCCCCTGGGGTCAGGGCACCCCAGGGCAGACACAGAAATATTCCCTGGGTGCCCTGGGCTTCCACACCCTGTTCCAAAGGTGCATCAAGTTTTGAAGAGCCCTTTGCTCCAGTGGGAAATCACTGGAGTTTCTGGGCTTTGTTTTGGTTTTTGGGGGTTTTTTTTGGAGGATTTGTTTCGCTTTTGTTCTGCTTTTGTTTCTGATTTTTTTAAATAAAATGGGATGGGGAATAACTGCAAACAAGAGTTAGGCTAAGAAGCAGCATTTCACTGGGATGGCAGGAATAATAGGATATTTATGCGGTGTTTTGGTAGAACTTTGGGGGCTTTTGTGCCCTCTGAGCTGCAAAGAGTGCAGCAGGGCCAGGCCAGTGGTGGGCTGGTTTGCAGTCCCAGCAGTGTCCCCGGGAGGACAAGAGCAGAGCCAAATCCTTCCTCACCATGTTTATAAATAGCTGGCAAGGCCTCATTGCCAGAATTAATTACATCTATCTCCTGACACAGTCTCAGCTCGATTAACTACGTCTGTAATTATTACTCCTGGAGAAGAAATAAACCAACCCACCAAGAACCTGCGAGTGTGTGAAAGGAAAACTTTCTGATTTATGTTCCTGGCATGGGCAGGAACAATTTCAAAAGGTTTCAGCTGTGTCAGCCCAAATGAAATGATGCTGCAGGGCCAGGCTGTGACAATGCTGCTCCAGTGAGCAGCACACACTTACACAGCCAATTTTTTCTGTATCAGGAATATATCTATGATCACAAGAGCTTCCTCCTCAAAGGAACTTAAAGAGGAAGGATGGAGCTCTTATTTTGCTACGGTTGTGTTAGCCCTGTTTGCAGTGGATTGAAAACAAAAAAAAAAAAAAGAAAAAAAAAAAAAAGAAAAAGAAAAAAAGAAAGAGTTTTTTTTACTGCTCAGGAAATCTAAACCTGAGGGTGGAAAGTGAGTTCTTGCCTGCTAAGGTCATTTTGATTTTTCTGAGGTGGGTTTTGAAGTTCAAAGCAGATAAGGGCCCTATCTGGGGATACAAGCCACTGTAACATAACACTTATCCAATTTGCAAGGATGTTAATAGCTTCAAAGTTCCCTCCAAAGGCAAACTAAACTTCCCAGCCTCAGCCAGCAAGGCATAAGCTGGTAAGAGATTCAGCTTCCTTTCTTGGCTGCAGTTACATGTTTCCTCTAAATTACACTAAAACAAGCTGTGGGGTTAGCAAGGCAAATACTAAAACTTAGAAAAATAAAAAAACAAAATAAATATAAGACAGGGAAAAAAAATAAAGACAACTTGTCTCAATAAATGACAAAGGAGGACCATTGTACCAAAAGAGAAGCCCTACCATAGAGCATCTGGGTTGGTTTGGGGGTTATTTTAATTATTTTATTTATTTTATTGATTTTGCCTTTCTTTGTGCCACATCTGACTGCAGAGAGCAGGAAGAGGAATCCAGCACCTTGAATAAAGACCTTCTTATCTCTTTTCCTCAGAAAAACTATGCCTAGAAACAGGTACACCTTGCAGATTATTTATGCAGGTGAAAGCAGCAGGGAATTTACCAAGAGTTGCTTACAAAAAGATTAATTTTTCACACTTTTTCGTCGGGTTTTTTTGGGCTTTTTGCACGGTTTTGTAGGCTGTTTGTTTGTTTGTGTTTTTGTTGATTTTTTTCTGGTGTTTATTTTGGTTTGGGGTTTTTTTTTGGGGAGGGTTTGTTTTGCTTAAGTTATGGGGTTTTTTTAATAAAAAACCATGATGGCTGCAATGTCAAAAATTTCTGGGTTGGTTTTTGAATTATGGAATGGAGTCCAGTGCAAGGAAATTATGCCTAAATAATCCAGTGTGATCTGCATAGAGGTATCATTTATAGCTCTTTTTAACACTGCAATCAAAATAGCCCAATGATCTGCCTGGATGCTCTTTTTGGATCACAGCACCTTGATTTTTAATTCTGCTAACCAAAAGACTGCCACACGAATTTAACAGACAAACTAGCACAAAGAGAAGAAAACAGTCAGTGACTAACAAATAATTAAATGTCATTTATACATCATTTTCCTTATGATGTAAATTATTGATGTACATTAGAGCCACCTGAAAAAATAGTGTGCTTGCCATCATGGGACATTTTTTCTTTTTTTTAATTCATATCAGAGTAAAATGGGGAATTCTCAGAAATCTTTGCAGGCTAATAATGTCTACAATTTTTATTCTTTTTTCCACTGAGCAATGTAAAGCAGTGTCCCTGACAGTTATTAACTGAGGAAGTGATCTCATTCCTACGCCACTAAGAGTATTTAAATTTAAATTTAAGTTTGAAAGATCCACTTTAGTCTCCCCACTTAGAAAGGGGCAGCCAGCCAACCTGGCTGCAGACCAAGAAATCAGCGTTTCCCTGTACAGACAGCTCCAAAAAGGACCATTTCAGATTTCAGCAGAGAGTTCTCAGAAGCCAAGCAGTGAAACAAAGGACACTGAGAAAATAACACGCTTCTGATATGATGCACATACCAAGATTGCTCAGTGATATAGTGATCTTATGAGTGGAAGAGTACTGGCTGGGAAAAAATCTAAACAGCTTGAAAAAAACAAACAGGAGGAAGGTGGTTTGGCAGTGTAAAAAGTCTGGACTACAAGAGATCATCTTGGTCACATACCCCATTTTTTGGACTTAATGGGTTCTAAGTATTCCAGTGGAAAGCCAAGCTGGCTGTAGATATTTATATTCAATTATATGACCAGGGATAATTTGGCTTCTGACTTTTAAAGTCAGGTTTGGTTTGCTTTTTAATTTCTGCATTGTCCTCCTTAGTAAGACAATAAGTACCTCTATGTATATTTTGTATAACATTGTTTTACAGTTCAGATGGCATGTAAACCATTTTAAAGATATAATGTGGACTACAGCCACCAGCTGCTGGGAAATATGAGCAATAAAGGTCCACATCCCTAAAAAAACCCTATTTTTTTTTTTTTCCTGAACATGCTAAATCTCCCCACCCTCCCAGTCTGGGTGAAATATTGCCTTTTCTGTGCAGGGCACAGCTGAGAATCCTGCCCAGCTGTAGCACCAGGTTCAGATGGAGGTTTCAGGCTTTGAATTGCAGAAGCTGCTCTCACTCAAGCAAAGTGGGCAGCTACACCAAGAGGAAGAGACTGATAAGCAGATAATAAACCCATTCTACTTTTTTTTCTTCTTCTTTTTCTTTCTTTTTTCTTTTTTTTTTTTTCTCTCTCCGAGCCTAGCAGCAAGAAGCCAAGAGCTTCATTGGCTCATGTTGCACACACAGCTGTAACAAAGGAGGCTGTAGCTTTGCTACTTTCACGACATGTTTAGATGAATAACATCATACTTTGAAATAGTCGGGGACTATTCACGGCTGGTTTTCTGTTCAATGAAGTCACACTCGAAGTCAAAGTTAATAGTTAACGCATGTCCTTTTCAATTAATGCACAGAATTAAGAAAAAAGAAACAAAACAGCAAAGCACAAAACACACACAACCCAACTAACAAACAAAACAGAAACCAAAACACCAAAAAAACCCCAAAACCAAAACACCAAATCAAAACCCAAAACACGAAAAAACCCACAAAAAAAAAAAAAAGAAAAAAAAGAAAAAAAAAAAAAAAAACAAAAAACCCCCAAAAATCCCCAAAAAACCCCAAAAACCAAAAAAAACCCAAAAGAACACATAGTCAACCAAAAAACCCACAACACAGGATGCTTCAGCCAAGAGTCCAAGAGACTTTAAGAAGTCCAAGAGACCAGACTCTGCTTCTTGTGGCCCTCAGCATCAAGTCTGAATTCTGTGCTGAGTCTGAACCTGATGCACTAGGACAGAGAGCACTGTAGTTGATCTTAGGTTGGTATTTGTACTTTGACTTTTGCTTGAACTAATATTTAATCAAGTTTGTTGCCTCATATGCATCCTTCAGCATTGGAGGGAGATTTATTTTAGCAAGGTTTTGGAGAGTGATAAATTTGTTAGAAAGAATTTGCAGATAAGACAAAAGAGCTGTTCTGCAGCCGTGATAAGGAAGGCTGCTTTGAAAAATCAGAGACCATATGAAGTCCATTAAGGACTGCTGAACTGCACAAAAACAACGGCAACATCCCTTCCTGTGACTCCTCGGAATATAAGAGCTCGCACAGTGCTTCAAAGGGACCTCAAGAATAACATGATTGGGGCTCACGGTCAGGCACTTAAACCCATGTAGGGCGGCGGGAAGAGTGAAATGTGTTCTCTCTTTGTTCAACCTCCCCTGCGCCTTATCTTATTTTCTCTCTCGCAGTGTTTACTCAGCGTTCATCCTCGGCCGGGCTGGGCTGCAGCACATGAATGAATGAAGACGTCTTTGAAGTCGCTGTGCCGAGCAGAACAGTCGAAGCTCTTCTTTGATAAGTTCACATGAATAGAGCCATTTGCTATTAACACGTCTTTTACTGACGCAGCTATTATGCCTGGGGAGAATTAAGAGTCTTTTTCGGGTGCGCGGTTGCAGCTCCCATTAGGGCTAAACGATTCTGCAAACTCGTATTTGGGGCGAGGATGTGCATAATGATAATTGCCGCGCATTTGCATGCGCATTTAATCCAGAGAGAGCTCGACATGCTTTACAAACTCCACCAACACAATTACACATGTTGTAAATGTAGAATCACTTTGTCAACAGCTGCTGTGCAGCCACCTCGAGGTGAGACCCAACAGCTGTGCAGCAACACAAAGCAGCACCACAGAATGTGGCAGCAGCCGGGAAAAACTTAAATTGCCTTATCTGGCTGAAAACACCAGGAGAATTCTAGGTAAGCTACATGCAAATTACTCGAATGAAACGCTGGCTGGAGCTCTGGAGGTAACACTCCTACTGTTGAAGGGAAAGTGGCGTTTTTAATGATGGCAATTTGCCCGAACCTCTGTTTTATGTCTCTGAGTAAGGGCTGCACCTCCAGCTCCAGGGTGATGGCAAACAGAGGCCAGGGCAGGGTCTCGGTCAGCCAGACCAGAGTGCCACCTACAGCACAAGCATCTGCAGGGCTTGGTGATGCCCTGACCTGGATCCCAATCCCTGAACCTAGCCCAGAACGGCAGGTGGAACTACAGGGCACATATTTCACTGAGAAAAACACACAGCATTTGTAAAGGGGAGGGAAAAACCCCAAAAGGGCGATGTCAACATGATGTAAGAAACTGAAAGCCTGATGATGGTTTCACCATCACTAGGGGAATGCATTTCCTTGCATGTGAAATAATAAATGGGCAAGTGGTGGCATTGCCCACTGCCAGGGCTTTCATTGTCTTGGCTGTGGTGGTGGGGAAATGCCTCTCCTGGCTGGGGCAGCTTTGTTTCTCCCTGGTTCAAAGGCACCCTCTGAAGAAAATGTGGGAGCTTTCCACAGCTGGAGAGGACACTGTGGTCAAAACACACAGAAAATTCTTGCTTCCTGAATCATGGAAATCTAATAACTCTTTGCTCAGGCTTTGAGACTCTGGAAAATTCTGGCGTGTTTCCCATCAGTACAATCTCCTTGAAGGAAAATTAGGGAAGAGTGGATTTTCATGCCATCTGTTGTCCTTCCTGCCCACCACGAGCCCGATCCTGTGTTAGTGACTGCCTCATCCCCAGCCCATGGCCCCTACCCAGACCTCACATTATCCTCAAGCACTGCCCTGGGCTCTTCTTTCCCCTTCCTGCTGCAGGAGAACAGCTCTTCCTCTGGCACTGGGGCCCACAGTAAATGGCAGCTGGTGTTCTGGTCACACAGCCCCACATGGCTTTTCTGGGCAGCTGCAAATGCCACTCCTGGATATCCTGGCTGGGGAGGCAGCCAGAGGGGACAGCAAGCAGGAGCCTGAAGATGCTGTGAGCATCACATTTTGAAGCCTGGTTTCCACCACAAACCCCCTCTCCTGCCCCGACAGCAATTCCCTCCTGTGCAGAATCCCAAATAAAACTCCATTTTGCAAAGGAAAGAATCCTTCCCTTCCCTCCAGGCGTGACCCTCCCTTCCGTTCTGAGGAGGGGGAAGATGCCTGAAGTGAGGATGGGCACCCACGGGAGGGGCTCAGGGTTGGGCTGGGGGCAGCTGGAGCAGCCCAGGGAGGGTCTGTGTCACTGCTGAGGGCCCAAGAGTCACGTCAGCACAAACAAAGTGGGGAAGAGCTGGCCAGCATGTGTTGTCAAGCTCTCCTCTTCCGACAGCTCCAGATGGGGACCACATGGAGCCCAAAGTAAAAGTGCAGCAAATGAACCTAATCCTCTAATTCTCTGCCTGCAGTGAAATGGGCTCTCACTGCTGCTCTCCTAATGAAAAAACGAGTGAGCAGTCATCTGTCTAGGTCGCTCTCATTGCTTCTTATTGGCATAACTGACTCTTACCATGACTGGCTAAAGCAGCAGAGAGAAACAAATTATAGTCTGTTTTCTGAGCCTGTTTTGAAACAGAAATCAGAAACATATTTTTCGTTTGGGAGGACAGCAATGTGCAGCTTTATTTTTTATTCTTTTTTTTTTTTTTTTTTTGTACAATTTTGTTTTATAAGAAGCAGTTTCCCCCCACGTTTCTAATTACCCACCATAGCCCTTTGATCTCCCTCTAACCTTGCTATTAATTACTTCTCCAAATACAGCAGTAGCAGCAGCTTTTCATAAGACTTTTATTCTTCTTAGGACCTGATACAACTGCCATCAAAGTGAGTAAAAGCCTTTCAATCCACTTTAGACAAAGGGCCTTGTATCAGGCCCTTTGTGAAAATGCATAATCCACCATTAAAAGGGGGGCAGTCACTCCTCCATCCTTCTCCTTCTGTTGGTTTCAGGGAAAGTGAATCAGCACAAACACAGAAATCCTAAATACTGATAGAAAATAACAGCGTTCCCAATTCGAAATAAAGTACTGCCTGTTTCTCATGCTAAACATCATGTACAGTGTTGCTTTACTCACCAGAGTGACTGACAAACTCTTTGGTTTTTTAATGGCATGTCCTGGAAAATAATGAAAGGCCGGATTTCCACATGCTGTTGTTCATTGCTGTCTAGACTATACTGTGAAATGTACATGACAGCTCCTTGGAGGTGAGATCTTTTTGTTTGCTGACCATACAGCTGGAAATCATGTTCTGAATGTCCTGGACATTCAGGGATAAGTGCAGAATTAATGGCTATAATGTATTTTTAAGTGTCTGATGAAATTACAGCTCAATCTTACTCCGCTCAAATTGTAGCTGCCATTATAACTATATATTTGATGCAAGGAGGGTTGAGACCAGACTTCCATCAACCTTCTTTCATAAGGTTTCAATCTGTGTAGCTCAGTCTTAAATACAAATTACACAGTCATGGGAAAATTTTTATTCTGGGAGGTGTGGAGATAATGATCTCTTGCTCATTCATTGAACTCTTATAATTCCAGTTAATCACAGTGTTGTCAAGGGCCCGTCTCCATCTCCCCTACGCCATTCCCCAGGCTCTGAGGCTGCTGTCACTACCCTCAATCCTGCTTGGATCAGCCCCAGTCCCACAGCCTCTCATCACAAAACCATGGAATCACAGACTTGTTAAGGTTGGAGAAGAGCACTGAGGTCACCCTGCAACCACCAACCCAGCACCACGGCCACTTCACCACTGAACCATGTCCTCAAATGCCACAGCCACACGTGCTCTGAACAGCTCCGGGGACAGTGACTGCACCACTGTCCTGGAAAGCCTGTTCCAGTGCCTGAACACTCTTTCAATGAAGATTTATTTGGTAATATCCCACCAAAGCCTTCCCAGAGCCATTTCCTCTTGTCTTATCAATTATTGCTTGTGAGCAGAGCCCAAGCCCCACCTGTCTGCACTCTCCTGGCAGGAGCTGTGCAGAGCCACAAGGTCCCCCTGAGCCTCCTTTGCTCCAGGCTGAGCCCCTTCCCAGCTCCCTCAGCCCCTCCTGGAGCTCCATTCCCTTCCCCAGCTCCGTTCCCCTCTCTGGCCACACTGCAGCCCCTCAATGTCTCTCTTCTGAGGGGCCCAGAGCTGCCCTCAGCATTCAAGGTGCAAAGGGCAGACACTCCCCATCAGTGCTGGGAACATCCCCAGCCTCATGGGGGTTGGGTTCATCCAGGTCTTTCCCGAGCTGGACATCCCAAAAGAGAGCATTCATTCCCTTGATCTCCTTGCACAGGGCAGGGCTTTGCATTTTTTTGGTGTGACTCCTGCAGGCCCATTCCCCCCGACTGGAATTGATGCCTCAGGTTTGAGCTTTTCTATTTTTCACATTCTGTGCTGCCTTAGTGTGTGGGTCTGGGCTTCATGTGAGGGGATGGTGAGCTCTGTGCACAGAGCAGGGAGACAAAACAATTCCTGCTCCAACTGGGCACCAAGGACAAATGAGCCAGATCTCAGCCCAGGAGCACAAACCCCGTGGGCTGGAGAGAGAAAAACAAGCAGGGTGGGAGTGCCTGGGCTAAAGCTGGGCTGGGACAATGAACTGCAAGGTGCAAATGGAGCAGAGCTGATCCCAGGGAGAGACCCCGTGCCTGGCTGTGCATTTTGGGGCCTTTTTGGGTCATCTTGGGTGCAGCCCTGGCTGGGCTCTGGTGCTGCCCAAGGTGCATCCATGGAGGAGATCCTTGGAATAAATCCCTGCTTTATTCTGGAACTCTGCCCAGCCTCTGTTCTAGGGCAGCCTGCACAAGGCATCAGCCTCTTTTGGTGTCAGAGCCTTGTTCTTGAGGGTATCCTTTCTTTGCCATGGCTTGGTGTCACCTCCAGACTCCGTGGAGAGCACTCCATCATTCCCAGCAGGTTGCTGACAATGGTTCTTCATCTGGAGCTTAAACACCATTCAGATGCACACTCACAGCTCTGGGAGGATACCATCTGCAAGGCAGACTGCCAGAGGAGATCTCATTTCCCATTCCCGGGGGGAATTAACACCTAATTTTTGGAGGCAAACAGCAATTTCTCCTCAGCTGATCTCAGCCAAGGCAAGTCCTTTACTGCTGCTTTGCCTCAGGTCTCCTCTTTATCACCCTCATTGGCTTCCCAGCAATGCTCATCAGTGTCTCCAACAGGGAAAGCTTCTCTTCCCAGAAAATCACAAAATGGTGTGTGTTGGGAGGGACCTTAAAGCCCACCCAGTGTCACCCCTGCCATGGCAGGGACACCTCCCACTGTGCCAGGCTGCTCCAAGCCCCAGTGTCCAACCTGGCCTTGGGCACTGCCAGGGATGGGACAACTCCTGTGGGATCCCCTTGTCTTTTTCCATTACCTTTTGCCCCATGAAGTTTCTGTATCATCTCTGCTTCTCTCCTTTTTCTTCTTAACAGCACCTTCAGTTTCATTCAATTTCTTTAGCTTCCTTCCTTTACCTTCTGCTGTTACCCTTCTTTTCTGCAAGTTTCATTTTTTATGTCTCATCTTTTCCATCCCACCTTTTCCTGCCATTTTCTGCCCCCCCCCCACCTTACTCTCCTCTTTTCCTTAATTCCTGCCCCTCTTAACACTACTTTTTGCTTTCCTCAAGAAGAGCTTTCCTCTTGCTGTCTCTTCATAGCTGTAGTCTTGGAAGACACTTTGATTTTATCAAGCCAGAGCATTCCCAAAGGTTATGACCTCTTCTCATCAGTGCAGCCATCAAACACAGGCAAGCAGCCAAGCCAAGGCTGCATTTTGTGAGAATACAGACTCCCAAAGGCTCTGTCAGGAGAAAATATTCCCTTGGGTTCCTCATCTGTCTTTATTTCAAAACACTCTGATTTCAAGTGCAAAACCAAGTAGCAAGCAAGACGAAGCTGAACCTTTGTGAATCTTCTGTTATGGGTTTGGTTTTTTTTCAGAGTCTTTACTTTAGGACCACTCTCTCCCTGCTATGGAACTGGCTCTCCTAAATTATTCAGTTATTCCTGAAAGGCATGACCTTGAGCAACCCTCCTCTCTATGAAAGAGAGGGGTATTATAAAAAATTCAGTGATAGCACAACTGTAGGCTGCAGCTCGATGAGGTTGAGTCCATAACAGAACATCTTTATAACCTAAAAATTGCATTTGTGAGGATTTCTGAGCTTAAGTGGCTTCAGAACTGATATAAAAATATGGCATTTTCACTACAGTGTTTATAAAGCAAATGGAGCAAAAGTGAATCACAGGAAAGGGGTGGAAGAGACCCACAAAGATTGAGTCCAACTCTTAGCCTTGCACAGGACAGCACCAAAAAAAAAATAAAATCCACAAACTCTTAAAATTTTAATTTAAAGGCATAAGTAAAAACCATAGCCATAAGTAAGATTCAAGTAAAGGCACAAATAAAAACCATAACTTAATAAAAATTCTGAAAAACCTTGAATAAGAAGAGTATTGTTTGAATTGTAGAAGACTAAGTTTTTGTAGAAGACTAAGTTTAACAGAACTTACATGGCAAATTGGAGCCGGTCTTATAAAAATAATACTTCTAAGACACTTCAAAGAGGGTGTTTTTCAGAGTACAAGTACAAAACCAACTTGGGGGAGAAAAGTCTTGTAATGACTGACATAAAAATTCTACCAGTAGAAAAGTGAAAGTTTAAGCTGTAACACAGAGGAAGTAAAAATACTGCATAAAATATTTTAAAAATATTTTTAGGTGATAGCAAAATTACGCAAATTTTCATTTTCATTTTGGAGTCACATCAGATTTATTCTGGCAGCTTTGGCATCTGTAGAAAACTCACCATCTACCAAGAGAGCCTCTGGGCTTCAAATGAACATGATCTGGAATCTGAACTATCAACCTTTCTTAATGTGCTTGGGGTTTGGAAAAATAAATTAGTGCATAGAAAAACCCAAGTAATACACCAGGTTTTTTACTTTAAAAGGTATAGACAGTTTTAGAGCAGATTTTTAATGGTGGTGTCTGGTGAAATTTGTTTGTGATTTGTGTATGTGTGTGTTGGTGAGGATATATTGTTTTACAGACATGTGAGCTTTTGGGTTTATATTGTACGTGCTGGAGTTAGTACACTATATTCACTTTGGCTCAAAATCTTCTCCCAGGAGCAGATCCAAATAAGCTCAACTGCTTGGTGTTATTTTGCTGCTTTTTTTTGTGTGTTCTCCTCTGTAATGCTAGGTGTTAAATCTCACTGTTTTTGTGGTTATTCTGGGCCCTGAGGAGTGCTCCAATACCTTCTGGTTTTGGCACAAAGGAACTTTCTCTATCCCTTGAAAAGAAAGGTGTTTGGGACATCAAAGGTTTCCTTCATGTTCTTCAGGATTGTTTACCAGGACACAACTCATCCAAGAACACTCTTCCCCACAACTCTTGTAGCAGTGTCCTCCTCTCCAAGAGCCATCAGAGCTTGTTAAACAAACCTCTCCAGGCACTGGAGCACAAATATAATTTGGATGCAACCCAAGTCTCCCTCCTCTGTCACAGGAACCAGCCAGCTGTGATAAATCCTTACAAAACTGCTTTTGTAATTTATTATTACTTAGATAAGTCAAAATCTTCCAGTTGACCCAGTATCTTTTTGCTTTGGCAGTGCAGACTGATTTAATATTTTTTTCCCCTGGTAATTCAAGGCATAGGTATTGTAGGACTTAAAATTCAATTTCTCTCCTCTTCATTCCTCCACTAAAGCAAATTTTTAGGAAGGCTTTTTTGCCCTGAATATTTAGCAAGAGTAGGTTTGCTTTCAGAGGGTGTCATATCTATTACACACATAAAGGCTGTGTTTTGTAACAGACAGCAAGAAATATTCACTGATTTTTACTGATTCACAGTGATACAGATGACAACAATACTCAAACCAACACAGAAACATGATGATGCATTCTGAGACACACAGCAGGTTTGTGAAACTGCTGGATTTGTCATTTTATGGACAAAGCAGATAAGGAAGGTTTATGAGTGACTATGAAAGCTTCCCTTTTGGCAGGGGAATCGTGGAGTTAATTTGGCTTAGATGTAAGGCAGAGGAGCTTTACAGCTGCTTTAACCTCTGCCACATGGAGAGCCACGCTCAAACCCTTCCCTGATCCAGGACTGGGAGGGCTGCAAAGAGCATGCAGCCTTTTTTTGGACAAAAGGACAGAGCTGGAAAGAACAGAGGAACTTTTAGGCACCCAAGGCCTTTGTCACCTTTGAAAGAGCTGCTTGGCATAGTTCTGTCTGGCTGGCAGGCCCGTGATAAGCTCCTAGCACTGCTTCTGCACCACCAAAGGGCAGGAGAATATTTGGGTGTCTGTCTTCACTCATGGCTGGTGCAACTGGGGTTTAGTGGCAGATTGTGCTGGGAAAAAATGGCATGGATTTTTTAAAACAAATCCACCAGTAGGGATCCATGCTCTTTGTGCCAAAGGTAGGGAATTGCTTTTAAAGTGGATCTGGGAGGGACAATGTTATTATTCCTTCTCAGAAGGCTTGAGCCAAACCCTGCAGTGATGTCCACCAGCAAAAAAATTCACGAGAGGCTGCAAAGGCACAGGCAGAGTTTCCCTCTTGCCCTCTCCTGCATCTGGTGCAAGGCAGGAGGAAGAGTGGGGGATGTCAGTGAGATCATCCCCACTGTGCCTGGTTTTTGGTGATGGATCTGGCTGCGACCTCATCCCCCACAAAATACACATTTCCTCTCCAAAGTCACCCAGTGTCTGTGGAAGTTGGGCTGAATGACTGCAGCTGCTGCATCCCCCTGAAAGGAGCAGCACTCACCTTGGGGATCAGCAGGGTTTTTACCTTTTTGGGGATATCTACAAAATATTTCCACCCCAATTTATTTATTGTGCAACACAGAGGAGCACTGAATTCTTCTGATCACATTTCCCATTGGTTTTGACCCTCTTTGAGGGTCAAATGCATTTTCAGGTTTGTTGGTGGATGTTTCCCCCTAGACCAAAATCACCTTTCTGCAGAAGCTTCCCTAAGCCCCAGGTGCCTCCCCATCACCTGCTGATTTCTCCAGAGCAACCTCAAGGACCACAGCCTGGCTTGTCTCCCTCAACAGATCTTTGTGAAAATCTGGTGGCATTTTTACACCTGAGACTGCCAGATGGCACACACAGTTCAAAGAAGATTTTTAGGGGACAGAGAGAATGGGCCTGGTTGATTTTCACTACAATTACTTGTGAGAGAGCATTAGCACTCACCAAGAGGGTCCCACTGCCATCAGAGTCAGCTCATCAGACAAATAATCCCTTAGCAAAGGAAAATCTGACTACAAGGAAGTCAGGACCAGGTGCATTTTGATTTTGAACTGATCTCAGTTTCAGGATTGCTCTGTGCATCACTGACACAGCAACATGAAGCCTCTGGGCTGTGTGTGATTATTCCACTTTAGCAGAGAATGTAAATAATTTCAAAATTCAAAGGTCATGTGGAATTAATTTCAAAAGAAGGTCCATGTGTAAAATTATAGTGGTGATTATTTCTTATTGAGATTTATGTGTAACACTTGCTGCTGCAAAAACATTAAACTAAAACAGTTTCTGTCTGAAACATCTTGTTACACTCTGTTTAGTGATGAGATGACAGTAAAGAGGGAAGCCAGGAGAATCTTCTTAGGAATCATTCATTAATAGTGCTTATGATCACGTTTGCAAACACAGAAATAAAATGTTCTTCTTTGGGTACAAAGAAGAAAGGCTGCTCCTAGAAAACAGATAACTTTTCTTAGAAAGCAGTGATTCAGAGAAGAGTTTATGAAACATCATAAATAACTGCCCCAAAATGTGCTCTGAGCATCAATTTGTGGAAACTGAGGTAATGCAATCTTTGCATGACAAAAGGAATGTCAAGAAAAGCAGTACAAACAATAGCAATGCCACCTAGCTGCTGTCCAGGGCTTTTCATGGCAGCTTTCAAAGCACAAAATGGGCAAGAATTAGAGCAGAGGAGATGGTAAAAATATTTCTTTTGTTCCATAGAAATGAAACCATGAATCATAAATGAAGGGAGACAAAAGTAAATTCAGAGTAAATGGAACTTGTTAGTATGCCAAAACAAAAAGCCTAATAAAATGAAATATTTTATTTCAGGGCCATTGTGATGCTTTTATTTTGCAGTCAAGATTGAATGAAAATGCCATTTTCCAACTCAGAGTTTCATTTGACAACTTTACGGGGCAATTTGTAAAATTTTTACATTTCCCTCCTGGCATTTTGAGAAGAGCTGGCTGAGAGTGAGTTTCTCACAGACCAGCAGGTCAGACCACGTTCAAAGCTGCTTTGCCTTGTTCCCACAACTGTGGCTGAAATTCCCTCTCCAGCGTCCTCAGGAGCCAGGAAAAAATTTCTCTGAGCACCATTTCCATTCTCCTCCTCCCTCCTCTGGCAGCTGATGGGTTTGGATGGTCCCTGGCAGAGGGCAGAGTTTCTGCAGGCTGCAGCCCATCCTTTGGGTGTCTGGAGGTCTTTCCCAACCTTTTCCACGACTCTGTGATTCCTGCTTTCCTGGCATGCCCAAAGCTAAAGGAGATGCTGTATTTGAGGCTAAAAGGAAATCACTTCAAAGCCAGAGCACCAGAGACATTTGCAGGTTTTTACATCCCTCATGGGATAACTCAGTTAATGGTTTAATTTCCCTTTGGAGGGGCTTTTGGGATTTGGGGTGCCTCAGTGGGCTCCCACTCCCCACTTTGTGCTTGGCTTTAGCAGCCAGGCTGGGAATCACCAGCCCAAGTGAATGCACTCCACTTAGGAGATTAGAGGTGAAATTTAAAACCTGCAAGGTCAGACTGTGACCTGAGCTGCTGCTCCCTCCTGGTCTGAGATCCAGGATTTAGCAGGAGTGCTCCCCACGTATAGGCAGGTAAAAAGACAGGTTTTAAACAGGACCCCACCTAACTGGAACAACAAGAATCTGTAATTTCAGATTGAAGGCCCTCATACATTAGTGATAAATCTAATAAAATACATTGATTTGGTAGTGCCCTGAGTTTGTGTCAGGTAATTGTGCCCTTGGTGCTGGTGGGAAGAGTCAGCTCCCATGGCTCACACAAATCCACCCTTACATGGCACAGAGATCCCACTCAGCACCTTTTTGACCCACATCCACAATCAATAGCTAATGCTCTTAGGGATCTTCAGCATAATTCCAGGGTTATAAAAAGCTTCCTCCTGTTCAGGAGGCGCCAAAAGTCACATGTGACAACACCAAAGAGACACACAAACACAACACGTTTTCTTCTGGAAATAATCCATTTGGTGCCAACAGGGTAAAAATTCTCCTGAGGTTTCCCACTTCCTGCAACAAGACCATCATACATAACAGAGACATTTCTGGGTTTGATAACACTTGGGTCCTGGCTGTTTCACAGGAGTGTGGCTCATTCTGCCCTCCAGCATTGCAGGTGTAGGCGGAGGGATGTTCACTGCTGATAAACTTCACACTTCTGGGAAAAATTCACTCAGAATGGGCTTGATTTGCCCATTCTGCCCATTTGATATTTGGTGGCATACAGCAAGGAGTTTGTAAGGAAACCTTAATCTGAAGCAAAACCTGTGAAATCAGGGCGGTGAGTATGAGGGGCTCTGTGTCACCTGTGTAATAATTTCAAAATGCAGAGACAGGACCTGGTCTTGTGCATTTTTATTTGGACAATCTGTTACGGGTGTGAGGGGAAGGACAGAGAACTTTGTAAACCAGCCTCCCTGCCCTTTGGGGAGATCTGTAAACCCCTCTGGGGTTCACATATAGGAGTACCCTCCTGACATCCAGCCAGTAGCCAAACTCATTCCCAGCACAGAAAAATTGGAATATGAGCCATATTATAGTTTTACAGCCTCATCCTGACTCAGGGAAGGGGGGACATTTAGGCTCTACCCAAAATTCAGCCTTGAAGACTACAACGTGTTTTGCTGTCAGAATGCTACAAAAGATTTCAAGATAAAAAAAAAAAAAATAAATTTTGAGGCTGACATGGGTTTTGGAGAAGAATTACAGCCTAACAGAAAATGTAATCCTTGAATAAAAATAGGACAGAGAAATTGTTTTAGCCTGTTTAGGAGGTAAGAACAAGATCTTCATTTGGAATGGAATGGTCAGGAATGGTCATTGCTGGATTATCAACTTTACAAGAAATGTGACAGATGAAACTTGCAAGGATATTGTGAGGAATTGGACTTTTAACTTCTGCTCCAGTTAGTTTGTTTCTACCCATTCAAATCCTTTTGTTCCCTAAAACTTGGTGATTATACTCCTGATCAAAAGGAAGTGGTGCAATTTTAAAATCTACAGAGCTGCCCAAAACTGGTAGTGAGGATGAATGGCCTGTAAGTAGCATTTATTTTATATTACTTTTGTTTATTGTTACAGTGATGCAATTCTGCAATAAACGATACCATTGAAATCACAAACTGAAAAGATTTTTTTTTTTTTTTTAATTAGTAAGTTCTACAATGGGTATTTATTTTCCATTTGAATTTCTCTTTCCTTGCTTTCTTCCCTTCCACTGCCAGGTCTCTGCAATCGTGTATCTGAAGTCAGTAACTCTGAAAACTTTCTCTTCAAACTGGTACACTAATTGAGGAAGTTCCCAGATTTCCACATTTATTAAACCAGAATACTTCCAGAGAGCTTGCTTTTACCTCTGCTCATTTTATTCAGGTGGGTGTAACACAGTAAACAAAGGTAATATTTTAGATATGATTCACCAATTCAATTCAGTAATAAACTTCCTGGTTTCAATGAGGCCAACAAATGTGAGAAGAAGTGACAATGAAACCATGGCTCTCATAAGCATTGCAGTAACTGCGTGAGGTTACTCAGAAAAGGGAAAAGAACCAGAACTGAAAATTGCCTTAATCTGTGAGTTCATTGTTTCAGTGGGAAGTATTGCAATCAGCACAATTCCTGACTGCTTGTGATCTCCAGTTCATGGCCCAGCTGACTGCTGATGGCACATTCTGATATGCTTTGTCTGGATAAAGATTAATTAACTTTGTGTCCCAGTAACTCTCGCTATAGACTGATGAAAACAGTGCACAAGCCTGGATAACCTCTTGGGTGAAATTTCTTGCTCACACAATGCTCATTTTTCATATACAGCTCCTATTCTCCCCAAGAAGCTGAGTTCAGGACTGGAATACCAGGACTACTGGTCCAAAACTCATTAAATCCATTTTATACTGCTTATTTCAGTGGGATTAAAATCAGAGACTTAATTACCTGAGAAGGGTAATGCAGCACAGCATTGTGAATTATTGCATTTAATATTCTTGTGGCATTTTCAATATGGATGGTAGCATACAACAAGTAAACTGCCCTAAAGGGATTCATAAATCTATTCATTTATAAGGGATTTAGTTAAACGAATGCACAGTGGAAAAATAAAAAATATTATCAGGGAAAACATCATTCTTTCAATTCTTGCCCAGCGCAGTATTTTATCTGTGCAGTTCTTGCTGTGTAAGGGAGTGAAAGAGCACAATTGCCTTATAGTGAGATGGACCTGTCATGTGGAGAGGGGTTTTTTTTCCCCTAAAAGCCAAGAAATCACTTGTCAATGTCAAGTCAGCCATCCCCAGTGTGACATTTGCATTGTGAGCCCCAGCACAGCTCGGGGGGCGACAAAGCAGCACCGCACACTTGGATCCCAGAGCTGAATGTGGACAAATGTAATACTCAAGTGTAGCTTTCATGATGAAATAAAAGATATCTCACCCATGAAAGGGGATTATTATCTCTGCCATACAAGTGTGGCCCCTCATTAAAATATCCATGGTCAAGTCTATCTCTTCCAGTGAGAGCTTCTTTTTATGCTGTGGCATTGTTTTAGTTGTCAATGCCCACATTTCAGTTTGAACCAGACTGTGGGAATTAGAAGTGAATCCGGTCAGATTCTCATGGAACTTTTTTACCCACTCTATTTCATCCCCTAATTCAGGATAAATAATAATAGCTCTTTTTCCATGCAGCATTTTACTGATCACTAATGTTATTTTGCAAAAGTTAGAATTGCTTAGGCTTTTTTTTAATGTTGTACAATGAGCCAAACACTCTTTCTGTTCTGAACAGTTTTGTTCTAGAAATCAGCTAATTAAAGGACAAACATCATTCCTGAAGTAGGTTGAAATGCTGGATAAAACCTAACTTTTTTGTCTTGCTATTTAATCTTAAAAGATGGAAATCTTGGGAGCATGTTTTTATCTTGAACCCTAAATTTTGAATTATCGTATAACCATTGTTTAATAATTACTCAGATCTTGTGTCCCTTGATTGCTCTGTCTGTTTTCACTCACTATTTACACTTGACAGAGAAATGTTACCTGTAAATTGGTAATTTCTTCAATAGTATGGAAAACTGAGCTATTAAAGCACGGAGTTGCTAACCCATTAGCTACCTGCAGTGGTTGGAGTGAAAACATTTGCCATATCTTAGTTCCCCCTAATAAGTTAATGTCAGATACATGGTGCTAATCCTTCAATACCATGGATATTTCAATTAAAAAAGGATGACCTACTCCCTGTAGATAGTCATGCTGGACACTGGCCTGAGCAATCATTTGTCCTGTTTTCAGAGAATTCATTTTTCCAGTCACACTGGAAATCAGGGAGAAATTGAAATGAGGGTGGGTAAATCTTTTAGCTGCCTACAAGCAAAAAAACCTGCTTGAAAGAGAAAATTAGCTATGGCCAGAGAGCAGCCTGCACATGTGCTTGCTCTTAATTCCACTGAAAAAAGAAGGTTTCATTGAAAGGGTTGTGGTGACTGATTAATGAAAGAAGCACATGGAGAGGCACTGGTTTGGTGTAGGAGTCCCATTTTTTAGGAATGGAAAGCTGAGGAGATGACAAGGGAGAAATTTGGGATGGGTCTAATTCCCATCTTTGCTTTGCAAGCAAGCAGAAGCTCTAGTCACATGAGTCAACATCCACCAGATGTTTCCAGGAGCTGGGAAGATTGCAAAGGCAGAAAATTACTCCAGAAGTCAGTAAGATGTCTGGCACACATCTGGTGTCCCAGGCAGGATGCACAGTGGTCCTGGCCAAGCTCAGGAGCTGCAAAAGGGGGTGAAGAATGGAATATCCACATTCCAAAATTCACCATCCTCTCACCAAAGTAGCAATGTAAATCACAGCATCCCAAACTTCTACCCAGTCTTCTCCTTTATTCAGGTAAATACCTTCCCTAGTATCTTCTCACACCTCTCCTACATGATGAGGGATTTTACACTGAGGAGTGATCCATGTAGGCAGATGTTTTATCCACATGCAAATAATTTTTACTGACTTTCAAATGCATAGTAAGCAAAAAAAATATATATATGTGACTTGTAGTGCTCTACATACAAAGCCCCCTTTGGCAAAAGAGCACATTAATTCATCAACCTCCAAGGTATTATTTGTGAAAATACATCATTTCCCATATTGGATATCACCCCCAGTCAGCTGCCCCTTGGCCAGCAATGTAAAAACACATTTTCTCTGTCTGTAATTTTCTTTTGTATACATTCTTCCTCTACTTCAGCTGAGGGGAATTTAACATTTATGTTCCACGTCCTTCCACGAAGCTTTACCCCTTGATTCATATATGTTCTGACAACATACTTCAAGTGCTTTATTTTAATAAGGACTGTTCTCATTAGACTGTTTGGGCCTTGGTGGGAGAAACACACTTGGACAGTTGTCTACCTTTTAAAAATGTAGCTAAAGGCCTTTAAGGTCCTGTTTCTTGGACCATAAAACTTGTCTGTGATGATTGAAATGAGAATTCTGTTTGACCTTTTGTGACTTAATTTCACGCTTCATTTCCACTGCTGCCACTACTTCACCTCGTGTCCCTGGGACAGGGAGGCTGCTCAGCACAGGGAGGTAAGAGTCTGTTCTGTGTCCAGCCTCTGCTCCTGACCAAACCAATCACTCAGTTTTGCTATAGAACTGATTCTCAACCTCAAAATTAAGTTCACAGGCATTTCAGCCCTCTCCCATTTGTTTCCCCCATCTAATGTGGCCATATATGATACAACAACTTGTCACAGACATATTTTATGAAAAATCTTTTCTCCTGAGAAGCTGAGAAGCTTCAGCTTCTCCATGTTTTGCTGCTTTGGAATGTGATTTGGAGAATTGTTTACCCAGCATGTGAAATTGTTTTTCCTTGATGACCAATGGCAGCCACCTGTGTTGTGGCTGTGAGCAGTCACAAGATTTTATTATCATTCCATTCTTTCCTTTGCTAGCCTTCTGATGTCTCCTTTCTCTTTTCTTTTAGTATAGTCTTAGTATATAATTTCCTTTTAATATAATATATGATAAAATTATACATCAGCCTTCTCAAACATGGAGTCAAGATTCTCATCTCTCCTCTCGTCCTGGGAACCCTGCGAACACCACCACAATAACTGCCATTTATTCTTAAATTATCTTTCCCTCTGCTTTTTTAATGATGGGGTTTTAATTGTAATTTGTAAAGTTAATTTTGCATCATCTAAATTTGCTGATTGATCTGCTGGATATTTCTGCAAATGTTGCTTTTGATACTCTGGTTTCACTGGTGTAAACAGAGGGATGACTCACATCCCAGTCTGCCCACCACGTACCTGTAATCAGCACCATCTGCCACCACTGGCCCCATCAAACCACTGCTTCTTCTCCTTTTAAACCATTTCTTCTTGTTCCCATCCTTTGTCTAATTCAGCCCTAGTGGAAACAAAAACAAACAGTTAAAAACCAGATGGAATGATGAACCTGAAGATTACAGCAAAATGCCAGTGCCTGTTGAAAACCTAGGGCAAGAAATTAATTTCTCCAGGGCTGCAGAAGGAAGTTGTTTCCTAATTTTGAGCCCAAGAGCTGCATTGAAGAGGGCAGTGCTACAACATCAGCAGCACCATGGCAATCACCAGCAAGGATTGCCTGTGGCATTTCAGACCTCTGGACCTTCAGGTTTTGAGTTTTGTGCAAGGAGATGGCCATGACTGATTCTTTGAGATGTTATATGTCCTGGACACATGCTGCTAAACAGCCAGCCATAAACTACCAGCACAGGGCTCAAATGTGATTCAGCATCAGCCAGTCTCTATAGAAAAATAGGATTTTCTATGTGCTTTCTTGCTTTTGAATAAGAAATGCCTGTTGGAATTAAACACTATTTATCTATAAACAAAATAACAAATAAGTTAAAACATCTAAGAACATTAAGTGTTTGAACTAGCACAAATAGAGGAAAAGGCAAAGAAGACTGAAAGTTACTAAAGAGAGGTGGAAAAGGGATGAAACAAAGAGATGCATAGCTTTTTGAAAATAAACATGCATTCCTCAGGTTTGGAACCTGTGGAAGAGAGGTTCTGGGGATGAACCACTCCAGACTGAACACCTACATGGGCCCCATGATGCCATGCAAACACGTGGCACATGGGCAGGTAGCTGTCTTTTCGCACCTGATTTCCTAGGAAGCACAGTGCCTCTGTACCAAACCAGCCTCCTAAAATGTGCAGGTACACACCTGAGACACATCCCTGGCTGATGGAATTATACCCAGGAAATCAAGCTCCTCCAAAATGAGGAGGAATAATTTTTACCTGAGTAATTCTGAGCTTTGTTTCTGTTTGAATGAGGAAAGTGTGAAGAAAGGAAAGGAGACCATGGCTGTTAACAAACTGGAAATCAGCACAAGTGTTTCTGCAGCTCAGCAGTCTCCTGTTAGCTCAGCTGGTGGGAGCAGGCAGACCTGGGACCTCCTGAGGGCTCCACACCATGAAAATCCATCCGACTTGTACTCAGTCAAAATCTGTGAGATTTTCATCTGTGGGACCAAAATCTATGAGATTTTAAATTGTATATGCACTGTTTCCATATATATAAAATAGAATGACAATTGCTGGAGTTAGCAGGGATATTCCTGGTGGTGGGTCGCTTCAAAAGGCCTGGAACACTGCTGGGGTGGTGAAACATGACTTTGCAGATAGATGTAACAGTAAAAAAAATTAAAGAGAAGAAAGAAAGAAAGAAAGAAAGAAAGAAAGAAAGAAAGAAAGAAAGAAAGAAAGAAAGAAAGAAAGAAAGAAAGAAAGAAAGAAAGAAAGAAAGAAAGAAAGAAAGAAAGAAAGAAAGAAAGAAAGAAAGAAAGAAAGAAAGAAAGAAAGAAAGAAAGAAAGAAAGAAAGAAAGAGAAAGAAAGAAAGAAAGAAAGAAAGAGAACGAACTTGACCCTGCTCATCAGCAATGGTGAGGACAACACTACAAACAGATGAAAATCCAATTACATAAATAAAAATCACAAACCTAACAAACTGTGTTTAATCCTATGGGTTATTATTACCTCAGTTTCCTCATTGCTCATTTACATGTAGTTTAATTATGTTGTTCTGGGGGGGCTGGAAATTCATTGAAACCCTGTCCCCACTGAAGCAACATTAGCAAGGGATTAATATTGAATGAAATACAGTTAGAATGTTCATTAATTAAGTCACCAGTGTCTTTCACTTTGGACCATAACATTTACTTTAGTGTAGTGAGTTCCCCTGGACAGCATAATTTCATTTAAAATTTGGCCTGTGTATGTAACTGCTACCTAAGTATCCTTCAAATACCCAGAAATGCACTTGGGAAAATGTCATGAATACAATACATATTTTGGTCTGTACAGAAATCTCAGTGGGTTCACTTATCCTTACAGGACTAGTGGATCTGAGTATACCCTCCCTCCCTCTCATTCCAATCTTGCATTATTGTCCTGCTTAGGCTACTGTCTTATTAAAAATAATTGTAATTGTAAGTATAACATAGTTTTAAAGTAAATAATCTTATTTTTTTATGTCTCTCCCAGGCAGTGTACATTCATACAATGCTTTTATCTGACTTTTCACTTTTTAAACAGACAAAATGTTCTATCAGAAATGTCCCAGAGTTAAAGATGAGCAAAAAACTACCAAAGTAAAACAAAATAAATTCTATTTTCTGCTATGTTCAGATTCAAAGTTTTCAATAAAAAGATATTTCATTGACAAAAAAAATTTATTTATTTGTTTGTTTATTTATTTATTATAAAAGAAATTCGAGGGGGATGCTAGAGACCAAATGATGTATTTCAACTGCTGCCTCTCTTTCTCTTGTGAAGATTTTGAGTTTGGATTTATTACTTAAGATTTTAAAGGGTTCCAGAGTCACAGAAAAGTAAATTAAAAACAAAACAAACAAGAAAACCCCTGAAAAAACCCAACCCAAACCAAACCAACCAACAACCGACAAAAAAAACCCAAAAAACAACACAAAAAGCCAAAATAAAAACAAAAACAAAAAACCAACCCCAAACAAACAAACAAAAAACCCCACAACCGGGAATGTCAAACTCTGAAAATGAAAAAAATCACTTCTAATATTCCATAGTGGCAGCAGTTGACTCTTCCCACCACTCAGGATGTGAAAGGTGGTGCTTTTCCCAGAGTGCAAGCCTTCTCATGGATAAATCTCCTCTTTTCCTGCTGTGTAATTTACTGATTACCCAGATGAAGTTAACTTCTAATCCACCAGCTAAACTGAACCACTTATTAACTTAAGCCAGGATAATGCAAAAGCCTCGTGAATATTTGCATTGTGTGTTATGCAACATGAATATTTTTTTATTATTAATAATGTCTAAAATAAACAATATGGTCACAAAAGTTCACAGAAACACAGGCAAGAGGCTGGAGGAAAAGGCATGCATCAGCTGCTTACACCAAATTGCAATTGAGATGTTCTTCTTAATGAATGCAACCTGAGATGCATTGAAACCAGCTCTAAGCTAAGGATCCTGTTAAGAACACATCCTCAGCAATGGAAATGGACAGAGGGAATGCCCTCCCTTAGGAATCAGAAGAATAACAGAGAATATCCATATTGAAGCTGCCCCAGCTTGCACGAGAACTCTTGTCACACAGATTGGGAAAATAAATGGTCTCTGATAATGTAGAAATAGTAAAAATCCACCCAAACTCAGGGCGTCACTTCAAATTATTGAAATCAAAATGTAAAAAACACCGTGACCACAACAGGGCGTTGAGGGAAAGGCCTACCAGCCAGCCAACCCTTAATGAACAATCATTTCAAAAGGGATGCAACATTAATCATGTACCATTGATCCTTCTGCCCAGTCGTGGGAATCAGAGATAGCTACCATGACAAAATTACCTCAGAGAACTTTAAAAAACAAATCTCTGGCTTTAACTTGGGTTTTTTCTGTTTTCTTTTTGCCTGTGAGCACAAGAGCATTGTCTCTCCAGTTCCCTTAATGAAAAAGGTTTGGGGAACAAAGATTCACTGACTCATGTGGTTATCTGGTGACTTTCTGCAGTCCCTGCTGCATCTGGAGGAATGAGAAAAGTCACCAGCTGGGTGACACTGAACCACCCCATTCTCTGCTGGCCCTGTTGCTGGCCAGGTCTTCTCTTGGTTTATTGCACTGCTGCTGCCATCCTTCCCACAGGGCAGCCCGGGGACAATTCTCTGCTCCCAGAGGGAATTAGATGTCAAGGCAGAGCTGCACTTTAATGTATTATAGCACTTTCAGCTTGGATTACTCCAGGAATGGACTAAAAGCCCTGTTGTGAGCACTCAGGATGGATATCAAGTGTCTTTCCAGCCCTCCACATCAAGGTTACATGAACAATCCCATTTTCTCATTAAACAGGTCACAGAGAACAGCCCTGGAGGAACTTCCTGGAGTCCTGCCACCCTGAGTGCCCCCTCAAAAACCCCAAACAGCCAGGAAAGAAACAGGCATTTGTTGGCAAAACAGTGCATTAGTTTACACATGATGTGGGTAAGAAAAAGAAAAAAAAAAAAAAAAAAGAAAGAAGAAAAAAAAAGAAAAAATAGAGAAAAAAAGAAAGAAAAAGAAAGAGAAAAAGGGAAAGAAGGAAGTGTTGGAAGGAAGGAAGTGTTGGAAGGAAGGAAGTGTTGGAAGGAAGGAAGTGGTGGAAGGAAGTGGCGGAAAGAAGGAAGGAAGTGGCGGAAGTGGCGGAAGTGGCGGAAGTGGCGGAAGGAAGGAAGGAAGGAAGGAAGGAAGGAAGGAAGGAAGGAAGGAAGGAAGGAAGGAAGGAAGTGGAGGAAGGAAGGAAGTGGAGGAAGGAAGTGGCGGAAGTGGCGGAAGGAAGTGGCAGAAGGAAGGAAGTGGCGGAAGTGGCGGAAGGAAGTGGCAGAAGGAAGGAAGTGGTGGAAGGAAGTGGCAGAAAGAAGGAAGGAAGTGGCGGAAGTGGCGGAAGGAAGTGGCAGAAGGAAGGAAGTGGTGGAAGGAAGTGGCAGAAAGAAGGAAGGAAGTGGCGGAAGTGGCGGAAGGAAGTGGCAGAAGGAAGGAAGTGGTGGAAGGAAGTGGCAGAAAGAAGGAAGGAAGTGGCGGAAGTGGCGGAAGTGGCGGAAGGAAGGAAGGAAGGAAGGCAGGAAGGAAGGAAGGAAGGAAGGAAGGAAGGAACCTAACAATTATGTCTCTGAACTGATTCTTTATCCTTCTCATGCTGCCAGCCAGAGCTCATCCTGAAGTGGCCTGACAAACACTGATCATATTGAGCATCACAGACCTTTCAGCCAGTTCTAACAATGGTGCCCTCGTGTTAATTCTCACTTTGGAAAGAATTTGAATGTTTGGCACATTGTTGTCAGGGTCAGACCCTCGGAGCTGAAATAAACAGGGTGAAAGTCAGACAGTCACATTAATACAGAGAAGCGTTAGGTAGCCTGAGAGGAAATTCCCCTGCAGTCACGTAAGGTACTGCAGCTGAGAGTGGATCATCTCCTGGAAACCATCCCATTAATTAAATCCCCCATCACCATTTCTGCCTCTATCAAGTGCCTGAATCTGACAACTCTACATCTTTGGTGTCAGGCCGCTCACGGTCCTTGAATGACTCTTGATGCCTGTGCAAAACACAGACATTTGCAGCTTCAATACGGTGACATGATCAAAAGAACATTAAGTGACAAGATAAGTAGCCCAGATAACAGCCCCTGGCAATCCTAGGTGTGCTCAGCTGAAGCCCTTGAAACACCAGCTTTTCCTGCATTTCATCCATCTATCTCGTGCACTGCCACAGACAGTGGCAGATGATAATGAATTTTTTGAGTTTTCAAGGTCACAATCCCACCCCGCTTTTTTTCTGCTCTCAGATGAAAAACTCTTCAGCAGGAGGCACTTCACCAGCGTTACTCCCCTCTCGTGCAGCCATCGAGGCACACAAACATAGCCCTTGAGGCTGAAGAGTAACGTGAGTGATTCAGACCAAACAAATACCTCTTGGATACCAAAGCTGATCATCCCAAATGACAGGAAATCTTCCAAAAGCCATGGCAAGGCACTTCAGTGCTGAAAACAGTCACAGAAAAATCTCTGCAAAAAGACTAGCTAAGTACTCTTTTAATTTATCTCTATCTTTCCTTTTTTACTATGGGATGTTATGCACTTGAAAATAACAAATATAACTCACAGATATATGTGTATATATATATATATAGATGGATAGATACAGACACAGACATAGATATAGATATATAGACATGGATATAGATATAGATGATATAGATATAGATTAGATATAGAGATATAGATATAGAGATATAGATATAGACATAGATATAAAACATATATAGATAAAAAACTTATATATAGATATAAAACTTATATATATATAAAACTTAAAAACAAAATAACTGAAAGACATTAATTATATTGGCAAAGGCAAACTGCCTTCTAAATTTCAGTTTGATGAGATAAATAGGTGAATTCCTTAGCTTTCTCAGAGGTAGATTTTTTACCAGAACTCAAATCATTGTGATTATCATGGCCTTATTGTCACTCCTTTTTTTTGGTAAATACTCATTTCTTCAAAAGCAATAATTGTATTCCACTCATTTTGTGCATATTCTGAAGATCCCACCTACTCCAGAGTATCATTTCTCTTCTTCTGCTAAGCCAAACTTTCCTGTGTAAAGAGGTTACTTCCCTCACTTGCATTGACAGTGGCCAGTTTCATGGACAAATCTGTATCAAAAAGTGCTATTACCTGGTCATGCTGTATTACTATACTTTGACTATAGCTGACAACATAACAACATAACCTTAGTTTCAAATTTAATTGGAAAATTCTCAGTTAACACAGGTTGCAAAATGCTACTGAGGCCCCTAGCAAATTCTTTGGTTGACAGTCTGTGCTTGCACAGCCACTCCCCAAGCAGGAGACAAATAAATTAAAGTTTGCTTGGGTACACATTTTGTGAAAAGCAGGTAAATGTTTAATAGCAAATGCTGCCTTACAAGCTTTTGAATTTTTTTCCCCTCAGAAGCACCCGTCTCTCAGTGCAGTTGTTGCTGTATTTAGTGCTGGGGGTGGCTCAGGGATGGAGTGTGACCAGTGGTGTGAGGTACCAGACCAAGTGCCAGGTCCTGCCATGGGTCACACATGGTTTACATGGGGTATTAGGAACAATTTCTACATTTAAAGGATTTTCCAAGCCCCTGGAGCACTCCAGGCTGGGAAGCTGGGACAGGCCCTGGGGTGCTGTGCTGCCGAGGTCTGTGGTGTTGAGATGACCCCCAGGAGTCAGAAAGTCTCTTTTCCCAGCCCCAGACCGAAGAAGAAGCCGAGATGCGGGGGTTCTGCCTCTCAAGGTTGTTTATTTTTCCTTCTCCATAACATTGTTTCTCTGACCCACCCAGGCCTGTCCGGCAGGCCGGGCTGTGGCACACGGACACCCTCAGGCTGGTGTTGGCTGTTTATACTAAGAACTACGTGTGCTTTATTTACCATAACTTCCCAATGGCTGTCACCCGTGTCAGACAGTCTGTCTCTACCCCAAACCGATCCTGAAGTGCCACCATCACAGCAGAGGATGGAGGCTGAGAAGAAACAGGAGGAAGGACAGCACACGCCCAGATTGCTCCATCTTGCCTCCTGAACCCCCATTCCAAATCCCCAAAATTGTACATTTTCACCCTGGGATAAATTCACTAACACTCTACCCAAACCCTTGTGGCTTGTAACTCCTGGCACAAAGTTGGGAATTGTTACACGGGTTAAAATCCAAGGCTCAGGCGTCTGTGACTCCGTGCCGAGGTCTCTGAGCCCCTGGCAGGCTCTGGAGTCCTGCAGGGCAGCCAGAGGAATGTCCCGGGTGCCGACGCTGTGGCAGCAGCTGGGCCCAGCCCCGGGGTGCCCGGCTGGCCGAGAGGCCGATGGCCCCTGGGCTGTGCCCGCCGCGGGCGGCAGCAGGAGCGGGGCAGGGCCCGGCCCTGTGCCGGCCCTGCTGAGGCCGCACCTCGAGGGCTGCGGCACCTCCGGGCCCTCCCACAGGGAATGGAGGGGCTGCGGCGGGGCCGGGGCAGGGAACGGAGCTGGGAAGGGAATGGAGCCCCAGCAGGGCCTGAGGGAGCTGGGAAGGGGCTCAGCCTGGAGCAAAGGAGGCTCAGGGGGGCCCTTGTGGCTCTGCACAGCTCCTGCCAGGAGGGGACAGCGGGGCTGTCACCGTGATGTTTTCTGAAAAATCCCCTCACCGGGATTTCTTCTCCTGGGAAGCTTCAGCCTCTCCATGTTTTGCTTCTCTGGAATGTGATTTGGAGAATTGTTTGCCCAGCAGGTGAATTGTTTTTCATTAATGGCCAATCCCAGCCAGCTGGGTCAGACTCTCTGAGTCAGCCACAGGTTTTCATCATTCATTCTTTTCTGGCTTTCTGATGTCTCCTCTTTCTTTAGTACAGTTTTAGTGTATAGTTTCCGTTTAATACAATATGATACTATAATAAATCAGCCTTCTGAGCCCTTGGAGTCAATTCTCACCTCTCCCCTGGTCCTGGGGACCCTCCCAGCCCCACAGCAGGGGGGTCGGGCTGTGCTCCAGGGAACAGGGACAGGAGCAGAGGGAACGGCTCAGGCTGGGCCAGGGCAGGCTCAGGGTGGGCACAGCAGGAATTTCCCCATGGAAAGGGGGCTCAGGAACTGCCCTGGCACTGCCCAGGGGGGTTTGGAGTGCCCAGCCCTGCAGGTGCTAAAAGAAGTGTGGATGTAGCACCTGTGGGCACAGTTTAGTGGCAAACATGAGCAGGGCTGGTTTAATGGTTGGGTTCAATGATCTCAGAGGTGTTCCTCAGCCTTAGATATCCAGTGGAGGATGAATATAAAGTCGTTTTAAAAGAGGTATTTATGAGGAAATATCTTGGTGTCTGCAGATCAGCCATGAGAAAAATCTGACCTTGCCTTGCCCCTCTGGGAGCCACTGCTGTGTCAGTTGCTGTTACTTTCTTCAGGTTAAAAAGCAATCCTTTGGGTGAAGAAATATGACCAAAAATTAGGATAGCTTGTTTTCAAGAATCTTTTCTATTTACTCTGAGTGGAATTTTTTGTGCAGGACAGTGAAGCATGACTTTATGGATTATGTCATGTTCTGTGAATTCATCAGAGCCATTGAAGATACTGGAGGTGCACTAAAATAATGAAAGCATATCTTAAAAAAATTCTGTGGCTGAATAAACTCCAGATGTTTGCTTTTCATACCATCTCAGACCAGTATGTGCTGAAACACTTGGCAGATAGAAAGCAGGAGCTTGTTGCAGTTGGTGATATCCTTTGATGAGATCAAGCTTCAGGAACACAACAGAGCCATTCAGTGTAGGAATTATGTCATTTACTGCTGGTGAGATATGATGCTCTCCTTGCAGTGATCTCTGTTCCTTCTGCAAGAGTTTTTGGAGCTGTTCAAATTCATCTCCTCCTAAAATGCCATCTCTCCATGTCCTGAGACTCTTGTAAAGGAGATTTCAGCAGGGTCCTGTTCCACACGTCCAGGTTCTGCTGCCCCATCCTGCTACCAACACTGGTGAGGGATCTACCATTGTTAATTTTCTTCATCAATTTCTTCAGCTGCAGGTGAAAACTGCTTTTCATGGCAAAATGAGATTCTGCATGTCTTGGCTTGTCTGTCAAAGTCATCTTTTTTTTTTATATTTTCTGTCAATACTGTTGTTCCAATAGCTGGTCTGGCAACAGGAGCCAAAATCTTTGGATTTAGCTTTGTCCTTTTGAGTTTCCTCTTTAGTCAGCACTACATTGACCAAAGTAGTGTTTGATTAACCTGCTGTGAACATCTTTTAATCTGTTTTTAACATCTTTTTTCAAGAATGAAACTCTACGAAGGACTTAAGGTTTTTTTCTCATTCAAACATAATTATCTTTGCAACAGTATTTGCACTCCAATCCATAGTGAATTTGTTGGAAATGTTGAAGAACTCTCACTTGAATGTACTTTAAACACCTAAACTGGCACTAATTAACAAGATACAGACTGATGAACACACTGGACAAGGAGGCAAGACATCACCCCAAGGTAACAGAGCATAGAGATAATTTAATTATTCCAAGTAGTTTGGGTCTGATGACAGTTCCTTGAGGGAGCTGAGAGAATTGGGTGAGGAACCTCCTGAATATTTACTTCTCAGGAGATCCACAGTCTGTTTGTGAAGAACCAGAAGAGGTGAAAAGGGCAAACACAACTGATGAAAATGGAAGAGTGGGACAGGAAAAGGGAAGTACCAGATTAAATAATCATACTACTGGTACCAATTAGGAAAAAAATTACAAAACAGCCACATTGATAAAGAAAAAAATTACAAAACAACCACATTGATAAAGAAGCAACAGATTTGTCTAGAGGAAACCAAGAAAAATCATATAGACCAGCTTTTGTTATGATTCCATGAAGCTTGTTACTCTTAGAAAATATGGTTTAACTATAGCATTTAATGCCACTACAGATAACATGCCAAACAAACTCTAGAAGAAAATACTACAAATTTCTCATAAATTTCCAGAAATATTGATCCTACTGGGTTATTTATTTCTGTTTCCTCTTAAACTGAAAGAATCTCTCAAGTAAGATTTTACATATGTTTTTCAACATTTTAATAATTTGATTGCAATCATTTTTCACTTGCTTGCAAGTATTTTCCCAAAGCCAATTAATGAATGGATGAAGTCTGCATATTAAATCTGCACAGAATAATCCTCAAGTAGCTGTTGGTTAAAAAGAGCGAACTGAAAATAATTTTTTAATTTTGAAAGAAAAACTATAGGGATGAGAAATATACTTCTCTTTGGCAGGACAGAACAAGCTTCACAATCAGAGAAATGGGGAGTGTGGTTGAGATAAAGGAGTCTGGGGTTGGATGGTGGCTCTCAAGTTTAACATTTTGTACCAAAAAAAAGAGGTAACACCATCATGAGACATCTAAAAATGTTCTGATAAACGAGGGAAATAATCCTGCTGCTCTTCTGGATGATGTCCGTTGGAATTTTGTGCAGAACTTCAAGAAGGGAGAGAAAAAAAGGACAATTAAAGTTCTACAAAAAAACCCCAGAACTTGAAAGGAACGACTGAAATTCTAAATAATTTCTTTGAAATGTTTCCTAGACATAGTATCTTGGAAAAGGACAAGGCTCAGGAAGGCCTGGAGACAAAACACCATGAATTTGCTTTTGAACTCTTCACTGAAGAAATGAAAGGTCACGATCACAATCGCCACGTGGTGTTGCATCCAAAGGAAAAGCTGTGTATTTTTATTGTACTTAGGCACTGAATGCTTTTATGCAAATGAAAATGTCTTTTTTAAAGGCACTAAATGTTTTTTAGCTGCAACCTGTAGTTTTTCAGAGTTTTTGACATCATCACATGCTTACCACTCTGACTTGCAATTATTGAAGAGATTAATTATTTCACTTTACAGATAATTTTAATAAAAGGAACTTATTTATTAATCAATGGACATTAATATCTTCTCACAATTCATTATCAAGGAATGAATGGGAATAGGCCTCTAACATCTGAAGGTGTTCAAAGTCCATCCACAAATATCCCAGCTGTAAACAACTTTTTGATTGAAGTCAACAACAATTGTCCACGGTTTAATGATTTTAGAGAGGGCATGCACCTACCTAAGTCACATCCAGGGGAGGACACAAAAGTGATTATTAGCCAAGGGCTGTCAATGAGGATGCCTCTGAAGCAATCCACATCTTCCTTAGATGACACCCAGGCGCTCTCCCTCCCCTGCTCCTTATGGATGCTGGATTCAAAGGGCCTCAGCTCACTGAGTTCTCCCTTCTCTGGAGGAGTTTTAGGTTACACAGACATTCAAACACTCATTAAACATCTCCAATCTATCTTAATGCTAAATTCCTTCATGTTGTCGGGTTGGCAAGCCCTCACAAAGGTACACACAAAGCTGGGACCCCGAGTCTCAGTGCTCAAGGACACACAAGCATCCTCTAAATCTTTGTAGGATGGGTTGTAAATATCTGCTGTTCTGTTCTTAGTCTCCTCAGCTGACAGCCACTGAATTAATTCCCATGGTTCATTATCTTGGCTGAATAATAGCTGTTGATTTTAAGAGTGCACAAGTTCTTCCACAATGTCCCCTAAAACTGCAGGTCAGGTTACTCAGCCATTCAAGCCCTGCACATCTGATCCCCAAGAGAGATCAGCAAAGAAACCTTTCACCCTCCTGCCACCAATCATCCCTCCAGGTCCCCCAGCAAACAGCACAATTTGATTTATAGCAATGAAGTGTATCAGGAAGGGAATAGGAGGCAGGAATTGTCAACAGTGGATATTGCCACAACCAGAAGCCACTAATTGCAGAGTGGTAACTCTGCTTTCAGAAGTCATCACAGTGCCCAGAAACGCCACAGGTTGCTGAGTAGCAGTGGCAGTTGTACATAGCAACTACTTCTGCTGTTTAAATAAACCACAAGTGCCCAGAGACTGTATCAATAAATCACAGATGAGAACTGGAACTTCATTCAAGGTGCTGTTTGGCATTCACAGCCAGCTTTTTCTTGGCCTTTCATTTTATTTTCTGCTAATATTTATTTCTCCTTACCTTCAATTTGGTCAATTTCTTTATTTGGTTTCCCACACAGACATCTCTCATACTTCTGCCAAAATGCCTAAACCAGAAGTGTTCTTTTTCCATTCATGTTTAAACAACACCAAGCAAGGCCCACAGTTGTGTCTGTATTTGTCACCTACCTTGACTAAAAGGGGAATTTATGGGTTTGATTTTAACTTTGTTTTTCAGTATCACAATTTCCACTAATGCACTCACTACGTTGTCAATGTTTTTTAGTACTGTTTTATATTTTTACCCCTGCAGCAAATATACCAATGAAAAACACTTGGATTTACTCATGTTTATCTGAGTCCTTCTGGAAAAAAACCACTGCACACCTTGCCATTTATTTGTGTCATTTTTTTACAAGTTTATACACAGTTTCCATGCTATGAATTAAGAGTCCATCATTCCTAACCACAGAGATCTTCTATGACAGTAGAGCACAGGCTCTGTGCGCCTTTGATTTCCACTGAAAACTTTCTACAGAACTCAAAGCCCTCAGTTTTATTGAAAAAAACCCTCTGAATCGATTAGCTTATATTTCTATGCTTACCTGTTTGAGAATATAATAAAAATGCGCTAATAAGCATATTGGTGGTTTTAAAAAAAAAAGAGAAAATAGAAAAAGATACAGTAATGGAATGAAGCAAAAGAATGTTTTGTCCAAACACCACAGATAATTTTGTCAGTTTCATGACATTGACCATAACAAAATAAATTAGGAGAACCAGAGGCATTCCATCACTTGTAAATAGTGAGCAATAATGGAAGTGTACCAATACATGTTTTAATTTTTCCTCTCTGTGTGAAAATCACCTGCACGATTTGCATTCCTTGGCACTGCTCTGGAAGAGTTTACACCTGGTCCTTCTGAAAAGAAAAGAAAACTCTTTCCACCTTCTGCTGTCCCACAAGTTCCTTTGAACCACAGCAAAGTGCATTGCTGGCAGCAGCCTGACAATATTGGTTCCTGCTGTTTGTTGAAAATTGGGTGGAAAGCCTGTGGAATTGTGTGTAGAAAGACACAAGTGACCCATGAACTCAATGAGGGGGTTTTTAATGTGGTTTTTTTTTTTTTTAATGTGGTGGTTTTTTTCATGGTTACAGTCCAACAGATTTGGTCAAAGGGATGGTGGGGGACAGTTTGGCCAGAGATGAAGCAGCTGGGGTGAAAAATGTGTCCAGCTGTGGGTGACTTCCCCTGCAATAGCATCCTGGATATCCATCACCCACATCCCTGCTCATCTTCTCGCTCTGAACACACCTGGCCCCAGCCCCGGGCAGGTGAGAGCCTCCCTGGGCAGGAGCTCCTCAGCAGGACATGGGGGGATGCTCCCAGGAGGGGAGAGGTGGAAAAGAAGAGGAATCAAACACAGCAATGGCCTTTTCCTCTCAGCTGTGCCAGCAAAGCACGGGAAAGCTGCTCCCACCCCTGGGGGAACATGAACCTGGGCCCTCTCCTGGCAGGGAGCAAGGAGATGAAAGGGGAAGGGAGCAGCAGCTGAAACAACAGGAGCAATGGGAGCAGGAGAGAGCAGAGGGGAAATGAAAATGAGGAGCAGTGGCTGCTGTAGCAGATAAAACAATCCAGACCTTATTCCCCAAGCTTCGGGACCTGGGTTTTGTTCTCAGTAAACTGTATTTTTGGGAACAGCAATGAGCTCTGAGAAGCAGTTTCAGTCTGTGTGAAAACCTAAAGGTTGTGAAGTGCCACACAGGTGTGGATGCTGTGCACACCTCTAGGTGTGTTTTCATCACACTGACTGTCCAGGGAAGCAGGGCACACAGCACACACGCTGCCTTTATTTTCTGGGATTTGTGGTTTTCACAACATTTTGTTGCTGAGGCTATTGGTGCTGGTTCTGACCATTGGAAAGCAAAATGTCAGCTTTGCAGAACCAAGTTGGTTTGAGGCATGGTTTGCACACAAGGAAAGCACTTTTGACAGATCTCTCCCTGAAAATGTTTCATGTCGTTTTGTTTTTCCTCAGAAAACTAAAGGAAGAGCTGCCTGTAATTGGCAAACACATTCAAAGTCCAGCACTGCTCCCCTCTTCAGATAATTGTCTCATAATAGCTTGAAGGGAAATGACAGGAAGCTCCCATGAAACAGTAAATATTAACTGACCTTGTTGGTTTCTTTCTTCATCTCTCTAAAACCTTATTTTCCAGCACAAAATTCTTATTTCTTCTTCTTGTATTTGTAGTTTCTCCTAGTTGGAATTTTTTTGCTAGCATTAGGTCCCCACCTAAAGCAGTGATACCAGACCACTCCTTTTACCAGTTCCTTGAAGTATCTGATTCCACTGTGTTACATTTCAAAATCCTAGCACCTTTTTTGATGGCCTTTTGAAATTTCTCTGTATTCTCCTGTATTTTTCCAATGGTACTCTTTTTTTCCAACAGAAGGCTGAACCCTATTAAGAATATTAATCATACAAACAACAAACATCCCAGAACACTGAGTGATTGACATAAAATTACATCTCCCAGAAAATGCTTTAACTGAAAGCTCAGGTATTTCCCCTGGGATTGGTGGCTGTGAGGTCAGGAAGATGAGACAGGAAGATTAGACAGGAATTAGACTATCAGTATTTCACTAGATTTAAATTACTTTCATCTTAATTTTTCCATCCCCAAAAAATGTCCAATTTTGCATTAGTTTTGGTAACATTTACTACTGCATCACAATCATGTAGACTAAAAAAGATATATTCTTGCACCAGGGGAAAAAAAAACCCAAAACAAACTCAAAACAAAAAACTTGGTCCATGGTGTTGGCACTCATCCTTATCCACTTGCTTTGATTTTCAGGGTTTTTTCCTGTTTTATGATTATTGGGTTTTGACAGATGTTCTCTGGGTGTTTGTGTCTGGTGAACTCCTACGGGTTTTTTTGGTTGTTTTTTTCCCCACAGTTACAATCCTACAAATATAGAAGGCTCTTAGGTGAGCTCATTTTTTTGAAATCAACAGTGTCTAAGTGTAGTCACTGCTATAAATAGGGATGGATTTAAACACCACTGTTCAAGCTTTCCTGAAACAGGACATGGTGTAAGGAAATGCCTTAGCTCAGCTGAACTCACTGGACTACAGACCTGGACCACATAAACATTTGTCCCCAAAATTCTCTGACATGTCAAGCCTCTCCTCCCCACCCTGAACAGCATCCAGCAGTGTGAGCAGGGACAAAGAGTGATGCCCAGAGGAGCAGCCATGGCACACAGGGTGAGCACCAGGCACTGCATTACCCAAAACCTTGATTTTATACTTTTTAACCAACAAGTTTCATTTGTCGAGGCTCCTCTCCCAGCAGCATCTCTGGCTGCTTTTGCCCCCTCAGTGTTTTGGAACTTCTCTGTCTGGATCTGGAGATAATGTCCTTTCTTTCATGGGGATAAAGTCCCTTCTCCCATCTGAGTTCCATTAGGTGACCCAACCAACACAGACACCAAGAGACCACAGATACGAGCATGGCTCTCCTCAAATAATAATTTACATAAACTTTCATCGGTTCTGCCCCCTTAAACTGCTGAACTGACTGCTTTCAGTTTCTACTTCAAAGGCAGTTTTTCATTTTAAAGGTTCCTTTCAAAAAAACTGGTGGGATTACAACATAAACAAATTGTATGTTAGAAATCCATTTGCAGAGGAAATAATATGCCATAAATCTTGAAAGATTTGATAAGAATCCAAAGCAGTCCCCAGTCTGGTTATAAATTCAGCATCTCACAAAGGCAAAAAAGCTCATTCCACAGCTTGCTCACAAACTACTCATTCTTGGAAAAAAAAATCTAAAGTAATGGCAGCTGGTAAAATAATTAGGATCATACAGATATAATTACACTGCGCATCTGCAACTGTTCTACCACCATCAGACTACAGAGCAAAGTACCCAGAAAACAGCTGGATTAAGTCTGCTCTCAACTCGTTTTTTAGGATGTGAAACTGACAGCAAAATGCCTCCAGCCTGATAGATTTTCTTGGGCATTTGGATGTGGTCACAGAGGTAGCAGGAAGAACAGGAAGCATTTAATACCTTCAACCTGGTGTGGCAATAGTTATCCCCTGACAACACAAAACAAAGAAAATAATATCTTTTGGTATCTTACTGTTTCAAAGGGGAAAAAAAACCTGATGAAGTGCAATTTTTCTCTTTTTAAGAGTTGCAGTCATTATGGTGGGCTCAGGCTGGGGAGTGCTCAGCTATCACATTTGACACAATGAAGGGTTAGAGTACAAAATTCAATTTTCCTAATTCTGCCCCAGTTTCCACCTTTGTGTTCAGGGAAACTTTGGCTGCAGTGGCTTCCCAACCACACAAAAAGCTGCTCAGGCACTGACAGAATCCTTCCTTGAGAGGCTCACTCCCAGAAAGGTGGGTAAAAAAGCACATAAAAAACCAGCCTACTCAACCAAGTCCTCAGAACCACAACTATATATCTCATTAGCACAAATTTATGTTGCTTTACAAGTCTTTTGAACATTTTCACTCATCAAAGTCTTTCCTCTCTCCTACTCTGCACAAAACACAGGACCCACATCCACTGTGTTTTTCTCCAGGTCTTTTTGCTCACCACCATGGTTGCCTCAAAATGGCATTGCATGGGATTTGGTCTTTCCTGAGATCATGGAGGGAAAGGGACAATTAATCCACCCTCAAAATTTGGGAGATAAAAACATAGGCTCTGGGAAATGTCCAATATATTGAAAAAGTCACAGGCCTCAATCAGCCAGCACTGATCAGAAACAAAATATTTTTAATTATTAAAGCCTCGAAATCTTGCAAAACACGTGGAAAGATGCTATTTCTGTTGTTTTGATGATGATATTTAATCCTATTCTTGCATTGAAACAGTAAGAAATGGGGGATTTCCCATTGCTCAATCCATCAAGAGCAGCTGGCTCAGGGTCCTGCTGACAGCATCAGAATTGTATTTTCAGCCAAAAGGGTGGCAACACAGAAAACACCTGAAATTGTGGAAAAATAAGGTGGCAGCATCACCATGACAAACTCCATAGAATCCAAAACACACCCACAGTCCTAAGGCTGGATATTCAACAGCCTCAAGTCCTGAAAACTCAAGTCCTATCACTGAAGACCTCAGTATCAGCTGAAAAAGAAAAGCAAAGGCCAAAAAACTCTGGGGTTTTGCTGAGGGGTCTGTTGCTTACAGTTTCCCTTCTCTTCTTTAGAAAATCCCCCAAAACCTGGAAAAATGCAAAGAGAGGCTTTGCACGGTTCAGTTTCATAGAGGAAGTCTGCATTTCACACCTCACCAAGAAAACATTACATCTGTTATCATGTTATTGACTTACATATTAAATGCTTAATATTATTTATATTCAAATTGTTAGACTACAATGTCAGATTGATAAGATGAAGAGGATTTTCCTCTCCTGTTTATCTCATTAACAAAACATCTTTTTGCAAGCGGTTGGTGGGGTTTTTTTTTTTCCCTTTGCCTCTTTTCCTGAGGAGTTGAGATATTTTCTGCATCACCAAGCTGTCTCTGGCACTAGAATTTCACAGTTACAAGAGGTAACTGGAAGCCTGTGACTCTTCCACATTTGTGCAAATTGTAATTTGGAGCGCAAAAGGAACAAAACTGCATTTTTTTTCCTCACTTTTCCTCTCAGCAAACCTCTCTAAGAGAAGTACCAGAAGGCAAACCAAGTATTTGAAAGTACTACTGAGAATATTTTGATAGCTGCTACTACTATATTTTATTTTTCTGACCACATCCACCAGAAGTATTAATGTTCTAGACATGATCACCACTGCCCAAAGAAGGTTCTTTCTCCACATGGTACTAAACATAAAGCTTCTCAATTAGAAAATGCAGTTTATCACTGTTGGAGACAGGAAACCCTCTGAGGAGTTTTTTGGTCAAAGCTTTTCTTGCACAAAACACACCTGGGAGATTAGTAACTCCTTTCCCCTTTCATCAGACTCAGTTTCTCTTGTCAAGACTTTCCCCCAAGCAATTAGCTGCTCAGCCTCCTTAATAATCTGTTTCTCTGGTAAATAAAATATGCTGATAGAGTCTTCTGAACATGAAGTACCTCAGGAACATTGAAAATTATGAAATATAGAAAGCTGTCACACACTGTAATAAAGGAATAAGGAACAACTACCAGAAAACTCTCTTAGTGTGGCTTTGGATGAGGTCAATATTCTAAAGGCAGTAACATTCAATTAGATCAATAAATGTAATTAGGTATCCAGGCTGATTAACTGTCATATAATAGTATTTCTTGTAGAAAAGAGTATTGCCTACAGATGAGGACAGCATGGGGGATAGACATGTGGATTCAAACAAGAATTTTTGTTCTTTTGTGGATGGACCAGAGAACCCGAGGAAGTCTCAGAAATTAACAATACTGCATTAAATAAAGTAAGACAATTAAAACATAAATAAAGCCCCAAAAAATTGCATTATGTGCTGGTCTGAGATGAGTTTCTGGCTTGCCAGCTGTAGAGCAAGGCTGGTCTGGAAATTGTGCTGGTCAGAGGCAGGTGGTGTGGTGGGACAAACACCTCAGCTGTCCAAGGAGAGACACCACAGGTGCTCTGGAAGCCATCTGTGAAACCAGGAGGAGTTTGCACCTCTCCCTGGGCACAGCACAGCTGGAACTGGAGCTGTTGGCCCTGCAAGCACTGAGGCAATGCCTCAGTAAATTTCAGATGAGGAAGTGTGTCGCAGACATCTTTTATGACAAATCCTTTTGCTAGGGTTCTTCTCCTGAGAAGCTGAGAGGCCTCAGAAAAGAAATGAAAACAATAATTCTCTGCTGCTGAGGAATGCAGCAGGTGCATCTGTGATTGGTCTCATGTGGTTGTTTTTAATTAATGGCCAATCCCAGTCCAGCTGTCTCGGACTCTCTGGTCAGTCACAAGATTTTATTATCATTTCTTTCCTTTCTATTGCTTGCTAGCCTTCTGATGCAAGCCTTTCTTCTATTCTTTTAGTATATAATTTTATTTTAATATATATCACAAAATAATAAATCAGCCTTCTGAAACACGGAGTCAAGATTCTCATCTCTTCCCTCTTCCTGGGACCCCTGTGAACACCACCACAGAAGTGCAACTGTCAGATTTTACCAGAAGAATGTGAAGCAATTCTATCCTGGATAGAAAGTAATACATAATTTTTGCCCGCTGACAAAAAAACTGGTGCTCAATTTGCTTTCTTCCTTTTTTTTTGTTTTCTCCACAATATCAATCCTCACAGTTAAAAACCAAATAATTTTAGGAATTTTTACTGGATGTTAAAAATGATGCTTGAAATGCCCTAACTCCAGTTTCTTTTCTACCTGGTTATAGAATAGTAATCTTAACTCACATTAAGACTCTTAATACATCTTGCATTTGCATCACATATTAACCCAAAGTTCTTATTTCACACTTAATTTCTGTGTCCTCCACAACAAAATCCTCCAGTCTGATAAAGATCCCAGCAAGACAATTACCAGGAACTTGGACTGAGGTTTTTTTAGCCCACTTACAAGTTCAGTTTCTAGTCTAAACTACTTTTACCTAGACTCAATAGTCAGAAGTAACCAGAAGGAAAGATGGATTATTTGTTCCATTTTAAGATACATAGGTTGAAACACTCCCTTAAGAGCCTGACATTCTCCAACAAAATTAGAGATAAATTTATTTATCAATAAATAAGAAATAAATTTAGTTTGCATTTGAGACATTTGGGACAAATGAAGCTCGTTGAGATCAATACCATGAAAACCATCAAAGGACAACCCTACCTTGTGCGTGCATGTAAGGAAACCCTCCTTGCAGGGTGAAAAATCACAGGAAAAAACAGTTCATCCCCCCGCTGTGCCCATGTGTTTTCCTACAAGAGCTGGCAGAACAGCCCTTGGATTCTGATCTGATGTGAGGCTTGACACAGAGGGTTTCTGTCCTATGGCAGCAGCATCAGGGAACACACGCTCAGATTGCCCACAATCTGCCCCAAAAGAGGTGCCAGAAGGGAAGAGGCAAGGAAACAATGACAAAGTTTTTTCCATGACAGAAATCAGGCACAGCACACGAGAACATAGTCATTGTTTAGATTTTGGCATGTCACAGTGGAGAAATGGTGGTCTCCTGGCAAGGGGAGCACCGTGTAAGCATGAGGTGCTGGTGGCAAAAAGCAGAAGGATGTTCTGAGAAATTGTGATTTGTACCAGGCCTTTATTCTCTCTTCTTTTGTCTCAAAACACATGTGTTATGTAGATATATCTAATTACGGCCACACATTCAGCCACTGACTGCTGCTTATTTTTACAACGAGGGAAACATCCGTCCATTTGCTAAGGTGAACAGGAATATCTTGTTTTGTTCACAGCTTAAAAAGAAAAAGAAGAAAGGAAAAGAGAGAGAAAAAGAAAGAAATGTCTTCCCCCCTGCCATCCAAGAAAAGAAAGAAGAATAAATAAATCTCCAGATCCACTTTCAGGTTCATGCTGGTCCTGGGATGTAACAAGCTTCTTCAGCAACTGTGAATGCTTTTCATCATCTGCTCTGTTGTGTTTGTGTGTGGCAGCGAGTTCATCTGAGCAGCGTGACAAATGCAATGGCCTGAACTTCCTCCAAAGACAGCAACAGCAGCACTTGGTGCCTCCTGTCTGAACTGAGAAACAATACTGCAATAATGTTGGAGCAAACTTGTTCATTTGAGTTTGAAATTCAGTGTGGAAGGGAAGGTGGAGTGCAAATGTGGCAAGTGCCATTGTATAGGCTGAGGTCTCTTGACAGAAAAAACAGGTTTAGTGAATTTCTACAAGTCTTAATTAGAAAGTTACCCACAGACGCAATGGATTCTGTCCCCCTAATGCAGATATGTGTAAAATATTCACAAGACCAACTAAATGAAATGAGATAAAGACTTTTCATACGTGTCAGCTGACCATCTCACATCAGGCTCAGCATCCTCAAATGCTAAAGTGGAAAATGAAACTGCTTTGGGCAGGAAGGGGACTAAGAGATTGTTCCTGTCCAGGACTGAAAATGGCCCAGGCTCAGGGAAAGGGTAACGATGACCAAGAGGAGATGAAGAAGGTGGGGATGAGAAGAAACCTCTGAGTTTTGCAGCAAAAAGTGCAATGGAAAAGAGAAACCTCAGCACAGGCAATGCCTGGAGCAGCCAGGACACTCACCTGGGATGGGACACTCAGCAGCTTTTCTCAATTCTACCAAATTTATAGGCAATGGTGGGTAAATACTTAAGCCATTAAATGTTGGTTTAAATATCTGACAATATTTAAATGCTGGTTTCCCTATAAGAAATTTATATGACTCCCACTTTTCTTCCTGTTTCTCACGCCTCACTGGTGTCCTTAAGCAGGGAAGGAGCATGGACATTTAGTTTACAGGAAAATACTCTGAAGAGCTTGGAGAGAAGAGTGTTTTCCAGTTCTGGTTCTGTGGAAACAAAATACACAGTTGCTTCATGCCTGGAAATGTTTTTTGGTAAACAGAGAGAGTTTACAAGATTTCTGATAAGGGCACTTGAATTATACAAAGTCTCCCAAGTTTTTTTTAGTGCGTGTACCTCATTGTATTGCTCTAGAAAAAAACTTTGTGGAAAGACTAGGCCCCTCACAATGAACCTCTACTGCTATTAGATGTATCCACCTGGAAACATCCAAAATGTACCTCTTTATGTAACACTGGTTACACAGTCCCTAAACATCTCTAGGGTTTTTAGAATTTATAGAGCACTGTCACTATTTATGAGTTCAAATGTCTTCATCCTGGCCATAAAGTATATTAACTGCCCTGCAACTAAACACTCCACTGAGTCAATTCCAAGCCCTTGTTGGTCTGACTGTCTGGAAAAGGAGAAATAGTAAGGAAAAAAAGGGAAGTAAATCCCAGTTTATCAGTTTGGCATTAAAGAGCCTGGCAGAAAGCAATAGAGAGCTTTCCTGAGAATCTTGGTCTCAACTGATTGGTGAAGCAGTCTTGGCTCAGTTGGCTCTGTTTCATCCATCCAAGAGCTCAGGGGAGATGAAGGGCATGTGAGGGAAGCACAAAGAAGCTGCTTATATAGCAGGCTGCCCAGATGGTGCCCTAAACTTGCATTTAGGACCCTGTGTCAGCATTTTGGCATCTTTAAGTCACCAATAGAGACCTGGCACAGCAAAATATTTATCTGTCTTCTCCTGTGCCCTCCTAAGCTTTCATTTTCCTTAATACTATCCCATGTAGATGTAAAGTGCTGACCTCAGAATGACACAAAATAAACTGGGCCTGTCTGCTACCTGTGGCACCAACCCAGACCAGAGTTCAGGATGAGGGATTGAAGTGGGAGACCCAAATGCTTGGATATAAAGCTGCTTGACTGACATATGTGGAGCAACAGCAATTATGGTTTGCCCAAATCAGTGCTCAGAGGATTTACCCCCCATGCTGCCATCCTCTGCCTCTCCACGTGTTTGTTTTGCTGACTGTCAGGGACCACATGCATCTCCAAAACCCTTAGCTCACTTCCAAGGTTGATCTGTGAGCATGCCTCTGGGGATGGCAAGAATCCATGGTTTTGGATGATGGGGAGGTTTGGTCTGGGAAACATTGCAGGGGCGTATGTGCAGGTTGGCCACACCAGCCACAGCCCTCAGAACAACCACAATAACAAATTAAACATCACCATTGCCTGGCTGTCACACATTTGGAACACATTTAGGACTGAATCATAAACGAAGGCAGGCTGAGCTGCAAGCATCCTGAGGGAGATCAACAGCATCACAAGTGCAAACCCAAAGTGTTCATTGTAAGGGGAGAAGGAGATGATCCCTGCGTAGCTATGTGTCACAAGAACTTGAGAGCACTTTCCTGGACCTGTTCATCAGGGCTTGGTACCCAAAAATGTGTCCCTAGGCATCAACCACGTCATGTGGTAAATAGTTATGCGTTTTCAGAGGCAAAGCAGGAGGAGAACTTAGACGAAAACGCTTGGAGCAATCTCTGAAGACATCATTGTCAGATTCACTGGATGACAGATTTAACCATGGTTTCGTGGGAGTTCAGAAACCCCAGCGCAACACTCCGACGTAGCAAAGGGAGGGAAAAGCCCAGCACTCTCTAGCACAGCACTAGATCTTTGACACAAGCACAGGCTGTGAACCAAAACCAGCCTTGGCAACATTTTTCACACACAAGCATCACAGTCAATTTTCACCCACAACAGGCACACATATGGTTAAGGAAGGCCTTCAGCAAATTGTACAGCTCGTGGTAGAAATACAGTTGCCATTTCCCTGTGGCTGCAAAGGTGCTGATTTTGGATTTTCCACAGCATGTTTAATCACAATAAGCCAACACATTTGCATGCAGTAAATTCCTCACCCCCAGATCTTGATGTGGATAACAGTGAAAGACCCCAGTGCAGGCCCTGCTGGAAGCTCCTGGCTTGTTGGTGCAGGCTCAAAGGGAAATAAAACACATTTGTCACAGCTGCTGACAATAGCAGGAGCACAGAGCACCAACCCACTGCTATCTTGTCCATCTAGAGGCAGGTTACAGCCCAGCCAGATAATATTGATAAAATGGTTGATATTAAAGTTGCAGTCAGTGTTGGAGCAGGCACTTCCTGAGCCTTGCATGCTGACTCCCAAGCCAAGGCAGGTGGGGCAGTTTACATTTGAAAAGAAGAAAAGTAAACATGTGAGACCAAATGGGAGGCAGGCACAGTGAAAACAACACAATAACCATATTTCCTTCTTTGGATAACAATCCCAAAACTTCAGATATCTCTCAACAAATGGCTGAATTTTCTTCTACTGCCTGGAACTAAGTAACAGTTCATCTCTAATTTGGCTTCCAAATTAATTCTTACCAGTGTGGCCAGCATTAGTTTCTGGTGCATCATCAATCATCCCATGTAATAAAAGGGTTATCCATGCATCTTTAAACCACTTGGCACAGTTTAAATCTCCCATCTGCTTTCATTCTTCTGCCCTCTAATAAGTCTTGGTCTCTTGCAGAGATCCAGTAGTAGAAATCAATTGTGTTCCCCTTTCTATGCCACTATTTAGCCTGGTGGTTGCAGCTGATGCTTTCTGCAGCCTCAGGCCTGGAAGCGTGTGGTAGGCTTAATTTTTTAGCTTAACAGTAAATCTTCATTGGTTGTGGAAGTTGTGAGTCATGAAAAAAACCCTACTCACTCTTGGGGTGTTTGTACCCTGTGATGGTTTGCAACACTGCGTAACCAAGCACGAGAAACTCAGAAATGTGAAGTCTTTAACTGTGAGTGAGCTGCTGATAAAAAACAAAATGCTCAAAGATGCTCACTTTTTACTCTTTTGCTTTAAAGAAAATTAGTCATCAATCACCACTTGGAAATGCTTTTTTTGCCACGAGAAAACTACAGTAACATATCAATATTTTCATAAGGTTTGTTGACAATGTCTTCTACAAAGTCTGGACTTTAACACAAAGAAAGCTTCTTCAATAGATTATCCCCTAGTGTTAGTGCCTTGATGCTCAGTGCTTCCAAAACTAAACAGAGAAATCTTTGTTTAGTCTCAGTGTGATCAAAAGATTTATTTTGCAGGAGGAAAGGGACAGGTTTTGCTAATCGTGGCCCCTGTTAGAGAGCAGTGATACCCTTCTGTCTCCTTGCACAGAGTAAAGGACACATTTTTTGATTTCTTTTTACACTGGAAGAGAACAGTGGATTAATAAAGAAAGACTTGCTTCTTTCTTCCATACTCCCTGAAAATGCTATCAAAACATGCAATTGTTAATAATTTATGTTAGAGAAATCAGCTGTAATCAACACCAGATTTGCTTTGTGTGCAGGACACCCTCATACGTGTTACCAGAGAAAGTGCTACATCTCCAGCTCTCCTGAGACTGGCCTGAATCCATAAAATTTAAAGAGAGGTGCCCTTTGGCCACTGCTGGTTTCCTTCTGGTGCCATAAAGAATACAATGGCATGTCCTCAGGCTAGAAGTGAATTCAGCCTGCTGCTGAGACAAAGTCCACCAGGAAATGTTTGGGAAGGGCATAAAATCAGAGCAGGACATCTCCCTTGTACCAGCCCACCACAGTGAGGCTCAGTGACCTGGCTGTTCCTTGATGGCAAATTGTGTTCTCCCTGGATGGACACTTACACAAATTTACACAAATTTGCCAGCTGCCTTTGGAAACTTCTTGTCCTTCACCCATAATACCCCACAGGACTACTTAACTATGTACTATTGGGAAAGAAAAAACAGAACTATTTGTTTTGTTTTAAATTCTGAAAACTGGTGGGATTAGTTTCTTGATCTGGCCACAAGGAATCTTCTCCTGGCACAAGGGAGGGAGTGGGATGGCATGGCCAGGGTCAGTGAGGGAGGAGCAGGAGAACAGGACTGTCACCTCTTGAATCAGAGTGGATTTAGAACCATTCAAGGCAGACAGCACCACAACTGAAGGAAGCTGCTGTGACTCATCCACTGCAAGAAACTCCCAAGCATTTCCTCTGTGAGCACTGATACAAACAATTAATTTAGCTTTCTGCCAGTTCTTATCTTCCCCAAGCACTTCCATTATCCTTTCATCTTCCACTGGCCATGCAGACGGTTGGGAAGATATATCTGTTTATAAAAAGAGGTTATTAATATTTTTGCCTTTAGAAGCTCTTCCTCAAGACCTTTCTGGTTCTTTTTCTCTTTCTTTTCGGTGGAGGTTTCCAGCAAGTCTCCCTTATCATAAATCATTCTGGTTTCCTTTCCCTGTTTGTCTGCTACTCAATTTCTTTTGTTTCTGATAGACTCCCATATCAAACTGCCTCATTTACAACATTATTGAGTTGGTTTTTTTCCTTCCCAAAATTGTATTATTTGTTTTATTTTTAGTGTCACACTGGGCAACTCTAAAAAAATCTCAGTATCACCTGCAAGTATTTCATTTACTTTTCTGGCTACTTTTTTTCCTTCTATTCCCTATTTTAATTCAATTTTTTTTTTTCTTTTAGTTAACACTACTGTGTTCTACCTTGGGAAAAAAAAGAAAAAAACCCAAACCCAAAACTCCAAATGTCAAAAACACAACACCTAACAAAACACAACAAACTTGGTCTTGGGGGTCTTTTCCAACCTCAGAGATTGTGACCTGTCTGGCTGGTTTCAAGCATTTTGCTTCTTGGTTTGTCCACCCTGTTTTGATAACATTTATCATCCTGGGGATTTTCCATTCCTTAATTCAGAGCCCAAACATTCAGAGTTTCACTAGCATTTAGTACTTTTTGCAAGAACCAAAGCAGAGCCTTACTTATAATCAGATTGCTCAAGGACTCATGAAACAGTTGGAAGAAAATTAAGTGTCATGAATAATACAAGAAAGTAATGAATACTTTTAATATCACAAGAGGAGAATAACTTATAAGCTTCAGAGCTTGACGGGCCTTTACAGAGAAAAGCTGCTTAGGGAAGAATCTTTCTCTGAAAATTCAAAGCACTCAGACAATTTGGACACAACCAGTGCCAGCTTTCCTTGTGGACAAAGATTCAACTTTCCTCCCATCTTTTCTTCCTTTCTCTCTCCTCCCTCATTGTGGGCACCCAATCAGCTCTTCCCTCTTGCCAAACCTGAGGACTTTGGCCTGGGTTTTGAAGCCTGTTACCCTTGAAAGGGAAAAAAGCTGAGACATGAGCAGTGTGATGGCAGGGGAAGGATGGGTGCAGTGGGTAGGTCCACGTCCAAGCCATTATAAACATTGGAATCAGATATTTTCCACTCATCTCCAGCTAGGTCACCTACTGTTCCTCTAAAAGAGAATTCAGAATGGAGTGGCATTTCCTTTGAGGAAGGTGCTCTGTATTCAGAGGTAGCTTATGTCTCATGCGAAGCATGAGCTGCTGTTGTAAAGGACTTCTTTTTTTTTATTGAACAGTAATGCATTGTAAACTCCAGCATAAAACTCCAGCTGTCCCTTTACACACTTGGCTTTTTGGCAATCATTCAATTTTCTTTTTTTCCCCCTTTGAATAGTCATAATTCATATAGAGAGCCAGCCACACACACACACACACATTTCTTTTTTTCCACTGGCTTTGTCCTGTTTTTGGCTGCACACTCCTTTGGGTAAAATGGGTGAAGTTGGCTTTATGAGCTATAAAACGGCAGGATGTAAGGATTCACTTGGTTTTGATGTGTTAGTAGTATTTTATGGATAAAGTGTGAAGAAAGCCGTATAATTGGGTTACTGGGAATAGCACATGTGCCTAAAAAGGAGGAAACAGATCCTTAGATCTGGCATTCCTTCATGCAGGGGGTATGGGGCTGCTGCAGTGCTAGAACTGGTTCGACTGATGTGGTAATGTTCAATTAAATGAGCAGTGAGCTCTCTGCCCATGCCCGACCAAGAATCGATGGTTAATCAGCACCAGCAATAAAAGTGTCCTAAACAATGAAATTAATTGAGTGATCATTTCAGTCAGAGATGGACATTCTGACCCTTTCTGCCAGAGCCACTGTTCTCCAGGTCCCTCACTAACAGTGGAGTTAAGACAATTTTGCAGGAGCCAAAGTGTAAGGAAGATCAAACATCCAACAATGAGACTGAAAAACAGGGCTCTTCTTATACCATCCTCTGGGAAGTCTCAGTTCCTTGTAAAGTATTTTATACTTCATAGTTTGCCATAGGCAAGGCAGTCAAGACAGACTTTTGGCTGAAGCAGTACTTGTGTTTGACTTGCAATCTTGAAACAGGATTTTTTTTTTTTTTTGTCCATTAAAATAAAAAAGGTTTACTCCAGTGAACTGTTATTTAATAAGTGAGCATACATATTCCTCTCCCTCCCAAATAATTCTACAAGAGGCTAAAGATTGGGTAAGTCAGTAAAAATCACAAAACACCTCCCGGAAAAAGATTGTCGCAGAGGAGCTAGACAGAGGAAGGTTTTAGACTACTTTATTTCACATTTGTTGTCTTTCTAAGAGGTTACTGTAATAATTGTAATGAATTTCACTTTCAGGATGGAAACTCAGGGAGCTACCTGACACAAGCAACACTCTGCCATGAGCTCCTGCCATATCCAGCACCACCTCACCTCCAGCTCCTCTGCATGTCCCAGGGATAAGGAGCAGGACATAAGGGATGAGGAGATAGATAAAGGGATGAGGAGGAGGAGAGGCCAAACCACAGCACAATCTGCTTCTGCAGCATCAACAGCTGTTGGGCACAGCCAGCACAACAAGCTCTCACCCTGGGCACAAGCCCTCTCTTCTCCAGTGCTCCCCCAGGAAATCTGGGTGATGCTGACAGCCCCGGGGACTCCAGATCCCAAAGACACAGGAGTGCTCCAGGCTCCTACATGGATCAGGAGAAGGCATTTACACACATGGCTCTGAGATGGGTTTACAGACAGCAGCTGGAGGCCCAGAAGGAGACAGCAATTTTTGCACAGCGCTGTCCCTGAGCCCCAAAGCCCTGCCAGGCTGCAAACCTGACAGTGCTACCAGGACCCTCCAGCAGGACCACAGAGCTCTGTGTCACCACCACTCAGATGTGGCTCAGTCACACCTAGGGAAACCTGGACCAAGCCCTCACATCAAGCCCAGCACCAGTTTCCCAGTCCTTTCACAGCTGCTCTCACTTACTCTTACAAGAACAGCATCTCTGCATATAATTTACATTCCTGCAGATGTCCTTCTATTTTTTGGCATCACTGAACTGCTTCCAAATTTCTTTTCTATTTAGTCTAATAGATGTAAAACATTATTTAGATTTTCACTCATAAAAGTGACCAAAAGCAGCTGTATCTTCACAAGCTCTTGGATGCAAACCAAAGCTAGAGGTTGCTCTCACATACACGAATGGGAAGTAATTTCAGAGCACAGTCCCCATAAAAAAAAAAAAAAGGCTGCATTTCATCTTACCTGAAAGATCTACAGCTACATGGCGAAGCTAAAGCTTTTATTAGAGTTTGTTAAGAAATTACTACCCCAAAAAAGAGTCCATTATGTTGAACTGCTGTAAAGATAGACTCTAACTCAATGAAGAAGTCCATCTGGGAGCTTTCCTGGCTTTCCCCCCATGGAAAACACATTGGTTGTGGAACGCATTGTGTTGGTGGGCTACAAAGGTATCACAGGGGAGGAACCAATGCTTTCCAGCCTCTCCCCGGCAGCTGTCTCTGGGAACAATCCTGTAATTCCACTGAGGGCAGGAAAACTGGATCCATGTGCCTGCACACACACCCTGCTGGCTGACATTTAACCCACCCTCCAGGGCTCTGCTGCCACTGCTGCAGGGATGACTAAATGTCCTGTTTCTGAGGTTCTCCTCCAAAATGTTCATAGAATATTTCCTCATCTAAGACCCGAGTAAAACCCAAGGCACCATTGTTTGTCCCTTCCAAGGAGAAGAATATTTGTGCAGTTTATTCATACACATTTTTCTTCCTGAATCACTCTGCTAAAAGAGACCCACCACAGGATTTAACGATGTTCTCCAACAAAGGAGGAGGATCTCACAGGTGCATGTACACAAAGCTGAATTTCTGGTAACAAAGGGCACAACAGAGCAATGTGAAAGGAGGGGCAGCCCCACAGACGGGTAACTCAGTCCTTTTCCAGTCACAGGCCCCAAACTCATCCAAAACTGCTCTTGGAGGAGCCCTGTGGGAGGCAGGGTAGGGAAAGGCTGTCAGGACTGTGCTGGTGCTGCTCTCTTGCAGGAGAAATCCTGTATAAACAGGATCCATTTGCAATTCTCTGAGGGGCAGCTGGAACTGAATGAGGGAGTGGGGACTGAACCATCTGCATTTTGTTTAACTATTTCTATTTCAAAGGTGAACAATAGCTTTAACAAAACTGCCATTAGTAACAACAGCTGTTGTGCCCGAATTGTAATATTGCATTGTCTTTCTTCTGCCACTTCCTTCCTCCCTTTCTTTCTTTCCTTCCTTCCCTTTCTCCCTTCCCTTCCTCTCTCCTCCCCGTGTCTCTGCCATGGCCATTTCAATCAAACCCACAGCGCTGCCTTTGACACAAGGTCTCCCTTGCACCTTCCCTCAGGCCCAGCCCTTCCTGACCATTTCACTGAGCAGCTCACAACAGCGGGCTGTGTGAGAAACGACTGCTCACTTTAAATCTAACAGGTTTATAAAACCTGTACAAAATCACAACAAAAGGACTAAAAAAGGAGGACCAGGCCTGGGAGCCTCCCTCACAGCTGCCCACCACACGGCTCTCCTCAGGAGAAATGCTTCCCTTTTATACCCCAGGTGGGGCGGGTGCCTCAGCCAACCCTGGCCCCTCCCACAGTCTGTCACTCAACTCTTCTTTGCTGCGATTGGAGGAGAATGCTGCCTTGCAACTTGATTGGAGGATCTGGTGGCATTATGCTCCACCCCCCTTAGCAACAAGCTGCTGTGCCCCTCCTCTTCCTCCCTGTCCTGGACAGCCCAGGATGGCCCCAGGGCAGAGGGGGAGCAGGAGCTGAGGGAGAGCAGAGGGCACCTGAACTGCAATGGCGTGAGTGCGCATCAGCAGAGCTTCTGTGCACAGCCACACAGCACCGACCCCTGAGCTGTGAGCCAGCCCCCTCCTCATCCATCCACAGCCGCTGCCAGCCCCCAGGCCGGAGCTGCTCCGGCTGCTCCCAGAGCCTTGGGCTGCTCCAGGGGTGCGGGGTGGCCTTTGTGACACAGGCACCTTGTGTCACAGCCCTCGGTGACGCTGTGGGACACTGTGGTGCCCAGAGCCCTCTGTGACACGGCAGAGCCCTGCCTGGCTGGGGGTATATAAGGGACGCTGCAGGCCCTGGGCTGGGCAGTGCCAGCAGCACGGCCGTGTCGCTGTGTCCTGGCCCTGTCTGTGCCACGGCGCGGCAGCCATGGACAAGGACGAGGCAAAGCCCAACTCCCAGCCCCCCCAGCCCTCGCCTGGCCCTAAGAGAGCCCAGGCCATGAGTGGGGGGCAGGAGGAGGCCGAGAGGGGCTCAGGGGGGCCAAGGACAGGGAGGAGGGGGGCCCTGCAGGGGCACCTTCTCTTTGTCCCGTTCGACACTGAGGAGGAGCCAGAGCTCTCCCGAGGAGAAGGGAACAAAGGCCAGCAGGAGACTCCAGGGGAAGGCTGTGCTGAGCCACAGCTGTCCCCAGGAGGTGCCTGTGGCCTCCTGGAGCTCCTGGATTGGGATGAAGGCCTTGAGCCAGAGCTGTCCCAAGGGGACAGAGACCAAGAGCCTTGCCCACCTAAGGTGGAGCCTTCCCCAGTAGCCTCCGACTGGGAGGAATGCAGGGAGCCAGAGCTGTCCCTGGGAGACATCCAGAGCTCCCAGGAGATTTCCGACTGGGAAGAATCTCCTGAGCGGCCGCTGTCCCCCGGAGAAGGCACAAGCCACCGGGGACTGTCGGAGTGGGACGCTTGCAGCAAGCAAGAGCTGTCCCAGAGAGAAGGCAGAAGACAGGAGGTGTCTGAGGGCCAAGGTCAGAGAAGACTTTTGGAGCAGTCCAGCTGGGAAGATGATAGTGACCAAGAGCTGTCACGGCACAGCTGGGAATCCAGAAATGTCCTGAAGCCCTGGCTCAAGGCCCGGCTGCGGGAGGACGATGGCTGGCATGAAATCAGCGTCCTGAGCTTGCACGAAGAGGACAAAGAGGCCAAGCGGCAAAGACTGGCAGCGTTAGCCCGAGATGGGTTCCCTGTCCCACAGGGGGCTCGGCTGCAGCGCCAGGCACCGGAGCCGTGTTGCCGAGAGCGGCTGCGAGCCGGGCCCGGCCCTGCGGCAGCCCGAGCCCCCGCGGGACACGCACGGGGGAGCCCCGGGCAGGGGGAGCCCCGCAGGAAACGCCGCCGGCTCTTCGGGCGGGCGCTGCGGGCGCTGCGGGCGCTGTTCCGCTTCCCCTGCCTGGCGGCACGGCCCGAGCATTAGCGCCCGCCGCCAGCGGCACCGCGCCCGCAGATGGCGGCCGGCCCGCGGCCCGCCCTGAGGGAGCCGCACGGGCGGCCTCGGCCCGCGCGCGTCCCTGCGGGCCCGGCCGGCCCCGGCCGCTGCCCGGCACCCCCGGGGCGGCTCCCCGAGGGCAAAGGGCACCGTGGGGCCGGCCCCAAAGCCACGGGCCTGGGGGACGCTCGCTGCCGGGGGCTCCGGCCGCATCCCGCCCCTCATCCGGCTGCCGAGGCACCTTCAAAGCCATCACTCCCGCTGCCGGCCTGGCACCGCCATTGTCGAGAATGAGAATGAGAATAAGAATAAGAATAAGAATAAGATATAATAAGAATAGGAATAGAAATAGGAATAAGAATAGGAATAAGAAGGAAGAGTAAGAATAAGAATAAAGAATAAAGAAGCAGAGGCAGTGAGGACAATTCATCATCCCTCCAAGAGCCCCAAAGCTCTCCCCAGGCTCGCTGCTGATGCCTTGCAGCACAGCACTGCATGGCATGCAAAGCCATGCAACAGATGCAGAGTCTGCTGCAAGAGCCTGCCTCCAACTCCCCCCAGGCAGGGCTGAGCTCCGTGTTCTGTGGGGACCCTCAGCACCAAGGAGAGCTGATGGAGAGCCTCAACGGGATGTGTTGGCAGGCATGGAGGGGAGAAGTTTTTGTCCTTATCTGTCTCTGTCTCTCTTTTTTTCTCCCCCCACCTGTTACCTGTTTTCTTTTCCTTCCTTTCTTCCTTTTTCTCCTTCTCTATTTCTTTTGCTCTCTCTCTTCCTCCTTCTTGCTCTTCCTCTCTTTCTCTCTTTGTCTTTTTCTACCCACCGTCCTGTTTAATTTTCTTTCCCCCTTTTATGTTAAAGTCTTCTTTACGAGGCAAATTCCCTTTTATATGTTTGTTACCAATAAATGTTTTGCAGATAAAATGTTGTCTTATTTGACCTCAATTTTTCATAATGCATCTATTTTCAAATAACTTCTCACAGTTACCCCCATTAGAACATGACCCTTCCTTCCTTCCTTCCTTCCTTCCTTCCTTCCTTCCTTCCTTCCTTCCTTCCTTCCTTCCTTCCTTCCTTCCTTCCTTCCTTCCTTCCTTCCTTCCTTCCTTCCTTCCTTCCTTCCTTCCTTCCTTCCTTCCTTCCTTCCTTCCTTCCGCCACTTCCTTCCTTCCGCCACTTACTTCCTTCCTTCCTTCCTTCCTTCCTTCCTTCCTTCCTTCCTTCCTTCCTTCCTTCCTTCCTTCCTTCCTTCCTTCCTTCCTTCCTTCCTTCCTTCCTTCCTTCCTTCCTTCCTTCCTTCCTTCCTTCCTTCCTTCCTTCCTTCCTTCCTTCCTTCCTTCCGCCACTTCCTTCCGCCACTTCCTTCCTTCCGCCACTTCCTTCCTTCCTTCCTTCCTTCCTTCCGCCACTTCCTTCCGCCACTTCCTTCCGCCACTTCCTTCCTTCCGCCACTTCCTTCCTTCCTTCCTTCCTTCCTTCCGCCACTTCCTTCCTTCCGCCACTTCCTTCCTTCCGCCACTTCCTTCCTTCCGCCACTTCCTTCCTTCCTTCCTTCCGCCACTTCCTTCCTTCCTTCCTTCCGCCACTTCCTTCCTTCCTTCCTTCCTTCCTTCCTTCCTTCCTTCCTTCCTTCCTTCCTTCCTTCCTTCCTTCCTTCCTTCCTTCCTTCCGCCACTTCCTTCCTTCCTTCCTTCCGCCACTTCCTTCCTTCCTTCCTTCCTTCCTTCCTTCCGCCACTTCCTTCCTTCCTTCCTTCCGCCACTTCCTTCCTTCCTTCCTTCCTTCCTTCCTTCCTTCCTTCCTTCCTTCCTTCCTTCCTTCCTTCCTTCCTTCCTTCCTTCCTTCCTTCCTTCCTTCCTTCCTTCCTTCCTTCCGCCACTTCCTTCCGCCACTTCCTTCCTTCCTTCCGCCACTTCCTTCCGCCACTTCCTTCCTTCCTTCCGCCACTTCCTTCCGCCACTTCCTTCCGCCACTTCCTTCCTTCCTTCCTTCCTTCCGCCACTTCCTTCCTTCCTTCCTTCCTTCCTTCCTTCCTTCCTTCCTTCCGCCACTTCCTTCCGCCACTTCCTTCCTTCCTTCCTTCCTTCCTTCCTTCCTTCCTTCCTTCCTTCCTTCCTTCCTTCCTTCCTTCCTTCCGCCACTTCCTTCCTTCCGCCACTTCCTTCCTTCCGCCACTTCCTTCCTTCCTTCCTTCCGCCACTTCCTTCCTTCCTTCCTTCCTTCCTTCCGCCACTTCCTTCCTTCCTTCCTTCCGCCACTTCCTTCCTTCCTTCCTTCCTTCCTTCCGCCACTTCCTTCCTTCCTTCCTTCCGCCACTTCCTTCCTTCCGCCACTTCCTTCCTTCCTTCCTTCCTTCCTTCCTTCCTTCCTTCCTTCCTTCCTTCCTTCCTTCCTTCCTTCCTTCCTTCCTTCCTTCCTTCCTTCCTTCCTTCCTTCCTTCCTTCCTTCCTTCCTTCCTTCCTTCCTTCCTTCCTTCCTTCCTTCCTTCCTTCCTTCCTTCCTTCCTTCCTTCCTTCCTTCCTTCCTTCCTTCCTTCCTTCCTTCCTTCCTTCCTTCCTTCCTTCCTTCCTTCCTTCCTTCCTTCCTTCCTTCCTTCCTTCCTTCCTTCCTTCCTTCCTTCCTTCCGCCACTTCCTTCCGCCACTTCCTTCCGCCACTTCCTTCCTTCCGCCACTTCCTTCCTTCCTTCCTTCCTTCCTTCCGCCACTTCCTTCCTTCCTTCCTTCCTTCCTTCCGCCACTTCCTTCCTTCCTTCCTTCCTTCCTTCCTTCCTTCCTTCCTTCCTTCCGCCACTTCCTTCCGCCACTTCCTTCCTTCCTTCCTTCCTTCCTTCCTTCCTTCCTTCCTTCCTTCCTTCCTTCCTTCCTTCCTTCCTTCCTTCCTTCCTTCCTTCCGCCACTTCCTTCCTTCCTTCCTTCCTTCCTTCCTTCCTTCCTTCCTTCCTTCCTTCCTTCCTTCCGCCACTTCCTTCCTTCCTTCCTTCCGCCACTTCCTTCCTTCCTTCCTTCCTTCCTTCCTTCCTTCCTTCCTTCCTTCCTTCCTTCCTTCCGCCACTTCCTTCCGCCACTTCCTTCCTTCCTTCCGCCACTTCCTTCCGCCACTTCCTTCCTTCCTTCCGCCACTTCCTTCCGCCACTTCCTTCCGCCACTTCCTTCCTTCCTTCCTTCCGCCACTTCCTTCCTTCCTTCCTTCCTTCCTTCCTTCCTTCCTTCCTTCCTTCCTTCCTTCCTTCCTTCCTTCCTTCCTTCCTTCCGCCACTTCCTTCCTTCCTTCCTTCCTTCCTTCCTTCCTTCCTTCCTTCCTTCCTTCCTTCCTTCCTTCCTTCCTTCCGCCACTTCCTTCCTTCCTTCCTTCCGCCACTTCCTTCCGCCACTTCCTTCCTTCCTTCCTTCCGCCACTTCCTTCCTTCCTTCCTTCCGCCACTTCCTTCCTTCCTTCCTTCCTTCCTTCCTTCCTTCCTTCCTTCCTTCCTTCCTTCCTTCCTTCCTTCCTTCCTTCCTTCCTTCCTTCCTTCCTTCCTTCCTTCCTTCCTTCCGCCACTTCCTTCCGCCACTTCCTTCCTTCCTTCCGCCACTTCCTTCCGCCACTTCCTTCCTTCCTTCCGCCACTTCCTTCCGCCACTTCCTTCCGCCACTTCCTTCCTTCCTTCCTTCCGCCACTTCCTTCCTTCCTTCCTTCCTTCCGCCACTTCCTTCCTTCCTTCCTTCCTTCCTTCCTTCCTTCCTTCCTTCCTTCCTTCCTTCCTTCCTTCCTTCCTTCCTTCCTTCCTTCCTTCCTTCCGCCACTTCCTTCCTTCCTTCCGCCACTTCCTTCCTTCCGCCACTTCCTTCCTTCCTTCCTTCCGCCACTTCCTTCCTTCCTTCCTTCCTTCCTTCCGCCACTTCCTTCCTTCCTTCCTTCCGCCACTTCCTTCCTTCCGCCACTTCCTTCCTTCCTTCCTTCCGCCACTTCCTTCCTTCCTTCCGCCACTTCCTTCCTTCCTTCCTTCCTTCCGCCACTTCCTTCCTTCCTTCCTTCCTTCCTTCCTTCCTTCCTTCCGCCACTTCCTTCCTTCCTTCCTTCCTTCCTTCCTTCCTTCCTTCCTTCCTTCCGCCACTTCCTTCCTTCCTTCCTTCCTTCCGCCACTTCCTTCCTTCCTTCCGCCACTTCCTTCCTTCCTTCCTTCCTTCCGCCACTTCCTTCCTTCCTTCCTTCATTCCTTCCGCCACTTCCTTCCTTCCTTCCTTCCTTCCTTCCGCCACTTCCTTCCTTCCTTCCTTCCTTCCTTCCGCCACTTCCTTCCTTCCTTCCTTCCGCCACTTCCTTCCTTCCGCCACTTCCTTCCTTCCGCCACTTCCTTCCGCCACTTCCTTCCTTCCGCCACTTCCTTCCTTCCGCCACTTCCTTCCGCCACTTCCTTCCTTCCGCCACTTCCTTCCTTCCGCCACTTCCTTCCTTCCTTCCTTCCTTCCGCCACTTCCTTCCTTCCGCCACTTCCTTCCTTCCTTCCGCCACTTCCTTCCGCCACTTCCTTCCTTCCTTCCTTCCGCCACTTCCTTCCTTCCGCCACTTCCTTCCGCCACTTCCTTCCGCCACTTCCTTCCTTCCTTCCTTCCTTCCGCCACTTCCTTCCTTCCTTCCGCCACTTCCTTCCGCCACTTCCTTCCGCCACTTCCTTCCTTCCTTCCTTCCGCCACTTCCTTCCTTCCTTCCTTCCTTCCTTCCGCCACTTCCTTCCTTCCTTCCTTCCTTCCTTCCTTCCTTCCTTCCTTCCTTCCTTCCTTCCTTCCTTCCTTCCTTCCTTCCTTCCTTCCTTCCTTCCTTCCTTCCTTTCGCCACTTCCTTCCGCCACTTCCCTCCGCCACTTCCCTCCGCCACTTCCTTCCGCCACTTCCTTCCGCCACTTCCGCCACTTCCTTCCCCCACTTCCTTCCTCCACTCCCTTCTTTCCTTCCTTCCTTCCTTCCTTCCTTCCTTCCTTCCTTCCTTCCTTCCTTCCTTCCTTCCTTCCTTCCTTCCTTCCTTCCTTCCTTCCTTCCTTCCTTCCTTCCTTCCTTCCGCCACTTCCTTCCGCCACTTCCTTCCGCCACTTCCTTCCGCCACTTCCTTCCTTCCTTCCGCCACTTCCTTCCTTCCTTCCTTCCTTCCTTCCTTCCTTCCTTCCTTCCGCCACTTCCTTCCGCCACTTCCTTCCGCCACTTCCTTCCGCCACTTCCTTCCTTCCTTCCTTCCTTCCTTCCTTCCTTCCTTCCTTCCTTCCTTCCTTCCTTCCTTCCTTCCTTCCTTCCTTCCTTCCTTCCTTCCTTCCTTCCTTCCTTCCTTCCTTCCTTCCGCCACTTCCTTCCTTCCTTCCTTCCTTCCTTCCGCCACTTCCTTCCGCCACTTCCTTCCGCCACTTCCTTCCGCCACTTCCTTCCTTCCTTCCTTCCTTCCTTCCGCCACTTCCTTCCTTCCTTCCTTCCTTCCTTCCTTCCTTCCTTCCTTCCTTCCTTCCTTCCGCCACTTCCTTCTTTCCTTCCTTCCTTCCTTCCTTCCTTCCTTCCTTCCTTCCTTCCTTCCTTCCTTCCTTCCTTCCTTCCTTCCGCCACTTCCTTCCTTCCTTCCTTCCTTCCTTCCTTCCTTCCTTCCTTCCTTCCTTCCAAAGGATGTAAAAGGATGGGATAAAAATACCGAAACTGATTTTATGACACTGATTGAATTTTTGAAAAATAATGTGTTACTTCTAAGTAACAGTCATCCTCTAATATATTCTATTATGTTTGGCACCAAAAAAAAAACTTGATTACACGTAACTGAAGAAATATTGTTGTCACACTAAGCAATTCAGCATCACTGTGGTTAAATTTATCGTTAATTTTCAGTGGGGAGGGCTCCCATTTTGTTCGCATTTATGCACCACAGACAATCCAGGTCAGTGGATTTCAAACACACTGCAGACCAAAGCCATTCAAAGTAGCTCAAAGGGTGCAGTGTTTGCAAAGTGAGTCAATCCAGAATTTTCCTGATCACCAGCAACAGAAAAAAATAAGAAACCAGCCAAAGTCAGAAGGGCTTGAATTTGCACCAACTTCTGTTTTCCCCAGATTGCCACTATATAACTCAGCTGGAAAGGAAGACAAAGCAAGATATTTATGCATTATCTCGGGCAGCTTTCAAAGTCACTGCAGAATTTGCCCATTTAGTGATGATTCTCATTCAAGTGGGTTTGAAACTTGACAGACTTCCACTTTGGGTCACATTTCCTGAGGCGGCCCCAAAATGGAAATTATCAGATTGCACAACCCTGCTAGACCTGTTCCAGCTGTGGCTGCAACTGCTTGGCAGGGACACTGCAGTCTGGGAACATGTGACAGAAAAATATGCCAGATAGTGCCCACAAAAGCAGAAAATGTCTGGTTTCCCTTTGGAGAAGATCTTGTCAGGATGGAGGGCTGTGCATATCTCAGGAGCATACACATGTAAGAAATATGAAGGAAAATATATGTAATAAATTAAAATTAATAAGTAAAACCAATTACCAGTCACTGAACCTTTTTTTTCCTGGCTAGTCCTCTGTTGTCTCCTGTAGTCAGCATTTTAGGGACTGAGATAATGGTTGCCTAGGTGCAAGAGTCTTAAACAGCCTTGAAATTATATATTTCCCATTAATATATCTCAGCCCTTAGAGAATTCATTTCTACATGTCTTCAATAACATCTTGCAGCAACCTGTCCAAATTTTGGGGAGCCACTCAAAAAAATTGCCAATGCTTTTTTTCCTGATTAATAATAACTGCATTTATAGTTTGTCTTTAGTGTAAGTATAGTGAGGGATTTTCCTATAGGATTAATATCATCAAGTTTCCTGGTAGCCAGCCTTGAAAAATATTTCCAAAAATCTTTGCAAATAGGTATAAATTTAGCTGCCCAGAACCAACTGCATATCAGCAAACTTAATTATGTCATTTATTATTCCTTTTTCACACCATTCATGGGTAAACTGAAAAGCCTGGATCCCAGCACAGACATTGAGAGACTTTGTGAAAAGGTATCATCTACTTCTCTTTTTTTCCTATATTCTTATTCCTTGAGAAGATTTAGGGTTTTATACCATTGCAGACCCATTTCACCAGGAGACTCCAGTCAGGGAGTAAAAGTTAAAATGCAACATTTTCTTCCCCCATGAAGTTAAACATATTTGAAAATATTGAAACTTTTTTTTTTTTTCACTGACAGGCAAAAACGCCTTTGTCAAAGTGAAACAGCTTTGGAGCTTTCGAACCCTTGTGTCATTTGTCTATTTAGGGTCATTTTTGCTAGGCTAAAATTCTGCAAGAAGAGGATATGGAGAGAGACCTTCCTGCCACTCAACATCTGAAAGTTTTGAGATATTGGGGGTAAAAGGCATCATACAACAGAGGAAACAACAGAAAGCAATGAGACAAATATATAATTCAGTAAACAAATTCAGACATTTCCAAACTTCTGCCTGCTTGTCTTCAGAAGGTGGCTAAATGATTGCAGATCCATATTAAAGTCACTTCACTTATCCCATCTCTAGAGTGTTTTCAATTACATGTTTGATGATAAGGCTGCAAATCCACAGGAGAAATAAGGGAAATTGCCTGAAAAAGATTGATTCCAAGCTAGTCTCTCTCACACATGTTGAATCTGGAGATATTCTGGTAACTGAGAACAGATTTCAGCTTCATCATTAAGGCATATTCTGTCTGAGAAGGAAATCTCCAGAGTCATTAAATAAGGACCAGAGTCATTAAATAAGGACTCCAAAAAGCACACATATTGCTGTGTATTTGCCCAGTCACCATATTAATGTGATGCATGGGTTGTTGTAAGGCAGAGGCTTTTTCATGAAGTGTTTCAGACCGCCTTTTATTCTTCAGGCTGGCTCTCCATGTAATGAAATGTAATGATCACTATCTACACTCCAAAACCACATTTAGACCATGAAGGCCTAAAATTACTGTATTTTGTAATGTAATGTGAGTATGACTATAGCCTGGTCCTTTTCACATCATGAGAATTAAATAAATCATACTCAGAAATTATTGGTGCTCTCACTGAAATTCAAGTACCTGTTAAAACCCAGTGGAACAAATAGAAAGGTAACAGCCCAGCAGATCACTGGAGCTCTCTTCCTACCTGAAAAACACCAGATGTTTTTGAAGAAGAAGCAGTGGTCCTCATTAAATTTTTGCCATGATTCTACAGGGGAATGCCCTAAAAGATGCCTTCAATACTGCACGCGTTCCCAAAGAAGTTGCCACAGGGTTAATTACATGAATAAACACATATGAGAAAGTGATTTCAGCCAAATGCAGAGAGGCTTCTTTGGCTTTAGGGTGAAGGAGGGTAGATTCTTATTGGATATCAGGAAGAAATTGTTCCCTGCTAGCATGGGCAGGCCCTGGCACAAAGTGCCCAGAGAAGCTGTGGCTGCCTCTGAATCCCTGGAATTGTCCAGGGCTAGGTTGGACAAGGCTTGGAGCACCCTGGGATAGTGGAAGGTGTCCCTGCCATGGCAGGGGTGGGACTGGATGGGCTTTAAGGTCCCTTCCAACCCAAATAATCTCATGATTCTCTGATTTCAGCTAAGCCAATAAAACCGTGGGCCAGCTCAAAGTCAATACTTTTTTAACAGCACAGATCATTCTGACAGGCGATATATCCAGAAAAACAACACAAGTGGGGAAATGTGAAACCCAGGTTATAAGGAAGCACTCTTAATAATTCCAACCAGCCTCTAAACTGTAACCGGGCAGAATAACAAAAACTCTCCAGTGATTTAATCTTAAACATGGATCTGAAGAATGATGCATTTCACACCAGGTTCCCCTGTGTATGTTCAGGTCCAGCTTTGATGTATCAGGAAAACAAGCTCAGCTGAGCAGATGCTGTGGGGGTGCAAAACACTTGTGGCCCAGTGTCACCGAGGCAAGAGGTGACACGGGGCTGTGCTGGAGGGAAGGGGAGCCCACCTAGATGCAGCCAGCCCGGGCTCTGCAGCTGCAAAAGCAAGAGGATTGTCCCTGCTGCAGCACAGTCTGTGCCCCCCAGCCTCTGCCAGCCCCCCAGCCTCAGGTCAGGAAATTTCCTTTTTGCCTGTGGTGCCGAGGAGCCTTGAACTGTCTCAGCATGGATCCGAGTGCAGATGGAGCTGCTCCTGCAGCTGTGCTCCAGAAACTTCCAGTGGCTCTGTTCTGCTGGGCATGTGCTCCACAGGGTGGGTGCTGCTTCACCCATGCAAGAGGGGTTGGGGGAGAAAGAGGAGCTGCTGAGTTTACAGCCTGAGCTGGGAGTCTGGGAAGGAGTGAAACTCAATAGGCAGTCATCTATTCCAGCACACAATTTTTCCTGTGCTGAGGAATGACCTGTCTGTAGTCTGTGTAGTTCTTCCTCATTTTAAGAGGCTGGAAACTTTTCTCCTGCTCTATAATGCACTCAGTCCATAAAGCTAAGGGGAAAAAAAAATCTATTGTCTTCACTGTGCTACAAAACATGCAGAGGAAGAAAAAAAATGCTGCTCCACATTGGGATGGGAAAAGAATAATCAATTAAAGGAAAGAAAAAACATATGTGGATGTTTTGGAGAGGGACCAGTTTGTTGAATAAGTTATATTGATAAATTAGGCATAGATATATTATGCAAACCCAGTAGTAAATCATGATATACCACGTGTCTTTCATCCCAAGTACTACAAAGGCTTTACAGCTCACGAACAAACCTGAACACTGTCAGCTACAGATGGGTCTGGGTTGAATTTGGCAAAATTTGGCATTATGATGCGTGTTAAGCAATGGGAAAAGGTATCTCAGTTACTTTTATAGATTATATCAGACTGCAACTGGGCCACTTTGTAAGAAAATACTCACATTTTGCAAGATTTCTACAACTAGGGTGATTGTCTGAAATAAGTATAACACAAAACCATGGTAGAAGTAGATGGTAAATATATGGTAGAAGTACCAGATGTAGATAAAAAACCCAAAATGACTGTGTAAATAGGAAATAGAGAGTGACTGACTGGAGACAGTGAATTCAGGAGCTGGGGATTGTCCTAGGCCACAGATAAACCTGAAAGCTGAAAAAATTGAGATGACAGAAAAGAGAAGATGACTGAAAATAAATTACTTCAGTGGTGTAAATCTCTACCATTTCCCCTTAGATGTAAGAAATATAGTTATATCCAGTCTGGGAAAATGTAGGCTAAGGCATTGGGGAGAAAAACAAGAGGTAGTTTGGCCAAACCCTGACATAAATTGATTAAGGATTTTGTTTAACCTTCAATTCATAGGGATATTAAAATGAGTTTAGACTAGTATTACTGAAAAGAGTTTAAATATTGTGTGGAAAACTAAGTTTTCCCATCCAGATTTTATGAAGAAATTTCACACATTTCTTCTTCCTCTGGCTGAGTTTGGAGGGATAAGTTAGAAATCTTTTGGAAGAAGTGTCTTCCAAAAAAAAAAAAAAATTGCCTTCTGTATGCTGAATATCAGCATTTATGGGAAGAATTAATCCTTCCAATACATTCACATAAATAACATACCTTTTGAGGTGATTTCTGATTGAGTGGTGGAAAATAAGCAGGTCAGAACACAGCTGAATAATGACAGGGGGTGAGATCTTAGAAAAATATTCTTTATTATTCTGCTGTGTTTGAATGACTCTCTTTCTTTTTTCTACTTCTTGACCTTTTACCAGGTGCCACCATGGAAGGATACAGTTTATGAAATCCACTGTTTAGGAAACACAACAATGTGGAGTTACTCCACATGTGAGCCACAGCAGCAGCTACATCAATCAAGACCCTTATTCCTGGGTTATTTGTACTCCTCAGTGTTTAAAAGGAACTGGCCTCCGTGATTCTCAACACCCCGAGCACAAACAAAGCTGTAATAACTCAAAACTTAATGAAAGCAAACTCTGTATAATACACACAGACCCTGAAACTCACAGGGTCTTTCAAGAGAAAATCTTAGTTCAGCCAAAACACGCAGACAAAAGAAGAGGTTTAAATCCCTTCCAGACGCGGAGGCATGAGACACAAGGATATGTTCTGTTTATTTAACAAGCCAGAGCTGGAGCAAGAGCCCTCACAATACAATTACAGTGGTAACAATAAAAATGCAGCAAACCAAGTGCTGCAGCCCCAGAAAGACGAAGCCAGCGGCAGGATTATGGAACCTGCACACCCAGACATTTTAATACCTATGCCAGACATAGAGCTGTATGATAATACGAACACAATAAAACAGGAGGAATCTAAATCCAAGGAACAGATGGAAAGGCATAGCTTCTCTGGTGAAGCTACTTTTCATTGGAGGCTCAGCTCCCAGCTTTGTGTGGAGCAGCCACCCCATTCCAAGTCGCCCTCAGTTCATCCTCCACAGCAGCTTGGACATGCTGCTCCTTCCTGTTCCGTGGGTGAGGAAACCCAGGATTAGATTGTCCTCCTGTGGAAAAGACAGAGTATTCCTTGGATGATGTCAGGATTGACCCTGGGAGGGCAGCATCCACGGGCAGCATGGCAAACAAATCAGGAAGGGCTGACTGAAGCACGTGTGCAAGATGAGTACGTGGGGGCATTGCCCAGAAATATCTCCAAGAGACCAGCCGAGGGCCTGGCACAGCAGAAGCTCTGCTGCTGTGACACAGGATTTTACCCACAGCCTTTTTTCAGAGCCAATTTCAGGACTGGAAGTGCAAAGCAACAAAAAAGGTGGGGCCAGGAGAAGTTTAGACCTAATGGGCAGCTGAGAGAAATTAGAATAATGCGTCTGGTTGCTCCTAAATGATGCACAGCAGGTTTTTTCCCCCAGAAATGTGAATCATAGAGAATCATGGATCACATTGTGTAGAGAACTGTAATTTCAGAACTGCACTGTGCTTGGTAGCTGGGCTCTGCCTGAAGAACACAGGTCTGATGGAACAATGGTGCTTCAGATGTTGGATTTTGCTTCGTAGGAGAATGTAAGGAGGGCATTTTTTACTGAGTCAGATAGATTAACTCCTGAACAGCAACTGGGTTTTAGGGCACTCCCATAAGTATTTGAAAGACGTAGTTTTATACAGCATACCAAAAAAAACCCACCCAAAAACCAGAAATGCAATGGGTTTGTGATAAAAACATTGTTTCTGGACTGGGTTTCCTTGACAATTCCTTCCAATTTAAGGGCATTTTTAACACTGTTGATGCAGAGACTTGCTTTAAATGGCCCATTCTTGAGCTGGTCAGCTTAGAACAAGAAGCAGCAAGAAAGACTAATCTTTTTTTTTTGTTCAGAGAGCAAGGAGAAAGCAGCAGCAATACGAGTTGGTCTTCTCAATACCATCCCTGCTGAAGTCTGAGGATCTGTAGGCTGAAGTCAAGAGGACCTTGATTTGCCACCAGCCCATGAGGAGTCCAAGGAAGGACTGTGTGTGGCACTCAGTGCTTTGGCCTGAGGTGGCAAGGCGGGGATTGGTCACAGTCTCACTTTCAAAGCTTGACTCCACGTTCATCATAGAATAATAATACACATCTGCCTATTTAAACACTGTGTAAAATTGTGCAGGGAGAAGATTTGGCCTCCCACCCCTCCATAATTGGTTTTTTTTTACTCTTTCTTCAATTTATTTTTGCTTTTTATGTTCTCTTGCCACTGGAGATGGCTCCTGCAGAACCAACAGGGCACGTTGTCAAGTGAAGCTCACACACAAGTTCGTGTTTGGGGTATCCACTGCTTTAATCACAAGGGAGGATTTCCTCTTTTCTACTGGTCAGCACCAGACCCAAGGCAGGGCTAAACTCCACGAGCCCTAGAGATCAAAAGAGCACTTTCAAGAGGAAGAACAGCGGATAACTGTAAAGGAAGTTACAGATGTTTGCTATTTAATGAAGTTAAATGCACATGTAAATGTTTATAGACTCCAGGCTGAACTCAATTTTTTTTTTGGAAGCAAGGCTTTTGCAACATAATTATATGCCCCATGATGTTTTCATGGTGGATTGTGAGTTGTGTATAAGTCCTTGTGATAATCTGTATGTGGGTCATGGATCTGAAGCAGCTGACACCCCCCATTACCTGCCTCATTCACATGAGCACTACTGTTATTTATTCCTGAACATAACATTTATGCAAGCCTCTAACACTTAACATGGTTGGTTTGGGGTTTAATCTTATATTTTTCCTCCACTGACAGTCAGATACTGTTTGAAAACAACAAAAGCAACACCAAGGAATCCATTCACATTTCTGGGTAGGGTCCAGGCACTCCTTGAGGATTGAAAGAATGGTTTCCTTAAGCCAGGAAAACTTTCAGTGTTTCATCCAGAAAATATTATGTGAGCAAAAGCTCAGGTCAACTGTTATCTGCCGAGTCTGAAACTGTTATCAGTTGATATTTTTATTCTTTCACATGGGGGTGGGAGCAACACACACAACTCAAAAAAAAGAGGTGGAAATGGTCTTGGTAACCAGGTGAGTGTAAAAATCTCAAGCGATTTACAAACCACCACAGAAACCTCTTTTAATTTACTTAAAATCAGGGAAAATATTTTTAAAATATGGGATTTTTTCCTTTCCTTTCCTCCATTCTCTAAACTCTGTGTTCAGCTTAGTGAACCAACTCCATGTATGCTGAACCAAAGATGTTTTGCAAAGAGACCTCCAAGAAACCCCCACCACCTTTCTTGCACTGCTGCTCATTGGCTTTCCTGCAGGCATGCAGCTAGGAAGAAAATTTCCATAAGAGCTGTGAGATTAGAGGCATTTTATGCTTGAGGAGCCAGGGTGCATAGCAGGCAGCACCAAGGTGAGTGTTGATAGTTAAGTAACAATTATATCAGGTATCTGAGCAAAGATGACAGTAAATTTCTTTCCACAAAAGGCTGGTTAATCCCAGTTACTGCTACTGTAGATAAAATCAGACAGGCCTCTGTTTTTCCCATTATATCTCACTCTTGGCTTCTCTCTTAAAGCTTTTCTACGCTCTGCTTTCGTGTGATGCCCCTGTCAGAGCCCCGTCACGCTGTTTGTGGGTGAGGAAAACAGTCCATCATTCATCAGTCCCTCTGGCTGCATCAGTGAAGAACTGCTAGCTCCTGCAGTGGCACTGGATATTTAATGCCACCCCTGTAAAGGAGAAGGGGAAACTGGCTCCCTTTGAGAGGGCTGCAGCATCCCACGGGATGGGGCATCTCAGGGTATCCATGTGATGCCTTAGGATTTAGGTTTTGTACTTTTTGCTTTAGTGTAAAATTCTAAACTCCATACCCTGTTTTCTCTAGTTTTCCCATTTTATTCAGACCAAACAATTCCTCTCTAGGCCTGAAACTCGAGGACACCTCATTGTCTCAGGTGCAAACAACAGTGAATTGAGGGGGGCACACATGGAGAAAATTACTTCATTACCTGAAGCTGTAATTGGAGGATTAACCCCTGAGATATAGATATAGATATATAGATATGTAATAATACTGTGAATATATATTATAATTTTGTGATATAGATATTATAATTGTAAGAAAAACTTATGATTGTTGTCCATCTTGGGTGTAGCCCACGGGAGGCTTCTGACTGCCCAAGGTGTACCTGTTGAAGGCCTTTAATTTTCTTCTATTAATCTTCTGTTAATCTTCTTCTATTAATCTTGTTAATTTTTTCTTCTATTAATCTTGTCCAGCCTGTGTTCTAGGCAGCCACTCCAGGGCATCAGATGTCCCCCTGTGGCCTCCATTTGTGTCCCCACGGCCTCTGGGCACAGGCCCGGCTCAGCACCAGGGCCCGGCCTGACAGGCCTGTGTCAGAGCCACAAAATATTTTGACCTTTTATGCCTTTTTGGGGCTCCCTAAAAACAGAGGGCAGACAGAATTAAAAGAATTAAAAGCTGTTATATTTACCGAAGGCCTTCAGGTACGTTTTGGGCAGACAAAACCCTCCCTCAGGGGCTACACCCAAAAATTGACCACAGGTCAGGGTTTGCACATTTTTCTAAGTTTGATCCATTTGCACATTGGGGGTTACTCTAACAATTCCAGCTTCAGCTAATGAAGTCATTGACCCCCAGTTTGCCCCCCAGCTCCCTTTTGTTGGCATCTCTGGCCCTGAGGCAGTGAGGTGTCCTTGGCTGCCAGGCCTGGAGAGGAATTGTTGTGTCTGCCCAGGATGGGACAGCAGCAGCTGACACTGACTGTGGGGTTGGGAGTGTGACACTAAAGAACTGCAGGGTCACAAATACATGGAAATTATAAATCTAAAATCCCAAGGCATCACCTTGACTCTCCCCCAGCAGAAGGCTCTCCCTCTCCTTCCCACTCACCCCCCGAAACAAAACACCCCTGTGTCTCTCTCCCTCAGACCAGGAGACTACAACAGACATATTTAAACTCAGATAAAATAAAGGCACGTCCCTTATGGCCAAAGTGTAAAATGTCATTTAAATAAACTTTCACCAAAAAAAAAAAAAAAATTTAAAAAAATAAAAATCACAAAGTGCCCTGCCATAAATGAGTGATTCTTAACTCAGCCAGTGATCAACAAACTCACTTCCTAATTAAGTGTAGGAGCGTAATGAGGAACAGGGCATCCTTTGTTTCTCCAGCCTGTGTGAACTCCAGCCACAAGTCCCCAGACTCCCCTAACTCCTGCGTTCAGAGCTTGTAATTAGCACACAGGGATCCAGGTAGTGCAGCAGCAGCCCCTCGGACAGTGGCTCCATTCAGCACCAGCCAGATGTGAGGGGCGTTCAAAGGGCGCCGACTGACTCACACACTGCCTGCTGCTGTGTGACACCATCATCTCTGGTTTCCAGCCCCACAGTCAACAGCCACTGTCATTTTTAATGCATTCTAATTAGCTGGTCAGCTTTACAGAGAGGTTCAGCTGTGCAAGTGGAGCTACTGGCGGAGGGCACCTTGGTCAGGGTGCCTAATATTTCTAATTCCTAATATTTCCTAAACCCCAGCTTCGTTAGGTGTTATATATTCATGCCAGTATGATAAAAATTGGATCATGGCATATGCAGTAATTTTAAGGCATTTTCAAATGTGGCTGTTTTAAAAGTTAGCCCAGAAAATAAAAGGGAGAATGGGAAAAATATGCACGGAAAAGCATCACGAGGAGCAAAAGTGAACTTCCTCCTGAGGTACCAGGGTACCTCACTCATATGTCCACCTCTTTTATCACTCTCTGAACAGTGAGCCACTGTTCCCCTAAGCTTCCATCCCAGAAATTCCAATCTCTGAGGCAGCATTCAGCAGTCAAGAGCCACTCTTACCTCCCTAGCAGAGCATCTTAGCTCAAGGTTTTGGATGATCCCAGTAGACTCAGCCAGGCTGGCAGCCACCAGCTAAAGAGCACATCCCCTCAACCAGTCATTAGAAGGTGGTGATAGAAGGTAGAAAGGGATAATAAACTATTTTATTAAAATGTAATATTAACACTATGTGGTGTAAATTGCTCCTCTGCCAGCAGGAAAATGGATTCCTCCTTTATCTGACAGCTTTACTGCCCTCCAAGTAGGACAAGGTGTGTGTGTTCAAAGCCCCTTTCCAGACACAAAATCAGCAGCTTTCTCTCTCTTTCTTTTTCTTTTCCACCAAATAAAATTGCTTAAACAGGAGTGCTGTGATGCAGCACTCAAAGAGCTGAAAAACTCCCTTAAATGATTTGCGTAAAAACCCATAAGAGTACCAGTCCAAGACTGGTCTAAAAAGGGATGTTACAGAGATGTTTATGCAGATTTCACAGGCCTGCTCTGGTCTTGGAAAATATTGACACAGGGTAAAAAAGAGCAGCAGATGAATTAGTGATAATTACAGAGAACTATTAACAAATTATGAACTGCAAATGAACCAAGTTAGCAAATAGACTGAGGGGCTGCTGGCTATAACATGTCCACATTAATAATTTGCTGAATTAGTCAGAATATAATAGTAACACATTCAAATAGAAATATAAAGTTTTACTGTAAAATAGGACAGAAAGCAAAACTAGGTTTGTTGAATGTAAATTATATCGTTTAATTTAATTCTAATTAATGGTGAAACAGAGATGTAAGGGAGAACATTTTCTAAATCTGTGTGCACATATCAGAAGCCATCCCATGAAAAATCCTTTCTGAAGAAATTAATTCTCTATTCCTATCATGTGTTGCAGCAGCAGCCCAGTACTCATACTTGCAGACAAGCAGGTCATTCATCCAGAAGCAATCTTCAAACTGTGAAGCATTATCGAGTTGTTCATTCACTTTGTTTCTTTTGCAGATGAATGAGCTCAGGCTACCTCTGGAGTAATGTGGTGATGAAATCCTTCATCTGGTCTGTGCCTCTCAGCCACCCAGAGATAAATTGCACTGCCCCTCACCCAGCTACCCCAGGTTAGTTTGATTTGCTCCAGGCTGCTGCAGCACAGAGGATCAGAAACAAAAGGCTTTCCCAAGCACCATCCCTGAAACCCACATCTGGATGGAGTCTGAGCAGGAAAGGATTATGAAAGAACTCACCACTCCCATCCTTGGCAAGACCCCTTTATCCTTTTAACCAGGCATACCTGTGCCTCCAGCAGCTTTCCTCCAGTGATGATCTGATGATTGATAACACAAGTGTAAGGGTGGGGGGATGCAGTGATGAGGAAGACAGCTTTTCAAGTAGCACCTCTCTTCCAGAGAGGTGATTACACATTCTCCACAAAATGAATAGTGCTGCTTATTATGTGCTAGGGAACATCAGGCACCACTCAGATGCATCACTCATCTCTTTTTCCAGGTCAAAATCAATGTGAGGAAAAGTGATGTGACATGGGCATTATAGACCTTTTAACAATACTGATACAGAAGAATTGTTAATGACCCACACACTGACCTCAGAGGAGAGGTGTTTGCTCTCAAGGTGCTGGTTTGAATGTGCAAAAAAAGGTGGGCTGCAGGAGCACATAACACGTGTTTTCAGGATCTGACCTGCCTTTTCTGGAAGTACTTCCTCCTGCTGTAGTGGGAGGACATCAGAAGCACACACCCAGATTATCTGAAGCTGAGTGATGGCAGGTGAGAGCACTGTATGGAACTCCCCTGACCTGTCCCAGCTGCTACCCAGGAATCAAAGGAGCCTAACACATAAACAGGAGGAATACTCAAAGGAGCCTAACACATAAACAGGAATTGATATTTTTTGTCAAAATACAGATATCCCAAAACCTGGCGCACTCCTGTGTTCAGTACATGGTAAAAGAAAACAAATTGCTAGAAAATGAAACAGGCATAGGTTTGTTTAAATCCATGGGTCTGCACCACAGAGTGTGGCTGATTTTCCTCTTGTCCCCTTCTACTTCTTTCCAGATCACCTTTACCTGTGAATCACATTGAATGGCTTCATTTGGTCCTGTCTCAGTTTTCCCCCCCCACTCTTTTCTAAAGTGGATTCTCAGAAAAGTTGGCTCATGACTCACAGAATCACAAGTCTGAGAAGGCCTTCAAGGTCATCAGGTCCAAACCTAGACTGAACACCACCATGTCACTAAAATGTGCCACAAAGTGCCATGTCCACTCTGAACACGTCCAGGGATGGTGACTCAAGCATTGCCCTGGGCACCCTGATTAACCACTCCTTCAGCTAAGAAATATTTCCTAATATCAAATCCACTTGATTTTGCATTACAAAACATACTACAAAATAATTAAATGCGTAAAACTTCCTTTCTGTTAAAACCAGCACAGAAATCACAGACTTCTGTCAACCAGTGACTGATTTTTATTATCCTCAGTGCTGCTGTTGAAAACTTCAGCTCAGCAGATGAGATTTTTGCAGGGCTGGATTTCCCTAAGCAGGAATCCTTGAGGCAGAAGGAAGTCTCCATCCAAAGTGAGCAGAGAGTAGGAGTGGGCTCCTGGCTCAGTTTATGCACAGCAGATTGATGGATCTCAGCTGATGCCTTTTTCTCTGGCCCTGAAGATATGAGTCAGACACAGAGAGATAAAAAGGATACTTTTATATGAGGATCCTCAGGTGCACAAATTCGTCAGGTAAAAAAGATCCAAGATGCACACCCCACGTAACTAACATGTACAATTTTTATAGATTCTGCAAATTAGCATATCTGAAAAGAACCCCCTAATTAGAAACCTTCCTGGTGAAGTTAATTCCCCCAGTTCTAGCACCTTCTAGAATCACCCCCTTCAGGATGAGATCCAGGCCCTGTTTACAAAAGTCTATCTTGGAAAGCCAGTTTCAGCCTTGTTTTCTAAGGAGAACCAAGACAGCACAGGGATCTTGGAATTTCTTGGGCTTTTCTGCCTAGGAAAGTGTTGAAGCTAAGCTAAAATATGAGGCTACAAAGCTACAAGTGTATGTGTAAAAGATAAAGAGAATATATAAAAGAAAAAAGAGGGTAAAACCCAAAACAGCATCAAAACCACTCATGTGGAAAAGCCTGGAGGCATGAAAAGCAAGGAGAAGGAGACATCCCTGACCTGGAATCATCCCGAACCCGTTTGGGGTGTGCTGACAGGCAGTAGCTGGGAGGGAAGCTGTGGTTATTGCTACGTTAACAGGTCTCTGTAAATCCATCATATTCTGGGGTCCTTATGCCACGTGTGGGAATTGAGATAGGTGGAAAACAGGAAATACACACCAACAATAAAACGGCGTTTTAATCAGAAACATACTTGGTGAGAGCAAGGGGTGATTTCAGCCTGGAGAACTGCATACAACCCCAAGCTGGGCTTTTTGAAAAGAGCCACAGCAAACTTTAAAGATCAGACCAAGAAAATATCCCACCATGTGAAGATAAAATCCCTCTGACAGGGTTAACCGCAGCAAATCTAAACCAAGTCCTTATTGTTCCAAACCATGCTTGCAACCTGATTGAAGAAAACACAACTGTGTTGCTAATAATTTAATTTAATTCACTCACTACTGCATTATTAAAACTTCTTTTGTACGAGGCACTTGAAAAGCTCCATAGTCAAGAATGGCTTTTGGGAATAAATCGTTAGCTGTTAAATGTAGTGACAATTATTTTTTGAACTGATTTCACAGCTGTCATTAGGAGGGAAATTCTGCTTAAATTTGAGTTGTTATTAACAGAATCATATTTTAAAATGTCACATTTAAATGAGCATTTTGTGAATCCCAGTTAGTGCCAGATTTCAGCCTCAGGGAGTTGCTTGTCATGGAAGCCCTTCCATGTTTTTAATTTCCACACTCCTTTAATATTTTCCACATTTTAATAGACACAGGTACTATTAAGTTTGGGGCAGTTTAGCAACTGACAGATATACTTTGCTGGTAAAAGTTAATTATTTTACCCAATAACACATGACCATAAAAAACCAGAAAAGGCAGAAGCAAAGAGTAAGGAAGGAAGAAACATAGAGAAGGAACAGAAGTGGTGATTTATGCTAAAATGAGGTATGAGGCTGACAAGGAAATTATATTGGCATATTAATCTGTACAGGTCTTCTCTTGACCATAACTCTCATAAAGAGCTGCTATGGAAAGAGAAGGGTGAGGTTCCCAAGAGATTAATTGATCACTGAATGAAACAAAATATTGTTAGGTTTCAGTGATCCTGCAATCACGGCAGCCATGCTAATGAGTCACACTGAAGGCACCAGAATCTGCAGAATTTAGGTAAGAAAATAGATGTCACTGAGGAGTGGGGTTTTCAGGATCTCTTTATCCATCAGTCATCACCTGGAGCCAGTTGATAACACCTTGGGTGTGGATGTTTATCTGTCATACCCAAAATCCAGATACATAGGTTAAGGTGCTCTTCAAGAAACACCATAAAAGTATTTTATCCTGACCCAAAAAAAAAAAAAAAATTAAAAACACACACACAATGCCATATTTCTTGTTCTGAGTCAGCTGTATGCAGAATTCTGTAAGGCCACAGTTTTGTGTAACTGTGCTTGAGATCACAGTTCTGAAACACTGCATAATTTAAAGTGGAAGTTTTAAAAGTACAAACTAGCTCCCTGAATCTTCCCACTGCCTGCTGGAATTCCTGAGGGAAACCCTTACTCTTCCAGCCTGCTCCAGCTGTTTGAACAGACAAAAGAGAAGTGCAGAAGCACAGCTGGCGTGGCACATCCTCCTTTTAAATGACAAGTCGTATCTTCACATGACTTCACATCATTAACTGATTGTGCACCCACAAAGCATATGGTTCAAAAGCTGTTGGCTGCTGTTCCAATGCCCTTAGGAACAGTTACAGCCCTCAAAATAATCAAATTACTGATTTTCTGAAGACTTATGAGAAGGTGTCTTTTTCCCTCATGTCAAGGCAATCACACTCTCCCAGGGTTTTTTTTTTCACATTCACAATTCCACCTCCCAAAAGACTGAAGAGTCAATGTCTCCTTTCAGTTTCAAGAATGGCCATTTTAATCAAAACAGTGTCTTCTCAACACCCTGTGCTGATTTAAATGCCCATCTCTTCCCACTTGCCTTTTGTTACAACCACAGACTGCTTCAGTTTGGAAGGGACCCCTGAGGATCACTGAGTCCATCTCCCTGCTCCTCTCAGGACTACCCAAAACTGAACCACTTGGCTCAGAGTGTCATCCAGATGCTCCTTGAATTCCCACAGCCTTGGTGCCATGACCACTCTGCTGGGGAGCCTGGGAGCAGGGAGCTCCCTGGAGGAGGAAGTGGAAGGAAAGTGCTGACTTTTTGGGGTCACTCAGTGTTTTGTCCCTCCATAATTAAAAAGGGAGTTCCATTCAAGGCACTGCAGCCATCTCTGTTACAGAAATTTTTGGAAATCTCCTGGATTTCCATTTAGGAAATGGGATTTTTAGGAACTGGATGGACGGGTAAGGAAGCACGTGCTAATCAGATGGATGGGGCTCAGTAAGCTGGGACTAAACCTTCAGGATCAGCATCTGGAGGGAGTGCAGGCTCTCAGACAGCTCACAGGAGGTTCCCTGGATGGTTACTCTCTGGATTACTGCTCCTGTTCTAGGAGGAGTTTATGCTAAATCACTTCTTTCTTGCTTTTTTCAAGGGTCTTTTTTGATAACCCTGGAAGGTCTGTCAGGCCTCAGAACAGGGCTCAACTTCAGAAGTTATTTCATTTTAAGGTTAATGTGTACATATTGCAGTATTCTATAAGGATGGTAGCCAAAAAAATTGGCTATAGTGAGAGGAATTCTAACACCATACAGGGGTGAGGAGAAAGCTGCTTGTTTTTTCTGACAGATTCACCATCAACCTTATATCAGCCTTATAATTTTACTGATATTTGCCTTTTCCCTGTGATCTCACAGAACATCCCTTCTAAGACAGAAAAAAAGAATCACATTTCTTAAATAGCTTTTTATGCTGTGCTGCAGGCACAAGGAAATCACTTCCAAGAAGCACCAGGAGGGTTCCTTGCACAGAAATTTAAGAGCAGAATTAAACCTGGAACTCCCAGCATTAAATGTACTTGCCTGAAAATAAATAATTTAAGATACTCAGAGGTGCTGTTTCATACTAAAGCTAGTGCAAGGTGAAAAGCATAAATCCTATCACTGATTAAGGGGAATTATCTAAATCATTAAATGTTTTCTTTAGCTCCCCATGGGGATAGAATATCACTGAAGATAAAAATGACAGGACCACTGCAAAAATAGCAGATAAATTTTCCAACCCGTTATACAAGCAAAGCAGATATTGAAAAATAGCTCTGTGGAGTTCTTTAAAACAACTTAAGATCCTTCTGATACCTCAGTGTCCACACCACTCTGAGAGACTTTTTGGATGCCAGACTGTGTGATGATCTGTTATGAATTGGAAGGCAGAAGTGATGAGAACTTGTAAGGAGAAAGAATTATCCTTCTTGGTGGGATTATTTTTTAAGCCTTCATGTTTCTACATTTGGCATTTGCTCACGTTGCCTTTTGGCTTTTAGGTACTCAGAGTAAGTGGGTTTGGAGATTTACATTATTCAGGAGAGGGAGCCAAGAAAATGTTGGTGCTGTAAGGAGAGGCAGCAGAAGTGTAAATTTTTTTTTCTTCTTTCTTTGAATTTGCTTTGAGCGATAAAATCTACTTGCAGGGAGAGACATACATTATTGAAAGTTTCATCTTTCACATGGCAGATATATCTGAAGGATTAACTACATATGGTTATCAAATAACTTGTGTGACTTTGCACAGGAGCCTCAGTATTAAACTGCCCTGGGTCTGTTGTGCCTGAGGAGGAGGGGAAGAAATAAAAATCCTAAATGTTTCACCTTTTAGCTTCTGGTGTGAAAGAGTGTTGGAAGGATTCCTGACTAGGACCACAGCACAGAGCCTGTGGGCATGACAGCACAGGGAGATGCCCCTGGAGCTGAGCACAATGTCTGGCCACATCCTTTGGTCCACCAAAGGTGGGGTGTGCCTGGGTTATCACACTCTTCACTGGGATTTCAAGTGAAAACCTCTTCTTTGTGGTGCATCAGGAAGGCTGGCAGGTCTGGCAGGATGGGATGGCCTCTCGTGTGGGAAGGGTTGTTGGGTGGATGCCACATCCTGTGGCACTCACATTCTCTGAAAAAATCCCTTCACCCAGGATTTTTCTCCTGGGAAGCTGAGGAGGCTCAGAAAAAAGGAAAACAATTCTTATCTCATTTGCTTCTCCTGTGTTTTGCTCATGTGGAATGTGTTTGGGGATTGTTCACCCACAGGTGATTGTTCCAGTGCATTCTGTGTGAGTTGTTTTCACTCTTTGGCCAATCAGGGCCAAGATGTGCTGGAATTCTGGAGAGAGTCAGGAGTTTTCATTATTATCTTTTTAACCTTCTGTAAGTATCCTTTCTGTATTCTTTTGTATAGAATAACATTCTTTAATAGAATACAGTATAATAAAGTAATAAATTGGCCTTCTGAGAGCATGGAGTCAGATTCATCATTCCTGCCTTTGTCAGGGCATTCCCTGCAAATACAGCAATGCCCTTCTTCCCACCCTACAGCCACAGCTCCAGTGTCAGGCATGGGGCTGGGGATCCTTTCACAAGCACAGCTGGAGGACAACAAAGAGCTAAAAAAAAAACCAGCTTCAAAAACATGAGGCAAATCTGAGCAGAGTGGCCTGAAACCTTGGACCCATGAAGAAGTGCTCTCAGAGGGCTCCTGGGTCCCTCTCCAGCGAAGGCACCCGCGATGGACGCGGCACCTGCGCCCAGTTTGTGGTGTGCTCCCATCAGGGGGAGGTGGCTCCTTCCATGGGGTCCTCCAGGCTTCCCCAGGCTGCAGAATGAGAGGGGCAGAGCTCAGAGAGGGTGGGAGGTGAGGGCAGGGTCGGGGCAGGGTGGGTGGCAGGGATGTCCCAGGAGCGAAGGATGTTTCCAAGGATGTCCCAGGCACCAGAGGAAAGGCACAGCGCTCACTGCTGAGCAGAAAGTCACAGAGCTGGCCCAGAGCCAGGCTCACAAGGAGGGTGAGAGGCGAGTGGCAGCCTTGTTTACAAACCTTTTTATTCCTACAGTCTCCTCCCTAGCTGCTCTGAGCTAACTGTGTTTAAAAAGATACATTGCACCGTTTTATGTTCTTTTTAAATTCAAATAAATCCTGACATTTTGTTCTTAAAAGCCTTTTTTAAGGGAACTTGGTACAAGGGAATGCTCTAGGCAGACCCATCTCAAGCCACAGATCATCCCACGACACCATGAAGGGACATAGGAGTCCTACAGCTGATCCAAAGTGGATTCCAATGAACAGAAGCAATTATTAGCCACCCAGCCCTGCCCTTCATTTAACCTAATTAAAACTGTGGCTCAAATAAGTGAAAAGCAGAAATCTGTCGATGGAACATTATAAATAGGAGTTTCCTGTGTCTTTAAACTCGCAGTGCAAACACAGTAGCTGAAGCAGCAAGGGAAAACAATGGCAACAGGAATGCAGCCATCCCCTCTCACAGCCCCTCACTGATCGATCCCTTCTCGTATCATTTCTCCCTTCTGTCATCTCTTTGCTATGCTAATAGCCACAGCCTTCAGCTGTCTCTGGTTTCTGAACATCAGCCCAAACTGGAAAACCTTTAGATGTTTTCCCATTTGAAGAGTTTCTGTCTGCCAGGGAAAGAATTCAAAACATATTGTATTTGACTGTTTTAAATTGAAAATTACCTCATCCTGCAGCTTCCTTTCTTGTTCCTCACTCCAGTAGTCCTGGGCTGCAATTGTGTGGCAGTGATGAGCGTGCTCATATCACACTCAGGACAATAAAACAATTCTTTCTAATTTAATATTTTTTAAAATTACTAAAAAAGCAATTAAAATCAGGATACCATCTCAGGAAAGGAGGGAAAGGAGAGAAAAAACACTAGTAAAGCTTTTCAGGCACTTATCATACAAACACCTGTTTCAGGAGGACTTGCCCCAGACCTTGCAATGCCCCCAGAAGCAGATCAGCAATTGTTCTCACTGCTACTCTGAGTTTTGGGAGAGAACTCCTGAGCTATATTAGCACAGCAAGACAAATTCCAGGCTTCTGTCTCCCCTGTGCCACATGCACTAGGATGTGCTGACAGCCTACAGACAGGTCCAGGCCTCCTCCACCTGTGTTTTCACAGGAGTTCCTGCCTGTACACCATGCACAGAGGGCCAGCAGGGCAGTAAATACATATATTGCCACTCCTCTCACCCAGTGCTGGCCCACAGGAAGTGCTATTCCCTGCAGAACTGGAAATCTGCCTTTCCTGTTGTGAGGAAGGATGAAGTACAGACACCATTAGTGTTGGCACTCACAAACAGCACTGATATAGAATTAGACAATAAAATTGTATAACCTTCAAAGAGTAGGTAGCTAGTGTTTACCCATCATCCATCCACCCATCCATCCATCCATCCATCATCCATCCATCCCTCCATCCATCATCCATCCATCATCCATCCACCCATCCATCCATCCATCCATCCATCATCCATCCATCCATCCATCCATCCATCCATCCATCCATCCACCATCCATCCATCCATCCATCCATCCATCCATATCCATCCATCCATCCCCCCATCCATCCATCCATCATCCATCCATCCATCCATCCCCCATCCATCCATCCATCCATTCCATCCATCCATCATCCATCCATCATCCATCCACCCATCCATCCATCCATCCATCCATCCATCCATCCATCCATCATCCATCCATCCATCCATCCATCCATCCATCCATCCATCCACCATCCATCCATCCATCCATCCATCCATCCATCCATATCCATCCATCCATCCCCCCATCCATCCATCCATCATCCATCCATCCATCCATCCCCCATCCATCCATCCATCCATTCCATCCATCCATCATCCATCCATCCATCCATCCATCCATCCATCCATCCCCCACCCATCCATCCGTCCATCCCCATCCTCTGTTGGGCTGAGGAAACAAATCCCTGGTGTTTCATTGTCTCATCTCTGCACAGCACACACTAATTCCACAGCTTGTAATGTAGCAAACGATTTGGCTTGTGAACACATGAGTTTCCAGAAGCTCAAGTCATTCGACCCCAAGATACAAATTCAGACAACAATATAATAATGAGAGCATAACATAAACCACATAAACCAAATTCTAGTCCCTAGGCTAGATAGTTATGAAAGGGGGCAGACTCCTGAACTGGAAAGGAGACAGCACATTTGCTAAGGGCTGAATCAGAGTGGGGAAAAAATTTAAATGGTAGATACTACAAGTTGTAAAAGAGCAAGAGTAGCTCTTTTGTCAACAAAGAACTTGTAACACCAAAGCAGTCTGCCAGAAACACTCACAAAGTATTTCTCAGTCCTTTGAAGTGCCACATTTAATAGTTTCTTATCAGCAGAGGGAGAACCCCAGGAAAGACAAGATCAGCCTGTGGATGCTGGAGCTGTCTGAGAAGGTGACCCACTGAAAAGAGCCTTTGTGCTGTGACTGAGCACAGAGACCTTGCTGCTGTCTAAGGAGACATAAAAACCTGACTCCACGGAAGGGCTGTGCAAGCTGTGGAGAAAATATGATGCCAAACATATATTTTTGTATCGTTCTCAAAGTCACAGAACCCATTAGAGCAGCCCTGCAGTCAAGGACAAATTGCTTGAGCTGATTATTTATGTAGATCTGTATCCCCTGAGCACACCAATAACAGGGCTCAGGATTCCAATGCCTAAAACTGAGGAAATAACATCTGGATATGGAAAAATCCAAAATATTTTCAACCTCTCATGCCAAAGGTAAAAGCTGCACAACAAAGTTACAAGTTGCATAGAGGGACACTTTGGGGCCCAGCCAAGATGAGTGATTATGCATTTTGTAACCCAAAATCACAGCAGAATTGTATCAGTGACACCAGAGGCGATGTCACAGAGTTGTCACAGCCCATGGTGTCCTGTGACTGAGATGGGGCACTGGGGTGACTCAATTTGCAGCAGCTAAAACCTCACCCCAGCCTTCCTGCAGGACACAGGCCAGCAAGAAATGAAACAAAAATAAGTCTGTGTCAACGGTGTAAAGGTATTGCAGCTTTGCTACTCTGAGGATGAACACTTAGTTTTAGGTGTCCCCTGCAGCTTTAGAAAAACAGGATAATAAAACCCACAGAATTTCCACTCACAAATGGATGCAGCTGCCTGAGAGATGTGCTCTTCTGACCTCCAGAACAAGAAAAAGATATTCTTGTCTAGCTCCGAGGCTTGTTTTCCTTAATTTCTGCTTCCTACTTCCGTGCAGGAATTTGCTTTACTCTCTTCTGGAGAGTTACTTCATCTTAATGCCTGCAGGGAACCTCCAGCACACATGGAGAGATCCCCAGCTTCATGCAAACTGCTGACAGTGAGCACCTAAAGGAACAGGAGGTGGTGAATATAAAAAATATCATGCAGAGAAGCTTACTTTTAAGCAAATTGTTCATGTTTCACAAAAGAGAGTGACAATTCTCTCTTTCTTGGTAAAATGGAGTGGAGAGGTTACTGAGAAAAAGCTCGAGATTAATTCAAAGTTTTGTCTTGAAAGCTAAGTCTCAAACAAAACACATAACAAGATAAATATAAATGAATAGGGGGTTGATGTCTTTTTTTTTTGTTTTCTTCCAGTGGGGAGAAAAAAAAACAACAAACAACAATAGCATCTCTTAATTAAACACTGATGTTTTTCCTCCCTTTTTATTTACTGTGGTTTCTTGAGATCCTGGGGTATTTTGACTGCAGACAAATCTCTGGTTTATAGCACAGACTACAAATCAGGGCTGCCATCCAAACACACCTACAGCCCCTCAGTGCCCTGCTGAAGGCCAGGTGTGCAGGGAACAGCAGAGCTGTGTCCCCCAAGGAATAAAATGCAGATGTGGGAATGGTTCCTGCAGGGCATGAACTGATGAGACACAGCCAATCCCCTCCAGTTTGGGCAAAATCTCAGAGGTTTTGGCTGTTGTGCAGGAGGCAGGTTTTCCCAGGCAGGTTTCAGAGCAGACCTGCTTTGAGGAGCAGCCCAGAGCTGAGTTGTGTCCCCTTGGTGCCTTGTGCAGGCTGAGCTAGAACAGAGGCTGGGCAGAGTTCCAGAATAGAGCAGGGATTGATTCCAAGGATCTCCTCCATGGATCCACCTTGGGCAGCACCAGAGCCCAGCCAGGGCTGCACCCAAGATGACCCAAAATGGCCCCAAAATGCACGGCCGGGCACGGGGTCTCTCCCTGGGATCAGCTCTGCTCCATTTGCACCTTGCAGTTCATTGTCCCAGCCCAGCTTTAGCCCAGGCACTCCCACCCTGCTTGTTTTTCTCTCTCCAGCCCACGGGGTTTGTGCTCCTGGGCTGAGATCTGGATCATTTGTCCTTGGTGCCCAGCTGGAGCAGGAATTGTTTTGTCTCCCTGCTCTGTGCACAGAGCTCACCATCCCCTAACATGAAGCCCAGACCCACACACTAAAGCAGAATCTGAAAAATAGAAAAGCTCAAACCTGAGGCATCACTCTGAGTTGTTGTCTAAGTGCTCCAGGGCTGGATCTCTGCCCCCCACCCCAGCCCACAGGGTGGGAAGGGACGTGTGACACAGCCAGAGTCACCCATGGGCCCCCTGCCCTGCAGCTGCCACAAGCCAGCCTGGCAGAGCCCCAGCTCCCAGCCAGCCCTGCCTCTCTCCTGAGTTTGATTCTCTTGGGGTAGACAGCCTGACACAAGGAGCCAAAAGAAAGCAACAAAAAGCTGGGAAGGGCAGCATTAATTGTTCCTCAGCCGCTGGGGACAAAACAAGGAGAGAAGTGATGAGAGCAAGGTGGCTTCTCTGCCTCTGGTTCTGGCTGTGCTGCCAGTCACACATCCTGCCCATGGGCTCAGGTCATGGTCTGTTATGACAAGTCATGAAAGAAGCCATTTGAGGTTGTTTTTCACCAAAAAAATCACAACTCCATCTGACTGAATGCAGAAAGAAATAAAGAGTGAATCTCCCAACCTTTAATCCAAGCCTCCAACCTTCCAGGGCTTGCATGCCTGAATAGGAAGCTCCTCCCCATCCAGGTGTTGGCAGGTGCCAGCTGAGGTGCTGCTGGTGACCTGACCCAGGGCACAGCTCTGCTCTGACACCTGCCCCTCACCCTGGGACAGGGGAGGGGAAGGGACACCCCCAGACTGACTCAGCACTGGAAGCTCAGCACCACCAGACAATCCCACACTGCCTGCCAGCTCTGGCAATGATGCTTTTTATGTTATGGATGGCCATTCATTAAAATCTGGACCAGGACCAGGCAGATGCAGATGGAAATGCCTTTTTTTATCTTTTTTTTCCTTCCCCTTCTCATGGACTTGTTCCAAACCTGAGCTCTAGGTCCCAGTGTATACCCTCTTACCAGCAGGTTCCCAAAGAAAAAGAATGGCTTACAACAGCTTTATAAATCCCAGCTGTTTAGAAAACTCAGATCACTCACTCCAGCCCCCAAATCTATGGATAACAGCCCAAACAACATATGTTTTTTCACTAGTGACAATGCACAATAGGCATTGAGATAACCAAGAGTACTACACTGGGTAGTAGTTCATTTGTGAGTGAACTTTTAAACCCAATTCCCTGCTTTGTTACACAAGCTAAACACAGTGATTGCACTCCAGAATTACCTGATATCAAGTTATCCCAAAGAGAATTGGCATGGAATGGCAGACAGATGCTCTTCCATATGAAAGGTCTGACATGAAGCAAGAGTAAATGTTAACTCCTTGCTTGAATGTTGAACTTCTGTTTCCAGCTGTAGTAAGCAGAAATAGCAGCAACTGGAAACCAGGGGAAAAGTAATTTTTTTTTTTTTAATTTTTTCTTTATTTTGGAGACCTTGTCTACCTCTTGGGTTGGCCTGATGTGCTCGTTTAGGATTCGTACTCTCTGCAGGATAATAAATATGTTCAAGGCAATAAATACCCAGAAAAGAGAAGGAGACACATGTTTTATGAGGAAACTTCATGCTTAATTGAGGTTTTTCTGTGTCAGTAGAAATCAGGATTGAGACTTTTACACGACCCACCAAATGATGCTCAGATTGAGGAAAGAAGGCAAGAAAATTATAGATTTGCCAATCCCTGGAACAGTCAGACACGAGGCTAAAAGGCTCATTAAACACATTTCTCCAGAGAAAGGTGCAAGTGCTCTAAAATCACCAGGGTTTCGAGATAATTAATGTCTCATTTTTTTATGGAGGGAGAAGGAAATAAAAAAAATAAAAAAAAAAACAACAACTCAGAACAATATTTGAATGCAAGAGGAAGGTTCCCCACAGCATGCTGCCCTGGATCCTCAAGCAGGGACTGAGGAGCACCAGCCATCACCCAGCTGCTCTCCTCGCTGCTGTGAAAGGGTTTAATGAGCCACAAAGTGCGCTTTGCTCTCTTCATGGATCACTGGGTGCAAAAGTCCTGCAGGGAAAACCGGGAAAACCGGGAAAACCGGCTGGTGCTGTTCCTGCTGCTGTGAGCTGAGCCCTCAGGGGTACATTTTCACCCCAGGTCATGTGGATTTGGCTGCTTGAGTGTTGATGTTGATGGCACTCGTGTAGCTAAAATCCCTGCAAATGTGTCCCTGGGTGTCTGTAAAGCATCCTTGCCTCTTCAAATAAAATCCACCGACCTGCTCTGGTGGTGGTTCCCATCCCCAGCCAGCTCTGGGGTGCTCTGGGGAGTTTGAGGATTGTTCAGGAATGTTTTTGGGAATTCCTGCTGCGCCCCCCTCTCCAGTCCTGCTTCTCCCTGGCCTGGTTCCCTGGGTCAAGGTGGCAATGAATGCTGGAAGAAATTCCAAGAGATGATGGCAGCTTCCTTCCTACAGGTCCAATTCTAGTGTCTGGAAGTGCCACCCACCCTGGGTGCAGCACTAGGGTAATTCCAGAGGACCACAGAAAACATGAGCAGGGACAAAATGATGTCCCCACCCTCTCCTTCACCTCGTCATGGGAAGAGGGGGTTTGATAGAATCTCTCCTTTTGCAGGGGCTTGGCACAATGAAATCTCTGACAGCAGCCTGGGCTTGAGCAGTCCCACTCTGGCTTGCAAAATTTATTTTAAATTGCTGTTTACCTCGAAATTGTTAAACTGTTATTTACCTTTAATTTGTTATTTACCTTGTTATTTAACCAGGACTTAAAAGCCCAGCTATTTGTCTGCTTCCCAGTTTGTCATCATAGCCTGTAATAACTAGGATATGAGACAGGTTAATAATATTAATAATGCTTCTAGTGCTGATTGTGTGCTACCCAAAAGGACCAACCATTTCAGAGTACAGACATTTGGGAACTGCTTAATATGGTCTGAGGTCTGTGAATCCATCCTGCATTTTAGATCAATTTAAGGTTCTCATGCAGTGCTGAGGCCTGGAAAAGTCTGAAAACACACGAGTTCCCAAAAAAGAGAAGCCAGGGAAGGAAGAAGAGGCAGCAGAGGTATTAGGATAGTGGGGTTTTTTTAATTGCCCATTTGTCAAAGTAATGTGCCTAGAAATGTCCACATGGGGTACCCACAGGATGGAAATGTCTGCTTAGGCCTGCAGTGAAACAGCTCATTAGCACACGGTGAGGATCAGTTACTGCTACAGGCGAGAATAATTAGATATTAAAGCTGGAAGAGCACAGGCAAGGTCATTTTAGAGGGGAAGGAGAGCATCCTAAAGGATCTGGAGCTGCTCACAAGGAGCAGAAGAGGGGGACCCAGTCCCCTGTGACATTGGGATGGAAGGAGCAGAGGCCAGCAATGGGGATGGAAAGGCAGCTGGGCTGTGAGGGTCTCAGTTCAGCTGCACACAGTGCACATGGGCATTTCTTACAAATTTATCCTTCCTTTTTTTTTTTTTTTTTTTTTGGGTGGTTTTTTTTTTTTAGTTGGTTGGTTGGTTTTTTTTGTTGTTTTTTTTTTTTTTTTCCTGTCTGTTTTATCTTTCTTTGGTGTCACACAAGCCACAGAAGAGCAGTCAGGAATTGAGGCCATGATTGTCAGGACCCAGGACATTCCTCTGGCTGCCCTGAAGGACTCCAGACCCTGGCAGGGGGCTCAGAGACCTTGGCACAGAGTCAAAAGCACCTGTGCCTTTGATTTTAGCCCATGGAAACAATTCCCAGCTTTGTGTGAGGAGTTACAAGCCACAAGGGTTTGAGTAGAATGACAGTGAATTTGTCACAGGGTGAAAAAGTAGAATTTTGGGGATTTAGAATGGGGGTTCAGGAGGCAAAATGGAGGAATCTGGGTGTGTCCTGTCCTTCTTCTTCTTGTCCTCCATCTCCTGCTGTGATGGTGACACTTCTGGATTGGTTCAGAGTGGAGACAGACTGTCTAACACAGGTGATAGGGATTGGGAAATTATTGTAAATAAAGTACAGGTAGTTTTTAGTATAAAAAGCCAACAGCACCCCAAGGGCAGGGACTGTGCCTCAACCCACCCTGCTGGACAGATCTCAGCAGGGCAGAGAGAGAATGGAATGGATAAGAGAAAATAAACAACCTTGAAAAGCAGAACTGAGGAATCTCGACTTCTTCTTTGGTCATGGGGCTTGGAAAAAGAGACTTTAATACCTTGGGAGTCATTTCAACCACAGAAACCCGAGAATGATCAGGCTCAGAGCACGTGTGAGAGTCACCCAGGGTGAGCTTAAATGTTTGGAATAAAGGAAAATCCACAGCTTTCCCTGGCAGCAGAGCGGGCTGGGTCTGGGGAGGCAGTGTCAAAGCTCCATCTCTCAGCAGTGAATCCTGCTGCACCCATCAGTCCAGCAGGAACTGGGGGCTGGAACCTCAGGCAGGCACAGGAATGACCCTCCCCAGTGCTGGAATATTCTTGGCAAGGCGCAGGGATCTCTAAAGGAGTACCTGGCCATGTGGTGTGAATTTTGGTGGCCTTTGTGGTGGGAAAGCTGGCCCAGCACAAATAAGAGCTGGACCTGAATGCATGCAGTGGTGCTGAGAAGCTCCTCTTCTTTAAAAGCAGACTGCTCTATAACTAGTGAGAAACTTTATTCTGTGCACTGCCTTCACTTTCTGACTTCTCAGACATGAAGTGTTTAATTGTGGGAGTTTTTCACTCTGTTTTATGCAGCCTCTACCTCAAATTTACAAATAAGGTGTGCATTTTTTCAAACAGTTTCCATTGTGGTCCTTCCCATTTTGTGTCTCCACAAAGACTGGGTTTTGGGGTAATGTCAGGCAGCTGAGTCTGCCACACAACACCACTTAAATAAAAGCAAAGATTATTTCTGTTTAACCCAAATGACTCAGTTCTGTGAGTGACAGAGATGGAAATGAGGGAGGAAAAGAGAGAGGGAGAGAAAAGAAAAAAGAAAAGAGAAAAGAGAAGAAAAGAGAAGGGGAAGGGGAAGGGGAAGGGGAAGGGGAAGGGGAAGGGAAGGGGAGAGGGAAAGAGAAAGAAAGAGAGAAAGAAAAGAAAAGAAAAGAAAAGAAAAGAAAAGAAAAGAAAAGAAAAGAAAAGAAAAGAAAAGAAAAGAAAAGAAAAGAAAAGAAAAGAAAAGAAAAGAAAAGAAAAGAAAAGAAAAGGGAAAAGAAAAGAAAAGAAAAGAAAAGAAAAGAAAAGAAAAGAAAAGAAAAGAAAAGAAAAGAAAAGAAAAGAAAAGAAAAGAAAAGAAAAGAAAAGAAAAGAAAAGAAAAGAAAAGAAAAGAAAAGAAAAGAAAAAGCACTGTTTCATGTGATAATGCACAGGATTTCCTTAAGTGAAAACATCCTAACCATGGAAATCTGATTCCCACAAACATTTTTACATTTCTTAAAAAATCAGATTTAAAAGAAATCATTGTTTGTCCACTTAAACTGGTTGATTGTATTTTAATTTGGTAATTGGAAGCAGATCCCCAGTGCCTTAACTCCTCTATAAGCATAGCAAATATAATGGGGCAGGAGATGCACCTCTAAGCTCCAGACACACCTTACAAGGAATTTCCAATTATTGATCTGATAGGTGCTCAGTTCATTTGATGTAAATGGATATTTATACTTCAAAGAGAGGATTTTTTTTTTTTTTAATCTGGCAATGGCTATAATAATTCTTTAGACATGTACTGAGCAAAGTTTGTCACTGTTTAACCTTTGTCACAAACCTGAAGCTCAGAGCAGCAGAGCCACTTTGGTTATGGGTCAAAAACCTTTGGAGGGCACTTGAGACAAATGTCTGGAGTACCTGGGCTCAGCTGCAGAGCTGCAGAAAACTCATAAATATTTACATTTTTCCATGATGTTGGTAAAAAAATGAAACATATACCAAACTGAGCCATTTCAAAAGAGCTCTGCTGGGCATTTGCCTGCACCCAAACTGAAAGCTGTGCTGGGGACAAACCCCAAGATGAGTGGCTTCTATGAGGCCTTGATAATGATCTTGTGTGGGCTTTTTTGGCAGAAATTTGAAATATATTCCTGTGTGAATGTCCAACATACTAAGTCCATATTCGTGAGAGTTTGTTGGGTTTGATTGTTTTGGTTTTTTTTTTTATTCATTGGTTTAAATCTCAAAGTGAAAAGGCAGAACCTGAGTAAGGTTTGCTTTTGAGACATGCCAAACAAAGCCAAGTGCTGCTCAAAGCCCCCCTGGGGAGGGGCTGGGTCAGGAGCTGTGCTGCAGACAAGCCCATGGCACCTGGGGGGATGAAGACCCCCGTGTGTGCCAGAGGAAATCCCACTCTTCCCAAACTGAGGGATGTCCCACCTGCCATGGCCACAGTCCCTGCACAGGGACTGTGCTTCAGAGCAGAACCAGGAGGGACAGCACCTCCTCACATCCTCCCCTGGGTAACAAGCCCAGGTCTTCTCAAAGCCCTCTCTTTTTTTTTTTTCTTTTTTTTTTTCTTTTTTTTTTTTCTTTTTTTCCCCCCAATCTAGCCCCAAAAAAATGCTGCACCCCCAGGCCCTGTGGTGTGACCTCTGCTTTGCAAACACATCTTTTATTTGTGTTGTACCCACCCACCACTGTGGCCACAACAGGGTTTCATCCTGCTGGCCCTTCCTGGTTTGTTCTCTTGTTCCCCTCTGCTTCTTCCAGAACTTCACAAGCCCTTGCAGAATGACTGAAGCCCTTGGGAACTTTGTGGGACTCTTCTGGAGGAGGTAAAAGAACTTTATTATTATTCTTGGGCTGGCACAGCAGTCCTGAGGTTTGTTCTCACCCCTCCAAAGTGAGAAGATGGGTTTTGCATCCCAAAAAATTTACCTTATTTCCTGTTCCAGCCCAATCTGAGAATGCTGCAGGTGGCAGATGTTGCAGTCATCTCACTCTCAGAGTTTCCAGACAAAAAACTCAGATGGATCCTCACAGTGTAGATAAAGTATGGCCTGTTGTGTGATCCTTACCAGAGGCAAAGAGGTAAAAAATTAAACTTTTGGAAAAGGTGGTTGAAACATCTTTTTGGATCAAAAGGCATGAGCTGTTTGAGCATTTTTTTCTTCCCATGGAAAGATCTAAAACCCCTCACCTCCTATTAAAACATGATTGTCTTTTGGGAGACAGAAACATTGTGGTTTTAGGGTTTCTTCATTACAATGTTTTAAACCTAATCTTAATTTTTCTTTTTTAGCATTTTTAAAATTACTTAATACTATTGAATAACTACTTAATTTTATTCATTGCCATTGGTTTGCCCAGCTGCAGATGATCACAGGAATTCTCCCTGGCCCTTCAAACCAGTCTCTGCTCCCCATTCAATCCAGATTTGTCAGAAAAAAACAGTAAATTTGAAAGTCCTGTCTCGTGTTCCGTGTGTTAATTAAAATTAACAAACAGATAAACTCCAGCCTGTGAGGGGTTGGATTAAACCTCCCACTTTTCCTGTCAGAAGTGGCCATGCAGGGATGGATGAGCAGGCTCTTCCAATTATTATCCCAGCACTGAGCCTGACTGAGACAGAGCAGCCTGTGACTAAATGAATAATAATAATAATAAATTTGAATAATAATAAATAAAACAATAAATAAAATGAATAATAATAAATAATTTCTCAGTTCCTTTGAAAAACAGCAAAAGTGTGTCTGAAAGGGATGACATCCAGAGGGTCACCATCACAAGTGAAGGAAAATGGTTTTGGATCTCCTGGTGAAATGCCTTCAACAAGGTCTATACACCCACAAAATTATATGTGATAAAGAGGGAGGCAGAATTTTGAGAACTTCCCCCCTTCCCACCACCAATTCAAATAAAGAAAAAAATACTCATATTTACTCAAAAATACTCAAAATTGGGAACTCATATTTGCAGCCAAAAGTCAACAGGTAGCAATAGAAGTGTTCCTTTCTAATCACTGACACTGAAATATACATTGAAAATGGATTGCAATAAAAGTATTAATATTTCCTCTAAAACTCTCTGACATTTCTGGCCAGCTCTTCAGGATCTTATTCAGTGAATATTAAGTTTATAAGAAGAAATTACTTTTTATTGAGGAATGCAATGAGAATGCAGTAGTCTCTTCCATACGTGCCATTGGAAATTATAAATTTCTGGGTTGGTTTTTTGTTATTTCCTAATTAGCTGCTTTTCTATTCTCACATTTCAGTGCCTGAGGCACAAAGCACCTGGCAGAGCAGAGCTCAGCACCTGCACCTTGCTCACCCCTGGCGTTTCCTTGCTGGAATCCCTGGGCATGGCTGGAAGGAACTGTGCAGCTCTGGAAGCCTCCAGTGCTCAGGCTTCAGCTGTGCCTCTCCTTCTCTGTCCCAGCAGAGCCTTTGTGATTCTGCTGGAGCTCTGGGCACTCAGCTTTCCAGCACATGGTGTGCAGCCCTGTCTGCACCGAGTCCCATTTGTTCCAAATTTGTGGGGCGAAATTATGGTTGCAGGCTTTGTGGGGAAGGGGAATGATGCCCATGGCAGCCTAATCAAGGATCCTCTAGGAGAGATGAGGGAGATATTTGTGTTGGATTGGCTTTTGTCTGTTTAATGTCACAAATTGTTTCAAATCTGTGAGGGAAGGAGGATGCAAATCCTGTTGGGCGCAGCGTGTGACGTCCACAGGGACTGCTGGAGCAAGACAGGAGAAATGCTGGGGTTGGTGCAGGTGTGTCAGTCAGGAAACACAGACAGTTGCAGGTTAATACACAGAAAAACACGGCAGAAACTTCCCTTCCTTCCTGGCCTGAGGAAAAGGAAAAAGTTCAGCCAGGATTTCACGGGTCATTTCACACCATCGATCAAACTTTCAGATCAACTCCCCCTGAAACCCAAACCTGAGCTAGTTCAGTGAGGGCAGCTCTGAGAGCCCAGGCAGTGGGACAGCCCTTCCTCCTGTCCCTTCTGCAGAGCAACAGCAACCCCCAGCACAGCCTCAGGGATGAATTTGGGAGCACCCAGCCAAGGAAAGCCTCCCAAACCTGGCTGCCACCAGAGCCTGGAGCAGCAGCCAAGCTTTTTTGTGCTCCTCAGCCTGCACTGAGTCCCTGTGCAGGCAGGAGAGGAGACCCAGAGGGTGTTGGAATCCTGGTTACTGGGAATTTCAGATTTCTGTGCTGCCAGGAACCAACCCCCAGGAGAACTGCATTGACCTGAGGCCGTGGAGAAGCTTCCAAAATGGAATGACAGAACTGGGATTGTGGGTGTGGAGTTTGAATAGAAGTGTGTGATATCACAGGGTGGGAAACTCAGAGTTTAAGGGTTTAAAATATAATAATATATATAAAGCAAGATGGAGGATTTAGGGCAGAACCTGGTCCTTCTTCTTCATCTTCTTCCCCTTCTTCTTCCTGCATGGCTTTGGGTGGTTTTGTGTCATTGGATAAAAAATTCCTCATTGTGGGCCATGGGTGGTTGGTTATTGGTTAAAAGCAAAAATAATTTAGGTGTCATTTCTTAATTGGACAGTTCAGCCTTAAAAGGCCTTGTAGAGAGAGAGATGCAGGGCTATTTTTGTAGCTTGTCAGTGAAATGCTGTAGAGCTCATGACTTGTTAGGCTGTAATATAGATAAGAAATTATAAACATCTGAACACCAAATGTTGTCTCTGTGCATTTAATCCCGACCCTGATCAAGTGAAAAGAAGAAGATAAAACTTGACAAGAGGTGACCCCCATCCCTCTCACAGCTCCTGAAAGGTGCCTGTGCTCACCTGGGGCTGGGCTCTTCCTCCCAGAGGAGCTGCACCAAGGAAAATACAGGTTGGATAGCAGGGAAAAGTATTTACAGAAAGGTGATAAAGTTCTGGAATGTTCTGCCCAGGGAGGTGGTGCAGTCCCCATCCCTGGGTGTGTTAACAAAGCCTGGATGTGGCACTGGGTGCTAGGGTGAGTTGAGGGGTTGGGGCTGGGTTGGACTCAGTGATGTTGAAGATCTCTTTCACCCTGGTCATGCTGTGGTAGACTAGACTGATTCTGGTTCTAGACTCAGCTGCAGCTTCCCCTGCACTCATCCCCTCTGCCCTCAGGCCTGGCTGCTCCTGTTGAGGTGGACACAAGACACACACCCTTGTGCAGAGACAGCAGCAGCTTCTTCTTTAGTACAAGGTGTTCCCAAGGTTTTGTACCCTTAACAAAGCGTGAGCTTAAGTCATTAGCTACATCAAAAAACCTCATCATATTCATTGGACAAAGGAATAGCTCATGGTATTTTATTGGTACAAAGCAATCAACATCAATAATTAACTGACAAGAGTTTACAACAAATTATTCAGGCCTGTTTGCTGCTCACTAAGGCACGTGTTTTCTCACTGCAAATATCCCCTATGTGCCTATTTTATCAATTTCCATGCTGATGGCCCTGTTTACCTTCTTGCCATGGATAAATTAATATTTTCTCAATTTCTTCTTCTTCTAACTCAGTTGTTTGTCTAGCTGCTAAGTTTATTCACATCTGCCCACACTTTGACTCCTCCTAAACCCAAGGCATGCCTGAGTCTGAGATGACAAGTCTGAATCAGAGAGCAGTCCCCCACCTGGAGATGAAGGACCTGGATTTAATGTTCACCTGGAGACTCCCCTGAAGGTGCTGTCAGGAGCCTGCACCAAAACCTGGGGTGCCCATGGGTGAGAGCATCCCCAGGCTCCTCCTGCTGCCCTGCTGAGGATGATGAGGGGCTCAGCCCTCCTGGGCAGGGCAGGATGCAGGGAGAAGTCTCCCACCACTCACTGTGCTGGTGGAGGGGGATGCAAGCTCAGCCTCCACGCCTGGAGGAAGTCCAGCAGGCTGGTGCCAAAATGCAGGATGTAAAAATGGCCATTTCACACCAGTGCTGGAAGCCAAAATCCTCACTCCTGCCTGCAAATTTTTTTTTTTTTTTTTTTTTTTTTTTTTTTTTTTTTTGGTGGGTGTATCTTGGTCTCTTTGAGGGCACAAATACTGGTTATGGTGCCTTCATTCAAAAATTCTCACTCTTTATTCCTTTCCTTTTTCCTTTCCCCTTTCTCCTCTCCCTCTCCCTCTCCCTTTCCCTTTCCCTGATGTATGCAAAGAGACAGAAAATATCACTTGAGTCCCCTCTGTTGTTTCTTGGATTTTTTGTCCCATCAACCTAAATTGTCTTGAGCAATGCCTCCTGTGAATGATTATTTTCAGCCTATTCTACCTCATCTGGAAGTTTTTTTTCTCCTTGACAAACATCCCAAACCCTCCATTTCTTATTTCCACCCCATCATTCCCACTTATCTCCTTACACAAGCAGCTTTTTCTTCCCCTCAAATCCCCATGTTTCAGATACCAGTTTCATACAGAATATCACATATTCAATTAGCTCTTTTTTCCCCCCTTCTGTAAAAAAAAAACTTAACCCACAGCCTGACTCTGGTTCTATTACAGGAATATAAAAATGGCCTCACCTCTAACAAGGGAAAAGACCTGCAGCAGTAACTGCAAACAGAATCAAGGTGAAAATTGGAGCTTTTTGGAGTTTGCAGTCACATACATTGTGCAAGTAATTCACTTAGAAACCACTTGCAGACTGGTTTAATTCAGTCACTGATTCATTCCAAGCAAGCAGCAATTCCTGAGAGCTGCAGCATTGTTTCTCTGTCAGATTTCACACACAGGAGCATTTGCATGAGAAAGAAAAAAACAGATTACTTCACCTCTGCTGCTGGCACAAATTCAATCAACAGACCCCAGTGTTCCCTACATGAAACATTCCTCCAGCAGGGAGTTTTCCCCAGCTGATCTGTCCATACATTTTCCAGTCTGGACTGCCTTAAACACCTTCTGTTTATGTCTCAGCCCCTCACTCACCTGTGACAGAAGGCATCACTCAAACCTCTCAAAGTGGCAGCTTGGATTCTGGTGCCTGTGAGAGCAAAATATCAATTTATATCCCAAATTCATAAGCCAGGATTTTTAAATAAGCCTGAGTGATTATGATCTGTAAATGCATTGTCAGAAGGATGATTCCCATTATTTTGTAAACCTAATTTCTAAACCTGACCCCAGCTCTTAATCTGAGCTCTTCAAATCTGCCCTTTTGAAATTAACTGCTATAGAAAACAGTTGGGAAAAAGAACTCCAGAAAAATTGTCAAACACTTTCTGTCACCTTAAGTAAACAATAGATAAAGAAACCTACTCATCTGTTCTGATATTATTATTTAGTGCTCATCATTAATTTCTTCATTAGCATTAATCAAGGTTATTTTAGATTTTCTTTAAAGTAGTTCACCCAGACCTTAGGAGCAGGGAGCTTCCCTTCAAAGCAGCTTCTGGAAAGAAGGAAACCACCTGGAGCTCTGGAGCCTTGGCTCATTCAAAGGTCCAGTACAGCACAATTTCACATTGATTCTTTTTTTCCCTCTCCATGGTCAGGCAAACTGGCATTGATGTCACCTGCAATACCTCATCAGCTGACTAAAGACACAGTGTCCTAAGATTTGTAAATATTTTCAGCTGTGTCAGACAAGAGGCTTTTAGAGCAAGTGGAAAACATCCAGGGTTGCCCATCAGCGAGGTTCTTTCAGGGCAAAGCTCAGGCAGGGGAGAAAGGAGACCTGATACCCTGTCCTTGTGATTTACTGCTCTGAGAGGGCTCAAAACACTTCACCTTCAAAGCATCACCTGTCTGCCCCCAGCCTTCCTTGCTCCTGAGAGCCTTCTACAGCCTGTCAGCTTCCCAGCCAGCAGAATCAACACAACAGCTGTAGAATTTAAGAAAAAAACTACTTTAACCTGTGTGGTTTTGGGGAGTTTTTTTGTTTTGTTGGCCTTTTTTTGGTTTTGTTTTGATTTGGTCATTTGGTGGTGGGGGTTTTTTTTGTTGTTGTTTTGGTGGGGTTTTTTTTGGTTTTGAGTCTGTTTTTTGGTGGGGTTTTCTTGTTGTGGTGGTGGTGTTGTTTTGGGCTTTTTTATGGTGGTGGTGATGGGGTTTTTTGGTTTGTTTTTTTTTTTGTTGTTTGGTTTATTTTGTTTTTGTGGTTGTTTTGTTTTTTTTTTTTTTTTTTTGGGTGGTGGTGGTGATTTCTTTCTGGTTTTTAGTTTTCTTTTTCTCAGTGGTCTTTCCTTCTGTGGCTTCAGCAAGGACAGCTCTGGGTGCTGGGTGGACCCTGCTGGGATTAAGGATGGAGCAGCTGAGGCTGCAGTGAGCACTCCCAAAGAAGCAAGAAGAATCCTCCCCTCCCTGCCAGCTTCACCCTCCTCTGTAAATCAAGCAGGAAACAAACCAGATCCCCTCTGCCTTTTGTTATCAGTGCTGTGGATAATCCCCCCCTGGTCACAATCCATGTGGCCAATAATCAATCAAAGGGAGGGGATTAACAGCGCTGAGAAAATGCACCGTGACAAAACACTTCTCCTTGCACCCTTGCTCCTGGTCGGAAAATTGTCAGGACAGGCACCCTCTCAGGCTAATTGCTGACAAATGTGAGATGAACAGCCTGTTATCACAGCCAGCTCCCCTCCCTTTCCGAGGGGAGGGATGCAATTAAAGCCTCAAGCATTACACAGAACGTGACATCCGTTTATTGTTCTTGCTTCGCACAAACGCGGCTTTATCTCCTTTCATACACCAGATGCTGTTGTGAAACACTCACATTTGGGGAGCAGAGGCAGGCCTGGGAAATTCGGGGTGAAGAAGTTACAGGAAGGACGAGAAATGGCTCATTTTACAGGCGAGCTGGCAGGTTGTGTGTCAGAACCTGGCTGTGGCAAAAGGTGTGGGGCGAGTCCGGGTTGCTGGGGCTTGGAGACACAGCAACCCACAGCCAGGAGCATTCCTCTCCATGAATTTCTGGAAGAGCTGTGCTGTGCTTGGAAAAAAAAATATGTGAAGAGACAGAAAACACCATACTGAGTGCAACCAGAAGTCCACTCCTTCCCTCATCAGAGGATTTCCTTCGGTGGGCACTGCCCAGTGCTGTAGGGTGAGTTCTCCTAATTAGTCAGGTGAAACCCTGATGGTGACTGCTTGAACAAAGACCAGGGATGTCTTCCCTGCAATCCAGCAGTCACAATCAGCTGGCAGCCCTGATCTGTCACTTTTTATCATGCACAGCAGCCCTGTGCCCCCAGAGGGTCTCAGCCCTTGCCCCACCACCCCAGGCCAGCCCTGGGTTGTGTACAAACCCCTCCAGTGCCAGGATGTCACACAGATGGACAACAACTCATGGTCTTGCATGTCTCTTGGGCTGGAGCTGGATGATCTTTAAGGTCCCACCCACCCCAAAGCTTTCTGTGACTCTGTGTCTCCTGTGCACGAGCCACCAGGCTGTTAAGAATAGTGGAAAGTGGGATTTGCCATTTTTTAGCTCTTTTAACAACAATGAGGTCAAGCAGCCTGTTCTTACGTCTCTGAACCACTCCATCAGGAATGACACCCTTACTTCACACAGCCTGACTCACCTCTGCTCCTAGTTCCATCTATTACTGATCAGATTTTTAGAAACCAGGTAAATGTTCCTTTATTTCCATAATTTCCACATTGTGACAACAAGAATAAAAGTGGCTAAATATTACCTAGCAGAGGAAATACACATTTTGTAATGCCTTTTGCAGACTTCCTGCTCTGCCTCCTGCCTTTCCTCCTCCACCTCCAGCATGGAAGTGCCCTCAGCAAAGACAGCAGAAGGATGGGTTCATCTTTTCTAAGTCTGGCAACCCACTGCCACCCCTTCTAGGTCAACTTATTAAAATAATGCAATATATTTAGTATCCGAATGTACTATTTAATATGCAACCAAAAAATGCTGCCTTATACCTGTACTTTACACCCAACTAGCAAACTTATGTTTGCAAAGAGAAGGGCATTTAAAATTTAACCCTCCTTTGGGTCAAGACTGGGAGAAATCTCCAATTTTATAGCAAGGTATGGAAGACCTTTACAGTAAAATGCTGCAATTAAAATCCTTGTAACTGTGTGGCTGGTGGAGCCCAGAGCACAGACGCCCACAATTAATTAAAAACATTTCTAAGGGGATCATAGGCCAAGAGGAAATGTCCCCAAGAGATGTTTTTGAGTTCCCATGCCCTCTGAACACAACCATGATGCAGGGCTCATGATGGAAGATCCCAGGCAAGGACAGCTGTGCCATGCAGCTCCTGCATCAAGTCAGGTCATGTATTTTCCTTGATCTACCTCAAAAACACAGTAGAAAATCAGGGGGGTCCCCGGGAGGGACTTTTTTGCCTGTTCCAGTCAGAAGACTTGGGATGAACAGTTCACTTTTATTTATTTCCCTTTCTGAGAGCGATCCTGGCAGAGGGGAGCACACAGCAGATGGGGGGAAAAACAGAGATTTTAGCACAAACATCCTGCCCCATCCCTGGGAGTGTCCAGGGCTGGCTTGGACAGGGTTGGAGCAGCCTGGTCTAGAGCAAGGTGTCCCTGCCCAAGGAGGGGTGGAATGGGATGAGTTCCAATGTTTCTCCCAACCCAAACCCTTCCATGCCTGTGATCTTCACTAGGCAGAAATAAACCATAATAATACCTCTGTTTCTTCCAGCTATCTGTGATTCCAGCCTTTGCTGGAAAACTGTCTCTGGTTTGCCTTGAACACTCAGAGTGAAGACAAATCCACCATCTCTTGGGTAGTTGTTCCAGCTGCTTCAGTAAATTTTTCCTTCTGACTCCCCCAAGAAATGGCCAGGCCCTGTTTTAGGAGAAGCCTAATTATGGTTTAGGATTTTGCACAGCTGAGCATCTATATTGCACAGAGAATTTGCTTCTTTTGGGGAATTACATCAAGCTTCAATCTTAGAGCAGCAATCACTCACTGGAATGGACCAGGAATTTCCTACAGCTTTGGACTTGAAATGAATATTTCCTTCCTTTGCCCACAGTGTGAAAATCCATGGAGCCATGGTGGGAGCTGTCATCTCTGTCATGTCCTGGGCTCCTTTGCCTGCACATCTTTCCTACAGCAGAGCAGTTTTTCTCAATTTTGTAGAGGTGCAGCAGGCTGTGGTGCCCAGCTCAAAAAGCAGAAAACAGCTGGACCCAAACACCACAGCTGCACGTGCAATGTGGATTAAACCTGCAGCAAAACACTCCCCTTTTCTAAATGTAAATGGTTTTGGAGCTTTCACTTCTGGAGAGCCTTTCCTTATTCCCCTCAGCAGGTTTTGCACTGACACAAGACAATGTGCACCCTGAATTTAAGAAGAGAAAATCAAAATCTCTCAGGTCAGTGTTTTTTGTTTTTTGGTGTTTTTTGGGGGGGTTTTTTTGGTGGTTTTTGTTTGTTTGTTTGTTTTTGTTTTGGGGTTTTTTTCCATTTTTTTCCAGTTTTTTTGTTTGTTTGTTTGTTTGTTTTTGTTTTGTTTTGTTTTGTTGGGGTTTTTTTGTGGGTTTTTTTTTTTGGTGGTGTGTTTGTTTTTTTTTTTTTTTTGGTTGGTTTTTTTTTTTTTGTTTTGGGGGTTTTTTCCAGTTTTTTCCAGTTTTTTTGTTTGTTTGTTTGTTTGTTTTTGTTTTGTTTTGTTTTGTTGGGGTTTTTTTGTGGGTTTTTTTTTTTGGTGGTGTGTTTTTTTGTTTTTTTTTTTTTGGTTGGTGTTTTTTTTTTTTTTAAATTTCCCTGTTTGCAACAGGGATTTTTGTACCAATTCATGGATCCTCTGACCCTGCCAGTATGAGACAGGGGTTGCTGTGCCTTGTCTCACCCAGAAACAGCTCCCTCCCCGTGAGCACAGCCAGCAGGGGTTTATCCTGGGGCTCACAGACCTCTGTGTATTTGGCAGGTGGGGCTCCTCTCCTGCAGGCTGAGCTCCCAGAAAAGCATGGTTTGTGGGGATTGATATCATGGATTAGGGTTTTCCCTTCCTTCCCCCTCACCCTTGTCCAAGGGAATCCTCAGGTCATCCTGCTCGTGCTCAGGGCAAGAATCAGACATGAGCTGATATCTCTTTCCCAGGACCCAAAATTTAAAATATTGTGTTTTAGAGATAGGTGGTTTACTTAATGCTGCAAACTCCTTGGATGGTGCTGTTTTCAATATAAGGATAAAATTTCTTCCAGCTTTCATTTGTTTTTGACAAAGACAATAGTTCTCTTTGCACCTCCTGCTGCCAGCCTGTATGTAGCTCCAGCTGTCCCAGACTAACCTGCTTTCTCATGAGCCATGCTCCTCACAAAACAGGCAGAGATGTCCCCCCATACATCTATTTCTTTGGGAAAGAAAAAAACAAAAAGGTTATTTGCTTCTTTACGGGCAAAGGCTTTGGAAGCAAAATAATCTGAACCAAGCTTTAGAAGGTTATTTAAAAAAAAACCACATAAACAAAACAAACAAACAATCAGGCAAAGCTCGCTGCAGATGGCTGGGAGCAGCACCTCATTTTTCATAATGTGGGGTGGCTGGTGACTTTGTTTTTCTTGGCCCTGAGAAAGCCCAAGCATTCCTTGAGCCATGTAAAAATCCAGCCATGCCTCACCCCGTGCAAGAGGAGCCCAGGCTTCTGTGGCTGCTCATCAGACTCACGCTGGCTGCTCCCAGGCTGAGCTCCCAGGGGGTGGGCACAGGAAGGGCTAACAGAGTTCATGGGAACCTCTCCAGCCCCTGCCATTCCCCAAGAAAAATGTTTTCAGCAAGGAATTTGTGATGCTGGCAGGGCAGAGCCTCGGGGGGACCTGGGCAGGTGCTGTCTCACCTGGTACCTTGTCCCCAAAAACCAAGGAGAGGTGCCCACCTCTCCAGGCCACCCATGCAGGAAGTTTGTCCCCAGCTCTGGCTGGGCAGGGGTGGCTCCAGGGTTTTGGGGATTCTCTCTGGAGGACACAAAGCCATTCACATCTATCACAGAAGCCACCACGGGCAGGGCTGGAGAGGGCAGGATAAAGTAATTTAAATGACTTTAAACCATTCTCTGGTGCAGTGGCTGCAAATCAGGCACTGAGAACACATGCTGCACTGCCCAAACCAGAGAGCTGCCTCTGCTCAATGGCATCACAGCTGGCCAAGAGGAATTCTCCTCTGGTGGGCAGAAATGCCTCTCCTGACTGGTTCTGTGGGTGCATTCCTCCTCCCTGCTGTTCACTGTCTGAGTCAACCTGAGCTGCCCCTCCTGTCTCTGGTGCGAGATCCAGACTCCTCTTCCTTGTATGAAAGAAATGAAGAAAACAAAACTACCCCCAGCAGGCGCTTCCCTAATTCTCTGAATATGTACAAAGATGTTATTCTTGAATGGAGTGAAAGCATTTTATCTGGTAATTCCAAGTTAATGGTCGTTTTCCTTGAAAAGAAGCATCTGGATCGCCTAGGCACCTCTGCAAAAATCAGCCTCAGCTCAAATGTGGCTGTAAAAATCAAATTCGAGCCCTTGGCAGTCCTTTCTTCCTGGAATCCCAAGAAAAATCTTATCTGAGTATGAGGGCAGGAGTCAGAAGGCAGTAACAGAGCAACTGGACATGTACAGCTGAATTTTGCAAAGTAGGGAAATGTCAATGATCTCCCCCACAGCTTTCAGGGTATGGTACAAAATATCTCCCTAACTTTTTTTTTTTTCTAAGCTTTAGAAAGTTTAGCCCAACAAAGCAGAAGTTTTGCATAAGTTCTCTTATTAATCTCTTGGCTTTTTGTTCAGGAAGATGTGAAACAAAGACAGCTTTTAGTGTGGATGACAGCACAGGAGATCCTAATTGCACCTGGGGAAAAACAATTCCTGTCTGTCCATGAACATCTTTTTTTAAAGGAGGAAGAGAATATGGTTGGGCTGAAAAGACAGATCTTCAGGCATTTCTTGTTTTTTTAAGGATCACTCAGAAAACTTTACATTTTGAGACCTCTTTCATTGATCTCAGAAGATCTTCTCATCTTCTGAACTTACACAATTTGAAAAAAAGCTAAAAAAAAAGAAAAATATTTTTTTCTTTTTAAAGGATAATATGCTTTGACACTTTTTAAAAATTTGTTTCATATATTTCAATTTTTAAAAAAAAAAAAACATTCCTTTTCTTAGCTAAAGTATCAGCTGGATTTGCAGGGAAGTCCATCCTGTGAAAACCAACTTTTGACACTTGTAGGATTGCATGGTTCTGTTCCCATGAGTAGAATCCCAGAGATTCCCCAATGCAACCCTGAACTACCACTAAGCCTGGTGATTAATTAACAGCATTCCCATTAATTGATCTGTTGGAACCCTGGGCGCTGAGAAATTTAAACTTTCTGTGCTGAAAGGCACAGACCCACAAGAGAGCACTGCATCTGAGCTGAGGCCGTGGAGAAGGTTTCCAAAATTGATTGATAGCACTGGGATTAGAGGTGTGGAGTTGGTTAGAAGTGTGTGATCTCACAGGGTGAAAAAATTAGAGTTTGGGGTTTTAGAATAGAGAAATAAATATGAAACAAAAGGTTTTAGGGCGGAGGTTAGTTGTTCTTCTTCACCTTCTTCTTCCTTCTTCTCCATGGGTTTTGTGTTATTTTGTAACTGGACAGAAAAGTCTGCATTGCAGGCTTTGAGGGATCAGTTATTGGGTTAAAATGAAAATAATCCAGGTGTCAGCTCTAAATAGGATAATTTAGCTGTAAAAACCCCTGTACCAAGAGCTTGTTGGGCATTTTGTGCCTTGCCAATAAAAGACTGCAGAGCTCACTGCTGTGAGGCTGTTTCACTGACAAGGAACAATAAACACCTGAGTGTGAACACGAACTATCATCTCAAACATCTTCAATCCCAACCCCAACAGAAGTTAAAAAAAAGAAACAAAAAACCCACAAACTGGTGCCCCATGTGGGGATACAAATAAAAATCTGTCATGCTGTTGCAGGAGGTGGGCAAAGAGCTGAATCACAAAAAACCCTTTTTTTATTTCACTCCATATCAGCAGCTGGATGTCTCCTCTCCAGAACTGGGTGGGTAAAACACAGAGAACTCGTGGGCTGAAATAAAGACAAGGAAGGAAAAGCCTTGCACACAGGCAAAGCAAGAGGAGAATTCATTCCCTGCCTTCCCTTCAGCAGCTCCCGGGGAGCAGGGCCCCTCACCTGTGACAGTGACCTGGGGGGACAAACACCACCCTGCCAGCATCCCCTTCCTCCCCTCCCTCCTCTTCCCACCCTGCCAACCTCCCCTTCCTCCCCTGCCCTCCTCTTCCTCACCTCTGCCAGCATCCCCTTCCTCCCCTGCCCTCCTCTTCCCCACCCTGCCCTCCTCCCCTTCCTCCCCTCCCTCCTCTTCCCCACCCTGCCAACCTCCCCTTCCTCCCCTCCCTCCTCTTCCCACCCTGCCAACCTCCCCTTCCTCCCCTGCCCTCCTCTTCCTCACCTCTGCCAGCATCCCCTTCCTCCCCTCCCTCCTCTTCCCACCCTGCCAACCTCCCCTTCCTCCCCTGCCCTCCTCTTCCTCACCTCTGCCAGCATCCCCTTCCTCCCCTGCCCTCCTCTTCCTCACCTCTGCCAGCATCCCCTTCCTCCCCTGCCCTCCTCTTCCTCACCTCTGCCAGCATCCCCTTCCTCCCCTCCCTCCTCTTCCTCACCTCTGCCAGCATCCCCTTCCTCCCCTCCCTCCTCTTCCTCACCTCTGCCAACCTCCCCTTCCTCCTCTCCCTCCTCTTCCTCACCCTGCCAACCTCCCCTTCCTCCCCTCCCTCCTCTTCCTCACCCTTGCCAACCTCCCCTTCCTCCCCTCCCTCCTCTTCCCTACCCTGCCAACCTCCCCTTCCTCCCCTCCCTCCTCTTCCCCACCCTGCCAACCTCCCCTTTCTCCTTTCCCTCCTCTTCCTCACCTCTGCCAGCATCCCCTTCCTCCCCTGCCCTCCTCTTCCTCACCTCTGCCAGCATCCCCTTCCTCCCCTCCCTCCTCTTCCCACCCTGCCAACCTCCCCTTCCTCCCCTCCCTCCTCTTCCCCACCCTGCCAACCTCCCCTTCCTCGTCTCCCTCCTCTTCCTCACCTCTGCCAGCATCCCCTTCCTCCCCTCCCTCCTCTTCCTACCCCTGCCAACCTCCCCTTCCTCCCCTGCCCTCCTCTTCCTCACCTCTGCCAACCTCCTCTTCCTCCCCTCCCTCCTCTTCCCACCTGAGCCGGTGCCAAGGGCACTGGGCCATCCCTGGGCTCACCTGGGCTCACCTGGGCTCACCTGGGCTCACCTGGGCCATCCCTGGGCTCACCTGGGCTCACCTGGGCCATCCCTGGGCTCACCTGGGCTCACCTGGGCTCACCTGGGCTCACCTGTCCTGGCCGTGTCCCCTCCGAGCTCCCAGCGTGGCCTCAGGAGGGGCAGGGAAAGGCCTCGGCTCGGGGTGAGCCAGCAATGACAGAAACATCTCTGGGGCACCGAGCCCGTGCTCAGCACAGCCCCAAACTCTGCCCCACAGCCGCCACTGAGGAGGAAGAGGAGCTCTGCCCAGCCAGAACCAGCACACAGCGAGTTCCCAGCACCACAAACCTGGCTCTCCCTGCCCTGGGTTTGACCAGGAGGGATCTCTTCCCTGAGATGTCACACCTGAAGGTAGTGAAAATTGTTGTTTTTCCTTGAAATGAGCAGAAACATAACAATTCCCCAGGAGAGGAAAATCATGTCATGGGGTGTGTGGACTCTGCTCCAGGGTCCTCCAGATCACAATGATATTGGACCTTCAGCTGAGAGGTTTGCAGTCATGCCCCAGAAGTTCCTTTATTAATAATTATATTTCAGAATGCCCCCTGATCTGGATTCAGCACTGTCTGAAAGGAAAGATACCACAACCAAGGCAGGGCACGGCCCAAGAACTTCTGCTATCAACATCTCTTATCTGCCCAAGGAGCCAAACCAAGCACGTCATAAAGAGGATGAGTGTTAGGATGACAGGATGAGAATCTCACCTCAGGAACAGAGAAAAGGACACAGACCATGACCAGGGGCAGGAAGCAAAGGGGGAAGACCCAAGACTGAAATGGCACCAACAGCAGGAGTCGTGTAACAACACTGAGAATGTAACATCAATAGTAATAAAATAAAAAGTAGTGCTGCATCCCTATTTCCCTTTCCCCACAATATAACTCTTCTTCTGGCTTGGCATTTGAAAGCTGAGTTGTTTTGTTAGTAATCAGGAGAATGGTGAGAACTTACAGCAAACCTGTTTGGTGAGAAAGCTCCCTCGAAAAAAATTGAAAACAAAGCAAATTCTCAAGATAGGAGGCAAAAAGGGAGGAAGAATAATAAAAGTCAACTGAGAAGTCTCCAAGGGAAAAGGGAAAAAATAAAAGAAAAAAAAGGAAGACTTAATTATGCAGTAGTTTCTTTTCCTAGCATGTTTCTTGACTTGGCACAGCTGGAAAATAGAAAGCTCGCTGCCAAAATATCAAATGTCCCTGGTGTGGGCTCAGAGCTCGTAAAGTTGTGTGTGTGCCTTTTCCTCCCTCCTCGTCTGATTGCACAGGAAGATGAAATGAGGGACTCTGAGATAAATGCTGGCAGCTGTCTGAGGTCACTGCAGTGGGCAGGGTCCCTTGCAAGGAGCCACACGGGGCTGCTTCAGCTTTCCTTCGGCCGAGGGAGCGGCGATTTCGGACAGGGGGTCTTTGCAGAGGACTCTGCTGCCAAACCCCCGGCCCACTTGCCGTTTCTCAGTGATGAATTGCCACTCTGTGGACACGAAACTGAGGGATGTGCCACGGAGTTAAAAGCTGTTTTGTTTCGTGAAGGAGTGGGCTTCTCCTTGCAGGCTGCAAACAATGAGCTGTCTGTACGGCCGGCCCTGTGATAGCACTGAGAAAGGAGATGGAGCCCCAGGCTCTGGGGGACAATTCACCCATGAAAGTGCTGACTTTTTCCATGCAAATATTACACGGAATTTATATATTTAAATCGGGATTGCAGACCGGTTTGGAAAGAAGCTGGAGTGCTGTACATGATAAATTTTCCAGATTTCTAGTCACTGGGAGCAGGAACAGTATTTTTCTGCCCAATTAGTGTGTATTTCTTCAAAGAGTTCTTCCCCAGACTTCATTTCATTTGGCTTACAATCTTTTGTGACTTCACTTCCTTTTTCACCAGTTCATGGCAGGGAATATTTCAGACTGTTACAGCTAAAAATAACATTAAGAAATATTGTGATTTATATTGAGGCTTGCAAAGATGGTCATATACCCTTGTGACACTATGAGATGCATAAAAATACAGTTTCTAGCTAATGACAGCTGACTTAGCCCTGACCATATCAACGTGGCTCTTAATGTGATGGAAATGGTGCAGGGATTTGCAAAATGGGTGTGAGGGGGGCTGTGGTTTTTGTCAGGCAGGTTTCAGGATGGGGTGGGGAATGGAATAGAATGGAATGAGAAATAGAAATAGAAATAGAAATAGAAATAGAAATAGAAATAGAAATAGAAATAGAAATAGAAATAGAAATAGAAATAGAATAGAGGATAGGATAGGATAGGATAGGATAGGATAGGATAGGATAGGATAGGATAGGATAGGATAGAATAGAATAGAATAGAATAGAATAGAATAGAATAGAATAGAATAGAATAGAATAGAATAGAATAGAATAGGATAGGATAGGATAGGATAGGATAGGATAGGATAGGATAGAATAGAATAGAATAGAATAGAATAGAATAGAATAGAATAGAATAGAATAGAATAGAATAGAATAGAATAGAATAGAATAGAATAGAATAGAATAGAATAGAAGTGACCCTAAATCTCCTCTTGTTTCACCCCCTGCCACCTTCCATTAGACCACACGGATCAGGCTGCTGGGAACAGGGAGGAAACACCAGCTGGGATTGTGGAGAGACAACTTCAGACACAAAGTAGGGGTTTTTTTAATAGGCATATTTCATATATATGGCAAGGTTACATCACACACTGCACCAGGCACAGGATGAATCAGGCTTGGGTGAATTAGGGGGATAGCTCAGCACCACCCAAATGCCCTGTGAGGCTCACACAGAGGCTCCTCCTCCCTCTGCTGACACTTTTACAGCCTTTGGCCCCCACTGGCTTGAGCAGTTGTGAGTGCACCATTGGTAAACACTCCAAACCATAGGAAAGGCTGGTCAAAGTGCTTTTCCCCCACAATTAAAAGCTCCTTTGGTAATTACATTTGTTCTTGAAGCTCTTTACAGAAGGCTTTCCCACCATTATTTGTGACTCCTCTTCATCCTCTATCATGTGAATGTTTTATTGTAGGAACGTGGGCTTGCCCCATTTTGCATAGCACCTCCCACCAACACTTGGCTTAGGATGATTATTTTGCTCATATTTTCCTTTCATGTTTCTCAGCCATCCCTGGCACGTTTCCACTTGAGCTCTGGGAACAATGATGGAACTGAAATGTGCAGAAGCCTACTGAAACAGGCAATCTGCTGACAGAATAAGATGCGATTAAAAAACCGTTTCCAGAGTTTCAATAATCCATTCTTCTAAAGCTTCACAATGCAACAAATGGGATACAAATTCTGGGATACAAATCAGCACAAATTGCCTGAAAAAGATAAATGAGTGAACCCACAGATGAGTGAAAAGATCAGCTGGATTGCCTTGGGGACCCTGCAGATGGATCAGAACCTCACCTGTTTACATTCTGCAGGAGAAGATGGACCAAGCACCTGGAAACGTGGAGTTTGGGAGTTTACCAGCTCTTCCTTGGCTCTCAAAGGAATTCCCAAGGAATGCCATGTGCATGGACAGACAGAACACAGTGAATGTGCTTTAACTGGTGGGTGTGATGCCCTTAGGTTATAACTGAGACAACATTTGCAGGGAAGACCCAATAAAGTAGCTGAGGTAGCCAGTTGACTCGCATACCCGAGATCTTTGCCCCTTTTTTTCTGACTGAAACTTAAAATTACCTTTTCACACAAACCTGCTGCAGATGTAAATTCATCTCGGGCAAGAAAAGATTCCCCAGAAGAAGAGATTATCACTGACATGTTTTATGAAAAATCCTTTCCTTAGGATTTTCCCTCCTGAGAAGCTGAGAGGCCTCAGGAACAAACTGCAAACAATTCTTATCTGCTGCTGTGGAATGCCACAGGTGGGTCTGGGATTGGTCTCACCTGGTTGTTTCTCATTAATGGCCAATCACAGTCCAGCTGTCCAGACTGTCTCAGTCACAGACAAACCTTTATCATCCATTCCTTTTCTATTCTTAGCCAGCCTTCTGATGAAATCCTTTCTTCTCTTATTTTACTATAGTTTTAACATAACATATATCATAAAATAATAAATCAGCCTTCTGAAACATGGAGTCAACCTTCTCATCTCTTCCCTATCCTGAGACCCCTGCAAACACCACCACAAAGAGATGGACAGGCTGGGTTAACAGCATGATTTAGGAGAAATCTTTTCTCTCTAGAAAACTTTTCTCTCTGGAAAAGTTAATTCAGGTGGAAGCTTCCAGCCATAAACGCAGTGGAGTCATCCTGATTCCTCTGAAATGTATCTGGAGAAGCAAGAGGCACTTTGACAGGAAAACAGAGTACCTGTTTCTTTCACTTTGAATTTCTCCCCCCTCCACTTTCAGAAGCCCTGCATCTCCACCACAAAGAGACACAGCACGTGCCCACCTGTGACTTTTCTCACTCAGCAGAATTATCCAGGCTTAAAATGTGAGACATGTTGAAAACCTTACAAGCTGAGAACGCTGCAGACACCGGGCTTGGGGGTTTCCTACTGTGAAGGAATTTCCAAAAGAGGAGGTAAAAGACGCAGGGAGTTCCAGTCTGAGACTATTAAAATAAAAAGAAAGAAAGATAAAAACCAAAACCCCAGAGCCAAACAAACCATAAACTGCAGGGAGAGGAGTTGTCCAGCGTCGATGTGTCTAAATGTGTGACAGCAGCAGTGACACACAGCAGCCTTTGCCTCTGCCCAGAAACACCACGGAGAGACCAAAAAAAATAATCATAATAACGAGTTTGTCATGTCACAGACTCCCACTAGAAGTGGAGGGGCCTGCAAAGAATGCCAGAGAAGAGACAAAGGGACTTGGGCTGCCACAGGGCTGCCCCATCCTTGGGTTTTGTTTGGTTTGGAGTCCTTGGAAGGAGCCTTTACCCCGTGGGATGGTGGCTGAAGAGGTTGGGCTGCTGAGGTCTCGAGTTCCAGGCGAGAACCATCTCCCACTGTGGGTGAAACCATGGGAAAAAAAGGGATTTTGGGGGATGCCTTGGGATTTTAGATTTATAATTTTATAATTTTATGATTTTGTGACCCTGCAGTTCTTTAGTGTCAAACTCCCAACCCCACACTCAGTGTCAGCTGCTGCTGTCCCACTCTGGGCAGACACAACAATTCCTCTCCAGGCCTGGCAGCCAAGGACACCTCACTGCCTCAGGGCCAGAGATGCCAACAAAAGGGAGCTGGGGGGCAAACTGGGGGTCAATGACTTCATTAGCTGAAGCTGGAATTGTTAGAGTAACCCCCAATATGCAAACAGACCAAACTGATAAAATTATGAAAACCTGTGACCCGTGGACCATTTTGGATGCAGTCCCAGGAGGGCTTTGCCTGCCCTAAATGTACCTCAATAAATATAACCACTTTAAATTCTCTTCATTCTGTCTGCCCTCTCTTTTTAGGTAGCCCCAAAAAGGCCTCACTTACTGGATTTACCAGGACAAAACTCACCCCAAAAGTGTTTCCACGGCTCCAAGCACAGCTGTGTTCCCACCTCAGGTGAGCCCTGCAATAAGGGAATCAATAAAAACTCACCCATTTGGCCACCAGTGCCTCCCAGTGCCGTGATCAAGGCTTAAATGCTTAAAATTTAAAAAGCAGAATCTCTACAAAACCAGTGAAAATTAAAAATTTAGACAGGATTTCTTCTGATGTTCTGTATGTGGCATTTTGAGGAGCAGAGGCACTTCCAGGCACAATCCTAAAACACTGCAGCAATAGCTAAGAACAAAAAAGATGCTGCAATTTGCTTATGCTAGAGAAGATTGTTGTTGATTTTTCTGCCCAGGGACAACACCACACCAAAGAGCCAAACCTTAGGAATAATATTGCCCACAGCAGAATATCTGGAAGGGAAGGGTTTGTATTTGCTATTTTAAATGAAAATAATTGAAGGTATTTAATTTTTTCCCACACAAGATATTCTTCTACTGCAAAACTTTTTTTTTTTTTTGAAAGTGCTTTCACATTTCCTCCAAAACTTAAGTTATAAATTGTGATTCAATATTAAAAATGACATTCTAATCCCTTTTAATTTCTACACATATTTTTGGTTTAAAATTAGGGCAAAAATTATTAATGCTTCCTTGCAGTAGGTCATTATAAATAGAGCTTAACTTTTTATTTAAAAAAAAAAATTTGAACTCTGAGAACAGTATTACTTTAATGAAGGAGCATTTTTTATTAAAGATTGCAGGCAGGTGTCTCCAGGACACTGAGATTTTTATTTTATTAACACAAACTCCTTTAAACAGTGAAAGTGTGCCGTGGGAAGATTAAATCTGAATTTTCTCCGAGATAATTGCATTTCTGCTCCTCTCTGATGTCACCACGGAGAGGTCTGGGGCTCTGCTGTGGTGTTAAGTAGAAAGTGTGCAAATTGTGCTGATATTGACCAAGTTGTGGGGGTAGCAAAAGCTCCAGTTAATTGCAGCTCTGGTCTAAATCACTCCCCTGCTGGTTCTCAGCTGTTTCTCAGAGCATGCCCCTTCCCAAAGTGCTGAGTATCCCCAGGCAGCTCTGTGGGCTGGTAAAATCCATGATTTTACCCCAAGAACAGGCTCCACCTGGAGCAGGAGGTCTCCAAGCCCTTCCCTCCTGCCTGATGAGCCTCAGCCCTCCCAGAGCGAGGACAAACAGCACAAACCTGCCCCAAAAAACCTCCAGGCACTTTTCCCTGCTCAGCAATTCTCCTGGGTGACACCTCAGCTGGGATTAGACCTGGATGGGGGGCTCCCTTCTCTATTTCACCGCGGGCCAGTAATTTCATTTATTTATTATTTTTTTTATTTTTTTAAACGTCAGCGCCGTCACTTTCCGGAGCAGCTCCTGAATCAATCAACATTTCAGCAGCTTTGGGTGATAGGAAAAATCAGCTGCTGTGCCCTGGCTCTTCTGAATTAACTCCTGCCCCAAACAAAAAAACCCCAAACAAACAAACGCCAAAACAAAAAACAAGAACACAAGAAAACCAACCAACCAAGAAAACCACAGGAAATTGAACAATCCCACAGTGACTAAAGCCCACCAGAGCTATTCACCACAACCTCATTCAGACTTTTATTCCCTCACTGCTCTTACACCTCCTTCCTGCAAGAGGAAGAATGCTGGACCAACTAAAAAAGTGGAAAAGCTGGGATTTAATGAAGCCTTTGTATGCACCTAACTGGACAATATTTGGAAAACTAACCTAGAGGAATAAATGTTGAAAAAGAGGTTTAAAATGCCAAATGTGGGTGTAAAATGGAGGTAACACAATTTATGTAATTTATAGACTCTATATAGGATGTACAGCAATGCAATCATTGCATGCAATCAATACATATATGGTGAATTTTATTAACTAAATGTTAAATAAAATGTTAAATTTATTAACAAATGTTAAATTTATTAATAAATGATAAATTTATTATCTAAATGTTATCTACTACTCCATACAAAATTATGCATTACAAATTACATGTAAAATAAATAACTTTTAACATAGATATATAATATCTACAAATATTGCATATGCTATATAAATGCAAAGTATTGTGCTGTAATATCAGTCTTATATTACTAATTAATATGTAATACATAATATGTAAAATGCAATATATAATATAAAAATGGCTCTATTATGTTGTAATAATAGGAGTCCTATATAAAATATCTATATTATGCATTAGGCAATATTATGTACGATGTATTTTATACTGTAGATAATATATGATGTATTATTAATTATGAATTTTGCATTATACATTGTACATTATATAAGATATACTACTACTGTGGTTTATTATATGTAATATCTAATGTATAAGAAATAATATATAATAATATATAATTTATAATGTAGCACAGAGGTCATAAATTCCTATATTCCCTAAGGATCCATGGAAGGGGTGCTGTAGTAAAAAGAGTCCAAATTGCAACTCAGTAGCACAAGGGTGAAGTGAAACCTCATAAAGATGCAAAGTTCATGCTGAAATGTTTTGCTGAAATTCATTTACAGGGAATAATTCTTTTAAATTTCAGCGTGGGGCTCTGCAGAGGAGTCTCAGAAGGGCTGGGCAGTAACACTCCATGTGCTCTGCAAATCTCACAGATTAGCTGTGCCCATACAGGACTTCAAGACATTATGGTATGGATTCCTGGAGAGCCAGGGGGCAGCTGGCTTGCCAAAAAAGAAAAAAAACCTCTCAGGTAGTGCATGGAGCTGTGCAGGACAGGAAATAAAGGCACTCTAAGGATGGTCAGGTGTTTAATTCATCCTCAGCCAGGAGCATGGCAGGGGCTGGGTGAGTGGGAGTCCTGCTCCTGGTCACACACACATTTCATGGCAAATCCTTTTGCTAGGAACTTCTCTCCTGAGAAGCTGAGAGGCCTCAGAAATGAAATGTAAACAATAATTATCTGCTGCTGTGGAATGCAGCAGGTGCATCTGTGATTGGTCTCATGTTGTTGTTTTTAATTAATGGCCAATCCCAGTCCAGCTGTCTTGGACTCTCTGGTCAGTCACAAGATTTTATTATCATTCTTTCCTTTCCTTTCAAGCCTTCTGATGAAATCCTTTCTTCTATTCTTTACTGTAGTTTTAATATAGCATTTTCTTTTAATATGTATCATAAAATAATAAATCAGCCTTCTGAAACAAGGAGTCAAGATTCTCATGTCCTCCCTCATCCTGGGACCCCTGTGAACACCACCACAGCCTTTGGCCTTTGAGCTGGCCTTAGACAATCTCAGGGTTATTTTAGGCTGGAAAAGCCCTCTGGGCTCCTCAGGTCCAGCCACTGCCCCATCACTGACCCATGTCCCCAGTGCCACATCCACTTTGGTGCTTCCACCATTCCTCAGGCAGCCCATTCCAGCCTTTCCCAGCCCTTCCATCCCTTCCCAAAATCCACCCTGAGCCTGCCCTGGCCCAGCCTGAGCCGTTCCCTCTGCTCCTGTCCCTGTTCCCTGGAGCACAGCCCGACCCCCCGGCTGTGGGGCTGGGAGGGTCCCCAGGACCAGGGGAGAGGTGAGAATTGACTCCAAGGGCTCAGAAGGCTGATTTATTATATTATCATATTGTATTAAACGGAAACTATACACTGAAACTGTACTAAAGAAAGAGAAAGGAGACATCAGAAAGGCAGAAAAGAATAAATAATGAAAACCCGTGACTGACTCAGAGAGTCTGACCCAGCTGGCTGGGATTGGCCATTAATGAAAAACAATTCACCTGCTGGGCAAACAATTCTCGAAATCACATCCAGAGAAGCAAAACAAGGAGAAGCTGAAGCTTCCCAGGAGAAGAAATCCCAGAGAGGGGATTTTTCAGAAAACATCACGGTGACAGCCCCAGTTGTCCCCTCCTGGCAGGAGCTGTGCAGAGCCACAAGGGCCCCCCTGAGCCTCCTTTGCTCCAGGCTGAGCCCCTTCCCAGCTCCCTCAGGCCCTGCTGGGGCTCCATTCCCTTCCCAGTTCCGTTCCCTGCTCCAGCCCCTCAAAATCCATGAGGATCCATCCACCATCTCAGACTCCAGCGTGTGCTCTCCGTTTTCCATCTGCTGTTGCACTCTCACTTCTACCCCCAACACCACAGCAGGTAACTGCTGGGAGGAGGCAGATTTTATAAGAAAAAGTGGAATTTTTTGATGCTTTTGACCTCCCCTTCTTCCCTGTGCTCTAGCCATCCCTCTGAGGGCACACCTCAGCCACCAGCTCAGGGTGCTGTGGTGTGAAGCCTCGTGTGGTGCACTGAGAAGTCAGCACCAGAACAAACCCACTCCCCAAAAACCCATCTCAGCAAGACAAACCCACTCCCTAAAAACCCATCTCAGCAGAACAAACCCACTCCCCAAAAACCCATCTCAGCAGAACAAACCCACTCCCCAAAAACCCATCTCAGCAGGACAAACCCACTCCCCAAAAACCCATCTCAGCAGGACAAACCCACTCCCTAAAAACCCATCTCAGCAGAACAAACCCACTGCCCAAAAACCCATCTCAGCAGAACAAACCCACTCCCCAAAAACCCATCTCAGCAGAACAAACCCACTCCCCAAAAACCCATCTCAGCAGAACAAACCCACTCCCCAAAAACCCATCTCAGCAGAACAAACCCACTCCCCAAAAACCCATCTCAGCAGAACAAACCCACTCCCCAAAAACCCATCTCAGACCTCCTCCAGTTCCCATGACACGAGGTCAAGAGAAGGCAGAACACTTCAGAAAACACCCTTCAGGATGTTTGTTCAGTCAGGGCACAATCTGAAGGTGTTAAGGGAGGTTTTATTTGGCTGGTGCTCAGCTAAAATTCCTGTTTATCCTGGGAACTCAGGATTTGTTCTACTCGCAAAGAAAAGCCCCGAGAAAAAACTAAAATAGGAGCAGACATTGATAATTCATCTCATTCTGGCCATCTCTGCTGTGTCAGAAAAGACAGGGCAGAGCAATGTACTTCTCAAATTATGTAGCCCTGGCAGGGCTAAGAAAATTGGTTAATTCTGTTTTCTATCCAGGACAGTTACTCCAGTTTGGTACTGGAAGGTGAAAGAGGAACTGATAGCCTAGATAGGCTGAGCAGCAGAGGGAAAATCTGGGAAGGACATCATAGGAAACTAGGAAATACACCTTGACCCTGTAGGCTTCATGCAGATCTCTTGTACTCTGACCAAGGACCAGACAGTTTCAATAATTTGTGCAATACAAGGGACAAAAATGGACCTCAAAAATGCTGGAATAAACTCTTAAAGGCATTTTCAGGCTGGAAAGAGTGGTAAGAAACACACTATAAACAAAAAATGTGTCTTGACTGAGGGGTGGATAAAAACACCTCTTCCCCACAGTTAGGATAGGTTTTTTAAAAGTACACCTAAAGTATATAATTTCCCAGGCCTAAGGTTTCCTTGACAATTTTGGATAGTTGGTTAATCTGAGCAGAAGGTGATAAGGGCTGAAAATGAAATGCAAGAGAGAGAACAACAACAACAACAACAACAAAAGAAAACCACACCAAAAAATTAAAACAAATATCCACTTGCATTCCAGCCCTGTGAGCTGCTGCAGGGTTTTAATAAATTCATATACTGGTATTTTAATAAATTACTAGACTGGATTCTGTTGGTAATAAGCAGTATTTTTTCCCCAGTGAGTGGCTCCATGCCACCAGACCAGGCTGCTTCCCCCCTGCCCAGCCCAGAGCCGTGGTGCCTGGTGGTGTGAGGAGGGAAGGAATCACATCCCAGCACCAGGAGGGACCCAGGGTGGGTCTCTGCAGAACTGGGAGGCTGGGAGTGGCTCCCTGCAGGGCTGGGGGGGGTCAGCTCAGCACCCCAACACACTGAACCACAGGATCAGAGTATGGGGTTCGGGTTGGAAAGGACCTCAGAGCCCATCCAGTGCCATGGCAGGGACAGCTCCCACTGTCCCAGTGTCCAGCCTGGCCTTGGGCACTGCCAGGGATCCAGGGCCTGCCCACCCTGCCAGGGAACAATTCCTCAGTGCCAAGATCCCAGCCAGCCCTGCCCTCTGGCCCTGGGAGCCATTCCCTGGGGGCTGTCCCTGCAGCCCTTGGCCATTGTCTCTGTCCATCTTTGCTGCAGCCCCTTCAGGCCCTGCGAGGCCACCCTGAGCTCAGCCCTAATTCTTATTTTTCCCCTCGTTCTGCCCCAATGTGTGGGTGAGGCAGAAGCAAACGCAGCTTTGCAGATAGCAACGCTTGCAGAATCAGGACATTAAGAGCAGAATAAAATAAAATAAAGTAAAATTTCAAATAGTCAGTTGCCTGCTGCACCAGCGTGGCTCAGAACAGGTCCAGGGAGGGAGGAGGAGGAGGAGGATGGAGGAGCACAGGCTCACAGCATCCCCTCGGTGGGGAGGGAACAGCAATACCCCCACGGGAGCTGCACCGACCTCCAGCCTACGCCTGCTTCCTCGCAGAGCCTCTTGTCATTGTGCTCTGAAATAAAACGCCCCAAACAAGAGCAAAATAACCCTGGTGGAGTGGCTTGATTCCCCTTAAAGGCTTTGAGTAGGAGGCGAGGCTCTCATTCTGGTTCCAGCTGTATTTTGAAGTGGAATTGTGAACCTGAATCCTTTTATTGCTGCCTTGGGGGGGTAACTCTAGTCTAGCCTGCCCTCTAGTGCTCTCTGCATCCAGGTCCTGCAGTGAAATCCGTCGGAAATCCTGGAATCAGAGGGCTCAGGGGCCGTGGGCAGCATGCTTGGATATGTTTGGATGTTGTACCAGCAGAGCAGTCTGCCACACATGCCCTAATCAAAGCCTTTCCACATTATTACTATTATTATTATTATTATTATTATTATTATTATTATTATTATTATTATTATTATTATTATTATTATTACTATTATTATTATTAATGTTATTATTATTTCTATTTACCTTATTGTTATTATCATTATTATAATTTTACCTGATGATGATGATGATGATGATGACTATTATTATTTTTACTATCGTTATTATTATTATTATTATTATTATTACTATTACTATTACTATTACTATTTTTATTATTTTTTTTATTTTTTAAATTATTTTTATTATTATTATTAACCTGGAATAGTAGAAAGGCAGACTGCAAACACACGTTCACGATTAAGAGGAACTGGCCTCTCCTTTTTTATTAAGTCACAGTTTTGCAAGCCAGCTCTCTACGTAAATCCCAGATTTGGCCCCTGCTGGCAAAACAGAAGCAGGTAATTTTTCCCTCCTGCCCTTATGTAAAGGATGCCCAAGCATTTGTGCACATCTTGCACAAAATGTGACAGTGCTAAAAATCTTACATATAATCCATCCAGAACATGTGTCAGTGTAAAGAGGATTTTGTTCTACAGAATCTCGAGATTTCAGTGCCAAGGCTGTGGGTGCAGCAGCACACAGATCTGCAGATATGGCAGTAAGAAGAGTCATAATGAAAGGAGAGAGCTGGAGGAGCAAATTTCTGATATCAGCAGACTCAAACACACACATTCCTGAATTAATCAGAAAAATTTTCAGGTGGGAAATACTTCTCTCCAGAAAAAGGCCCTGGTTTGTGAAAGCATTTACATTGAGTAATACACTTTTTTGATTTTATTCTTTCCTTATCAGCACTTTAGGAAATAATTTAAATAAATATATTGTTGCCAATCTCTGACTGTTGGTCTTCTTAGTATAATGAAAAATATTACTTTCAGTAAACTAATGAATTCTGTGATCAGTTCAGAGCTGGTTTCACCAGTGTTTTCATTATTTTTATATCATATTTAATATAAAGCCCTATATATGTATATAGGCTACAAATCCTTTTGAAAACATGAGATGGATCCACCGCAAATAATTTGAACAAAACCCAACCTCAATGTTTGATTTTTTAAGTAGGTTTTTGGACCATCTAGAGAAGGACAGATTGTTTCCAGTTTTTGCCAGGGAAGCAAACTAGCACACGTAGTCACTCACGGAGGGGACTCTGCCTGCTCCAGATCCTCTGCTCCCGTTTCAGGATCCACGACAACTTAGTTCTCCTTTTTTACCAGCCAGACGAGTGAAACCCACACCAGAAGCCTCCATCTGACCTTGTTTTCCTAGAAGAAATGAAGTCATTTAGAAGGGAACTGATTGATTTCAGCCTGTGGCAGATGGTGGCCCTTGGGCAGGGACCTGAGCCAGGGGTCCCAGGCACAGCCCCTGGTGACCCCAGACCACCCTCAGGGTCCCCTTGGCTGCTCCCACCTGTGCAAATCCCCTAAAATGCCTTTTGGGGCAGGCAAAGTTGGGATAGGGGGGTTTTTTTGGTGGTTTTTTTTTTTTTTTTGACTGGAGTCAAAATGAGTCTGCAAAATGAATTTTAGGAGTGCTCAAAGCTGCAATTTCAGGAGGAGGAAGGAGAGCAGCCTTCACTCAGCACAGCCCTCCAGCCACCACCCAAAATTAAAACCCTACCTCTGACCCCTCCACCTGAACTTTCTCCCTCATCCAAGGGGAGAAATGAGTCTTTGTGTGTATGTTCAGTTCCCCAGGTTTGGGGAAATGGAACTCAGCTCACCATGCCTGGATTTGCACGGGAATCCTCTGCTGCCAGAGCAAGCAGGGCAGAGAAACAGCAGGAGGAGGGAGCTCTGTGCTGCCCTGTGTGCAAGAGCTGTGGGAATAGATAAATCACATTTTTCACCAAGGACAGAGCCAGACAAACGAGCCTGCAGTAGATGGGATGTAGATTTCCTGAGTTTTGCAGCTCTTCCATAGGCAACAATAATTTCCCTTTTCCCAATTTCATTTTCCATGTGCAGCAGCTGAGGTGCTGGGCTTGAGACAGAACATGAACTAGACACAATTATGTAATTTGGTGTTCTCACCGTGTCTGAGCAGCAAAAAATGGTGTTTTTCACCATTGTTCCTGTAAAACATCTCCTTGAGTGCAAGAAACTTGGTCTCTTTTTGGGTAGGATTTTACAAACATGGCAAATACACCCAGGAGCAAATCTTATTCCCCCAGAACTGGCACCCACAGATCATTAATTCCTATTCTTCTTTTCCCTCGGGTATTTCTGCACCCCATGGCTTTACTTTTGTCTCCACAGGAGCTCCTATCACCTTCACTTCAAGGCAAACACACCCACACGTGTGCCAGGGAGCTCCTGAGCTCTGAAGGGATGAAGGCACTTGCAGGACATCAGCATCTTCAAAATGCTGAGAATCCCAAATGGCTGAAATTCCCAAATTCCTGGAAATCAGATCAGCCGGTGGAATAAGTTGATACCAGCTATGAGTTACCACTAATTCTGACAAAAATAAGACAAAATTCATCATTTCCCCAGCGCCAACAGTAGTCATGTAAAGATCTTGATTTAGGACCTCAGAGCATTGCCTGCAGCACCACAAGAATTTTAAAAATAGTGTTTGGTTTGGTTTTTGGGGGTTTTTTTTGCCATAGCCTTTGACAGACACAGTTTCTTGTAAACAGGTTTTTGAGGGTCAGCAGTGTACCCTTCCTTTAACACAAAATGTGGTTTTGACCTCGGTGTAAAATTTGGGAGCTGAGTCTTTAATCCTAAAACTGATAATAACTCTGAAAGCACTGACAAAACTGCTGTCTTCTCCTGCCTTTTTGCAGCTCACACATCCCACAGAGAGCCACTGACACGAGAGGTGCTCTGGGAGATCTCCAGGGTGTGCTGCTGGCTGGCTCTCTCCTCCTGACAGTGAGTGGGACCCATCCCTGTGGCTCCTTGCCACCTTCCTTTCCAGCAGGCATTCCAAAGCAGGCTCTCCTGCCTCTCTGCCCGTTTGTTTTCTTGAATCTCAGATCATTATTTGCATTCTCCTGCTTTCCTCGGGCGACAGACAGATCTGAAGTCAGATTTTAAATCGTGGAGAATAACATCAAGATCAAATTCCACATCTCTGTTGCACGTTGTGTTGAAATAACCACGGGCTAATAGGAGCCTTACAAATGAACAAATGAAAATCATCCAAAAGACAGAAGAGATGAGGGAAAATGAATCTATTAGCATTATCTGGAAACTTGATCTTGAATTTTGGCTGCCCTTTTGTCAGGTTAATAATATAATCAGATAAGGCTGTGAAAATACAGATAGTAATTAGCATCTTTACCTTGGAATAAATGAACAAGTAATTCAATACTGGAAATATATTCATTTTTTTCTCTATTTGAGCAGAACATGGCAAAAGATTAACTATCTTCAAGGTTTCCCAGTTGCAACTGAGAGCCATTTGTAACAATGGGAGGACTGTGGTATTTTATTCCTCAGAAAACAGTTATGTGATTTCTCCTGTGCTGAGGTACAGTGGTATTTCATGTATAAGGAGTCCCTGTTTGATAAATCACAGAGCACAGCTGGCTGCAAAATTCCTTCATACCTCACATTAATCTCCATCATGGCAACTGATGCCACAGTACTCATTTTTACGTTCTCTGGGAAAAGAGGGGACCTTTACTATGAGAACATTACACATTTTACGTATATATTTCTTTATTTCCTGCATTAAAAATCCTTACTTGTAGCTCAGGGAGCCCCGTGCCCCTCTTGAAGATCTGTCATTCCCATCAATTCCACTGGCATCTCCTTGCAGATATGCTCTGCTCTCATTTGTCTCCTTTTTGCTTATTTTGACATACCTGAACTATTTTGTCTCCTCTCAAGCCACCTCCTTGTGAAATGCCAGCTCCCACCTCCCAGCCACTGGAACAAAGCTGTGTCTCCTCCCTCAGCCCCCCTCTCATCTGGGATCTCCTGGTGACCCCTGACTTTCAGGCTGATGCTGGGCTCAGGTCAGACATCCTGCTGAATAATCCCTTTTTGCTTTTCATTTCTGGCAAGGCACTTTTCTCTTAATCCAAACCTGATTCTTCTCACTCCTGGAGTGGCAGTGTGAGGTTTTCCTGGCACGAGATGTTTCTGTGGCCCTGCTTCCCTGTCACACAAGCTCATGCTGACTTCAGGAACCATTCCTGTTCCCATCTCTCCTCCATCTTTTAAAGATGATTTTCCCTCTCTCCTGCCACAAGATTCATCATTTTAAGCTGGTTTGGGGCACTGACTGTCTTCTCCTTCTTGTCCACATGTGCAGCTGAAGACACTTCCACTTATTTCTGACACTGTTACATGCCTCAGCTGAGGCTCCAATTAACACCCACATTTAATTATGGTGCACAGACAAACTATAGAAAGGAGACTTTTTCAGCCTCTGGTGACAGAAAAATAAAACTGACTTCTTCATTTTTGAAGCTGTTGTTTGGGTCTCCTTGTCCTCGGATCCTCTTTGTGAATTTAAAGGTTAAAAGAAAATATTTGTTGAATCAATTCAAATTGAGGTTTCCTGGCTTTTCAGCACACACACCTTCAAAATCTGAATTTGTCATTGATGAACCCAGTATCAGGTTTGGCTCTGTTCCACTGTGTTTTCCTGACAGAACAGTCAAAGGGCTGGGGAAACATGGGGGAATTTAATTTCTGAAATGTTTATTTTTAGGTAAACCTCTTGATTCAGCAGAAAGCACAGCAGTAGAGAGCTCACATCCAAAAAAGATCACACATCTAGAAGAGCTGTACATCTTGTTCTGCTAAATTCCTCTCAGCCCTTAAAGTTCTCAGCTTCATCTGTACCTGAGATAAAAGCCCTGCACGGGTGGAGGCGTGATCCAAGCCAGGGGATGTTATGAGATGCTGAAATCAAACTGCAGACCTAGAAAGGGTTATTATCTGGATCTGATAAGCAGGGCCTGGACTCTCAGGGCCCTAAAGCTGCAGCATGACCTCACTGACCAGCTCCTCTGCCCCTCTGAGCAGTGCTCCCAGCAATCACACCTCATTTATCCACCCAGCCCCTGGCAAATCAAACAGATGTGATAAAAGGGGAGGCTGCACAGCAGCAGATGGTGGGCATGGAGCTGACAGATCTCTGGTGGGCAAAAGAGCTGCAAGCACAGCCCAGCAGCTCCAGCAGACACTGCCCTGGCACCTGCAAGAGGCTCTGATGCCTGGCAGGAGTCAGAGACCCTGGCACAGGAGGGACCTGGGGAGTCCTGGTGCCATCCAGGCACAGATGATGCCTTAAGATTTCAGCTTTTATATTTTTCAAATCCTGCACTGCTTTAGGGTATAACTCTAAGATCGATCTTGTTAGGGTATAACTCTAAGGTTCATACAGTGTTAGTTCCTGTCTTCACATTTTGGTCAGACAAAATCCCTCCAGGCCTGACACTCAAGGACACCCCACAGCCTCAGCCCTGAAAGTACAAACAGAAGGGAATTAGGGGTAGCAAGCTGGGGTAAATGACTTCATTACCTGAAGCTGGAATTGGAGGATTAACCCCTGAAATGTAAATGCACCAAACTTATAATTGTGCAAAAAACTCATGACCATTGTCCACCTTGGGTGTAGCCTCTGTGGAGGCTTCATCTGCCCTAAATGTACCTGAAGGCTCTTTATTAAATATATCTGGTTTTATTCTCTTAATTCTCTCTAGCTTCTGGTTTATAGGTGAGCCCAAAAAAGGCATCAGAGGCCATCCTGCCCTGGCACAGGAGTGATGCCCCCTGCCCAAGCCAGCTCTGGCCAGCCACATCACCCCCAGCACGTGCACTTTTGCTCCCTGGTGTCACTGCCTGAGCTCTCCAGAGCACAGACACCTTGTGGTACCTCTAAAGTCCATGTCTGATGCCACCTTGTGCCCTCTGACTCCTTCTGGCTTGGGCTGGTGCTGAACCAATGAGCTGATCAAGGCGGTTCCCTGGAAATAAATTTTTCTGCTGCAAGGAAGGATAGTGAAAAACTGCAATTGTAGCTCTGTCAGGGGAAAAAAAAAAAGCTATTTTATTATTTTGTTCCCCTTGGACAAGGCTCATTTCCTTCAACAACTTCACATTTTCATATTCACACAATAGAATCAGAGAATCATGTTGGAAAATACCTTTAAGATCACCTAGTCCAACCCTTAACCTAACCATGTGTCCCTTAAACAATTAAACCCCTTTCAAGCAGCATAAAAAGGTGACAAGAAAACACACAACACACAATGCTAGGGTTTCAATGCACCCACCTGTTGATATCAAAATTGGAGTTAAAAGCTTCAAGGATAATAAGTAAATTGGGACGTAAGTTGGTAGTAAAAGTAGTTTTAGTGATTTAGTTTAGATTTTTAGTGACTGTGTCATCTAAGAACCTGAGCAACAAGCTTGGGATGCAACTGAGTCTCACAAATGAGATTTTATGTGGATACAAGAAGAAACTTTGCCATGTCCTCAGCTCCAGTATCCAAAACCCTCTTCCAGAAAACATCAGCTAGCATCAAAGCAAAGACGGTTTTGATATGGCTTTCCCACAGCCCTTGCTGCACAAAATAAAACTCAGGAAGCAATTCCTCTCCTTGCAAAAGAAAAACTCTTCGTGTGTGCTCACAAAGCCTTCTTGTAACACGAGGCAAAGGAAGCTGGTGGATGTGAAACACAGAGAGCATTTTCTCTCATTTTCTTGTTTCCCTTCAAAGCAGATGAAAAGCATAAGTAGATTAACACCTGTGCATCCCTTTCCAAAGGGGAGCAGTTATGTGAAGGTGACATTAAAACCAGTGAAGGGTTCAGCGTTACGTTCGAGTTTCCAGAAGTGGCTGCTGGAAGACAGGAAACAATAATGTTTTAAAGAGGTCTGTGAAAGGGTCATTGTGCTGGTGTTTCTCCACATTAAATCACACATTTGTCAGTGCGTCTGTAGACCACAAACCATCCCAAACTTTCTTACAGTTGCAACCTGGAGCCCGTATGGTAAAAACTCAGGTCCCCGGGAGCCCACTTCACAGGATACCTTTCTTTGTTAAAACAAATATACTATTACATATTTTTCCTTGGCAAAACAAAAGCGATTGTTGTCTCCACAAGACCTCAGGCTCCAAGAGGCAGATGTCAGCAGCCTTCTTGTAAGAGCCCTTCACTTCAGCAAAGCATGCATCCATTCAGCTGCAGAGTTTGGGGTGTTTTCAGCTTGGGCCTTCAATGGTCCACAGCCAGTTTTGCCTCAAAATTCTTGTACACACCTTAATGCATGAACATGTTGGTTTGTTTTTCTCCTAGGGGAGGCTCAGTGCTGAAAACCCAACTTGCTTAAAGTAATGAATTGGAAGTAAAAGTAATCACTGAAAGGCCAAGCTCTTCAATGAATTGGTTTTCTGTACAGTGGGCCAGCATATAATGCCTCATTATTTGCTTGCCTGCGTGTTCAGAGGCAAGAAAAGGGAAAAGAATCATCTCTCCTCGAGTCCAGTGGCTTGGCACTGAAATGGCAGGAATGAAATAAAGTGCAAGTAGCTGCATTCTTCCCCAAAGGCATCACCTTACCCCCCATGCCTTAAATACAGATGTCAATGAGCCCATGCAGACCTAACCCCTTTCTGCTACTCCCCTTAAAACACCTTCTGGTTTACTGACCATATTTAGACCCTTTGGCAGTCTATAAAAAGTGCTACATGATCTTAGCTGCACTAAAACCAGTCAGAGTTATACCCTATTTCACACTTCTGGTGAAAAAAACCTCATTTCCTATGGAGGGATTGTCAAAGGTGCCTGAGGGCTGGATCTACAAAGTGATTTTAAGATCCTAAGCCAAATTTCCAAGCACAGCTGGCATCTACAAAGGGGCTGGGTTCACAAAGGGGATTTAGGTTCAGCTTTTCAGCAGCTCACTCCTACCAGAACCCATGGAGCTGGATCTAGGGCCCTCACAGAGCAGAGGAGGAGATCCATAATGAGGAAAAACTCCTGGATGAGCTCAGGATGAGAAGAGTCAGAGCATCCTCATTTCCCCAGTGCCTTGAGCATCACACACCAACAAGGCCATGGGTGTTGACAAACGAGTGACAGAGCCCTGTGCCACCTGGCAGGATATACAGACCATTCCCCCACACAGGGAATTTTGTGCTTTCCCTCAGGGAAGAGCTCAAAAAATACAAGAAAATTTAATATACAAAAAATTTTAATCTGTGTTTTTTCGCCAGAGATACCAGAAGAATAATTCCACGCTCTTTCAAAAGTGAAAGGCTCCTCAGAGCTTTTGTCACTGGTGTCACTGGAACTAAGCACTCAAACTTCCAGCTGATGGAACCCTCCCAGTGCAGGTTAGGTTTATCAATACCTTCAAATTCATCTGTTTCATGCTCAGCTGGCAATCTTTCCAAACCTTACAAACCAGGTTTGAAAACTGCCAAGGTGAAACTGAACAGGCTGTGTGGAAAGGAAGTATTTATTTCTGTGCATTAGTGAGAAGGGTAAAGGAAAGATAAAATTTACTTAGCTCAATAGGATTCAACAATTAAATGCAAATAACATGCAACACTTACCCTCTTAACATCTGCCAAGAATTATCTGTTTTAAAAAGACTTATCATAGCTCAGCAGAGTTAATTGTCCCACAGAGGAACCATTTTGAAAAAACAGTTTCTGTTTGCCAAGGTTCCTCCTAAAAAACTATCAGAATTTTACTGGAGGCTCCCGACTTCAAAACCCAGTCACTCCAGGATGGGATTCCTCATCAAACTGGGGACCCCAAGTATAGCCAGATGCCACAGTTCACCTCAGATCCATGTCCCCCTGCAATCCCACTGTCCCCTGGCAACACCAGAGATGGATTTATCTCCCTAACTTCAGTCATGAGATGAAACAAAACCTTAAAGTACCTTTTTTTACCTTGCTTAGCTATGGAGGGTATCTAAGGTGATTGGAGCAGACACATGAGTCCCTAATAAAGCAATGAAAAGTTGAAGTGTCCCGAAGCCTTCCAGGATAATTAACTCTACATCTGGATGGTGACAGGTTAAATCAGCCTCTCCACAGAATTTCCTCTATACCTTGTGTGGAGGGGAAATCTGGGCCAAGAGGCAAAGCTCTGAAAGAAGACTTTGGCTGAGGTAAGATTAACTAAATTGTGAGCCCACTGAAGAGGAGTTAAAAGAAATTGGAGCAGGGATGCAAGAAAGGAGGCTAGAGGAGAATACTCAGGGTTAGCGAGGCTGTGTTGGGTGGCTTGGGCTGGTAAAAAAGAGGCTTTTGGAAACATGAACAATGTTCACAACCCCAGTGCCCTGTTAGGGCAGAACAGAGCCAGATGGCATTCCACAACAGGCACCCAAAATGCCCCAGGTTTGATATGAAAAAGGGCTGTGGAAAGACACAGATTTTTTGTCAGAATGGTTACATTTCATACTTTAATCCGCAGACACTGTAAAAACAAGAGATTGGGTTTTAGTCAAATCTGCTGAGTAAGTCCTATTCCAAGGCATTTCCAAGATCCACTGAGCAGTATCTTATGGAAAGGTTATTACTTTTATGTGGCTTAAAGCCATGAAGAGTGGGGCAGTTTGGAAGTGTGAGAGCTTCTCAGATAGGCTTCCTCTCCCCCAAGGGCTGAGTAATCAGGGTTCACATGACACCAGATTTAAAGGGTCACGAATTCAAGGTGCCAGATTACAATTGCACTGAAAACATACAGCTGTTTTCACCCAAAGGCTAGCTTGTGGTTTTCTGCCTATTTTCCCAGACCTGCCATTGACTGGAAGTGACTCTAAAAGAACAGTGCTGCTCGGAGGCAAACCAACCATGTAGCTGAGAAAGTTCTCCTATCTGATCTGATCTGAGAGGTTTTTATCAGTCAGCCAGAAAGATGTCAGTCCTGCAGGGGATAAAATGTGTGCATTAATTTCTTTCATGCTTTGTCCTTTGCTGCATCAGGAAATGGAAGCAGCAATCAGGTCTGCGTTGGTGGATGGGCAATTCAGCTCATGTCACATCTTGCAGCTACCAAAATTTAATAGGTTGAACCCTGACCTGTCTTGTGACCGGGCAGTTCCAGAGCTGTCACACACACTAAAGCTTCCTGCACTGGTGTAGAATTTAAACATGTTTTCTAAGGAGTCACTTGGTAGAGCGCTCACATCAGCAGTACAGAATTAATTCAAATGAGGAAACTCACACACCAGAACAACCCTTGTTGTTTCATCTCGTGCATCAGTCAACAAGAAATCTGAGATAAAGCCACAAGAAGCATGAAGGATTGAGTGCAATCACTGGAGTGTACCCCAAACTCCAAAAACGCCCCCTTGTTCACCTTTAATGTGTTGAATTCCCAACCAGCCCTGGTTTGAGTCTCAGCTGCAGATTTCCTTGACCTTTCAGTCACTTTGTCTCAGGCACTTTGTTTCCATTTGATGATGATGGAATTAATTTGGCCTGTGTGCTGGGATGCTTACTTACAGGCTGGAACTGCAATGGCTTGAGAAAAATCCCACACAGGCTTGAAACTGAGCTCTCTTTTCATGAGGCCCACAACAAAAGAGCTGGAATTTTTATTTATATAAAAAAATATATGTAACCAGGAGAAAACCAAAGGGTAGTGACAATGCAACTCTGCCCAGCCAAGAGAAGGTAAAAATGCTCCTATAACTGGGCCCATCATTTATTTATAGTGTGCATGTCACTATGAAACAATCCCAGTGAAGGGATTTAATAATTTCTGTGAAAGGATGTGGATCTGTTTCATTTTCTACCACAGCTGCTTCAGGACCACTTTTACATCCAGCTCTTTCTTTTTGAATTTTGCCTTCCTTCAACAGGTTGGCCAGTTCGACAGTGCAGAAAATCTGTCATATTTGGTTCTGAGCTGCAGAGTAGAGATCAGTGGCAGTTTAGGTATTGGTTCAGAAAATACTCAAACCTGCTGTGCCCAGCTTGAGGTTCTCACTTTCCTTTCACTACTCCCTTCAAACGCTGGACCCTGGTGACTTTAGAGCAGCAGAGACAAACTCAAAATTGCCCAGAGCAGCTGTGGCTGCCCCTGGATCCCTGGAAGTTTCCAAGGCCAGGCTGGACAGGGCTTGGAGCAGCCTGGGACAGTGCAAGGTGTCCCCATGAGGATACCTTACACACTAAATGTTGGTTGATGCTGGGATTTGAGAAGCAGTTTGTCCTGGCTTTTGGTAGGTAAAAAAAACCCCAAAAAGCAATCACTCTCTGGTTGACAATGAGGAAATGAAAGTTTGTGTTCAAAGTTTGCTGAGTGTAGCAGCAGCTCTTCAACATCTCAGGAAAAGGACACAGAATCCCACACCCATGAAGGCTGGAAAAGACCTTGAGATCATCAAGTCCAGCTGTCAACCCTGCGCCACCTCTGTGCTGAGCATTAACCAGGTCCTCAAATGCCACACATTTCTGAACTCTTCCAGAGAATCTACCTCTGCTCTGGGCAGCCTGTTCCATGAAGAACTTTCTCCTGCTGTCCAATCAAAACCTAGAGTGCTGAGAGTGAGGGCAACATTTTAGTGAAATAATTATTTTGCACACCACAAACAATTTGCTGCTTTGCAGTAGGAGTGGAACTGAAATGAAGCTAATGCCAAATCGAGGTGAGATTTGCATTTAAAATCACATAAATTGGTTCTACCCTGTTGAGGATGACACAGAGACACATCCAGCCCTGCTGCTTCCTGCCACAGCAAGGACCTCATGCAGACATTTTCTGTCTGCCTCAGGTTCTGGATTTGTATAAAGTTAAAAAAACAAACTGCAGCTGAATTAAAACTGCTGCATTTCACAGGGCTTCTAGGAAAGCTCTGGGGATTATGGCTTCCTTACTATTTTGACACAGAACTTTACCTCTGAGCTGCTTCTTTAAAAAATAGTCTAAAGTTTGCTCAAGGAGTAACAAATGTTTTGATTAAACCAGTCTGAGCTTGAAACCAAAGTATAAACTCAAGAAGTATATGTAGTTTCAGATCTCACATAAACATTTCAAATGGATTTTTAATTGAGCTCTCTTTATTTCCTCTTACTTCCTCGAGAAACAGACTATTTTATATTTTAGAAAGACAGCTACAAAAAATAAGCACTCATGGTGTCCACAGCCACTTGTTTGAAACAAATCCATGTTTCTGTCATATGTATACACCTGATTTACTTGTAGCAAGGATTTTCACACAAAAAAGTGCACATTACTTGAGTACAGGGTGACTTTTTAAATCCTGAAAGCATCAGTGTGTTTCACTTCTGGCGTTTTCTTTCTTGTCCCTGGAACAAAGAAAAACACAAAAATGATTTCTTCCCCACCATCATCTCCTGTAAAAAAAAAAAAAAAAAAAAAAGATTCTATTTCAGTGCCTGGTACATGGGGGCTTTGGAGAGTTCTGCTGTGATAGTGTGTGAGCTGAGTTTATTTGGCCATATATTATTCTCACTTGATATTTACGTGCTGCTGTACTGTGGGAGAAATTAATCACACTGCATTTATCAGAGATAAGCTAATCCAACCAAAGCCCATGGTTTAGCAGGCACAGAGCTTCAGAGGACAGCAGTAAATTTTAACTGGATTTGATTAAGAGGTAATTAGCTAAACCTGTTTACCTTAACCTTTGCTGCAACTGTTGTTTTTACTAGGAGAAGAGAGTCATTAGATTGTGCCTGGGATACAAGTTATGGAGCATACACCACTTCTCACTGTCCAATTTTCATCTGTTATTCAAGGAAGAGGTAGAAAGGTCAGGATCAGATTGCTATTGTACAATCCTCCTGAGAAGAGAGCAGAAAGTTTCCTTGACAGAGACAAAATAAGCCATGAAGAACAGTAGTTTATTTTTCAGTAGGATGGAGGGGGAGTCAAAAGAACACATGTCTACAGCCCTAGACAGACTTTTGCAATAATTCAACTGTCTCAGTAGGTTTGAGAGCCATTTGAACTCGCTGAGCATTTTGCAGAAATGGGGGGAGTAATGCCAATTTGCTACAGACTGCAAAATAGTGCAGCTGAGAAAAGAACTGGGTGAATATATTTTCCAGTGCACTGCATTTTCATAAATTATTTCTAAATTTATTCACTCAAGAGAGTAAAAAAAAAATAGGAAACCAGGCCTTAAATTGCTTTATAGTCATTTAATTGACCAGTTTAGATAACTTGGTTAAAATAAGGGTTTAGATCAGCCTGAACTCTTGGCTTATTCATAGCATTCACCTAATTTGTAATCACATTTGAGACTGGTGTAGATTTCTGTTCCTTGCCTGAGGGAACATCAGCTTCATAATAGAAGTCAGATAAAGTAAACGTGGTTGCTGAAGGACAAGAGATAAGCTTGGTTTACAGCTTTTTGGTTAAGCACGTGCAGATTTATTTCCCCAGCTTTGATCCCTAGAACCATTCTAAAAGAGCCCTCACCTACACACACATCACACAAATAATGGCTTTTACCCAGCTTGAAATATGATGGTGGCTTCAGATCACATCTTCAGGCACAGCTTTTCCCATGAGCTCCCTTACATCCCAGAAAAAACAAAGGAGGTTTCCAGCAAGCCCACAAGGTCTCACCTCAGCCAAGCTGTTTCTGGGTGAGGAGAGACTTTTTTAAAGCTGTAAAGCATTACCAACTCAGCAAACCTTTTTTTCTGCTTACCCCAACAGGGCTCAACCTCAAGGATCCAGAGCCTGTATTAAAAAAAAAAAAACAAAAAACAAACAAACAAAAAAAACTAACAAAAACAAACAAACACAAAAATTAAAAATAAAAACCAAACAAATAAACAATTTCACACACAGATCAGGCATTTAAGGGGGAAAAAGGATGCACAAGTTATACACAGGCTCATGTAAGCTCTGCTATAAAGCTGATAACTTAACTGCATTTTTCTACCTGAGAACAGTGCTGTTTGATTAACTTTGTTTCAGCCTGTGCTGCTAAGAGAGAACTGCACAGTGTAGCCTGGTTCTTACTCAAAGGAATATCACTTATTCTTTCAGCAGAAAGGTGTCATGGATCTCCCATCTGCTTTCCTGAAATTGGCACCAAAGGGGAGAACTACTTGAAATATGGTAGATTCTGGTAGATTCTTGCAAAAAAAAAAAAAAAAAAGAAAAAAGAAAAGAAAAAAAGGGGGATTGACTTTCTGCTCTGTCAGTTTCCAGTGTTGTTCAGCCTTATTGTGGGCTGGGGGAAGCACTCCAGACCTGGCATCAGGGGGTTTTGGCTGCTCCTGATTGTGCCAAGGAGCAGAGTTTTACATCCCCTGGCACTGCGGGCAGCCCAGTTACTCCACTGGGTACCCACTGACCTGGCTAAAGCCAATCTTCCACGTGGCTGTGGGAAATGTCAGTGTTTTGAGCCACGGGGGGGCGGGGGGTTTAGGCTAAAAATGGTCTATGAGTGGCATTCTGTTACCATTTTTTTGGAGCAGAGAAATAGGTGCTCTGCCTTTTTCCATCTGTAGGGGTTGTGTCAGACTTGCTCTTCAGGGGAGCCTCTGGACAGGGAGAATAGAAATCACTGGAGTTTACATGTTTGTTATTTATTGATTGGGTAGCTTTCTCCTTTAAGTCAAAATCTGTGACTAAAAGTGAGAGGAAGTCTCTGTGTGTGTGCACAAGCACAAGGGAGTTGTCTATGCAGGCAGTACCTTGATTTCCTCTCCAGGTGGAACTGAGTAAAATTCACAACAACAACAGTTTGGAAATCAGGGGGTTTCTCAACATTCAAAAGAACCCCAATTCATCTCACAAAGTAATTTTTTTTTTTCTTTTTTATGGAGGCAGGAATTTCACTTAACCCCAGGAATTATTTTAAGCATCAAAATTCAAAATTACTTGTTCTGAGCTTTCTAAAAGAATTAGGAATGTTCATAAGTCTCACAGGTGTCAGGTCAATTGCTGATTTCTCACAGGCACTCTCTCCTCAGAAACTGGCATGAAAGTAATTTGATATAAGTTCAGTTGCAGAAATGCTGTGATTACAGTGACTCCTGCCAAATTATACAGGCTTATTTTTTCCTTGATGTGAGATTTTGGAGGGAGGGAATCATCTTTTCATTCTTGGGTTGGAGAGCACCCAACTCAGAAGTGTTCTTGCTTCTGTCCACTACCCATGGCACAAATGAAAACAATAAAAGAGTTTTAAATAATAAACCAAATAATAAAATAAATATTACAATATAAAGCATTCTAAAATATTTTGTAATTCCATAATAAAAATGCAATGAGACTATCCCTTTGATGTGCATTTTGCTATGACCAGATATAAACAAAAAATAGATATCAGTGCAAAATTAATACTAATGTCTTCCAACCCACAAAATTAAACAGGATGCTAGCTCCAAAGCTTTTTTTTTCTTTTTTTCTTTCTTTTTTTTTTTTTTTTCATGAAGCAAAGCAATTAATTTTGAAATCAGTTGTGTTTGGATAAAACTCTGTGTTCTTAGAAAGGCTTTCCTAAGTCCTGGCATCTTTAGTGGAACAGAAATCCATGCCAGCATGACAATATTAATAAAGTCCATTAAATACAGCCAAAACTTGTTATTCATCATAAACATAAATGTCTAGAGGCAGAAGGGTAGATCTCAATTAGAAAAAGGAGATGTTCAAATGGTTTTTTACATAAAATTTTATCATTTATGTTAAAAATTTATAATTAGTGTACTCACATTGGATTTGATTGCTGGCTCCTGATTTTTTTAGGCTATGTGGCTCAAATAAGGAGCTTTTCACTCATTTCTACAGAAAAAATCCTGCTAGTTTCAATAGGACAAATGTTTTTAAAATTCAGCAAAAACTGCAGAAGTGAAAAATAGATGTTGTGAGTCCAAATTTGTGTGTGTGTCCCTTCCATTCACCCCCTGTGCAGCTGACTGACAATTCAGAGCACCAAAGATTACCTTTTGTGTCAAAAAAGTATTGTGAAGGGACATATTTTTGGCTGTCCATGAAAGAGGTTTTATGGGAAGCAGTAAGGCATTTCATGCTGGTTCCCCCTCTTTTTTATGTGTGCTCAGCTTCCATTTTTCATTTAATATTGTTAATTATTCCTTGCGTAGGATGTGTGAACTGCATTTGCAGTTGCTCAGGTCCTTTGAGTGTGTGACTTTACAGACCCACACTGGAATTATTTCACATTTTCCCTTGCATCAGCAATTTTGTGCTGGGTTTTGAAATCCTTGGATGCTTTTATTAAACTCCTTTTTTTTCCCTTTGTAAGCCAGATCCTTTAAACAAGATTAGTCAAGGCTGAGCCTGTGCCACTGGCTTCCAGTGCCAGTTCATGGGGATGTCTGGTGGCAGAGTTGGTTCTCATAGACATTTCCACAGCTGCTTTCCACCCAGGAGTATGAATTTGTGAGCCTTGCTTTTTCTCTCATATCTCCACTTTTTATGTACTGTTTTAAAGGATTGTTTCTGGGGCAGCATCAAGAAACTCTTTGTTACATCAAGATAATCACTGAATTATTTCTCTCTCTTTTAGATCAGTGACTTCCACAGAACAATCAATGTTCAGAACAAGACAGTTTAATTTCAAACCATCCTCAATGCATCTGGTGTTGGATATTTTGCACTCAGAAAATCAGGCACATCATGAAAGCATGAGAAAGCATCACATTAGCCTGGTGAGGGAAACCCTCTCTCCTTGAGGTGTTCACCAGTTAAGGGTTCTCTAATTGAGGAAAAACAGAAAAAACGAAGTGGGTGGAGTTGGGCAAAGAAAAGTGGCTGTGGATTTCCATGCAGACCTGAGGCTTTCACAAGTCACAAGGTGAATTTTTGGTTGCAGTCTCCAGTTTGGTGCATTTGGTACCTGAAGTCCATCTGACTGTGCTGGTGGTGACTCCAGGGGGAGGAGGATGGCTGTTGAATTTAGGGAAAACCCAAAAAAATACCTGCTGAATTTGGACAAAGCCTGGGAACACCTTTTGATGCTGAGAACCAGATGCAGAGACTCTTGTGGATGCTGTGGGGGAACAGTATGAGTTGCAAGAGGAATTGCATCCCAAAACAATAGCTGCTTCAGGCATTATTAAGTGTGAAGAGAAATCTTGTGGCTTCCTGGCTTCCAGGACAGTGACACTGCTGTCAGACTATCTGCCATAGCAAATGTCATGCTAAGCTGCATTTTCTGAGGGCAAGCCTCATCCCACCCAGTCCATTTACTGAAAACCCACAGTCCTGACTAAACCAGCAGCCTCCTCTTCCTCTGCGGTCAGAGGGAAGAGAATTCCCCTTCTGATGACTGATTTGTCCTGTCCTCAGCCAGGATGGGTGTGAAAAATCCCCTCTGGAGGTGTCTGCTTCTCTTCACTTCCAGCTCCCAGCCACTGCAGCTCAGCCCTGTGATCTCCCCTGCCATGCCAGCACTGTCATATGGGAATCACAAATTTATTAAGGGTGGAAAAGTCCTCTGAGATCACTGAGTCCAACTGTTCCCCCAGTGCTGTCAAACCCCCCACACGTCCCCAGGTGTTACATCCACAAGCCTTTTGAACACTTCCAAGGCTGGTGACTCCACCACTGCCCTGGGCAGCCCATTCCAGTGCTTTTCAGACCTTTCAGTGAAAACACCCAATCTAAACCTCCCCTGGTGGAACCTGAGGCTGTTTCCTCTGGTACTGTCACTTGATACCTAGGTGAAAAGATTAACTGGAAGCTCTAAGGAGAGATGAACCAATACACGTGATTAGAGCTCAGGGAGAAAAGTTTTCTCTCACAACCCTTCTCATGCCCAGAAGTGCCCCTGAAAATGCCACAGTGATGAGGATGCCTGCCCTGGTTTCCAGCTGCAAGGAAGGCTAGGACAAACTGATTTTTTTCTGGGGTATCAAAACTAGACTCAGTCTCAGCACATCCCTGTGTGTCCCCTCCACATCCTTCTCCCACTGCCACTGTGTGGCACATGGGAGCTGCTGACTGCTCTCACCCCACAGCAGAGCTCACCACAGATAAATTCTTTGGGCCAGCCAACTGGGTGCAGCCAACCCTGGCTGATGCCAATTATCCCAAACCTGAACAATTGCTAATTACGCCATGAAAATCGCAGTATTCTGCAGCAGCACACTATGAAAACTTCAGAAAATCATTCAGCAAGCTTTAAAGGATGTTTAAAAGCCTCTCATTTGCTAGCAAAGAGAGGGTGCAATTAATTCAAAGGCTTGTCAGACTGCAGGCTAGCTTCAGGCTTGGTCTGAAGACAGCTTGTTCACAGGCAGGGCTTTTTGGACAGCTTTAAACAAATATATTTTGTTTCCCACTGGCTTTCCTAGATGGAGAATTCAGAAATAATAATAATAATAATAAAATACACATTTTTAAGCAGTCTGGCATGCAGAGTTGGGACCCATACTAAAACATTGCTCAGTATTTGTACTGAGGCACATTGCATAAGTGGAGTGAAGTTCCAGGTATTTCAGTCCCTGAGTTTCAGAGGTGTTAGTCAGATTCATTCTCTTAATTTAATTAAACTGCCATGAGAAACTTCAGGGAAGGCATCATGAGCCACTATTTAAAGAGCTGTTTAAATCTGTTTCCAAGGCATTCTCCATCCTAGCCTGGTCTCATGCAGAGATAAAACCACTGAATTGCTAAATACAAATATTTGTGGGCTTTCAAGATTCTTTGCTTTTTGCTCCAAACCTAATAGAAGAGGGAGCTGAGCTATGAGTTTGCAAGATTTTATTGTTCTTATTTTTTTATCCCCAAAAATGTAAAGACTCAGCTGTAAGTATCTACCCAATAGATAATGCTCCTGACAACCAGATCTGAATGGGTTGTGCAGAAATAAAGAATATTCCTGGCAAATTTTGCATGTTGAGTTCCACTCACCTGTGCCCAGAGCTCTCTTGCTGCCTGGAAAGAGCAGTTCAATGTGTCCATTTTGGTGATGTTTTGCTGCTTTTTTGCAGAAATCAGCTTCCATGCCCTGAAATACAGGGCATTTAAATTCTTTCCTGTGCTGCTCAGCTCTGCTGCCAATGTCAGGTGTCCAGAGGTTCAGGCTGAACCTTGGTTTTGGGTCACAATCAGTTTTCTTCCTGTGAACAGACAGTGGAAGGACATGGAGAACAGGAGTTGAACTAAGAGAGGAGAGATTTAGGCTGGATGTTAGGATGAAGTTCTTTACTCAGAGGCTGGTGAGGCTCTGGCACAGGGTGCCCAGAGCAGCTGTGGCTGCCCCTGGATTCCTGGCAGTGCCCAAGACCAGGCTGGATGAGGTTTGGAGCACCCTGGGATAGAGGAAGGTGTCCCTGCCCATGGCAGGGTTTGGAATGAGACAGACTTTAAGGTCTCTCCCAGTCCAAACCAGTCTGGAATTCTCTGATTCTTGTGGTATGCTGGAATCCAAAATGCAAGGAACTCTCAGGACTTTGGGCCTGTAAACCAAAGCTTAGGATTAAACACAGGATTTGATCTGAGACCTTGGAAAAGGCTTCCAAACTCAGGTGCTAGAAGTGAGAATGTGCATTTATAGTTAAAAGCAGGGACATGTTAAAGAAAGTAAAGTTTAGAGTTTTAAAGTGTAGTAAGTTTTTGTGCCATAACATGATTGGCTAAGAAAACTTACACTGTAGCATGAGTCCATGAGACAAAATATTTAAGGATTGGGTCAAAAGCATAAATATCCTTGTTGGCAGTGTTTTATTGGTCAATAAACCTTTCAAAGGTCTTGTAACTAAAGGTCTTGTGACCTTCTGAGCTATGCAGTGAAGATGTGAGCTGAACTCACCCTTCCTGCCTATGTCAAAGATTAAAAGAAATAAATTGCACCATCTAAAACAACTCAGAAATACCACCTCTAACTCATTCAAAATTCCTTCAAACTTCCCACAGTGGTATTTCTCTGCCAACAATGATTTGGTGAGACCATGTGGCACTGTGGGAGGCGGAATTTCTGGACACACACAACACATGGGGAAAGTAACGAGTGTACAAATAATTTATATCATAAAAGGAAATTCAGCAGGTTTCCTGAGGGCCACCATTCTGGTTCCCCACACCCCTCTGAGAACAGCTCCATGATGTCAGTTCAGAGGAGGTTCACAAGTCCATCCTTGACAAGGCTACACCCAGTTCATAACACACTCACTACCCTGACAGCACCCACTGCTGCAGGTCCACCTGCCACCTTAAACTTCTCAGAAACAAGCTCTGATCTTTTCCTCCCCACCTCTTCCTTCGTTTCCAGCATCATCTTGGGAATGTGATTCCTCCACATTCCCATCAAAAGTTCATAACCTGAGCACTGCTGTCACTCCACACTCTGCAGGTCCTGCCCTTCCTCTGCCACCTCCAGATTCAGAATATCTGAATATTTAATCATTCTTGCATGCACCTTATTTAGGACTGTATCATCCCTGTATGTCTATACACAGGGGTGGTTTGTGTCAGGCAAGCACTGACTTTCCAAGGCATGAGGCAGCTGAGCCTCAAAACCCAGCAGAGGCATTTTAGGAATGCTGTGCCCAAGCTAAGGTGGCCTTTGCTGCTGCCCAGACACCTCTTACAGCTTTTCCTGTGGCCGTGGCACCAGCTGTGTCACTGTGACTCACACTTCTCACCTCCACTCAAATCATTGCTGCTGCTGATCATGGCCTGGTCCTCCAGCAGCAGCAGCATCCTCTACATCCTCCTCCTCCTCCTCTTCATCAGACATGAATGCCTTCTTGCAGCCATCATGCCTGACATCTCGTCGCACAGAAAGCAGGAAGAAGTTGTTAAAGTTATAAGTCAGACCTATAATACTCAGAAAAAAAAAAAAAAACAAAAACAAAACCAAACAAGACTTGGTCTTGGAAAGCATGACATTAATCACCAGTTTTACAGCCACCTTCTCAGTGGTTTGGCCCTCACAGCCATGGAGAGCTCAGGTGAAATCCTTTTAAGTGTGCCTTACAGGGTGCTTTGCAGCAGCTGGATGCTTCAAGGTTTTGCTACTTAAAACTCACCCTTTGATTAATTTGGAAAGCTCTTTTTTTTTAATTTTACTTTTCTAATATTATTAACCACAAGAACATGTGTGTAAGGTACAAGCAAGCAGCCTGACACACCAAGAACTTGTTAAACTGAAGATTTTGGATCTCCTTAGGTTTAACAGTTTGCTAGAGCATAGAATCACAAAATCAGAGTGATGAAATGGTTTGAGCTGGGAGGGATGATAAACTCTGTCTCATTCCACCCCTGCCATGGCAGGGACACCTCCCACTGCCCCAGTGTCCAGCCTGGCCTTGGGCACTGCCAGGGATCCAGGGCCTGCCCACCCTGCCAGGGAACAATTCTTAATTCCCAATATTCCATCCAGCCCTGCCCTCTGGCCCTGGGAGCCATTCCCTGGGGGCTGTCTCTGCAGCCCTTGAACCCGTGTAGGAATGTGTCCCCTGTTGACAGAGTGACAAAACTATCCCTTGTCCCCTTAAAAAGAAAAAATCCCAGAAGTTTCTTTCTTCAATTTGTGAAAAAGACACCTCATAGGACTTTGAGGACTTCACCTCAAACTTAAGGATAGCCAAGTGGACAGAAGCCAAAAAGTCCCACCTAAGCAATTGACTAGAAAAAGAAGAGAACAAAGAAATAATGGCTTTTGTGAGCTGTTTTACCAGAAGCAAGAACCTCTTGCACCTGGCTTGGTTTCTCTCTGTGAAGAGTTTTGTTATTTTGCCTTTTATTAAAGTCTTTTCGTTTCCAACACTACCACGGAAGCCATCCTGCTGATTTTGTGCCTTCTAAGCAGCTGAGCTATCTTGGGCATGAAATAGATCTCCAAGGACTTTTGACCTTCTAGACCTGGCTAGAGGAGAGCCCTATTTCAACCCAGTCCCTCTCCCGCTCTCCTGGAGCCCCTTTTAGCCCTTTTTCCTGAGGTTTCCCCACAGCCTTCTCCTCCCCAGGCTGGACATTCCCAGCTCCCCGCGGCCTACATGAAAATTAAAACCAATGGGCGCCGTCAGCATTTCCCTGATTTTCTTATTGAAGGATTAACAGCAGCTTTATGTGTTCCTCAGGATCTCACAGGCCTCCGGGGAGGTTTGAGAGGAGTTTCTTTTGCTTTTCTTTTCTCTGCCCTACCTTTTCCTCCCGAGCACACGGGATCGCGCTGCAGAGGGTTTGCGGCCTTGGCCGGGCCTCCAGGCCTGGAAAGAGATGAGTTAATTCCCCACAGCTTCTCATGACATCTCGGTAATTAACGCCCCAGATCTCGCTCCATCTCCCCTCTGAGGAGCACAGCTCTGTTTAATTGCCTCATAATGCATGCTGGAAATGAGTGCTTGCTTAAATGTCCCAAGGCAGATCCCCAGATGAAAGTCGGTGAGAAAGCGTACAGGCCGCAACGCCGAGTGAGAGCCCAAAAAGCACAATAAAGCATAAGCTTGTAACTCCTTGTTACTCTCTAATACCGTCAAAACAATACATTTATTTTTTCAGACATTCAAGAAGCAAATTAGGGATAAAATCTTGCTACATCCTCTGTTTCCTCATCCCCTCAGCTGTATACAAAATAAGACCTTGAGGCGGATTTTATGGAATCGCAACATGATTAAGGTTGAAAAATATGTTTCTTTAGTGCAGCAGCTTCCACAGGAAGGGATAAAGTTTCAAAGCACAGTGTGATGCTTGAGCTGTGCTGCTGCAGTTTGTGGGGTGGAATTGTCATTCAAAGGGTTTTAATAAGACTTTTAAAGGGCAAAAGTCCTGAGTGAGGTGAGTTAGAGAGATTTGATATCTGCAACAATAGGGGTGTTCTATCAATAGCCTCCAGCCCTCGTGCCAAGGCTGAAGGTAAAGAATATGGATATCACGCTGTAAAAGAAAACCCTGCAAACACCAAAGATTACAGTCAATTTTTCAATATTCAGTAGGATTCAAAATTATTCAAGATATACTCAGCATCTAAACATCACCACAGCTCAAAGATTCAAGGCCATTCTCTCTGTTTCCAATAAATGGGTGCATTAGGGCTATGAAATCACTTATTTCTAGCTGTCCAAGTTTGCTCAAACAAGTAACATTTCCAAAATTTCTGTGCTACAAAGAGTTCCCTCTGGACTGGCATCTCTCTCTGCCTCCAATTCTACCCAAAATAGGGACCCTCGACCATTATTTTTGCAATTGTTAGCAGAAATTTACATTAAAACTCCTAATCTATAATGCAAGATCAGACTAAAGACCATGGTCAGCTGCCTACAAAAGGCTTTTAAACCAAGTAAAAGAAAGAATAATTTACATTTTCATTTCAATTTATTGAATATTTTCTCTCCAAACTGCACATATGAATATTTCAGTTTTAAATACTCTTTTGTTTGCTTGCTTTTTGGGGGTGAGAATGGGTTAAATTAAATATTACTTAAACTGCTGTTTAAGCTAAAACAAATTTTGAGATTTTTTTTGTTTTGTTTTGTTTTGTTGGGGTTTTTTGGGGTTTTTTTTGCTGTGTTTTTTTTTCACTTGAAAAATTCAAATATATGCAGGCCAAATTTATCCAGCCTTATACTCCCCCTACCAAAAAAAAAAAAAAAAAAAAAAAAAAAATTGTGTTTTTAGCTTTTCAGGCCATCTGTAGAGATGAAATACAATCATTGTTACAGTTCTTCACAGCAAATTCCAGCCTTGGTTGCAGTCCCATCTCACGACCCAGATTTATAGTGACACTTCAGTACACACTCAGAGTTATAAGCTTGCCCAGCTGACCCCTTCAGGTCCTTACATGGATGATGTAGCTCATTCCAACAGATGCTGAATCACAGAAATGCACAGAGTTTGGTTGTGCTGCTCCAAACCCACAGTTTGAACAAGTGCAGGCATCAGGAAAACCCAGATTCAGCCCAGTTTTCAATTCCTGGGGCAGATTCTGGTGTTGACTGATTGCACACCTGGGGACTCCTCTGAAATTGAGATACAACATCCCCAAAGTGCCACAGGACAGCAGCTTTGGGTGCTGTTATGGTGCAGAAATCAAACTTTCTTAAACTAGATTAATTTAAAATGTCTCATAATAGTCCTTATCCTAACAGGTTTTTTGCAGGTTTGTTGGTTTTGGGTTTTTTTTCCCTTTCCAAACTGCTTGAAAATCTCATTTCTCCCCACATCACACATTTGAAATAAATCTGCTAAAAGGTAAGATTTTATGGACATGACCTTGGTAACTTTTCAAGGATCTGTGTGCACAATATTTAACAAGAAAACAAAACCACTTGGCCAGGCACTCTTTTAAAAATGGGCTAAAACTCATGAATTAGATTTGTTGGTAACTCAAACAGCAGAAATATTATCCTGTCTGCAGTCTGTTATGAGACATTACATATGCTCTGCTGGGAGTCAGATGAATTTAAAGAACAGGGGCTGTAACTTCATTTACTTCAAAATGCAGTTCATGCAGAGTACACATGTAATGTGCACTTACTGTGATGTTAAGTGCTAGAAATGAGCTGTTGCTGTGACCTGGAGAGGTATGAGGGGGTCCTCCCCCCATCCAAAATGAGGATTTTGGCAGACTTTTCTTTCTGCCGTTGTTTCTACACGCGCTGGGAGCTCAGGAGAAAACCCCAGAGGGGAGTTCAAAACAATATGCAAACACCAAAACTTTGCTCCCTAAATATGAATGTCTTGATGAGAGCAAAAAGATGCTGAGCAACATGGGCAGAAGAAAACAGATGTTTTTATTTCTGAACGTTGCATTTGTTTTATTTTTGAGGATCTATTCGACTTTGACTCCATAATGTCTCTATACTGAATTTATCTTTATACTAAATTTATCCCAATATCAGATCACCACTTCATCAAAGAATTGTAGTTGGGAGAGGATTTTTTTAAAGAAAATGGCATGACTGTGGAAGAGTTCCCTCCAAATAAAGTATGGACAGTTTTTCCTTTTTTTCTTTTACAGCTTTCTTTGATTGAAGTCAATTCCTTATAAGAATTTCCTATAGATACAAATTACTTTATGTTGTAAAGTACTGAAATAATGGGGATTGAGAAAACTTCAGATTCCTATATTGCAATTTTTTTAAATGAGGATATTCGAAGCAACCACTATAGAATTAAAAAAAGACAAAAAATGTTAAAGTAGTGATAAAATCTTTGTTCTCCTGAGACACAAAAACAATTATGATTTTGCTTTTGATGCCATTAAGATTTCGAGGAAAAAACTGGTGGAAGTATTTTAATCTCAAGCCAGCTCTCAACTTTTAAGGGACAAAATATATTGAATTTTTAATCTCCTAGCAAGTAGGAGGTATTATAAAATTGTGTACAACGGAAAAATACAGCTGCACAGTATATTGCTACCAGCATATGAACTTGGAAAATTAAGAAAGTTCCCCTTAAGAAAAAGAAGAAAGATTTTATAAAACTACTGCCTTTTTGTCTACATTGGAACTATGTTTTTTTGGTTTTATGCTACTATTCTTATCATAGAGGGAAGGGTTGTGGGGGACAGTGTTATCTTTTTAATTAGTTACCTGGAAGCAGGTTGATAATTGTAGATAATTTAGATTATCATTTTTATTTGTGTAATTATTATGTTGTAGATAATTGAGGTTATCTAAATTATCTACAATGTGATTTAGGATTTAATTCAGATTTGTCCATTCTGAAACCGTCCAAAATTAAATTGAAAGCTTTTTATTTAACAGCTTATTTAGATATGCCACCCATTTTCTGTCTCTCTCTCCTGAAGCACAGCAAGAGCTCCATCTCCCTTTTATCTGACACTGCCCTGGGTTGGAGCAGGGACACTCTTGAGAGATTCTGCACTCTGACCCTCCAATAAATCAGGAGAAATTCCAGTGCTGCCATTTGAGGGCCATCTCCAGTCAAAACCCAGCGAGGCACAGCTGGAGCTGGGGGAACTCTGTCACACTGCACAAGGTGAAATAAATGCAGCCAGATCCTGAGGCAGCTGGAGCTCTCTGGACAGGGTGGAGACAGAGCCCTGAAAGTTGCAATTGTTCTGGCAATCCTGGCAAACTTCTCACCTGAGTAACCTGTTCACTGTGCAAGGTAGCAAGATGCAGACATTGCAGATCCCTCAAGATCTCCCTCAAAATAAAATCCCACAGCAAAAGCAAGAACGTGTGTTTCCCAATTGCTCCAATGCAACTCAGTCTGGAACATTCTACAGTTTTGCTTTTTTTTAAACACTCCAAAAAATTCACTGGGAAACTCCTCCAGTCTTCCCTTGCTTTGTTCTCCAGCCAGCTCAGTCACTACCCAACTGAAAATTAAGTCTACCAGAAACAGGTACAGTTGTCAGTCTAGAGAAGATAGGTAAAATTTTACTTCTCTTGACACTATGCAGAAAGTTAATATTTCATTTAATATATTTAATATTCAATATTTCATCCGGAGAGCGACCTGTCCTCTTGTCCCCTGGAAAATATTTGTGGTGTTGCACAAACTGTAGCTCTGTGAAAGACCCCCAGTATTGGCATAAAAGAAATTAATATCTTGAGAAAAAATGATTACCCTCAATTTTTCCATGTAATATACCTATTTCATGTTTCAATAGATTACTTTTCACAGGAAATGCCAGAGAAGAAGAAGGAATAGTTATGACAGAAATAGAGGCTATTCTGCAGAGGCACTGTACTTGGCAGTAAAGAGCTTTTCAAGAACACCTCTTAAGAAGGAATTCAAGAAGGGTAGAAAGAGCCATGAGAAGAGAAAAAAAAAAAAAAAAAAAAACAGTTATGAATAGAGGCAAAATTATCCCAATTTGCTGAGAGGAGAGAACACTCAGACAATTTGGAAAAGCTACAGTTGTGCACCAACCTGGCAGGTGGAAGAGATAAAAACCTGTAGCCATCTGTAAGAAACAAAGAAACTCTAACTATAAGAAATAATGTTTAATACACCAGGAAAACAATTCACTGAAAAAAGTCTGGTGACATCATGGAGAGATCTATGCAAATATCTTCTGAAATGTGCAGGGACAGATGTGGAGTTTTAAGGATATATAAAGCACACCTGCATAAAATACAAAAGGGATTATGGAGTCACTCAGAAGATCAGCAGAGAACTCAACTGCAACTCTACTGCAGAAAACTTAAGAGAAGGGTCTCAAAAGAATGGCATAAAAACCTGAAAAGGGCTCCATAAGGGGAGAAACTGGCACATTTATTTCAGAGGGGGTACTCAGGGAAGATAACTGATAGACACATTTCAAGAGTGCATTGACTGAAAGAGCAGTTGCCTTGTGATTTCTCAAAATAATTATAAAACCATAACAGATTGTTGAATGAGCTGGCAGCAATTAATTAAAGGCTATAATGCTTGATTTTATACAATATACTAATAAAGCTGTGAAATTGACTGTCACCAGGCAGTACTGCAGCCCAAAACATTCTACAGGTCCAAAATGCATACAACTTCCTGGAAATAATGTAATTATCTCAAATGATATCAAAAGCAGCAAAGCCACTCTTAGTAAGACTCTCATTCTCCTCAGGATCACAGCCACTCTTAGAACATTTTTAACTGGTCACACAGCTAATTGTACATCCCTACATTTATCATGTAAGCACATACAGTTAGACAGTTACTTATGAACTGAGCCCATTATAACATTCCAGGCCAAATATGATATCTTTATTCTACATTAGAATGAATAAGATAATGACAACATCTTGTTTTCTAAATTAAAATTAAAGATAACCAGTAATGATGTTGAACATTCACCACAGAGAGTAATTTATAATGAGGAGGAAAGGAGTTCAAGTAATAAAAATGTTAGATTAATCAATTGATCTTTATTTTGTGTGTATGAATTCTAAACTGGTCAGATCTTAAAATCTAAAATTAAATTATAAATCATAATTAGCTGATAGTTCTGTTGTTTGGGGTTTGGGTGTTGTTTTTTTTAATATTGAACTGAAGATGTTTCATTAGAATTCTCTTTGATTGTTTGGAAAATCAACAGCAAAATCCAAGGCAAATTTATCTTACTGGACACGCACATATCTATACTTGCTGACTGCTTAAAAATTATTCTGAAAGTACTTTTCTTCAATTTGGCCTTGGAAAATTCTTCTCATGCATTCAAAAGTTACCTGACACAAGCATTCCCATAAACGGATTTCAGATTTGTGGAGATTTCCTGGCACTTGTACCTATTCAGCAGAAAAGCCGAGCAAACTGGGGGCCGTGCATCCTCAAAGAAAAATCATTTTTCCTTAAAAGACACCAAGAAAATGTTGCAGCATTCACCCACCCACGTGTTATTGAGCTGTCACCCAAGCTGCATAATTGCACTAATTCCTGTCCGGGGGATCTCCCAGTGGGAAATGCATCTCTCCCTGCTAATGAGCCCCAGCACAAAGTGCAGCCCGGGCATTTGCATGTTAATGGGGCTTTGTGCACGGGGCTGTTTATTCAGCACGCCAGGAACACTGAAAAGAAGGTGTTAACAGAAACCTTTAGCCGGAATTAGACAGGGTTAATTAGGACATATGGAATGGGATCTGAGTAACAAGAGACATTGAAATTAACCCTGTTTATCCAGCTGTAGCGGGACAAGGGAGGGGGTGGGGGGAAATCCCTCCTTTGACCCTCACAAAGGACTTTTCTGCCATGGGATTTAGGGGCAGTATTTTCCCACTGGCACAGCTCCACCCGTGGTGGGGCTTTGGCGTGTGGCTCCATCAGCCCCTCCACCCCTTGCCTGACTCCACCCCAAAAAACCTGCGAGAGAATCGAAACATGACAAGGTGAAATTATCTATCAAGGCAGCAGCAAGATGTTTTTGGCAAAATAATATGAGTTTCAGGCCAAATCTATAAAAATGTGCCCCTACCTGCACATTATACAGGCATTTTTGATGTTAAAGCACTGGAGGAGACCTTGAGGACAACCAGGGGCTCTAGTTAAGAGCCTTCATCCATGCCTGGGTCCTCCAGGATTTTTAGGAGAAGATAATTGAAGGGTTGTTATGATTAACCTAATGTCATAGGGAGAAGAAAAGGCAAAATACAATTAACAAAATTATGCCTGAGTCTTTTAGCAGCACAGTTGGACAATTTTATAATGGTATTTTCAGACTCTGTGCTATAACTTTGTTTCAGGACAGGATGCAAAAAGAGCTTTTGCTTCACTTTTAAGCAGACCATACTCAGTGACAGTTTTCTTATTTAACAATTTTTCCTAAGTATGTTAGATATATTGCTCTTTGCTGAGTTCTTGGGATAATGACTTCACCCAAGGGTCACAGAAGGAATAGTTCACCACTATTTCCACTGGCTCACTTCTCAGATGTTGCTGCCCTCAAAATTGGTAATTGATTACTACAATCAAGGCAAGAGCAGAGCTTTTGGTTACTCTGGTATTTCATACTTGCATTTCAGACCTTGAAAAGGCTTTTTTTTTTTCCCCCATGCCCTAAAGCTTGCTTCTTTTAGTACTCTACCAGTTAATTTAACAAATAATATAGCTCCTCCCTACAAACTTTATTTCTATTCCTACATCTTCCTACCCATGACAAAACTGTTACTACCATATTTCAAAGCAGATTTTAAAATTGGATGTTCAGCCTCTGCCTCATGCAGAAGACTGATGTTTTCCTTATCACATCTGGAAAGGCTTTTAAAAAAACCCACAGGATTTATTTTCCCTTGTCTTTGTATTCTGGTGTGTGCCAGTAAATGTGTAGCTCATTCAGTGTAAGCAGAACTACATTTGGCTGATTGGTAAGAAGCCCCTGCTTGCTCAGAGCAGTGTATCTGTCATCCTGGAAAAAGCAAAGTGACAGAAATGACAGCCAGCATGTAGGACGAGGATATCAAGAGAGATGCTGTGTTCCTTGATCATAATGCCATTAAAATGGAAAAGGAAAAGGGAAATAAAAGATGGAACTGAAACATCCAACAGTCACAAGCATCTCTATTTTCAGCACAGAAGCAATTGGTGCACTGATCACTAAAAAAAAAATTAAAATTAAAATTATGCAATGCAATGACAAACTCCTGCTAGGAATGGACAAAGGCAGGAGCACCTTGCTCCCAATTCTGTGCTGTACAAAGGGCTCAGGGCTCTGGGGTGTAATGCAAGGTCTGGCCATGGTGCCATCTGTGAGGAATACTGATATTACTTCTGCATGGAATATTTTCTGGGCTCAGGCCTATTGAAACTTACCATGTTGGACCAACAGGAATCACACTCACACTGCAGAAATGAACATAACAGAGAATTATTACCATGTTATTATTGGGCCTATTACATCAGCATGGAGAATCAGTGACTAAAATGTGGAAAAGAAAGAAAGTTTCTGCCTTTTTTTTTTTTTTTTTTTTTTTGGAAACTGCCTGCATTTTATGATGAGTGGGATGAAAGAGGCAAAAAAGGGGTGTGATAATTAAAAGTGCTCAGCCAGGCTCCTGATGCCTTGGAGTGGCAGCCTAGAACAGAGGCTAGCCAAGGTTAAGAAAATAAAAGTGGGTATTTATGAAAGGCCTTCAAAAGGTACAGCTTGGGCTGTCAAAAGGCTCTGAGAAGGGCTACACCCAAAATGGGCAACAGTCACAAGTTTTTCAGGCAATTATAAATTTTGTCCATTTACAAATCAGAGGTTAATTCTCCAATTACAGTTTCAGGTAATGAAGTCATTTACCCCAAGTTTATTCCCCTCAATTCACTTTTGTTTATACTTTCAGGGCCTGAGGCTGTAGGGTGCCCTTGAGCTTCATGCCCAGAAGGATTTTGTCTGACCCAAACGTGAAGACAGGAACTCACACTCCATGTGGAGTTTAGAGTTATCCACTAGTGCAGTACAGGATCTGAAACACACCAAAGCTAAAATCCTAAGGCATCACTGCAGCTGGTGCAGCAATGGGATCTGGTAATCTTCCTGCAGCACAGCCCTACCTGCCCAGCCACTGCTCACATGGCAACTCCTGCCCAGCCACCAGGAGCCCTGCTTCTTTTGGAAAACCTTCTGTCCTCCCAGGAGCCAGAGGCATCTGTCATATGCTCCCACGGTGCTGGGTGCCTCAGCAGCAGAACAAAGGAGCCTTCTCACCCCAAGAATGAAGCCACAGAAAACCTGTTCCCATCCCTCCTTCTGGGAGGAGAGCACATTTGATCTAACCAGCAGAGCTCCAGCAAACCCTGTTCAGGATTTTGCAAGCCTGAGGAGTGTGGCTACTTGAGGACCAGGGGTTTTGGCAATATTTGTGGGGAGCTCCTAAGTGCAGGATGGAGGTGATTTATGGGCAGCACTGAGAGTTGTCTGGGTTGCTTGCCACGACACAGGCCAGTTGCATTTGTGATAGATTGAGGTCATGGAGGGGGAGTGGAAGAGGTCCTGTCATATATCCTTCATCAGGTTTTCATTTGTCTGTGAGTTAGGGTTGTGGTAGCAGTGGGAAAAGGGTCTCATCTGAGTGTTTATTTTTCTAGCCTGGAGGGCTCTGTTCCTCAAACATGCTTGTGTTTGATACCTGAAAGGGAGACATCAGCATGAGGGATTTGTGACTCGACTCCCTGACCTGTGCTGCCAGTCAAATTTCAAAAGTAAAATCTAGAGCTTGGGAGCTTAAAAAAAAAAAAAAAAAAAAGACTAAAAAAACTAGACAGAATAGCACAGGCCTTTGAAGAGGCACACAGACCAGCCTTTGAGCACAGTGTGCCCACCACATGTGTGCCCCACGCAGGTGCTCTGCTCTGCAGTGCAAAAACACCCAGAAAACCTCTAAAGAACAGATCCATATTGCATCTCCACAGAAATGCCAACAGTACCACTCAGGGTTTGTAAAATCAGGCCCTTCCCTTGTTTCTCATGGATGGAGCTTTTAATTCACTACCCTGTCTCAAACTCACACACAAATAAGTACAAATAGTCAGTCAAAGATCTTGGTTGCAAAATTATGCCCAAAACTCAGCACTCCTCATTTCTAAAGTGCCACTCCCTCCAGTGACAACAAAATAAATTTTATTATGTAAAGAGAATTATTTTTTTTCATAACATATCACCTCCAAAGCTTTAAACTCATTCTGCTACCTTCTCTTCTGCATCAGGCCTGCCATCCCAGACATGCACAAATCAAGTGGGAGGATGATGCTTTCAGCTCTGTATTCCCAAATAAATTTAGGAAGCATGGAAATGGTGCACAATCACCAGAGGCTCCAGCACCACAGCCCAAGAGCTGGAAAAAAAGCACTGGATGCAAAATTGGGGTTTGGTATTTCAGAGATCTCCTAGTGAGGGTCTGCACAGCCGTGCGTGTGGAGATCTTTGTGCAATACCCAAGTGAGACCCTTCTGATGGCACAAACAGCTGGAGAAGAACCAAAAAAACATCAGCCTGTGTCTGACATCTATCCATGTGGCTTTGCTCTTCCTCGAGCTTCCCTCAGGATAATGAGGACTAATTAAAACCAGTTCCTTTCCCACACAACTCTAATACCCACCCAATGCTCCTCACAGCCCAGGTGTGTTTCACTCTTATTAATGACTTCATATTAATTAAGACTAAGAGAGAAGGGGGTGATCTCTCATTAGCAGCAGGCATGAGGTGGTGAAGCTGCCACACTCTGCCCTGCTGCTCTCCTGAGCTCTCTGCAGAAGGAGGGGGGTGCTTTCCCCCAAGGACCTCACAGACTGAGCCCATCCCTTCAGCAGAGTGACCAACAGCCCCCAAAACCTTCCTGAGACCCTGCATCCCCTCAGGAGCAGGAGGTCTCCCCCAGTTTGCACAGAGATGCTCCCCCAGAGCATCTCTGCTGAGTGCAGCCCAGCCTCAGCTGTGCCCTGTCACCCCAGCTCAGGGATTTCATTTTGCTGCCTAATTAGGCAGCCAGGGAAATATTAAATGCAAAGCAGCCAGGTATAAATAGGAATCCTTCAGTGGCTGAAGGAGATAATAAGGCCTGAACCTTCTCTCATTTGTACTTTATCAGATAAATGAAAAGGGGAATGGGGTGGGGGGGAAAGACGCACAGTTTAAACACGTGCTTCCAATTTTCTCAGAACTAGTAAATGGAAAATACTGCTCTGCCATTAACCATTTTCATATTTATTCTGCAGTATATAAGGTTAGAGGTGGGTCATGTTTCTGTGGCAACTGTTGTGGAAACAAAAATTCTTTGTGCCACAGTTTTATGTTAATTACAACTTAGAGCATAAAAACACCTCAACTACTTCAATAGATGTTTAGTTCAAATTCAGGACTGAGTTAGTCATTCAAGTCAAATATAATCTGCAAACCCAAGATAAAGACATATTGGGATTTCCTCAGAGTCACCTTTCTTAGCTTCCCTATTACATGAGAAAAGTGAGTTAAAATACTCTTTTTTAAATAAAACATCACTTCTATTAACCCAAATGGGTATCCAAGAACCTGCCAAACAAAACCAAGTCTGCTGGGTTTTAGGTAGAAAAATTAACTTGTAACAATGCACTCAAAAATCTATTCACTTCTATTTTAGAGAAATGTCAGAACAGGCATTAAGGAGTCTTTGGTTTGGGGTTTTGGTTTTTTGGGGTTTTTTTTGTTGTTGGTTTTTTTTGTTTGGTTGTTTTTTTTTTTTTTTTTTTGCCTGTTGGTTTTGGGGTTTTATTTCTTTCCTAAAAGAAAAGCAATTCTATCATTCTGCAATTCAAAATCTCTGTGTTTTATCCAACATCTCCAGAGGTTTATGTCTTTTACTCTGGTTCCCAGGAGATTCCCAAACCTCTCAGCTGGTTCCCCAGCTGTTTCAGTCCTCCACTCACCTGCTCACAAAGTCACAAGTTTACCTGTTCATCTCTCCAGCACTAAAACAGTCAGTGCAGGATGGCAGGCTTCACCCTGATGCACTCCCAGGGACACCAGAAATCTGGGTGAGAACGGAGCAGGGAGAAAGTATTTTTTAAGGACACTTTCCAATTTAACAAACACATCCACTGAACCAGAATTTATGACATTATGTTGAAAACTCTTTATTTGTGTATTTCTGAGAATGTAGTACTCAGCAACTGATCCATATAAGCCATGTTGCACTCTTACACAAATTCCTTACTTCTCATTTGCTGGGCTAAGAAGTTCTGGAGGCCACTGTAGCTGATGGTGATAGGGTTCTGTATGATTTAGTGGCTTTAATTCAGGTTACTCTTATCCTCCTGAAGCGGCATCAGTTATTAGATCAGATTTATTCCTTTCCATACACATGGGTTCAGGAAGCCTCTTCTTGCTTAGACTGCCACAGCAAAGAAAGCTTTGGGTTCAGACTTCTTTGAAACAGCAGCTACATCCTACTGAGGAGAAATTCAATGTTCCTTTGGATATTCACAGTCCTGTGAGAGGCTTAAGATTTTGTGGATGAAACACCTTCTTCTGTGGATAAAACACCTTCATTTTTTGGACCAAAACAATGTTAAAATCCTAATAATTTTTAATTCTCAGTGCCCCCATGAAGAAAAGGGGATCAGACACTGTGTCCTGAGACTGCTTTCTTTGATCTTCCTGAGTTTCTTTCAGTATTTTTTTTTTAAATCTCCTTTGGAACAAGGAGATATATGACATAACATTGACAAAACTGTAAATCCAGTGGTGAGGTCATCCAGGAAGAATCCAAACAGTTAGGTACCAGGAGCTGCCCACTTTGCAATGCAGGACAGCACGATGTTCTCGGCGGTTGATTCGCGCTGGATATTTCATGCATTTCTTATTTGCTAAAGTAGGTGATCATCAGTTCCCAATGACTTGTTTTGACCTTATTCAATGGAAAATGAGGTGCTATTTCTGGCACGCTTATGAACCTACTGTTTAGTCCTAAAAGTTTTGCAAGAAAAGGGATAATAAATAGTTATTCACTTCCAGTGAATAGCTTTGTAGATTATGTGCTGAGGGCAGTAACAGCTGCTTCTCGTTACCAAAAAGGCCTCCTACCATGTGTACTGCTAACACACCAAGCTAAGGTCAAGCCGAGTAGCAGGTTTTATTTTTTTCCCCCAACTTTGTTTAAAAGCTTTTAAATAAAACCATATTAGAAATACAGTCACCTCTGGTAACTGATTTTCAAAAGCGAAGTCAGAAGAGCTGTGAGGGGTTTTTTTTAAAAAAATCTTTTTGTTTCTGATTTGGAAGGCTTTTTCTTTTCTCTGTTAAAGGCTCCCTTTATGCTGCTACACTCTGGAGATTTTTCCTTGCAGTTCCTGAAGGCTTTATTTTCATCTCCTCCTTTTGTTTGTTTGTTTGTTTGTTTTTGTTACTCTACGTTTCCTTCACAAGAGCACTACCACAATCCAGATGATTGTTCTGAAAGTTTATACATTGCTAATTTTGCCTGCCATGCACAGAGCAGGGCTGGGCCATTCCCATCCCTGTGGTCCTGCATGGTCTGGCTGAGTTTGGACAGCAGGAGGAGGAGGAGGAGGAAGAGGAGGAGGAGGAGGAGGCTGCCCCCGTGGAAGCTCATTAAAGGCTGCTATAATTCATAAAATTGTGCACTGTCTTGGAAGCAAGAGCCACACTCCTGACAGAGGGTCCAACCCAAAAGGCACATCATAAAACCCCCTCTGTCCTGGGGGCTGTCTCTTTCTTTAAATTTTTATATTTTCCCCCCTTTAATTTTCAAGGAATGTGTGAAAATAAAGCAATCCATTGCACTGACTGTGACAGAGAAAGGAAAAGCTCTTTGTACTGATAGGGAAGAGAATAATCTGTAGCTGTGGTTCTGCTGTGGTTTCTAATTATAAAGGGTCTTGTAGGGGCTGCTAAAATCTGTGTAAGCCAGGAGAGATTCTTAATAAAGCTGCCAATTAGTACCACTCCCTTATGACCCATGGCATTACCTCTTCCTACATCAAAATCCACTTAATGCTGATCTTAACAAGAAAGTTCATCCTTTTTTTACTGGTCGTTCCCAGTTGGTTCTCAAAAATGGGAGGAAGGAATAAATTTTTTATTGATAAAGCAGCAAACATTTAAATGTAATTTCTATCCAGGCCAATATCACTTTTCTAGGGGTAAAAAACAATCCAACCAGAAAACATTTTACCCCTTATTTTTAGGCATTTAAGTTTGCAAACTGCCAAGACTTACGTGATAGAAAAAGAAAAGCAAAGATATATAAGCTTTATAATCTTCCCAAGTATTTGCATCTCCAATATCTTTTGTAGGACTTTTACCAGTTATCACTATATTTTTTATGTTAATTCAAATTATTCTAAGGACAGCTGCAAATAGTTTTGTTTTGTTCACCCAGCCATGAGTAGTGTGGAAAAATTGCTATAAACTGTTGGATTAAAAAAAAGAAAAAAAGAGAAGGAAATTGGTAATCTGTTCTACTAGAATAAAATAATTTAGGGGGAAAAAGAAAAACAAAATAAATTAACCAAGGGAAACACCAAGGATAACTAGAAATTCCTCATTAGGGAAGGCTTCCCCCAATGCAAACCTTGTTAATAAAGGAGATGGAAGTGAAATAAATATTTGTACCAAACAGGGACAGTTGGCAGCCACAAATGAAGAGACAGCCAGGTGATAGCAGTGTAGGGCTTAGCCACCAGGGTAAATGAGGAAATAATACAAGCAAAATCTTTAGTTTTGATTTTTTTGACTTTTCCAGTCCCAAATAAGGATGATGTCTTGTCCCTCACAGTGCAGAAGTGGATATTGCAGACAGATATTCCAGAATAAACTATGGAAGGCGTTAAGGTAAAAGTAATAATTGTTACTCATTAAAACAAAAACATCAATAGCCTTGAGGGAAAAACTGAACTCCTTTCAGGTAGAGAAAGTTACCTTTAACAAAGGTCTGGATGACTATGAAATTTCAAATGTCTAGGAAAAAAAAATAGAATATTGTGCTGGAATTTGATAAGCACACACAACATACCACGGCCCATCTAGCGTGATTTGGATCTAAATAAAATGTGTGCAGGCTGATATGAGAGGTATTCACTTAGAAAGCAGCAGCATGGTTAATGTCAATGCCAATCATCTTAGTTTTATAGGAAATGCATCTTGGCAGGAAAAAAAAAAATATTACATTTGTCATGAGATTATAAATATTACTGATAAAGGTAAATATATTCACATTACAGAAACAGCTGCACCACAGCAGTTGACATTCTGCCCCACCGCCCAGGGCATGAAAACTTGTTTGTTTTCAGCCACAGCTTTGCAACAGCCTCTTAGCAGAGGAAATCCATGAGGAAGAAAGCTGCAAAATTATCCCCAAAACCTTTGTGTACACATGATGTGCCTGGTGGAACCCTAAGCAGAAACAAGGCCATGCATTTACCTTAGGCTGCATCCTACCCAAAACATTACAGGCCCATGGATATTTTAATCTCCTGCTATCATGAAAAGCCACCAGGAAAGGAAATAATGAAGCATAAAAGTGCATGGAAATCCAAGCCACAAACCACAGTACATCTCTCAGTATGCAGCAACCATGTCAAAATCATTTTATAGAAAAAGTGGGGGGAAAGGCTTGCAACCTTGTTAAGAATTTTCATGCTCTAAATCTTATTTTCTTTTTCCCCTGTGAAACTTCACCAGTGCAAGGGATCCTTTGAAAATTGCTAAGTACAGGCTGGAAAAATCAAATGCACCATGATGAATTAAGATACCATAAATATATTGCTAATCTGTGTGGTTTGGAAATTCAATTAGAAGGAGATTACGAATTAATAATTCTTGCATTCCACAAAGCAAAATGTGTTTTTCCCTAAATATCCCCAGAGCACTCCTAATTTCCAGACATACCACAGCCTTCAGCTCATGCAGCAGGAGTATGTGGCTTTATTTCTATTGTATGAATTGTGCTACACTCAAGTTTCATGGGCTCTCACCAGTCTCTGGGTGTCTTGGAATTCCTCTGAGTTTATTACGTGGGAATGGAACACTGAGCACATAAATATTTATTGAAAGCAGACAAATAATTTATTCTTTTTTTTAATTTTACAGAATTATTACGTTTTTGGACAAACACTTTTACCAAGTGTTTACAACTTCTACATAGAATGGTTCTGGACTCAAGAATATTGTTGCAATAGCAATTGTTGAGAAAATTACTCAGTTACAGTCTTTATTCATGGTTGAGGTGGATCTGAGTTACACATTTTCACATTCTGCACAAATCTGCTGATTCCCCATTTGAGCCTGGAATTTTTTCCTCTGAACATGCTATGACCTTACTCTGCACCTGCCTCCATCTTCACAAAAAATATTCATCAGGAAACATATTTTGCTGCTCACCTGGCTATTTGTTTTCATTTATCCAAAGCTTTCATTAAGTATTTTTGAGGTTGCAAACAGGACACACATATCTGGAGATACGCACACCGATGATTTTTCATGACATATTAAAATCTAAAATTCCAGACTCTGCAGCAGGAAAACATGGTCAGGAAGAGTATCAGGATTTCAAATTAAATCCTGGAGAGAGAATGTGGTAAAAGCTTTCCAAATATCTCTTTCCCTCTCTACACAACTGAGCAGCTCGCTCGAGAGAGGGAAACCGCAGAGTTGCTGAGCAGAGGCAGATTGGGCTGTGGGAGGAAAATTAGAAAGCAATGTTTCTCCAAAGTGCATTCCATGGCCAAAAATAAACATATTTTCAACTTTAAAAAAATACAGTGTAGAAGTAGTGAGTGGGCCACCAAGCTCAATGTTGGCCAAGCACTCCCAGATCTTTATGCAGAGTGTGCAACGTATCCCTTGGAAATAAAAGCAGACATTTCCCTGTTTCAGTGACTTTCCAGCAGGCATTTTAAATCTGGCATAGGTGATACCCACCACAATCCACTCCCCCTGTCAGCAAAGAGCTCTGGCTGGACTGGAGAACTGAGGAAATCAACAGCATCCAAAAGCTGAGTTGCAATCTCCCAGAAAAGCACAAGGACTGATAAAATAGCCACAGCCTACTGCAGAGAAATTAATTTTCTCAAGGAAATTGGTTTATCATGTTGTTAAATGTGGAGGGTATTTCAGTGTGGATAAACTGAATTGATTATCATTGAATTCACTATGAATTTGGGTACCTACTTTCATAGATAACTTGTAATTGTCCGCTGCAGCCCAACATCATTGCTCAGTTTCTTTCTTTCTGGCACAAAACCAAAATTTACTATGAAAATTTAGGCTGGTGTTGGAGGCCTGAATAAAAGCTGAACAAAGGAGAGCTTCCCCCTCCTACCATCCTGATGGAAGAGACATTTTCTTCTGGATGATTTAAGGGAAGTGATGTCTCCAGAGGAAAACTGCAGGTAGAAACTCGACAGGAAATCAGACAAAACCCAAAACCACCCAAATTTACCATATGCCCTTCCTCCAAATGCTTTCAGAGTTATTAAACCCCATTCAAACATTTTCTTGTTTTTCTAGCAGCCATACAGCTAAACCTCCAGATTGTTGAGCATTTCTGATCATCTCTGTATTCTACAGAGCTCAGGATAATCATAAACAGCCAGAATGGATGACTGCTGCAAAGTCCACACCTTGCAATCTTCCCAGGCAATTGTCTGGGTTTTCAAACTAGCAGGAATGTATAAAATGTCATTCCTTTAATTTACACCATTTTCTTTCCCAACACCAATTCCATTCTAAAACAGAGGCTTTTGTGTCAATAATTACGTGTAAATAAAGCAGAGAATGATGTATGTATTCCTTCAAAATAGCTAGGCAAAGTGAATTCTATTTAATTTTCAGATGTGGATCTCTTTTCTCTCTCTACTTGGCTTTATGGGAAGGGAGAGAATAATCTAAGAGAATAATCTATTTCTTTGTTTTGCTGCCCCATCATCTTTCTAACACTCCTTTAAATTTCTATATTAGATTGCCCATAAGCCTTTTCTTCTCCTGTTTTTCAGTGTAATCCCTCATGAAAAGCATAAACTCAAGAAAATTTTAGCTTTAACCAAACTTTTAGACTCTGTATGTTTAGGGATGCTAGAAATAATTTTTTTTTTTTTTTTAATGAAACTATAATCTTCCAAAAGCATCTTTATGTGTATCACTTATGTAGGGAAAGGTAAACAGGTGATGTGTTGAAAATGTAGCCAAGGAGGTGAGCTCTGGGAATGGGATCTCTTTAAGCAAACTGAATTCTCTCATCAATGCATCAATGCAGCACCCACAGAGGAAGAAGCAAACTTACTAACTGGGTCCCGAAAAGTTAATTTGTTATATGTAATTTGATATAAAAATTTGTTGTATGTTAATTTGTTATATGTACAGGTTTTGTATGACCAGCTGGAAACATTACAATTTGGGCCATAAGGCATTTTAGAAACAAGCCTGAATTATTGGGACCTTGGCCTAGAGCAACACTCCATTCCCTGAACCTTCTCTGCAGCTGAATTCCTAAAAACTCACCTGCCAGCGACCCTGTGTGACCACTACACCACAGGAATGACCTAGCAACATTAATTTTTCCTATCTTCATTCAAAAAAAAAACCCAAATACCTTCACTGCATAGAGCCATTTGCACAGAACTTCATGAACTTGCATTAAAAGAAAAATTTGCTTCTGGTTAGGTCCATTTCACCCAAACTGTAAATCCTGGATCAGGAGATGACTACAAAACACCTAAATTCCTTTGGAACTTTATCTCACTTCACATATTTTAGTCATGTTCCCCTGCTTCAATATTCTGTATATCTGTTCTTCTGCTTTGGGTGGTAATTGTTTATTTGTTTTGCCTGGGAATACAATGAAAAGTAGCTTGAAATGGGTATTGAGAATTTGTAACCCCAGATTCTGCTTTTAACTCTCTCTGTGCTCTTTGTCATGTCATCAGTGAAATAGGGACAATGACAATAATAGAAAGAAATGGTAACTTTCTCACCCTAAGAAAAATTAAGAAATCAGGAAGAAAAAGTTAAGAAAAACCTTTATAAAAAAAGCTAAGAATAATTTTTATAGAATCTTTATATCCTTAGTATTGTATGAAGCCATCATGTATCCACTAATACAAACACAGCTCACTAAGAAATCTTTAAAAAACACTTGGTACGACCACTATCTGTTGGTTTGATTACTTATAGTTACTATTCTACAAAAGCAATAATTTTTTACAACTAATGAAAGTTTCTCTTAGCAGCTCCCTGTTGGTAGCCCAGGAAAACCTGCAAAAAATGAATTCCTAAAAGTATTTCAGCTAGATAATAAAGCATATTAATCCAATTTATAATCTCAGGCCTTTCACACAGGAAAATTATTTTTTGCTGTAGACATCCCACAATCGGACAGGAATGAAGATTTAAAAATATTTTTCATGTTCAATTCTCAGATCTTGCAAAGACACGGGTGAAATCCCAAGCTCTGGCAGGGAAGGGTCCCTCTCATGCAGTGAGGCAGTGCAGCCTTATTCCCCCATGGACAGCTGGGGCAAGAAAAAGGTAATTTTTCCTTCATTCCTTGGAGATGAAGACAGTAAATTGCAGAAAAATGGATTCAATATCAAGTAACATTGTTAGATTCTTTTCCAGTTTACGAAAATAATGAAGTGACTCTAATAAGCTCAGTCTTTCCCTTTTTGGGGCTATATCACATAACAGGAAAGGAAATCAAAAACATTTGTCTGCCTAACACGAGCACAAAACATATTTAATGGCTTCCGTTCCTCTGAAATGAATTTGATGCAGGAGATGAGAAAATACATTTAATTTTTTTTTTTTTTTCATGCGGGTGTGAATCAAATCCTGGTGAGACAAGGCAGAGGGAAAAGCAGGAATGGAGCCACAACATGAAAGTTTGTCTTACTGTTACACACCTGCTGTCAAAAGATACATCAGAAAGGTACAGAATTCTCACTCAAGGCTACAACTATCATTAATCTTACCCCAGCAATCACCAATGAAATAATATATTTCACAAATTTGAAGCAATGCCTCTGAAAAAGCTTTAACAACTGCTGGAAAACTCCCAGAAATTCAATATATGAAGTCTGAAATATTTTTAAATTAAGTGTTGGCAGATATTACACAAAAAAGAGTTGCAAATCTGTACAGCAAAATAACATATTTTTCTCCTGGTAACTACTGTGGCTCGAATATAAAATCACTGAAAGACCAAGAAGTTTTCAATGTTGGGGTGGAAGTGCTTGGATCATCATCAAAAATAACCTCAGCTTCAAGAGTGATGAGGAAAAAAATGTCTGTAAAAGACAGGTACAACCTAGAAAGTGGCCAACAAATTATGTGGAATCACAGTTTTAGAGAACACGTGTGACATGCTACAAAAGGCAATATTTCTGTTATTTTTTGCATATAACATTTTTTTTGCATATATGCATATTTTTTGCATATATTTTTTCTATGTCTATTTCCACATCTGCATATTTGCATACATCAATGCAAATGTGAGGGGCAGAGGGAAAGGAATTAAAGTCAGCTCCCTAAGAGCTGGAAACAGCATCAGAAAAACAGCCAAAAAGCACCTTTGTGGCACCATCCTGGAAATATTTGTTTAGAAAACCACCACCTCACTTTCCACCACTCTTTCTGCAGCATTTTGTCACAAGAGTCTCAAGGAGTCTGGGCTTACTGAGAAATTTCAAATGCAAGGGAATGTGAATATAATTTTTGCTCTGAGAAAAACTTAAAACCCAAAAAAAAAATACTCCAAACCTAGCTGGATATAAGCTCAGTTGATTAAAAAAAAAAAAAAAAAAAAAAAAAAAACAGAGCAGAAAGAAAAATGTATTTGATTGGCAAAGCCGCGACTGAAAATATTGATGAAATTACAGTAATTACAGACCAAAACCTAAGTCTTTAAACTCTGTTGACTTTCACCTCTTTTTCATGCACCTCTTTTAATGGGGTTCTTGCAAAATATTATGTATTTTTCAAAATCTGTACCATACAACTCCGTTAAGGGAGCCATATTGGCCTCTAGTGGTATTTTTATTACTCTTACTACGTCATTCCTATTATTTTCAGGATCCCTGTTACTTTACAGATCTTTGGGACTTGCTGAAATAATAAAACATCTGAACGACCTCACTTGGCCAAGACCTGGAGAATAGCTTGGAGTCTGCACAAAAATTACTGTACAAATTCCAGTGTAAAGATGTTGGTCACTTGAAGAGTGACCAAATCACACTCTTAGAGATTTTGGGTAAAGAATGGCCTGGAAGGGGTGCAAGACACACCTGAGGGTCCTTTAATAGGAGAAAGGAGTGTAAAGTATTTTTTCTCTTTAAAGCAGGCAATTCCCTAGGGAGTCTGTCACTGTCACAATTTCTGGAAAAATCCCTTTGCCAGGATTTCTTCTCCTGGGAAGCTGAGAAACCTCAGAGAGAAATGAAAACAATAATTATCTGATTTGCTTCTCCTGTGTTTGGTGCTTTGGAATGTGGTCTGGAGATGGTTTATCCAACAGGTCATTGATTGGTTTCATGTGAATTGTTTTTCCTTAATGACCAATCACTGCCAAGCTGTGTGGGACTCTGAGGAGTCAGTCACGAGCTTTTATTATTCATTCTCCCTAAGCCTTCTGTCTGTATCCTTCCCTTTCTTTAGTATAGTTTTAGTATAGTATTCTATAATATGATATGATATGATGAATAGGATAGAGTGGAGTGGAATGGAATGGAATGGAATGGAATGGAATGGAATGGAATGGAATGGAATGGAATAGAATAGAATAGAATAGAATAGAATAGAATAGAATAGAATAGAATAGAATAGAATAGAATAGAATAGAATAGAATAGAATAGAATAGAATAATAAATCAGCCTTCTGAGAACATGGAGTCAGATTCTCATCTCTCACCTCACAAACTCAAACACCACAGGCAGGGACCCTCCTCAGCTGCTGACCCCATCCCCCTGGACAGCCCTGACTGCACAAACCATCACCTCTGGGGCCTCCACCCCTCACTGCCACACAGCCACAGCGAGATAAACTATCCCTGCAAAGAGCACTACAGGCTTTGGAGCTTCCTGTGTTATCCTCCAAAGCTGGACCCAAGCCCTGGCACTTAAATGTAGATTAACTGTCTCACGTTTTATTTATTTGGTGCTTCCTGAGTTATTGATATAATAAGCCTTTCCCACTTTAACTCAGCACACACAGGCTGAAAAAGCCCAACAAATATCTTAAAATGGCCCATTTCCTGCTGCTCCAAGTGCACCTTCTCTGCTCCATTTCCAGGGCTGGCACAGAGTGATTAATTACGTGTGCACATGTCAGAGAACGTACATACCCATTGCTATTCCTCCTCCCTAAACTCTCACTGCTACCCGAGATAAAATCTACCACAAAATAAACACATTAACATTGAGGAACATGATCCCCTGGGGCCAGAGCACACTCAGAGTGACCAAATCCAAGGATTTTTCATCTCTGGCTTGCTCTTAGCTGTCGAACATGGACAGCTTTGGAGTGACATTAACTTTTTTCAGGTGTGTGCCAACTGCTGTCAAAAAATTTTGGAAAGGTTTTTGAAGTGCAGAGGGTTAACTCCTGCCACGTACCTGTGAAGTCATTGTCCCTTGTACAGCTGGGCAGGGGGAAGGCTCAGCTTCCACTCTCAGTCATCCCAGTTTTAATGGAGGTGTTATTTAACAGTAAATGAGAGAGGGAGAGAAAAGGTGGAAGGTGGGGAGGGAGGGAGGGAAAGGAGGGAAAGGAGGGAAAGGAGAGAGGGAGGGAGGGAGGGAGGGAAGGGAGGAAGGAAGGAAGGGAGGAAGGAAGGAAGGGAGGAAGGAAGAAAAGAAGGAAGGAAGAAAGAGAGGGAGGGAGGGAGGAAGGAAAAGAGAAAGAAAGAAGAAGAAAAGAAAGAAAGAAAGAAAGAAAGAAAGAAAGAAAGAAAGAAAGAAAGAAAGAAAGAAAGAAAGAAAGAAAGAAAGAAAGAAAGAAAGAAAGAAAGAAAGAAAGAAAGAAAGAAAGAAAGAAAGAAAGAAAGAAAGAAAGAGGAAGGAAGGAAGGAAGGAAGGAAGGAAGGAAGGAAGGAAGGAAGGAAGGAAGGAAGGAAGGAAGGAAGGAAGGAAGGAAGGAAGGAAGGAAGGAAGGAAGGAAGGAAGGAAGGAAGGAAGGAAGGAAGGAAGGAAGGAAGGAAGGAAGGAAGGAAGGAAGGAAGGAAGGGTTCCACTGTGAGGAACAGTGAGGAGTTCTTTCAAAACTAGATGTTCTAGGATGAAATAAAGTCACAAGAGACAACATTGTATCTGTGCAGCATTTATTGGTAATGGAATAAAAGGGAGTTGCCTGACTAGAGAGGACAAGAAAAGACAGAAAAGGGGGGAAGAAAATGGAAAAGAGTAGTGAGAGAAAGAGAGAGAAAGAGAGAGAAAGAAAGAGAAAGAGAGAAAGAAAAGAAAAGGAAGAGAGAAAGAAAGAGAGAAAGAGAGAGAGAGAAAGGCAAGGCAAGGCAAGAGGGGATGCAAGGGAAGTGCAGGAGAGGAGAGGGGGAAGGGACTTCAGGCAAGGCACGCTTAGGCAAGGCAAAGCAAGTTCAGGCAAGGCAAGGGAAAAGGAAAGTGGAAAGAGGGAGGGGAGGGGAAGGGGAAGGGAAAGGGGAAGGGAAGTTCAGGGAAGGGAAGTTCAGGGAAGGGAAAGGGAAAGGGAAAGGGAAAGGGAAAGGGAAAGGGAAAGGGAAAGGGAAAGGGAAAGGGAAAGGGAAAGGGAAAGGGAAAGGGAAAGGGAAAGGGAAAGGGAAAGGGAAAGGGAAAGGGAAAGGGAAAGGGAAAGGGAAAGAGGAAGTGAAGTTCAGGCAACTCCAGGTAATGCAAGGCAAGGCAAGGCAAGGCAAAGCAAAGCAAAGAGGGGAGGGAAGTACAGGGAAGGGGAGGGAAGGGAAGAGAAGTTCAGGGAAGTTCAGGGAAGGGAGGTTCAGGGAAGGGAAGGGAGGTTCAGGGAAGGGAAGGGAAGTTCAGGGAAGGGAAGGGAGGTTCAGGGCAGGGAAGGGAAGTTCAGGGAAGGGAAGTTCAGGGAAGGGAAGGGAGGTTCAGGGCAGGGAAGGGAAGTTCAGGGAAGGGAAGTTCAGGGAAGGGAAGGGAGGTTCAGGGCAGGGAAGGGAAGTTCAGGGAAGGGAAGTTCAGGGAAGGGAAGGGAGGTTCAGGGCAGGGAAGGGAAGTTCAGGGAAGGGAAGTTCAGGGAAGGGAAGGGAGGTTCAGGGAAGGGAAGGGAAGTTCAGGGAAGGGAAGGGAAGGGAAGTTCAGGGAAGGGAAGGGAAGCTCAGGGAAGAGAAGGAAAGTTCAGGAAAGTTCACAGAAGGGACAAAGGAGGATGAATTTTTTCCCCTGTGTGCATGCCAGCATGTCTGGTTGAGGCTCTCCATCAGCTCTCCTTGGTGCTGAGGGTCCTCCCAGAACACGGAGCTCAGCACAGGGACACACACTGGGCCAGGGGAACACCCGGGTCCCTGCCCTGCCTGGGGGGAGTTGGAGGCAGGCTCTTGCAGCAGACTCTGCATCTGTTGCATGGCTTTGCATCCCATGCAGTGCTGTGCTGCAAGGCCTCAGCAGCGAGCCTGGGGAGAGCTTTGGGACTCTTGGAGGGATGATGACTCGCCCTCACTGCCTCTGCTTCTTCTTCTTCTTCTTCTTGTTCTTTTCTTGTTCTACTTCATGTTCTTGTTTTTCTTGTCCTTCCTTCTCTTTTTATGCTTTTTCTTCTTCTTCTTCGTCTTCTAGGTATTCTTGTTATATTTCTTGTTCTTCTTGCTCTTCTTTTTACACTTTTTGTTCTTCTTTCAATTCTTAATCTTATTTCTTTTTCTCACTCATTCATTATTTCTACTCTTAGGCTAATTATTTCCTTATTCTTATTCTTATTTCTATTCTTATTCCTGTTCTTATTCTTACTCCTATTCTTATCCTTACTCTTTTTTAGTACTACTACTCTTTCTTCTACTGTTGCTCAGCAGGGGCTTCCCCTTCCTGGGTGCCAGCATCCCCTGGCTCAGCAGAATCTTCCTTTTCCCCTTGGGATCTATCTGGGCTGCTGGGCTCGTTTGGCTGGCCAGGTGCAGCAGAACCCTCAGGAGCTTCGGCTGCTGCAGCCTCCGTGGACCCCTTCTGGGCCTCCTTGTCCTTCTCTTGGGAGCCGGCATCTTTTCCTTCCTCGTCTCCCACTTTCTTGTACTTTTCTGTTTGGCAGAAGTGCACTTGGACATCTTCATCCACATGACATCGATTCACGACCGGGTCTGGCCACGGGGACACGGCACGGCACGGGGACAGCACGCAGGATGGGGACACGGCACGGCACGGGGGCAGCACAGAGGATGGGGACACCACACGGCATGGGGGCAGCGCACAGGAGAAGGACACGGCATCAGTGCACGCAGGCAGCACACAGGGTGGGAGCACCTCAAGGCACGGAGACACCGCGCGGCACGGGGGCAGCACACAGGGTGGGGACACCGGACAACATGGGGGCAGCACACAGGGTGGGGACACAGCAGGGCACGGGGGCAGCACGCAGGGTGGGGACACTGGACAACATGGGGGCAGCACACAGGGTGGGGACACAGCAGGGCACGGGGGCAGCACGCAGGGTGGGGACACTGGACAACATGGGGGCAGCACACAGGGTGGGGACACAGCAGGGCACGGGGGCAGCACACAGGGTGGGGACACAGCAGGGCACGGGGGCAGCACACAGGGTGGGGACACCGGACAACATGGGGGCACCACACAGGGTGGGGACACCGGACAACATGGGGGCAGCACACAGGGTGGGGACACAGCAGGGCACGGGGGCAGCACACAGGGTGGGGACACTGGACAACATGGGGGCAGCACACAAGGTGGGGACACAGCAGGGCACGGGGGCAGCACACAGGGTGGGGACACTGGACAACACGGGGGCAGCACACAGGGTGGGGACACCGGACAACATGGGGGCAGCACACAGGGTGGGGACACAGCAGGGCACGGGAGCAGATCTGGGCACGGGGACAGCGCACAGCACGGGGATGGCTCTGGGCAAGGGGACAGCGCACAGCATGAGGACAGCTCTGGGCATATGTCGTCCTCATCATCGTCCCATTGGCATGGCTCCGGCACTGTCCCACACTTTGCCCATGGGCACAGCCGTGGGCCTGCTACCTCTTCTTCCCACACGGACACCTCTCGGCAGCTGTTGTCATCGTCACCCTGCACTGTCACACGTTCTCCGTAGCGGGACAGCTCTTGCTCTGTCCCATCTGGCCACTGCACTGTTGCACCAACTTTCCACTGGCGCACCTTCTGTTCTGTCACAGCTCCACAGGGGGAGACTTCCTGGAATGTGTCTTCTTCTTCCCATTGTTGAACATCTTCCACAGTCACTTCTTCCCACAGGCAACGCTCCCGGCAACAGACATCTTCCAATGGGCAGAGCTCTTTGCACTCCTGGTCCATGGTGACAAAGCCCCTATTTCTGATAGAGAGAAGGACTGAGCTGCCCTCTGACTGTCTCTGACAGGGCAGGACTGAGAAGCCCACTGCCCACTGAGGGCCTGCTCTTGCAGCCAGCTGGGTAAGGGGTTGGGGCGCTGGGAGTTGGGCTTTGCCTTGTTCTCCGGTCTGTCTGATGTCCACTGGCCCAGATGAGTCCTGGAACACACGGCTGCGCTGCTGGCACTGCCCAGCCCAGGGCCTGCAGTGTCCCTTATATACCCCCAGCCAGGCAGGGCTCTGCCGTGTCACAGAGGGCTCTGGGCACCACAGTGTCCCGCAGCGTCACCAAGGGCTGTGACACAAGGTGCCTGTGTCACAAAGGCCATCCCGCACCCCTGGAGTGGCCCAAGGCTCTGGGAGTGGCCGGAGCAGCCCCGGCCTGGGGGCTGGCAGCGGCTGTGGATGGATGAGGAGGGGGCTGGCTCACAGCTCAGGGGTCGGTGCTGTGTGGCTGTGCACAGAAGCTCTGCTGGTGCGCAGTCATGCCATTGCAGTTCAGGTGCCCTCTGCTCTCCCTCAGCTCCTGCTCCCCCTCTGCCCTGGGGCCATCCTGGGCTGTGCAGGACAGGGAGGAAGAGGCGGGGCACAGCAGCTTGTTGCTAAGGGGGGTGGAGCATAATGCCACCAGATCCTCCAATCAAGTTGCAAGGCAGCATTCTCCTCCAATCGCAGCAAAGAAGAGTTGAGTGACAGACTGTGGGAGGGGCCAGGGTTGGCTGAGGCACCCGCCCACCTGGGGTATAAAAGGGAAGCATTTCTCCTGAGGAGAGCCATGTGGTGGGCAGCCGTGAGGGAGGCTCTCAGGCCTGGTCCTCCTTTTTTAGTCCTTTTGTTGTGTTTTTGTACCGGTTTTATAAACCTGTTAAATTTAAAGTGAGCAGTCGTTTCTCACACAGCCCGCTGTTGTGAGCTGCTCAGTGAAATGGTCAGGAAGGGCTGGGCCTGAGGGAAGGTGCAAGGGAGACCTTGTGTCAAAGGCAGTGCTGTGGGTTTGATTGAAATGGCCATGGCAGAGACAAGGGGAGGAGAGAGGAAGGGAAGGAAGGGGAGGGAGGGAGGGAAAGGGACAGACTAGGACAAAAACTTCTCCCCTCCGTGCCTGCCAACACATCCCGTTGGCGCTCTCCCTCAGCTCTCCTTGGTGCTGAGGGTCCCCCCAGAACACGGAGCTCAGCACAGGGACAGACACTGGGGCCAGGGGAACACCCGGGTCCCTGCTCTGCCTGGGGGGACTTGGAGGCAGGCTCTTGCAGCAGACTCTGCATCTGTTGCATGGCTTTGCATCCCATGCAGTGCTGTGCTGCAAGGCCTCAGCAGCGAGCCTGGGGAGAGCTTTGGGGCTCTCGGACGGATGAGGACTCGCCCTCACCGCCTCTGCTTCTTCTTGTTACGCTACTTCTTTTTCTTCTTCATCTTCTTCTTCTTGATCTTCTTCTTCTTCTCTTCATCTTCTTTTTCTTCTCCCTCTCCTTCTACTCCTTCTCCTTATTATTTCTTCCTTCTTCTTTTTATACTTCTTCTTCTTGGTCTTCTTTTTTTTTCCTTGCTGTTCTTTTTCTTGTTCTTCTTTTCCTTGTTGTTTCTGTTCTTCTTGTTCTTATCGTTATAGTTCCTGTTCTTGTTCTTCTTGTGTTTTCTCTTTATATACTTTTTGTTCTTGCTCTCATTCTTGTTTTAATTAGGTATTCTTGTTGTTCTTCTTGATCTTGTTATATTTGCTCTTCTTTTTATACTTTTGTTCTTATTTGTGTTGTTCTTTTGCTTCTTGTTATACTTCCTTAAATTTTATTTTAATCTTATTTGTTATTCTTACACATTCTTTTTGTAATTTCTACTCTTAGTCTGATTATTTTCATATTCTTTTTATTAATCTTATTTTTACTTTCAGATGTATTCTTATTATTCCTATTCCTGTCCACATGTATATTCTTATCCTTATTCTTGTGTAGTATTACTGCTTTTTCATCTGCTTCAGCTTCTTCTTATTGGGTTTTTTTCCCCTATTCCTATTCTTTTTATGAGTTTTCAGGGTTGTGGGTTTTTTCTTGAGGGTTTTTTTTTTAGGGTTTTGGGATTTTTTCTATACTACTACTATTTTTAAACCCAGTTTTCTTTGGTTTTGTAGGAATTGTGTGTGTCACAGGTCACAGTCTGGCACTGTGAGGTCATGTCCTGGGAGCAACACCTCCCATGTGTGCCTGATCCCCATGGAGAAAATTCCTAAGGACCACCGTGGAATCCTTTCTGGGTGAGAGGAAACGGCCTTGGATCCCAGCAGGGGAGCTGCAGATACAATATCAGAAACAATTGTTCTCTGGCAGGGTGGTCAGGCCTGGGCAGGAGTTCCCGCAGGGAGGAGCTGGAGTCAGTGTCCCTGGAAGGGGGCAGGAGCCGTGTGGCTGTGGCCCGTGGGGACAGGGCTCAGGGCTGACGATGGCGGTGCCAGGCCGGCAGCGGGAGTGATGGCTTTGAAGGTGCCTCGGCAGCCGGATGAGGGGCCGGGATGCAGCCGGAGCCCCCGGCAGCGAGCGTCCCCCAGGGCCGGGGCTTTGGGGCCGGCCCCACGGTGCCCTTTGCCCTCGGGGAGCCGCCCCGGGGGTGCCGGGAAGCGGCCGGGGCCGGCTGGGCCCGCAGGGACGCGCGCGGGCCGAGGCCGCCCGTGCGGCTCCCTCAGGGCGGGCCGCGGGCCGGCCGCCATCTGCGGGCGCGGTGCCGCTGGCGGCGGGCGCTAATGCTCGGGCCGTGCCGCCAGGCAGGGGAAGCGGAAGAGCGCCCGCAGCGCCCGCAGCGCCCGCCCGAAGAGCCGGCGGCGTTTCCTGCGGGGCTCCCCCTGCCCGGGGCTCCCCCGTGCGTGTCCCGCGGGGGCTCGGGCTGCCGCAGGGCCGGGCCCGGCTCGCAGCCGCTCTCGGCAACACGGCTCCGGTGCCTGGCGCTGCAGCCGAGCCTCCTGTGGGACAGGGAGCCCATCTTGGGCTAATGCTGCCAGTCTTTGCTGCTTGGGCTCCTCATCTCCCTCATTTTGATCCAGGACGCTGATTTTGTCCCAGTCATTGCCCTCCCGCAGCCAGGCCTTGAGCCAGGGGTTCAGGATGTTTCTGGATTCCCAGCTCTGTGGGGACAGCTCTCGGTCGTCTTTCCTGCTGGGCTGCTCTAAGGGTCTTTTCTTTCCTTTGCCTTTGGGCACCTCTTTGCAAATGTGCTCTTCCCAGTCTGAGAACTCTTCGTAGCTGTCGCCCTGTGTGGGGGACAGCTCTTGTGGGCTCTGTCCTTCCCAGTCTGACACTCTGGGGGAGTTTGGTGATTCTCGTCCGCAAAGCCCCTGCTCCCTGCCTTCTTCCCTGTCAGAAACCTCTGGTTGGCTCCTGGCTTCTTCCTGGGGCAGCTCTTGCTTGACACAAGCATTCCACTCAAAGAGTCCCTGTTGGCTTGTGCCTTCTCCTGGGTACAGTGGCCACTCAGGAGATTCTTCCCAGTCCGAGAATTCTCGGCAGGGATCCTTGTCTCCCTGGGACAGCTCTTGCTCCCTGCACTTCTCCCAGTCTGAGACTGCTGGGGAGGGCTCTGGCTCCCTGCCTCCTTCTGAGTCTGAGAAGTCCAAGTAGCTCCTGGATTGCCCTTGGGACAGCTCTGGCTCAAGGCCTTCATCCCAATCCAGGAGCTCCAGGAGGCTACAGGCACCTCCTGGGGACAGCTGTGGCTCAGCACAGCCTTCCCCTGGAGTCCCCTGCTGGCCTTTGTTCCCTTCCCCTCGGGAGAGCTCTGGCTCCTCCTCAGTGTCGAACGGGACAAAGAGAAGGTGCCCCTGCAGGGCCCCCCTCCTCCCTGTCCTTGGCCCCCCTGAGCCCCTCTCAGCCTCCTCCTGCCCCCCACTCATGGCCTGGGCTCTCTGAGGGCCAGGCAAAGGCCAGGGGGGCTGGGAGTTGGGCTTTGCTTCGTCCTTGTCCATGGCTGCCGTGCTGTGGCACAGACAGGACCGGGATACGGCGACACGGCCGTGCTGCTGGCACTGCCCAGCCCAGGGCCTGCAGTGTCCCTTATATACCCCCAGCCAGGCAGGGCTCTGCCGTGTCACAGAGAGCTTTGGGCACCACAGTGTCCCGCAGCGTCACCGAGGGCTGTGACACAAGGTGCCTGTGTCACAAAGGCCACTCTGCACTCCTTGAGCCACTGAAGGCTGGAGCAGCCCCGGCCTTGGGGCTTCCAGCTGGAGACCATGTGGCAAAGCCAATTGTTTGGGTTTTATTGAACTGGGGAGAGAAAGGGAAGAGAAAGAAAGAGAAGAGAAAGAAAGTTAAAGTTGCAGCCAGGAAATGTAACCCCCAGCTGGGCTGGATCACTGCAGCTGGGCTGATTCTAGCAAGACCCACATGAGCTGAACACAAACAGCGTTTATATGTACATTGCAAATGCAAAATATGTTACAGTCCGGTTAGATTTACAATGATAATAAAGTCTAGCATCCAGAGAAATTACCAGCAACGACCAGCAATCAGCATTAAGGCCATTATTCAGCTATAAATCTAGAATATAATGGTTTTTTTCCAAACCTCCTCTTCAATTTTATTGCAGGGGTTTTTTTACATCCTAGAGATAAATCTCAGGCAAGCAGGAGCAACGCATTAAAACAATTCTCTCTTCCAAAGTACTAGGCAAGTTAGTAAAGGTTACTACAATGACTTCAGGAAAACAAAACTCATACCCTCTTTGATGCGCTTGCACTCCAGAGATATAAAGTCTATATACTGAGCAAGACAACTTCCTTTCAGTTAATAAAGAACAGATTATAATTTTTTTAAAACCTGCTGATTTTTCATTCCAGGCATTCTCACTGTTATTTCAGTGGTTGTGCCATAAACAAAGTAAGCAGATAGATGGGAAACGCTGTCTGAAGGAAAATATATTTTTGTCCTACTCCTCTCTTTCTACCAGGAAAATTTGATCCTAATGACTCAAAGGAGGACATACTGTCGTCACTCTCCTACAGCAAGGTCCTTATGGAAAAGGTCTGATATTGATGACTTTCCTCAAAAAAGTGCCATGGATTTGTCCGCCCGTAGATGAAACTTCTGTGTGTGTGTTGTACATGTATTCACACACGTGTACTTATGTGACCTGACAAAAATAGTGTAAAAGCTATTTCTCACCCACATAAAGCATTTGACACTGCTCTACTTGCTTACACCCAAGTACAGAATTTTACAATTATGTCTTTAAAGAAAGCTGTCCAGAGATATGTATTGTTGCAGGGCAAATAGCTCAAAAGTCTTAGGTTTGGACAGCAGATCATACCTTGCCCTCTCAAAGGGCATTTATTTGCAACAAAGAGTGCTAAATGGTACTGACAACGTGCAAATCCTGATTCTCTCCCTGTATGGCCAGTTTTGTACCAATCCAATTCAGGTAACGTCAGTTGACTTCCACATCAGCAAAACTGATGAGAAGAGAACAGAAATCATGCTGATCTCACAGGGCTGGAAAGCAAACCACAGCCCCAGTGGCTGTAACTACTGCTTTTAGATTACTTATACGAGATTCACCTGCAAGATGGAGAAGTGTAGAAGACCTTAATAGAGTGTCTTCAAAGATCATTGCTATATTTACAGGCTACTAGATAGGAAGAATGTCTTTCCACCCAAGATCATCTGTTTGGATTGGAAAGGACCTCAAGTCCTTTCAGTGCAATGGGCAGGGACACCAGCCCCAGGTGGCTCCAAGCCCCAATCTCCAACCTGGCCTTGGACACTTCCAAAGGCAGCCACAGCTGCTCTGGGCACCCTGTGCCAGGGCCTGCCCATCCTCACAGGGAAGAATTTCTCCCTTAAACTTGTTTAAAGCCATTCTCCTTTGTCCTCTCACTCCATATCCTTGACAAAAGTCTCTCTCCATCTCCTTTGCGGTCTCTTTAGATGTTTGCAATTGTCTTTGGTGCACACTGGCCTGCAAAAAGTAAAATCTACTCCATAGGTACTTGGCAATTGTGAATTCTGCTCAGGCAAAGACAGTAAATCTGTGTGTTTTCAGCTGAACCTGCTTGAATTGTAGCCCTTTAAAAACTGTGACCAAATCTGAGACTTCTCTGAGTAGTTTAGAAAGATGGGGGGGGGGTCTCACTGAAGCTTCTAATTCAACAGGAGGGACCAAACCTGAATATACTGCAACAGTGGGTAATAGATTATAGAGCTGCTATGTAGAAACTGTATTGGCAATAAATCTAATAATAGTCATCCTCATAATCATAATCACTGCATCCTACTTCATCCCCAGCCTGGATCAGACCCAGGGGTTGCCCTGGCCTGAGGGCAGCACCAGTACTTGTTGAACTTCAACAACTTCCCACCTCTCCAGGCTGTCCAGGTACTTCTGGTTGCATCCCTTCCCCTCCTTTTTCCATGTTAAAAATTTGCAAATCGTTACTAAAAATTAGCTGAAATCACAATCAGGGAAATTGCAATCCCCCCTTCCAAATTACCTATGAAAAAACCAGCTCTTTTGTCCACCTACATGGGCAGTGACTTTTTAACAGAATTCTTTATACTGTGTGTACAGCTAAGGTTCATCAGTGCTCAAAGGAGCATTGTTACTGAAATTTATGGATCCCCCAAAGCCATTAGATCTTGCTTTGAGACATGCCTCATTTTTAGGAGTGTTGAAGTGCTTTTCCAAGTAGGAATCGCAGATGCTTTACACATTTAATAAATTGATCTCTCCCAAGTTTTAATTTATGCTTTGTTAAGTAGTGCTCCTGGCTCATGCATTACTCAGTCTCAACGTCTCTGCAGATTTGACTGGTTCCAGGTCAGCAGATCTTTCTCACTCCCTGTAGCACACTTCTGCTTTTCATCCTTGTAACAGACACGTCATTACAGAACTGGGATTGCAAGATGTCAGGGGGGTTGTGTGGCAAAGCACAGGCATGTCATTCCTCTTGCTGATGCACAAACTATACAAATATATGAGTTTTGAATTTTAAAACAGGTAAGTCTGCCTGAGGAGAATAAAACACTTATTATTCTGCTTCTGAACTTTCAGAAAGGGAGAGGAAAAATTGAAGCTGCAGCTTAATAAACTGGTGGCAAACTTTATAAACAGCAACTTTATATATATATATCTATATCTATATATATATAGTTATATTTATAGTTATATATATACAACTACAAAAATACTACTATATATAAAAACTATATGTATTACAATATATTAAAAAATATATAGTTTAAGCAGATAAAAATAACTATAATTTTTCATTTACCTTTTCATCAGCATTGATTAGGTAATTATGATCGATCTTTTTTTAACAAAAAATCATTTTAATGCAGTGTCAGTACAAAATTAGGGTGGTATATCACAGTAAGTTTTTTTTTTTAATTAATCACTTGGAACAATGTAGAAAGTGAAAAGCATTTTCAGGTAAGTGCAGGGCTGATGAGGCTGCAGGTATCTGACAGTCTTTCACTTTTGCACCTCTCATGCTACATCTGCTAATCTTCTCTATAAAACCTCTCAATCTGCAGAAAGCAACTTCTTGTAAGTGGCTTGGGCAGCAACAGTCTTGTCCAGCCCAAAACAGGGAATAACCTGAAATTGCTATGTTTTATTTAAAAAAAACAAAAGCCAAAACCAAAATAACCACTGTCTGGAAGCAGGGCAAAACCCTGACACTCCCACCTTCTAAAAGTGGGAGTTATGTTCATATTTATATAAATTTAAGTATTTATATGTATCTGTGTTATTCCCCAGCTGGACACAGGCACATTCAAGCAGCCAAGGCAATGAGTTTTTCTCTGGAATACTGGGGTATCAGCAGGAGGAGTAAAGAGGTGTTGCAAGAGCTCTAGGAAAGAGAGAACAGCTCTCACATTCACCTTGGGAGGTTTAGTGAGACACTGTCTCTGCCCTAAGTCTTTCCCAAACCATTCCCAGGTCTTTCCCAAACCTTTGCCAGTGGCTCTGTCAGGTCAGCAAGTTCCAGGTAAGGTCCAGGTCAAGCCTGACTTTCCCAGTGTTGTCTTCTGCATGGCCAAACTCCTTGATAACCTCCAGACCTCTCAGGTTTATCTCTGCAGACAACTGGCAGTAATTCGCATTTCGTGTCTTTCACCAAGATCTCGACTTTGTTATTCTTGCTTAGCCCAGGATAAATCAAGAGGAAATGTCTTAGAACAGGGCTGTATAATAGAGTTAAATCTAAAAAAGCAGAAAAGCAGGAATGTTTATTAAATATTAAATAGATGTTTCCACATTTTCCTAAGACTGTTACAGTGGCCGGCAGGAAGAAAAACAGCTTAACCAATATTAATATAGTTTGGTTTTTACATAAAAAACATTACCAGTGTCCTTTTACTCTGTTATAAGTACATTTTCAGAGCTACTACTGTAGGGACTTTTTTCTATTGCTTTCTAGCCTCAGGTAATGTCATTTTTTTTTCTCCCCCTCTAAATACAAAACAAAATTATTTCCTGGAGTTTGCATTGAGATGGGATTTCTGCAGTTTTTCACAGAGCTTTAAACAATCTCCAGCCTGCACAGCGATGTCCTTCATGCTGTCTTGTACACTGGCCTTTCAAACATGAAAATGAGGAAAAGAAGGATTTGCAAGTCTCCAACAACATAAGAAAATAATCCTAATAATTGTTAATAACCACGTACTGAGTCCATGCTGCCTTGGGGACAGGATAAAGAACACAGCACAGCTACTGACTGTAGATCCCTCCTCAAAAAATAGTGACACTGAGTGCCATGAGGAGCTTTTTTATCCAGACTTTCACTGTCCTCAGGTTTTCAGGAAGGATTTTCAGCTGTCATCGTTTTCTGGCCTAGGATGCACTGACAGCCCATCAGGTCCTGCAGCCTCCTCCTCTGTAAGGTCTGTCTCTTCTCGTATCAATCTCAATTTCTTTTTCTCACATTGGAAGGCCAATAAAAACTTTTAAGTATCCCGGCCAAGATTATCTGCTTTAAAGATAACTATCTCAGCCCAAGTTTCCTAAACTGTAATTTATACTTTGATGAATGCTTTGGTAGTGGAAACTGAACCTTGGGATATCCTATCCCAGAAACTGACTTGCAAAGTAATTAGAAAAATTGATTAAATGTCAGTAAACACCACTCTTTTGAAGAAAAAGGATCTTATTTTAAAGACACTTGTGCATTTCTTTTTCACTTTGGCATAAACCCCAGAGTATTTGGTATATTTCTGTATATCTATCACCCCCTCTCCCAAGAATCTTTGTTGTGCGAGCATGATTTAATTAATCTTCGCAAACCTGCCTGAAACAGAATTTCTATCTTTTGAAGATAAGGACAGATTTATTAAAATAGCATGTCCCACTTCAAATCAAAATATTTTTTTCCCATGCACAAAAACAAAGGTAAAGAAGAATGTCACTTTTATACCAGAGAGGGAACATGTGCAGGAAAGGGATTCTCTTTGTTTATTGACGTGCTGTTGAATCCTACACTTCTAGCTGAAAATTTTACTAAGCACTCTGCCAAAAGTCTTTGGTGTTCCCTGTAACATGGTGCAGATGGACACTGTGACATGGGGAGGAGAGTGTAGGACATGGCATCCATCTCTGAAAAGGTCATATTCAGACTAAAGTGGTCTCACTAAAATGAAACCAAATGGAAATATAACCAGTTTTTGTTTGGTTTTGATTTTTTTTTTTGTTGTCCCTTCTTTGATTTCTGGATCAATTTGCTCCTTTGGGATGTAATCAGTCAGGGGCTGACTACCTGCCACAGTCACTTCTGCCCATAATCTGGCAAGATGTGTCATTTCCTGCATAAAAATTTCCATAACCAAACATCATCATGGTGATTTGAATCAAAATCATTTTGGTTGCTCTTTCTGGGGAATAAAGATGCTCAGAAAGATGAAGAAACTCTCCTGGCTCCTCTGAAAAAGGTAAAAAGTATTTTGGAAATGTCATACTAAGTTCTTAAACATTTTTAAAAGTTTTTCCACATTCCTTTGAATTAAAGGTGTCTGTCAATTTTCTTCCACAGCAAATTCTACCTTTTATTTCCTTTCATTATTGGAGAAAAAGGATTGTCCCCTGGAACTTGTTTGAGCAGCATTGCTTCCCTCAGAGCATTAATGAAGGTTGGTTTAAAGGAGGTGCACCTGATCCTACTGTCATTAAACTCAATGGACATGGATTGGCTGAGGAAAAACACAAAGAAACTAAAATATTTATTTATTTATTTTATATTTTTCTATCATCCATCTCCTGTTAAACCCTCTGATCCCTACACGTTCCTTACCAGAAGATTTTTCCATTATTGCAAGAATAAATCACTTTCAGTGCCACATTTACTTCTCAGTTGATATTGTCATGAATTCAAGTCCGCAATATTAAATAACTCAAAGAAAATATTAATGTTCATATCAAGTAACTTTTAATGACTCTTTAACAAATTCCAAGTACTGTTTATTCTTGTGAGTCACTGCAGCTCCCCATATTTTAGCAAAATTAAAGCATTGGCCTTCAAGTTACACATGGGAGGGCCAAGTATCTTGTTGATTTTGGACTGCAAGGTGCCAGAGAGTTCTGAGAATTTAATGGGTTTATGTTCTGAAACACAGGTGACAAATATTAGTCATGACTTTATAATTTGGACACTGCATATCCTATTTTCAACAGGCAGCAAGTTTGGGGTATCTGAACTGTAACAATCTGTGTAAAACTTATGAGAAGGAACATGGCAAGGCGTTGTTGAATGTAAAACAAAACATGTATTTCTTAGGCTCTAAACCCCTCTAGTAATGATTTGGTGACATTTTGCTCAGCTCATCTTTCTCTGAGTTCTTCCTGCAGGGTCCAGGTAACACAAACTATTCCTGGGCACTGGTACAACCACAGAATCACAGGATGGCTGGAGTGGGAAGGGAATCAGAGCCCATCCAGTGTCACCCCAGCCATGGCAGGGACAGCTCCCCCTGTCCCAGTGTCCAGCCTGGCCTTGGGCACGGCCAGGGATCCAGGGCCTGCCCACCCTGCCAGGGAACAATTCCTCAGTGCCAAGATCCCAGCCAGCCCTGCCCTCTGGCCCTGGGAGCCATTCCCTGGGGGCTGTCCCTGCAGCCCTTGGCCATTGTCTCTGTCCATCTTTGCTGCAGCCCCTTCAGGCCCTGCGAGGCCACCCTGAGCTCAGGGAAAGCTTCTCCTGCCCGGGTGAGCAGTGGCAGCTGTGCCAGCCTTTGCTGCCAGCAGAGCTGCTCCATCCATCCCTCTGCCCATGCTGGAGCCTCCTCTGGCCTGGCTGCAGCAGCTCCAGCTCCTTCCTGGGCTGGCCCAGGGCTGGACACATTAAACCATTATATTGAGAAATTTACCAACACAATATATCCCTGCAATTAAAATAATTCCAAAGGGAGAGACAGTAAAAATCTCCCTTACTCACCCAGGATGGGACATTTTCTGTTTAATAATAAAAATAATATGAAATCTCAGGCACTGGGCAAAAACAGGTCATTTACTGCTTGTGGTGAAGCGGGAGTTTGTCTTCTGCACAAATTATTATGAAATAATTTTTGTGTGCTCCATGCATTTCCAAAGATATTTTTGCATTCGGTCCTTCATTAATGGGGGCACTGCAAAATATAAAAGACTCTCCATAAAAATGTATGAAATTATCCTGTTTGAAATCATCAAACCCTATAGCATACTTAAAATATAAAGTGCAAATAACTTGCAAAATCTTTTGCAAGCAGTGCCAGTGAAGGAAGAAGCTGTTCTCAGTCAGCTGTTTGGGCTGCTGGCTCGTGGCACACAGGGAATTATGTGTAGCAGTAGAAGAGAAGAAAACCTGTGACCAATTCTGAAACTTCTAGAGGAAAAGAGGGTTGTGAGGATGGGTTTTTTCCAGGTTCTGTCACATTTGTGGGCTGTCCCCAGCATTATTGAAGAAGGACCCCCAGTGCCTGTAGCCAAATGTGCCAGCAATTGGAAGGGAAGCACAACTTGCTTTTAGGTGCACAGATCTAAAGTAGCCTCAGTGATGCTATTTGCTTCCCAGTACTAATAGAGAGTAATGGATTTATTGAGAATGATCTCTCCTTGATTTGTTTTTCAGAATAGAAATAAAAATTAGCACCAGAAGCAAATCAATAAATGAACCCAGCGTGGCAGTATGCAGAAAATATATTTATCAATAAAATCTTATTTTAAACAGTTATTTTATTTCTACAGTGAAGTCTCAGAATCTTTTAGATTGAAAAAGACCTCCAAAATTCATAAAGCCCCGTTTTTTGACCAATCTCCACTTTGTCAACCAGACCAGAGCACTGAGAGCCAGGTCCAGCCATTCCTCTTCCTCATTCCTTCTACAGTTCAGAACACAGGGCATCAGTCTAAATATTTTTTTCCCTGTTTCCCCTCAATCTCCATACTGGCCCACTGTTCCTGGTCCTCACCAGCTCCTGATCATTCCTAAGTTCCTCAGTCACATGATTTAAACAGTAAATATTCCAGCTTTGTTAGTATCTCTCTTCACCCTTTTTTTCTTTTCAAAAGGTTCTTCTCAAGATAATGAAAACTGAACCAAGGTCAGCAAATCTTCCCTCATTGATCCTGGGGTGCTCTGTACCCTCAGTTTTCCCCCCACATCATCTGCAATTAAAAATTTACCTCTTTTGTCATCTCCAGGACGTTCTCAGAAGTTTCCACACCCTCTCCAAGGTCATTCCCACAGTTGTCAGGGTGCTCAGCTCTGCCTCTCACAGTGACTCCAACACATTCTGCCTTAACTTTCAAAACTGATACTATGGACCAGGCTGTTTCTTTTGTCCCCTGGAAAATTATTCCATTTTTTTCAACCCACCTCAAAAAGTGACAGGACATTGCTTTTGATGTCTTGTGGTTAATGAAGATTGCCCAGGAGTGAGCAGCTAATTGGGGGCCAGGTCTTCTCTTTGACTGGTAAATGCCTCTGGCTTTCTTCCAAACTCGTTGCCACAGATTTACAACACTTGTAGAGTGAGAGGTACAGCTGGCCTAGTAAATCCAGTAACACATAAATGCTGAAAAAATGACAAAATTGTCACCATTTAAGTGAGTTATGCTAACTTCAGGATTTCTGGCTGTGCTGGGAGAAATGTGGAGCTCTATATATAACATCCACCACTTTAGGGGGTTTGCTGCTTTTTTGCTATCAGGGGCTTGGCAATAAAACACAAAATGTTCTTGTACTCCATACAACAGACAAAAGTAAGGCCTTGTGCCCTCCAGCTACAGTCTAGATCACATCAGATTTCTTCCACAAGGCCAAATCAATGGCCTGTGTGACATCTTTCTGCTAAGGAATGAAATTCTGCCATCAGGCATTTCCCCAGGCTTCAATAGACTTCAACAGGAACAGCGTGTTCCCATCCAAAGTCAAATCTGACCCTCACAAATTGTGCTGTTCTTCTCTACGTTTTGGAGAGAGCATCAATGCTGTCAATAAAAGGGGAAAAAAGAAAAAGAACAGTGCCAAGTTTTGCCAGAAAATTTAGCAGATTATAGCATGCAACAGCTTGTACTGGGTATGTGTCAGAACTGTGAACAGGAATCGGTAGAAAAATGAAAAGTGGTTATTTAGGGAGGTGGGGGAAGCTAGACTAAGAGACTTAACAAAAATATTTTGTCAAATGTGTGTTGCGCCGAGCTCCACACCCCCTGGGCAGGACTGCTGCTCCCAGTCAAGCTGGACCTCCTCGGGGGAGTGTTCCTACACCAACATTCCCGTGTGCTCCCAGGAACCAGCCCTCCTGGGAGCACAGGTGGGAACCTGGTGGAAATTAATCATGGCTTGGGTTGGGTGGGACTGGAAGTTCAGGGAAGGGAAGAGAAGTTCAGGGAAGGGAAGTTCAGGGAAGTTCAGGGAAGGGAAGGGCAGGGAAGGGAAGGGAAGTTCAGGGAAGGGAAGTTCAGGGAAGTTCAGGGAAGGGAAGTTCAGGGAAGGGAAGGGAAGTTCAGGGAAGGGAAGTTCAGGGAAGGGAAGGGAAGTTCAGGGAAGGGAAGTTCAGGAAGGGAAGGGAAGGGAAGGGAACGGAAGGGAAGGGCAGGGAAGGGAAGGGAAGTTCAGGGAAGGGAAGTTCAGGGAAGTTCAGGGAAGGGAAGTTCAGGGAAGGGAAGTTCAGGGAAGTTCAGGGAAGTTCAGGGAAGGGAAGTTCAGGGAAGGGAAGGGAAGTTCAGGGAAGTTCAGGGAAGTTCAGGGAAGTTCAGGGAAGGGAAGTTCAGGGAAGGGAAGGGAAGTTCAGGGAAGTTCAGGGAAGTTCAGGGAAGTTCAGGGAAGGGAAGTTCAGGGAAGGGAAGGGAAGTTCAGGGAAGTTCAGGGAAGGGAAGGGAAGTTCAGGGAAGGGAAGGGAAGTTCAGGGAAGGGAAGGGCAGGGAAGGGAAGGGAAGTTCAGGGAAGTTCAGGGAAGTTCAGGGAAGTTCAGGGAAGGGAAGTTCAGGGAAGGGAAGTTCAGGGAAGGGAAGGGAAGTTCAGGGAAGTTCAGGGAAGTTCAGGGAAGTTCAGGGAAGTTCAGGGAAGGGAAGTTCAGGGAAGTTCAGGGAAGTTCAGGGAAGTTCAGGGAAGTTCAGGGAAGTTCAGGGAAGTTCAGGGAAGGGAAGGGAAGGGAAGGGAAGGGAAGTTCAGGGAAGGGAAGGGAAGGGAAGGGAAGGGAAGGGAAGGGAAGGGAAGGGAAGGGAAGGGAAGGGAAGGGAAGGGAAGGGAAGGGAAGGGAAGGGAAGGGAAGGGAAGGGAAGGGAAGGGAAGGGAAGGGAAGGGAAGGGAAGGGAAGGGAAGGGAAGGGAAGGGAAGGGAAGGGAAGGGAAGGGAAGGGAAGGGAAGGGAAGGGAAGGGAAGGGAAGGGAAGGGAAGGGAAGGGAAGGGAAGGGAAGGGAAGGGAAGGGAAGGGAAGGGAAGGGAAGGGAAGGGAAGGGAAGGGAAGGGAAGGGAAGGGAAGGGAAGGGAAGGGAAGGGAAGGGAAGGGAAGGGAAGGGAAGGGAAGGGAAGGGAAGGGAAGGGAAGGGAAGGGAAGGGAAGGGAAGGGAAGGGAAGGGAAGGGAAGGGAAGGGAAGGGAAGGGAAGGGAAGGGAAGGGAAGGGAAGGGAAGGGAAGGGAAGGGAAGGGAAGGGAAGGGAAGGGAAGGGAAGGGAAGGGAAGGGAAGGGAAGGGAAGGGAAGGGAAGGGAAGGGAAGGGAAGGGAAGGGAAGGGAAGGGAAGGGAAGGGAAGGGAAGGGAAGGGAAGGGAAGGGAAGGGAAGGGAAGGGAAGGGAAGGGAAGGGAAGGGAAGGGAAGGGAAGGGAAGGGAAGGGAAGGGAAGGGAAGGGAAGGGAAGGGAAGGGAAGGGAAGGGAAGGGGTGTCCCTGCCCATGCAGCAGCATTGGAACAAGAGGTCCCTCAGATTGAAGGTTCTTTCCAATCTGAGTCACTCCATAATTCTGTGATGGGGCTGTTGTGCTCCCCAGTTGCTGCCTGTGGAATCTTCTCTGGAAACCTCAGCCATGGGGCAAATCTGGGCTGGTTAAGGAAAACCATTTCCAGTAGAAGGCAAAACAGGCAGAGGGAAGAAGGGCCTGGAAGAAGGCAGCCAAAAAAAGTAGGCTGCAGCTGCTTCAATATCCTTCCGGAGCCAAGGGTGGTGAGGTCCCAGCAAGAACGTGGAACCCTAATATTTAGCAGAAATAGGAGCAGCCACTGGCAGAATTTATCTTTTCCTTCAGCAAACTTGTCTTTGGTAATTGCTGCAGAACCAGTGTCCACCACAAGGACACAAATAGAACTTGTCACCAGAGCCTTGGCCAACATTATTTGTTGCTAAAGGCACTCTTTTTCCTAATAGGAACTTACAATTCTGTCTCCTCCCATGCCAGCTTTGCAACAAATGGAATTTTAAAATAGTTCTTCCACACTATCAGTTTGTAATCTCATTGATATTTCTTATTTTTCCCTGGTACGTTTTACAAACAATTTGCTCACAGTACTTCTAGTCAATGTTTTGTCACTCTTGACAGCAGATCAGAAACTCCTTTCCAAATTTCCCAGCATTTCCCTTCCCTTCAGCTCAGAGAAGCCCAGGTGATGTTCTGCAAAACAGAGGGACCATTTGGCAAGGGCAGTAAAAACAAGAATTGGCAACCAACTGCCAGCAGCAGAAGGGGCCTTTTCAGTAAACATTTTCAATAAATTCATAAATAGCCAAGCCAAGAAGAGAGGAAAAAAGTGCAGTCAGATTTGTAATGCCCTGGAGAATAACAGTTTGATTGTTATTTACAGGGTGGAAAGGATGGGGCTGGAGCTTTGTTGCAGATACTCTGAAGTTTGTTGTTTTTCTCTCCCTCTGATCTCACTTACTTTTACATGCTGTCATTACAGGCATCCACACACCAACAATCTGATAGCAAGCACGCTCAGCTCTTTCAGGCAGCAACTGCTACAACATTTTGTTGATACTCTCTCACAGTGAGGAATTTGTGCATTTAAAAAAAAAATCAACTTGATTTTAAAGCCTGCTGCACTAAACACACCAGTTTGTGTGCTCAGTAGATTAAATAATGTGCCAGATAAAGAGGGTTGCTCCATGCAGACATCAAACCTCAGGCTACATTTTAATCAGAACCAAATACTGCAACACCAACTGCATGGGAGGAGAGAAAAATGGCAACTTTCAAGTTTAAATAGCTTATTCTTCTTTTTGATGCCCTGTGCTTTGGGCTTATAAGCTGACAGTTGTGTCAGTGCAGTCACTCACTTCCCAGGTGAGAGAAAACTTCAAAACTCAGCAGGATGCCCTTAGGAAAGGGAGATAATTGCCAAATTAAAGCCTCCACTCCTGCTCTCTCAGCCACAAAGAAAGCAGGATGCTTCAGCTCACTTGTCAAAACACTTCCAAAGGAGAAGTGCTCAACAAGAAAAATCAAAATAAAGTAACAATAGCCTCTGATATCTATTTCCATCTCCACTTATGGTCTTATTTCCTTGTGAAGGAGTTGGAACAATAATTTTAATTAGTCTGTCCTCCAACCACAGCAGAATAACATTTTTCTAGCATTTAAAATAAAGCCACAACCCATCTGAAATTACAGCTTGTACAGCAAGAAATAATCTGGGACCACTGAACTGCAGAAAAAGAAAAAAAAAGCGGGTGGTAAAAGATGGGACAGGTAATGCTGCTTCTAAAATGTGATATAGGGGATGATACAGCCTGTCCTTTTGGGGAGGGAAACCATCAATGGTGTTCAGCCATGATCCCATTTCATGTCTTTTCTATTTCATTTTTATCTCACGGGTAGCTTCAGTTGTAGCAACGACTGGGTCAAAGGAGCTGCAATTCGTGCCAGAAGGTTGAGTCTTCAAAAAAAAAAAAAAAAAAAAAAAAAAAAGAAAGAAAAAAAAGAGAAATCAAATACTCTGATGAAAGGAGAAGCCAAATAAATGAAAATTTTGGCAGATGTGTGAGGAATAGGTCAAATTCATCCTTGGTGTAACAATAGTCTGGTTTGCCTACATCACTACAGAAAAGAATATAAATCACTATTTTAAACATAATGAGCAAAATGTGTTCTCGTTTTACTGGATTGCAATTGATCAGCACTTGAGGTACCTAAGGGAGAAAAACCCCAAAGTCCAGCACTCCAGATTTCATGATAATACTTAACAATTTCAATAAAGATAAATGCAGTTGTGTTTAATGATTAGAACATTAATTTGGTAATGAACCCAGGCGAGGCCAAGTGAGCATCCCCAGATTGTCACCATGTCTTTGAAAATCACCACTCTGGGCCCAGGCTGAGGCTTCACAGCAGCTCAGTTCCCTGGGAAGAGCCAATATTCCATATTTCTGCACACCCCCCCCAGTGAGCCCAGGCACAGAGATACTCCAGAGGCAAACAAAAAACCCAGGCTGTGAACACAGGGTAATTGCAAACACAGCCAGGCATGTTCTGACTCACAGAGAAGCTTGGATCCTGTGATTCAGCCAGAAACACTTATAGCAATTAATTTCAGTACGCTGTAATATTGCCATAAATACAGGTTTAAAAATAAAATAAGTAAATAAATAGATAAGCCCAAAGTGGGGACCATTTTATCTAATCAGCTGCTAATGGCTTTGCTGCTCAGACAGGGTTAATCAGACACACAAAATTATTTCCTGGCACTTTTGGAAAGCTCCTCCAATGATGACTCCAGCAAGACGAAAGGTTTCAATTTTGCAGTGTTTATACTGGCCCAAAGCACATTAGGTTTTATTTTATCACACCCTGTGGGACATATTCACTCAAAAGTCTTTTTTTAAGACAGCTTAGAGCAAATCTAGCAGCCCAGTCTGCCTCTCATCTATGAGCACTGAAACAAAGATTAATAAAGAATTAAACCATGAACTAGAAAGAGAAACCTAGAATAAGTACATTTTGTAATAACAGCACAAGTATTTATTTTGTACATGCTTTACAGGGAGTTTTCTGATCAGAATTAGACACCTAGGAGCGCTGCTAATTCCATGGAATATTGTGCTAAAGCAATCAGACTGCCTGGAAAACACATCTGGAGCAGCATTCCCGAGGTGCAGCACCAAAATCCTGAAGGGAAACCGAGGAAGAGTGTGGGAATGGCAGGTGGGGAACTTCCACTGGGAAGATCCAGGCTTCCCCAGGTCCAGTTCCAGACAAGTCCTGCATTGTGTTTTGTGTCCCTGGGGTTTAACTGCCCCAGCTTTGCTCTCCCTGCTCTACCTGGAAGAGGCAAAGGGGTGTCAGTGGCACCAGAGCCATCCAGGCAAGAGGTCCCTCATCATTACAACACAGCTTTAAAATCATCAGGTTTATGTGCACCTCATGGGGGATTTACATCTCTGGAGTGAAGTACAAAAAATCGATGCTCAAGGTCTCAATCCTCTCTAGAGGCCAAGTTTTTATGTGTCTTTTGCAATAAGCTTATAGACTCCTAGAAACTTTTATTTTTAAAATGAAATTGCTGCTTTTTTACACATGCTTCCATTCAGGGATTAACCCCCATGAAATTAAGCAACTATACTGTTGGGAAGAAGGTGAACAATAATCACAATTCCACATTTTCCACACACTGATATAAAGCCAACTGTATAACAGCCCTACAGGGAAATAATGAATATATTTTTGCCCTGTAGGCAAATCCCAAATAGAGCTTTTCAGTGATATGTTTAAAGCATTTTCCTGTGCATACAGTCAGGTTCCTTGAGGTTTTAATGAACTGCTTAATTGGGCAGTTACCCCAATATATTAATGAGATTAAGGAATTTGTGGAGCAAATGTTATTCGTCCTTACTTAGTAAGTCATAAATAATTAGAGAGCTCTGCCCTGGTGTTGCTGTATGGAAGGATTTAGATGATGAACTAAGAAATCCTTGAAAGACACAGAATCCCAGGATATTTGGGGTAGGAAGGGATGTCTGGAGAAGATCTGGTCCAGGCAGGGAGCCCTGGGCAGGGGCACAGGAAGGTGTCCAGCTGGGGCTGGCATGGCTCCAGCCAGGGACACTCCAGGCCCTCCCTGGGCAGCTGTTCCAGGGCTCTGCCCCTCCAGGGACACAAGTTCTTCCTCCTGCTGCCCTGCACCTTGCTGCCCTGGATTTGATGGCCACTGCTGCTGCTGCTGGCACTGGCAGCAGCGAGCAGAGCCCGGCCCGTGCTCCGGCAGCCCTGGGGATGGATGGATGGATGGATGGATGGATGGATGGATGGATGGATGGATGGATGGATGGATGGATGGATGGATGGATGGATGGATGGATGGATGATGGATGGATGGATGGATGGATGGATGGATGTTTGGATGGATGGATGGATGGATGGATGTTTGAATGGATGGATGGATGGATCCCCTGGCAGTGCTCCCTTCTGCAGCCTGCCCAGCCCAGCTCCCGCGGGCTCTGCCCAGCACACAGATGCTGCAGAGCCCAAATCCTCTCTTCTGAATTTTGTAAGGCACAGCAGAAGCCTGGGACATCACATTTCTGAAATGCGAATTCTGCCACAAGGAAAAGGGAGTCTCTCAGGAATGTGCCCCCTCTTCAGCTGCTGCTAAGACACTGTGGGATTTAATTTACTTTTTTTAGCACTCCTCCAAGTCTATACCCATGGCTCTGCTGTGTCCCTGGAACATCCAGCAGGTATGGAACAGACTCATCTTCCCAGACTCCTCAGAAATTTCTAGCAGTGGCTAGTAAAGTTTTGTTTCCTTAAGATCATGTTGGAATTCCACAGCCACCTTTTGGGCTCGATTAATATTTTCTGCACTTGGAATCAGGGACTCTGGCTGCTAGACATGGGCTCTGTCAGCAGAACAACTTCAAAAGCACGAAACAATGGGTGGAGACTGTTCCCTCCTGTCCTCAGCAATACAACAGCCAGAAGAAACAAGCCCCTCTGGGCTCAGGGAATGGGAATTGCTGCTGTACAGGAAGAGAACAAGACAAGTGTGAGCGGTTTAAATAGGAATTAAATGGGATCCTGATACTCAGCATTAGGAGGTTGGACTGGTTTTCTCTTGATGAATGAAGGTCTGTGTGAACACTTATCAGCTTCTAGATATTACACAGAATTATGCTCCATATAATGCAGTGACACTCTGGCACCATCCATGTGTGAATTCTTCTCTTCTTTAGCTAGATGGGATGCTGGCTGATTTTTAGGAAAAAAAGAAGGGGGAGAGGGGTGTAGATGCCCATGGGTCTATTCAAAGAGATGACTGCAGCAAGTAGAAGTCATTTTTTAACTCTTTGTCTGAAATCTGGGCACAAAAATCAGCTGAATTCTTTCATAGCTCCTGATTCTCCAAACTGCATTTTGCTTTCCCTCTAATGACCCTCCCCAGCCCTCTGACTGCCAGTCACTCTCTTTGCTGCATGGCAGACTCAAACTATGCAGGATGGCCACAAAAAACCAAATTTCAGGGCTCCCTGAGGATTTCACTGCTCCCTCAGAGCTGTGCTGGGCTACCAGAGCAAGGAAAGAGGCACCTGCAGCTTCCCTTCCAGACAGGAAGGAAAAGAAATCCCTCCCTCCTTCCAAACTTGAGTGCCTTTGGTTTCTGGAGCTCAGATACCAAAAATAGGCTCTGTGCCTCTTAAACAATAGCAGAAAAAACCAAAAGAACAGAAAACAGTTATTGTTGCTAGTGGGGGGGTTGGGGAATCACTTGCTTCTTTTTTTTTTTTTTTTTTTGCTTATTATTTCTGTTTATTTAATTTTTTTTTTATTTCTATTTCACTAGCATACACACAAAAAGAACATCTGCTTTGAGAAGAAGCACCTCTAAGTAGCTCTTTTAGTCCAGGATTTTTGCTAGAGTTGCTCTGCTTCAAAAGCTGTTTCCTCAGAGAGCCATAAACCTAAATTCCTGGTACTCTCCCTTGGAAGAAGACATCATTTACAGATTATCAGGCAGAAGAAACCCCACCTTCATCTCATCTAATAACATTAGAATTTGGGGAGTCTTTATCTTCCTTATTCAGGCAGGAAAGTTTGAAATGCACCATCCCCCCAAAAAAAAAAGTTGCAAAATATTTTCCAGGTGAGTAGAAGCATATGTACTGTTCACCACCCTTTTAACCTCAACCATGCTTCCCCTGCTGTATTTTCAAACACAAGCAATGACTAAATGCAATGTCTCATCAATTTTAAATGTTGTCTCCCCCTCATTTCATGCAGTGGGATTCATCCAAGCTGAACTAGTCCCAAAAGAAAATCTCCACGTATCAAATGATCTTTCCTAAATCCAGCACTGCTTTATTGGTGCAGACAACACACCACACCCTCCTTGTGAGCCCAGACCAAGGTCAGACTTTATCCACCCCAACCCTGCTGCAGCATTTCTGAACCCTCTGCACAGAGAGGAAGCAGGAAGAGTGAGCTCTGCTGTCCTAGGAGCTGTAAATAACAAAGATAAACTATTAAATTAAACTTATATAATTAAACTTGTAATATTAATTATTAAACTGTATTTTAAAAAATATATATCTTGCCCATCTCTACTGTGGCACTCTTCTTTTGGTGAAAGGTGCTCTGAAAACAGAATCACTGAGGTTGGGAAAGACCTCCAAAATCATCGAGCCCTGATGTCACATTCACATTCTCTGAAAAATCCCTTGGCCCAGGATTTTTCCCTGGGAAGCTGAGGAGCCTCAGAGAAAAGGAAAACAATTCTGATCTCATTTGCTTCTCCTGTGTTGTGCTCACATGTGGAATGTGTTTGGGGATTGTTCACCCACAGGTGATTGTTCCATTGCATTCTGCTGGGAGTTGTTTTCACTCTTTGGGCAGTCAGGGCCAAGCTGTGTTGGGACTCTGAGAGAGTCAGGAGTTTTCATTATTATCTTTTTAACCTTCTGTAAGTATCCTTTCTGTGTTCTTTAGTACAGAATAGCATTCTTTAATAGAATATGGTATAATAAAATAATAAATTGGCCTTCTGAGAACATGGAGTCAGATTCATCATTCCTTCCTGCCTCGGGACATTCCCAGCAAATACAACAGATCCCAACCTTCAGGAGATCCCCACCTCATCATCCACCCCAGAGCCATGCCCAGCCATTCCTTGAACACCTTTTTGTTGCCACCACCTCCCTGGGCAGCTCCTTCCAGGGCCTTTCAGTGAAGAAATTCCTCCTGATGTCCAACCTGAGCCTCCCCTGGCACATTTGAGGCCATTTCTTGATGAGAATTTGTGTTCCTCTCTCCTTATCTGTTGGAGCCCTGGGTGCTGAGAATTTTAAACTTTCTGTGCTGAAAGGCACAGACCCACAAGAGAGCACTGCATCTGAGCTGAGGCCGTGGAGAAGGTTTCCAAAATTGATTGATAGCACTGGGATTACGGGTGTGGAGTTGGTTAGAATGTGTGATCTCACAGGGTGAAAAAATTAGAGTTTGGGGTTTTAGAATATACAAAAAAATATGAACAAGATGGAGGTTTTAGGCTTGGGACAGGTTGTTCTTTTTTACCTTCTTCTCCATGGGTTTGGGTGTTATTTTGTAATTGGGCAGAAAAGTCCACATTGAGGGCTTCAAGTGATCAGTTATTGGGTTAAAAGGGAAAATAATCCAGGTGTTGGTTCTTAATTGGACATTTTAGCTTTAAAAACCCTTGTAACAAGAGACTGTTGACCATTTTGTGCCTTCTAATGGAAGACTGCAGAGCTCACTGCTGTGAGGCTGTTTCACTGATAAGAAACAATAAACACCTGAGTGTGAACACGAACTATCATCTTGAGTGCCTTCAACCCTGACCCTGAGAGAGTAGAAAAAACAAGCAGAGAACCCACACTTCTCCACGTGGTATTCACCCCAAATCTCAAAATCAGCTGTTGGACCCACAGGACAGTTCAGCCCTCGTTTGTACCCTCCTCTCTGGAGCAGGGCTGCTGAGTGGGACATGGACACCAGCTTTAGATGGCTGTGGAATAACCTAAAATGCTTTAGTGGAGTAAGGAACGACCTCTGCAGTCACAGAGACTGCAATAAGGTGTTGATTTCAGTAAATTCTAAGCCACCTCAGTGGAAAAGGATTGCTCATCACAGTCTGAGAAGAGCAGGGTTGGATAGGTAGAGTGCAACACACGTGCAAAGACTTTGTCTCTCTTTATATTGACAATCCACTCACTGCCAGAGATGGAGCTCCCATAACTTCCCACAGGAAAAGTCAAAAGCCATGTTCTGGAGGGGGAACACTGCAATTAGAGCAGGAAATTTTCCAACCTGACTTCTTCCCTTAGAAAAATGTCGATTCCATGAGATCAGCACTCTCCCTTAGAACGTTTTGATTTCATCAAGTGCTTTGAGGGAAAGCAGCTGCCTGGTTCTGGGCCAGCAGCCCACCCTACAGACAGCCAGGACAGAAGCCATGGGGCTCAGGGCTCCTCCACTCTGCAGCCAAAATCCTCTGTTTGCACAGAAAACCCATCCAGATGCCTGTGGCCAGGGCTGAGGGGCTTGTGCTGCATCCCTGTTCTTTTGAAAACAGGTGGAAGGAAATGTTCCATCCATGAGAAGGTGTAAAGGTTTATGCCAACACAGAGCTATTTTAATTTTATTTCTTTTTCATTTCCCACAGACCAGGCAGATGAAGTGCCATCTGACTCTGTACCACCAGGTGCAGCCATCACTGGGTTTGGTTTGGGAGATGTAAATACATTAAATTTATTGGAGGTAATTGGCATCACATTTACAAAAGGCTCCAAGTGTAGAGAGGCAGGAGAGAAACACACATGGACCTGTAAAGACAAAGTCTAACTGAGTAGGATTCCTCTTTAATACCCACCAAGTGAACAAAGATGATACTAAAAAAAAAAAAAAATTGAGATAAATAATTACTCAGAATAATTCATTTTGTAAACCTTAGAGAGAGGGAACCATTTTGGTCAAAAGAATAGGCCTGAGTTATTAGCAACATAAAAGTCATCCAGGAAAATGTCTTGGCAGAGCCTGTGGGTTTTTGAGCTGTGCTTCAGGCCCTTCAAAGAGGAATCCCAAGAGTGCTGAGCAAAGGCTGTAATGAAATCTGAGCAAGTGGAATCCTTCTCTCAGCGAGTCTAGAGCAGCTCAGAAGTGAAAGGACACAGAAATACACACATTACTCCTGTCTTCCAGCTCCTGTACTTGCTGGACAGTAAACAATGGCATAATTAATAAAAAATAAATGGGGTCCAGCACAAGAAAGTAATTGCCACTTCACCTAAGGCAGACTTTAAATGTGCACATGCTGGTGGATGGGAGCAGGAATCAGGGCACCTCCATGGCCTGAGGAGAATCAGGGAAGCTTTCTTCCCCCTCAGCTCACACTCAGGGATATAACATATATTATATATATCACCTTTGCTATTCTTCTGCTTTAAGGCAACAAAAAGCATCAGAGAAAAAAAAAGGAAGAACCTGCAGCTTTCCTCCTGCCAGGTTTCTAAATAGAGTCACAGAATGATTAAGGTTGTGAAGATCAAATACTTGCAAGGTGAGGGAAAGGTTTGTAGTAGAAAGTGCTCATTGCCATGAAAAGCCATAAACAGGGAACACTGCTGGGAGATTCAGGATGTCATTCAGGGATCTTCCCAGCCTGCAAACCCTTTGGCAAGCTGTGGGGACCAGCACTGCAGAAAATCAGGGCTCAAAGCCTCATCTTTTGAAGGGCTAAAGCTGAGTTTATTGAAAAGAACTCCTGTGCTGTAACTATTAAAGATCTGCTCAGGCAGAGCTGCACTGTGCCATGGAAATCACACACAGCCCCCACCACAACAGGGCTCAACTCCAGATTTCTGCTGAGTTGACTAAAGACACCTGAAAGAGAGATTCCCCCGTGAAGTATTTGAGCTGAGTGCCTCCAAAGAGGGATCTCAACCAAAGAAATCCCTGGGCACTCATATCCTCACAACCCAGTTTCCCCACCCCTTCCACAAAGGTTTTAACCAGAGCTGATAATTGAGCCTGGAGTCTCCCCATCCTTCACCAGGCCCCTCTTTTTGGGTGGTTGATTCTCTTTTATCTCTAAGGTGGCAGCTTCTCCTAATGAACGTGGCTTCCTCACCCTCTGGCTTGAGTGGCTCTGGGGCCTTTTTATTTTGTAGTAAAAACTCAGCACAACTGTTAGCATTCAGAAACACATAATCACAAAATTATCATGTCGGTGCTTTTATTAAGAGCTCTGGGAATCAGGGGTGTTTCCAACCCAAATTCAACTCCAACTATACATTTGAGATGAACATGTTTTTGTATTCTATCGTTATATAACTTTCATGCTAATTGTTAAACTTACATTGTTCTATTGTACACATAGATCTCAGCCAAGCATGGCCCCCCCTTAGATTTCCAACATCGTTTCTCATGATTCTTCTTATGATTATACAATAATTATATTTATTTATTAAACAATCATCACACCTAACAATTAAATCATTTATCATACTGCTTACGCAGGTGCAACACAAAGCCTGACATTTCAGAGTCTATTTTAACATTTTTCCAGGGCCCCACTGTCACAACCAGGTGAAAGTTCCCTGCCTGCAGCCCAAGGCTTGGGCAAAGCTAGCTGCTGCTGGTGAGCAGCTTATGCTGAGCAAGTTCCCTGCAAGTGCTAGAAATGCTGCCTGTAAGTGCAAACCAAGCACCAAAATCACAACCAACTGAATAAAGCATTGACAAGCTTGGAAAACAAACTGCCTCGAATCTGAGGCCACAAGAAAGGCAGAGAGCAGGAATTGCTGTGTTGAAAAGAAAACCTATGCATTAATCATGTAAGAGTACTGAAACATTATTAGTTTTGAACACTGAAGGTGAAAGAACATTTGTTCACCAAAGGTCATTCTCCCAGCTCAGGGGGGAGTTTTAAAGAACACATGTTGGAAAATTTGCCTCAGTATTCATGTTATTTCACCCCTGGGCATCATTTGCAGTGCAAAGAAATTAGTCTGGTAGCCAATGAGCATCCTGGTGTTGAAACCCTCCAGGAAAAGCCAGCATCACTTAAAGTAACAATACCTCGCTGCTGGTTCTCACAAGCATGTACTCTTTATTAAAAAAAAAAAATTAATAATAAAATTATCCCAGGCAGGAGATTGAACAAGCCAGACTGATATAAAAACTACAGATCTGCTGCCAGTAGAAGAAAGGGAACTGCAACTGAGAATCTCGAAGCCATCACCTTTGGAAAGGGGAGAAAAATTAATGGCAGCATTGTTTTAATGGGTGGAGGAGAGTGTGAGCACATGTCTGGAAAAGAGGATTTTCTGAAACAAGCCCGGTGTGAACGGGGCATCCCACGCCCAGCCAGGGTTTCACAAGGATTTCTGTGGAGGAAACACATTTAGAGTGACAAAAGGACATGGTGAAACAACTGAGGAGAAAGCCTGACTGCAATCCAACCTCCTTTCACTATTTCCCTGTCAGTTTCAAAGGAAAGCTAACATAAAGTAGATTTTTCCCATTTAGTTTTACTTAGCAGAGGCAATAGTAATCTCCTTGGAATTTGGTGCCTCTCCAATGTTTATCACACCATTTATCATCCAGATTTCCAGCTTGCAGAGATGTATCATGTGAAGCACAACTGCTAAATCATGTTATACTTCTGGCAACAGATACCATTTATCCTACATGAAAGGAGTCCTGGGGCTGATTTATTCAAATAGTTACATTAGTTACTTAATCCGACCAAAAAGGCAACAAAAAAAATGCTTTAAACTCTGATAAGGTACCCTGTATGAATGTTTCTAACACGAATACATACTTAAAGTTATTTTTAAAACTAATATGCTGTACTACTGTGGGGCATGTTTTATTTTCAAATGCACACTCCATAAACTTGGGGTTTTTGCCACTGTAATTTTATGGAGCATCCTTTACCATCCCAAATGGACACGTTCTAATTCCCCCTTTGCAGAACCGGAATTCTTAAGGAAAATGTTCCCAAAGATCCACTAAAATAATGGATACTGACAGCCTGGCTGGCCCGTGCTGGGGTTTGCACATTTCTAGCTCCTGGAAGATGCCTTGGAGGTTTTCCTGAAAAAGCTGGATGCCTTTAGTACCTACAAATAATAGCCTTTAATATCTGCAAATAATACACAAATAATTGTAATATATACCCTTTGTAATTACAAATAATTACAGGTTTGCAATTTGTACAAATAACACACAAACATGTACATTAATAGATGCAGGTTCTTGCGTATTTGAAAAAAAATAATGCAATAAAATGCAAATAATGCTAAAAAAAATAGCAAAAAAATAATGTAGTTACTGTCAGAAATCCTGTCTTGGTCTCATCCCAGACAGCACTGACTGCTTAGTGCTGTGCAGCAATTCCCCTCTAAAAAAAGGAGCAGCATCTCCCCCTGCTCCCCATGGGAACAAATCAGTGGCTGCAAGCACACTTTAGGTATTTTGTGGGACTATTTCGCTACTAAAATAAAAAAATTACCTTTTTTTCTTCCTTGCACAGCAGCCTGACAGGTGCCCTGCAGTTTTTCCTGATAACTAGTGGAGGACTTTAATAGTTGAGCATCTCCAAATGTCAGCTGTTTGAACTCCGGCAGAAACTTGTAGAGCCTGGAAGAAGAAAAAGGAACAAAACCACCAACCTGAGCATTCAGTGGTGGCCTGGGGGTAGGGGAGGGGGAAACGAGGACCTGGAGAAGCTGACTGGCTCCTTTTCCACCACCTGAGAGGTGCTGCACCACCTCCCCAAAGCTCCACAAACCTCGGTGTGTCCCTTGGCCAGGCTGTCCACCTGTGGTCAGTGAGAACAGGTGAGGGCAGTGCTGGAAGATAGCACAGAGCAGGAAACACAAAACTGAGCTGAAGGGTGTGGTGTGGGGCAGCAGGAGGGGCTGACAGGGGAGTCAGGGACTCCACGTGGGCCAAAGGCTTTTTCAGAGTTGTCTCAGTTACAAGATGTGGCAGGGGGTGTATGTTCCATTCCCACCTGTCAGAGCTGGGGCAGTTCTCCTCTGTTCATGGGGCATTTTCTTTATTTCTGCCACAGCCCATCCTCCCTCCAGGAGATCTCTGCTGTCCATGGCCCATTCATTATTAATTACCTTCTGTCCATGGCCACTGAGTGTCCCTGCAGGGCTGATCAAATTCCACCATCCCATGGGGAGATGCTCCGCCCAGGGGAGGAGCCAAGCATTCCTGCCTGGATCCAATCTGAGGTTTGGGACACCCCAGCAGCCTCTGCCCACTGCATTCCCAGAGGAGCAGCTTTCTGCTGCCCTGCATTCCCAGAGGGAGAGCAGGCCCATCTCCAGCAGCCCTGGAGCTCCAGAGGAAAACTCCCCCCTTGTGCAGGATCCCTGCTCCAGCAGAAGCACAGCTGGCACTGCAGGAGGGCTGAGCCCCCTGGGATGGGACTGTGCCACCAGCCTGAGCCCCCCTGGGATGGGACTGTGCCCCCACCCTGAGCCCCCCTGGGATGGGACTGTGCCACCACCCTGAGCCCCCCTGGGATGGGACTGTGCCACCACCCTGAGCCCCCTGGGATGGGACTGTGCCACCACCCTGAGCCCCCTGGGATGGGACTGTGCCACCACCCTGAGCCCCCCTGGGATGGGACTGTGCCACCACCCTGACACACAGGGGGCAGGGCATGCTCTCACTCTGGCTGTGGGATTTTTTTGTACTAGTGCATTTGGGTTTTAATTTTCCTAATAAATGACTGTTATTCCTGCTCCCACGTCTTTGCCTGAGAGCCCCTTAGTTTCAAAATCACAATAATTCAGAGCGAGGGGGTTTGCATTTTCCATTTCAGGGGAGGTCCTGCCTCCCTCAGCAGACACCTGGCTGTTCACACCAAGACAAGAGTACAGACCACACTGCACAGCCTGGATTCTTCAGGAAAAGCTTCCTGCAACCCAGCAGCAGAAAAAAACAACACAAAATGAGGGTGTAGCTCAGCTTCTTCTGCATAAACTTCTTATTAGAACAGCCCAAAGGTCAAGGAAAGAGGTGCAGCCATTCAGATGAATGTGGAGCTGGTGAGACCATGACAGGCTCAAGGCTGAGCCTGCATGAATGACAGGCTGGAATGAGTGATTGACAGCTCTTCAAAGGATGAAATCCGTTTGTGTGCCTGTTTCATCCAGAGGAAATGGCCTCAAATGCACCAGGGGAGGCTCAGGTTGGACATCAGGAGGAATTTCTTCACTGAAAGGGCCTGGAAGGGGCTGCCCAGGGAGGTGGTGGCAACAAAAAGGTGTTCAAGGAATGGCTGGGCATGGCTCTGGGGTGGATGATGAGGTGGGGATCTCCTGAAGGTTGGGATCTGTTGTATTTGCTGGGAATGTCCCGAGGCAGGAAGGAATGATGAATCTGACTCCCTGTTCTCAGAAGGCCAATTTATTATTTTATTATACTATAATTTATTAAAGAATACTATACTAACTGTACTAAAGAATACAGAAAGGATACTTAGAGAAGGTTAAAAAGATAATAATGAAAACTCCTGACTCTCTCCAGAGCCCTGACACAGCTTGGCCCTGGTTGCCCAAAGAGGGAAAACAACTCCCAGCAGAATGCAATGGAACAATCACCTGTGGGTGAACAATCCCCAAACACATTCCACATGAGCACAGCACAGGAGAAGCAAATGAGATCAGAATTGTTTTCCTTTTTCTCTGAGGCTCCTCAGCTTCCCAGGAGAAAAATCCTGGGCCAAGGGATTTTTCAGAGAATGTGAATGTGACATCAGGGCTCGATGATTTTGGAGGTCTTTCCCAACCTCAGTGATTCTGTTTTCAGAGCACCTTTCACCAAAAGAAGAGTGCCACAGTAGAGATGGGCAGCATATCTTTTTTTTATGAAGTAAGAGTTTATTTTTATTATTTACAGTTCATATTTATATGGGTTTTTAAAAGCATTGTGTTTGATTCTACTTGGTTAGTCACTTGTTATCTAGTTCTTTGGTTAGTAGTTCCTAGTGCATGTGTTTGTTAAAAATTTTTATCCTAAAGATGTTTACACTACTTTTTTCACAGGTATAGAATTATTTCTACAAGCACAAATTTATTTTCTCACGGGTATTTCCCAGTGACTTGTAGTCAAGCTCAGTATGAGTAGCAGGCCTCAGCCATAATTTTACAAGGCCTTTTTTTGGTAAGGTTTTACCTGTTTGCAGCTGCAGAACTCTGCAGCTAACAGGGCACTGTGTGTTCTTGGGGTTTGGGTGAGTCCTCCCCAAGCTCAGGCCTGCCCAATCTTCTGCTCCTCAGCCCTGTGATGTGGCAGAGGAGTTGAAAAGAATGCTTGTGATGCCTTCCAGCCTCCAAATTTCCTCAAGGTGGGGATTGTTGGGTGCCACAGAAACACAAAGTGAAGGAGAATCCATTTTAAGAGTGACAAGGAAGAAGATGTTTGAAAAGATGTTTGAAAATAGACCAATGCTGCAGTTTTTCTCACCATCCCCAGTAGCTGTCATGCCTCACAACACTTTCCAGCACAACCACAATTCCCATATTACCATAACCAAGGGTATAGCAGGGATTACAGGAATTTGGGAACCACGTGTCACCCTTTGCTGAGCAGCAGATGCATTTTTTCACTCCTGATCGACCATTTCCACTGTTGTAGTTATCAAATAGTCACCTCTGCAATAAAACACTTTGTGGTAACTGCAGCAAGCAGCTGAGGGGAAAGAATTACACAGGCAGGAAATGGGCAATAATCACTGAGGCAGCAGAGGAACCAGATGTTAATATGGGATTGTAAACCTGCTAAAAAAAATGCCCATATTCAGCTCTCTGATGCGAGGTGAACTGCATGGATTGCAGGCAAGCAAAACATGAGTGGAAAAGAAAATTCATTTTCCTTGGATATGCTGTGGAGCAGAGCATGGAGAGCTGGTCAGGAGTGAGGTAACCACCTTTGCCACAGCCACTGCTGCCTTTTGGGGCTGCCTAAAAACAGGGCCCAGACAAAATTAAGTGAATAAATCTGTTATATTTACTGAAGGGCCTTCAGGTACATTTAGGGTGGACAAAACCCCCCAGGGGCTGCACCCAACAATGGACCACGGGTCACAGGTTTTCACACTTTTGAAGTTTGATCCATTTGCATATTGGGGGTTAATCTAACAATTCCAGCTTCAGCTAATGAAGTCATTGACCCCCAGTTTGCCCCCCCAGCTCCCTTTTGTTGGCATCTCTGGCCCTGAGGCAGTGAGGTGTCCTTGGCTGCCAGGCCTGGAGAGGAATTGTTGTGTCTGCCCAGGATGGGACAGCAGCAGCTGACACTGACTGTGGGGTTGGGAGTTACACACTAAAGAACTGCAGGGTCACAAATGTTGGAATGTTGGGGAACACAAGACAGTTTAGGGGGTCTGGACCTGGTTAACATAAGAGATCTGATACCAGGATTTGATGGTGTTCACGGGGTCTCAGGATGAGGGAAGAGATGAGAAAGTTGACTCCATGTTTCAGAAGGCTGATTTATTATTTTATGATATATATTATATTAAAACTATACTAAAAGAGTGGAAGAAAGGATTTCATCAGAAAGCTGGCTAAGAATAGCAAAGGAATGAATAACAAAGGTTTGTCTGTGACTGAGACAGTCTGGACAGCTGGGCTGGGATTGGCCATTAATTGGAAACAACCGGATGAGACCAATCCCAGATCCACCTGGTGCATTCCACAGCAGCAGATAAGAATTGTTTACAGTTTGTTCCTGAGGCCTCTCAGCTTCTCAGGTGGGAAAATCCTAAGGAAAGGATTTTCCATAAAACATGTCAGTGACACCAGGATGCCTTGGCAAAAGCAAAAGAACTTTGAAAATTAGACATGGACTGCAAGAAGATTCAATCAGACAGGGTCACTGGAAGGAGAAAATCCCATCAAACTCTGCAAGCAGGAGATGTGGTCATGTGCATAAGTTTGTGTCTGTGGTGTAACCCAGTCACTGCAGTGCCCATTGCTGGTCTCCCTGAAATAGTAAATAGGTGTTTGTACCCCACAATAAAATCTGATTCTGATCACTGAGTCAGTGTCCCTGTCTCTCTCCATCACTGACACACAAGTACATGAACAATTTAAAAGCTGAAATCCCAAGGCAGCCCCCACCCCCATCATCTTCCTCCCACCACGTGCTCTTCTCTTCTCTTCTCTTCTCTTCTCTTCTCTTCTCTTCTCTTCTCTTCTCTTCTCTTCTCTTCTCTTCTCTTCTCTTCTCTTCTCTTCTCTTCTCTTCTCTTCTCTTCTCTTCTCTTCTCTTCTCTTCTCTTCTCTTCTCTCCTCTCCTCTCCTCTCCTCTCCTCTCCTCTCCTCTCCTCTCCTCTCCTCTCCTCTCCTCTCCTCTCCTCTCCTCTCCTCTCCTCTCCTCTCCTCTCCTCTCCTCTCCTCTCCTCTCCTCTCCTCTCCTCTCCTCTCCTCTCCTCTCCTCTCCTCTCCTCTCCTCTCCTCTCCTCTCCTCTCCTCTCCTCTCCTCTCCTCTCCTCTCCTCTCCTCTCCTCTCCTCTCCTCTCCTCTCCTCTCCTCTCCTCTCCTCTCCTCTCCTCTCCTCTCCTCTCCTCTCCTCTCCTCTCCTCTCCTCTCCTCTCCTCTCCTCTCCTCTCCTCTCCTCTCCTCTCCTCTCCTCTCCTCTCCTCTCCTCTCCTCTTCTTCTCTTCTCTTACCTTCCCAAACCTTCCCAAACCTTCCCTTCCCAAACCTTCTCAAACCTTCCCAAACCTTCCCAAACCCTCTCTCTTCTCTTCTCTCTTCTCTCTTCTCTCTCCTCTCTTCTCCTGCACACTGACCCCTTGAGCTGCTGTCCTGTCCTGCTGGGGCAGCTCTCAGGTCCCCCAGGGATGTTCCTTCTCTCTGTGCTACAAACCAAAGGCTGGAAGTGAGCTTTCCATGGATTGCAGGAGCAGCAGGCAGCCCTGCAGGTTCTGAGCTTTCCCTGGGCTGGGCTTCCCAAGGGAGGGCAAGTGCCAAGAGGGGAGCTGCTCTCTGAGGTAGCCCAGTGACACAGTCACTCAGTCATGGAAAAGACCTCCAAGACCAAGAAATCCAAGCTTCACCTCAACACCCCCATGTCCACTAAACTATATTGTTGAGTTTAGTTTTGGGGGGTTTTATCTTGGTTTTTTTGGGGGGGTGGTTTGAGGTTGTTTTGGGTTTTGAGTTTGTTTTTTATTATTTTTTGCAGTTTTTTGCTTATTTGGGTTTTTTTTGTTTGGGTGGGTTTTTTTTTTGGTTTTTTTTTTTGGTTTTTTTTTTTTTTTTGAGGTAGGGATTAAAAGTTCTTGAGATGGTATTTTGTGTTTAGACTCAAACATTTACTTTTTTTAATATATATTATAGTCTCACAAGTAGTGAGTTTTGCTTTATTCTACTAACAAGGTACAAAACAGCTGTTTTTTCCTGCAGGGTCTTTTAAGGTTAAACTCTTTAATTAAGGAATGACACTTAAATTATTTTCACTTTTAACCTAATAACCAATTACTCAAAGTCCAGAATGAGGACTTTTTTGTTCAATTACAAAATATTGCTCAAGCTCATGAGGCAGAAGGAAGAAGAGGGTGAAGAAGAAGGATTAGCTTTTGTTCTAAAACCTCTACATGGCTGTATATATATTACTGCATTCTAAAACCTTAAACTAAGTTTTCTACTCTGTGATATTACACACTTGTAATTAAACTACACACCTGAAATTTTAGGGTTGTTAATCAATTTTGGAAGGTTTTTCTATGGCCTCAAGTCAAACGTAGTGTTCTCTCGGGGGGTCAGAGTGTGTCAGCACAGAAACTCTGAAATTCTCAGCACCCAGAACTCCAACACCACGTAGTGCATTGCCACATCTGCTCATTTTTTGAACAATTTCAGGGACAGAGCCTTCACCAGTTCCCTGGGGAGGCTCTCCAGAATGACATGAAGTCATCCTGAATTGCTTTTGCAATCCCTATTTGGATATTTGATACATGAATGGGGGGGGGGAAAAAAAGGGCCAGAAAAAGAATCACACCTCTTTTATATTTTTGTACCTATTCTCTTATATTTGCATCCACTTGTTTTCTAAAATAACTCCAAAATAAATCTTTCAGAAGTACACATTATTAAAAGTGAAAAAGAGGGTGGTACCTGTGGGGAAGAAAGAAAACAGGGCAGCTGAAAAATCTGAAAACAGTGGCTTGGGAGCAGAAAGATGGACAAGAAAAACACACTTTTAAAAGAAAAAGTGCAAAACCCATACAAAAAGCAGAGTCTGCAAGTCCCACTCTCTGTCCTACAGATTGTTACCCTTGGCTGTGAGCAACTGCCTCGCTGTACATTGGATCCCAACCAAGTAAAATAATGAGCAGGGTTTCAATCAGACCCTCCATGCTCATAATGCTGAAACAGATACTGAGAGAGATGTACAAACATAATCTGTCACTGTGCAAGCTCCTTCTCCTCTCTTTCTTTCTTTTTATTAATTTTTTTTTTCCCCCTTTTGCTTTTTCTCAAGGTGAACTTAATGCTTGTGAATGCTTCCAGATTTATGATCCCAGGCTGCAGCTTTCTGGCTTTTCCCCATACAGGAACAGGGAAAGCATCCAGCATTTGACTGATCAGGGTGCAGCATCCACTGACGTGGCTGGCTGGAAAACACAGCACCAAGAGCTGCCCCTGAGGCCCAGAAACCCTGTGGGCACTGAAATCACTCTGCTCCTCCTGCATCACCAGCCCAGGAACAGCTGGAGAAACTGAGCTTCATTATTGGGGAATAAATTCTGCAGCCTGTGACACTTCAGAGGTGAAAGAGTTGTTGTGGTTGAGAGTATTTTCAAAGAGAAAATTAAAGCTTTGGTTGTTGGCGTGTAGAAAAAGAGGCAGAATAAAGCACTGAGGTTTTTCCTGATGATTAATAACCAGAGGAAAGAACTTAGTTGAAACCACACATGTTCACAAGATGAGCCTGTCTTCAGAATTAACTTTACTCGACCAATAAAAATTTAATGTGACGTTTTGGCCCAGCCATGAAATGAGAGAGACTCTTGATCAATGATAGCATCATCTGAAATAAAACACATCTTCAGTGGCTGTGCAGATCAGAAATAAACCAGAAGCTGTGGGGGAAAAAAAAAAAAAAAACCAAAGAGTGGTGAATGAAAGAAAAGCACCACAAAGAAAAATGTTCCTTGCTGGCAGAAGAAATTCACAATCACTTTATGCAGAAGGAACTCTGTGAGGATCCATGGTCCTTCACAAAAAAACCAGGGCAGGGCACACAGGAGTGAAAAGGGGGTGCTGTGGTTTTAAACAAAGAAAGTGAAGCACAAACAGGGCTTTTTGTTGTAAGGGAGGAAAAATCAGCTCCACAGAATGCACCAGGAAAATACTGAATATAATTTGAGAACAAACAGCCGTGGAGGCACTGTAGATACAACTCTGGATAAAAGTAGATGGGGTTTGCCTAGAACTGGTCCTTACAGCTGGAATCACAGAACCACAGGATATCTTGAGTTCAGAGGAATCCACAAGCATCCCTGAAGTCCAACCCCTGGCTCTGCACAGGGCACCCCAAAAACCACACCATGAGCCTGATAAGGTGGTGATAAACTTACCAGAGGCACTGAGGGCTGAAGGGGGTTGGATAGGTCACCAAAAAGGAGCAGAATATACTTCAGACACTAAAGAATTAATGGCAGGCATGACACAGCTCCCCAGGCTCCTCAAAACAGAGGGTGATGCTTCCTGGCAACGCAGTGCCTCTGCTGAGGAATTGAAAAATCTGTCAGCTTGTCTGTGCAGTGTGGCAGAACAACGTGGTGCACTGAGGGATCCCTCTTTTAAGGTATGAGGCAGTTTCTGATATCCACACAGCCAGCAGGAAATCCCACCACATTTGCACACTGCCAGTGGTGAGGGCTGGAAATGTCTCTGGTACCTCACTCCCCGTGCAGCTGTGTCACTGTCATCTTTCCTGAAAAATCCCTTCGCCAGGATTTCCTCTCCTGGGAAGCTGAGAAGCCTCAGAGAAGAAAGAAAATAATAATTATCTGATTGCTTCTCCCTGTTTGGCTGCTTTGGAATGTGGCTGGAGATCGTTTATCCAACAGGTGGTTGTTTGATTGGTTTCATGTGAATTTTTACTTAATTTTTACTTAAATTTCATGTGGTTTTCCTTAATGACCAATCCCCATCCAGCTGTGTTGGGACTCTGGAAGCAGCCACGAGTTTTCATGATCGTTCTTTGTCACCTTCTCTCTGTATCCTTTCTCTATTCTTTCGTACAGCTTTAGCACAGCATTCTTTTATATAATATCATAAAATAATAAATTAGCCTTCTAAGAACATGGAGCCAGATTCATCAATTCCTCCTTCATCCTGTGTCACTGTTAGGTCAGATGTGACACACACACGTGAGCAGGGTCCAAGAAGGAAATATTTTTTATTCTATGTGTTCTCCAGTTTATATACCCTTAACAAAGCATGATCTGAAGTCATTAACTACATCACAATAACTTATTAGATTCATTGGTGCAAAGCAATTAGTGTCAATGTAATTGGCACAAGTTTTACAGAAATTTAATAAGGCACATGTACACATCTATTTATACATGGAGTCTAGCTTAAAAAAAATTAATGGATCTGTTTCCATGCTGACAGCCTTGTCTTCTTCCTTGCTATGGACACACTCAAAAATCATCAATTGTTATTTCTTCTATTAACTCAGCTTTGCTTGCAGGCCAGCTGTCCAGCCCCTCCAGACTTTCTTTGTATTTGAGGACAAATACAGCTGACAAGGATTTTTGCAGGGTTTGGTGCAAAATACCACACAGCTCCTCAGCCAGGTCTTGGTTTTTGAGCCACAGGTGATGCTGCCCAAAAGCAATGACCCCCCAGAGCCATGGCAGGGACCCCCTGGCAAATCCATCTCCACCTTCCTTGGATGCTGCTGCACACACAGGGCACGGGAGCTCATCGTTCTTTCAGCCTGACAATTTCCAGGAGTGGGCCACGATTACAACAATTGTGAGGAGCATTTTGGAAATTATCTTTCATTTTGATGCAGCCTTTCTCCTGCTGTGCCTCAGAGGATGCACAATTGCTGAGCCCAGGAGGGTAAATCACCCTGAGGAAGGAGTGACAGCTCACTCTCTGAAAGGAGACACAGCTAGTGTCAGCACACTGCTGATCTTTGTGGTTTCGTGTTACAGCTTTCCTTGGAGGCAGGCTGCAAAACATCTGAAGAATTATGAAAGGAATTGTCCTTTTTATAGATTTAGAATTTGAAAAGAATTTGCAGTGATCCTGCAAAACATTTGTTCCACTGCCTCACAGAGACGAGAGGCCAAGCCAACCTCATTACGGGTAAAATTATTCAAGTGTGGCACTTTAAACCTGTGCTTGTGGCACTTTAAACCTGTGCTTTCCAAATAAAAAGTGCCTGGTGGTGACCTCCAAATAACCCCTGACTTAAATGCAAACCTCAGCCCCAGCTGCTTTAACAGCTCCCTAACTCCAGCCCAGCCAAGTTTTCCTCCTGGAGTTCCGTGATGATGTTCCTTTGTTCTGGGGAAATCAGCAAGGCATCCTCACTGACATCATGATGTTCCCAGGGCTGTGCTCTTTGGAGAGTGTCCTAGCAGCCATGGCTGGATGTGGGAATCCCAGGTGAAGCCCTGGCACGGCTCTCCAGGCAGAGGCAGACCTGCTGCTCTTGGTGTCTGTAAGCTGTGTGCGGTGTTTCCCAAAGGAAAATCCCCAAACGTGCAGCCAGGACTGGCAAACAAAGGCGGGGAAGGTGGGAAGGCTCCTCGGAGAAATTCCCAAACTGATCCCACAGCAGGCAGCTTGTCCTGCAGGGAATGCTGTCAGCACTTGACCAACACCCTGACAAACAGAGGAACTGGCAGGCCAGCTGGAGGTTGCTCTTTCCCTGGAGTAAGTTGGTGGCACAGTGGGTGTTTTACAAGTTCAGGATGTTCCACCTGGTGTCTAATGCTGAGCATGGCTGTAAGGCTTCTCTCCTAATTCCTTGTCAATTTGTTTCCTCAAGTATCCAGCTGAGAAACATGAGGAGGTACTTTATATTATATTATATTATATTATATTATATTATATTATATTATATTATATTATATTATATTATATTATATATATTGTAATATAATGTAATATAATGTAGTGTAATGTAATACAATATTATGTAAATTAATATAATATAATATAACATAACATAATATAATATCATATCATATCATATCATATCATATCATATCATATCATTAATATAATATAATATAATGTAATGTAATATAATATAATGTAATATTATATAATGTAATATTTTATAATGTAGTATATTATAATGTAATATAATATAATGTAATATAATGTAATATAATGTAATATAATGTAATATAGTATAATGTAATATAATATAATATAATATAATATAATATAATATAATATAATATAATATAATATAATATAATATAATATAATATAATATAATATAATATAATATAATATATTGTAATGTAATGTAATATAATATAATATAATATAATATAATATAATATAATATATTGTAATGTAATGTAATATAATATAATGTAATGTAATATAATATAATATAATATAATATAAATATAACATAATATAATATATTATAACGTAGTATAACATAATATAATATTATATATTATAATAAATTTTAATTATATATTAGAAAATATAATATATCATCTATAAAATATAACATGGTATAACATAATATAATATCATATATTATAATATATATTTTATTATATATTAGAATATATATTATATCATATCATATTATTTTGTAATATATTATTTTTGTAATATTATATATATCTGTATTATATATATGTTTTATATATAAAAATATATAAATATATAAATATACACACACACACACACACACACACACACACACACACATATATATATATATATACACACACACGTATCATATATATGTAATATATACTGTATATCTATATGACATTTTCCAGCAGGTTTTGAGGTCACCTTTACGTTTTTTAGGGCTTTGCATTTCCCAGCAGGGCATGGGCACAGAGGGTAGGTTTTTACTTATTTTGTGGTGATTTTTATTATTGGGAGTAGGTAGTGTTTGTTTTGGTGTGTTTGGGGGAGTGTGATGTGGTTCATTTGTTAGGTTTTTTTATATTTGGATTTGGATTAATGTCTATTTTGTTATAGGGGTTTTTTTGATGGTAGTATATGTTTTATAGTTATGGATAATTTGAGAAATATTGTTTATGGTGAAATTTACTTTTTGGTTTTGTGTTTATTTATAGATGGTATTTTTATTTTGATGATTTGAGGTATTATGGATCTATTGAGTTACGAATAATTTTTTTGTGTGCGTGTTGTTAATTCAAGTTTAATTTTGATACTTTATTTTTGTGGTTGGGTTTATCTGTGGATTGTTGCAGATTGGGTTTTTTAATTTTTATATACACATACATGTATATATTATAAATTATATTATATTATATTATATTATATTATATTATATTATATTATACTATACTATATTATATTATATTTATCATGTAATATCAATATATGATATAATATATTCTATATTATACTATATCATTTATATTATATTATATTATATTATATTATATTATATTATATTATATTATATTATATTATATTTTGTTATGCTATGTTATGTTATATTATATTACGTTATATTATATTATACTATATTATATTATACTATACTATACTATACTATATTATACTATATTATATTATATTATATTTATCATGTTATATCAATATATGATAAAATATATTCTATATTATACTATATCATTTATATTATATTATATTACATTATATTACATTACATTATATTATATTACATTACATTATATTATATTATATTATATTATACTATATTATATTATATTATATTATATTACATTACATTATATTTATCATGGTATAATATATAATATTATATATTATATATTATATATTATATTATATTATATTATATCATATCATATCATATCATATCATTTATATTAGATTATATGTTATGTTATGTTATAAAGTATATTTATTTTTTTTTAGCAATTAAATTATTGTTTAAGGTTTTTTTTTTTTAAAGGGGAGAACTCCTTGGCTACAGAATGATCTCAGCAAAATCATTTGTGCACTGCCTACAGTTATAAAAGGTTTTCTGCAGAGACCAGCATTGTGTCTACGCGAAATTATTCCAGCAGTGCAGGGACACTCAGGGAGCCCAAGACAAAGGAAAACTGGAAAACTAATTTAGTGCTTGTGTGTCACCTTGAGAGGGAGGAAATCCAGAGCTAAAGGTCACAGGTTGGGATCTCTGAGCCAAGACATTTCCTGGTTTGGTTTGGGTTAGGAGTGGGAGATGACAGGATTACCTGACTGCTGGATCCCTTGGGAACTTCCTTGGGGAAGCTCCCAAATGCCAGCTAACCACAACTAACCTGCAGCTTGCATCTGAAAAAAGCAGGACCCAAGCATGACCCTTTTTCTGGTACCATTGGTAATTAAAAAAAAAAAAACTATACACATATACATATACATATATGTATATGTATATGTACATATAAATTTCATATATATATAATATTTTTTTATATATGAATGCATAGATAGATGATAGATAGATAGATAGATAGATACATTATAGATAGATTATAGATGGATTATAGATAGATTATAGATAGATGATAGATGATAGAGATAGATAGATAGATAGATAGATAGATAGATAGATAGATAGATAGATAGATAGATAGATAGATAGATGATAGATGATAGATAGATAGATAGATGATAAATAGATAGATAGATAGATAGATAGATAGATAGATAGATAGATACAGATAGATAGATAGATAGATTAGATAGATAGATAGATAGATAGATAGATAGATAGATAGATAGATGATAGATAGATGATAGATAGATAGAGGATAGATAGATAGATAGATAGATACATAGATACGTAGATATAGATATAGATAGATAGATAGATAGATTATAGACAGATGATAAATAGATAGATATAGATACATAGATATAGATATAGATAGATAGATTATAGATAGATGATAAATAGATGATAGATATAGATAGATAGATAGATAGATAGATAGATAGATAGATAGATAGATAGATAGATAGATGATAAATAGATGATAGATGATAGATGATAGCTAGATAGATAGGTGATAGATAGATACAGATATAGACAGATTATAGATAGATGATAGATAGATTATAGATAGATGATAGATAGATGATAGATAGATAAATAGATATAGGTAGATTATAGATAGATGATAAATAGATGATAGATAGATATAGATAGATTATAGATAGATGATAAATAGATAGATATAGATAGATAGATATAGATAGATAGATAGATAGATAGATAGATAGATAGATAGATAGATGATAGATAGATAAATAGATATAGATATAGATAGATTATAGATAGATGATAAATAGATGATAGATATAGATATAGATTATAGATAGATGATAGATATAGATAGATTATAGATAGATGATAAATAGATAGATAGACAGATATAGATAGATAGATTGATAGATGATAGATAGATAGATAGATAGATAGATAGATAGATAGATAGATAGATAGATAAATAGATAGATGATAGATAGATGGATGAAGAGCAGGTAGGAAGTCAGTGTCCTTGCCCCTGCCATGCAAAAAACCCCTGTCATTAACAAGAGTATAAAACCAGCTTCCCCACACCAAAAACCTGAATTTGAAATAACTTCATGTGGTAATTTAGGAAGGCAGAAGAACACGCTGAGAAGAACAGCTCTTCCCACCACAGGAGATGCTGGGTTCCCTTTTCTCTCCGACTTCAGGTTGCTGCAGCCAGATAAAAGCAGAGTGGAGACAGCAAATATAATAGCTAGCAGATTCTATAAATGTTTTTTTTATTCTGAAGTGGGCAGAAACCACAACTTTTCAAACCTTCAGGGGAAGCGACGGGTCCTGGAAGAGCAAGTGCCAAGGCTGGGGCTGGGTCCTGTTCCTCGCAGGAGGGGCACAGCCAGCCCTTCTGAGTCTGAGGAGAGAAACAGTGCCAGGCACCTCCCTGGCTCCTGCAGCATCCCTGAGCTCTGGGCACAGCTGCCAGCAGAACTGCTGATTGCCCTCCTTGCAACCACCTTGAGAGGAGCAGTGGGTTTGTGTTTGCAGACCAGCTGTGGGGCTGCTGGTGGGTAAAACCAGCACTGGGAGAGGAAAGAAACCATGGGAAGGATTCCACTGAGTGATCAATGCAAAAAGAGATTTGCTTTTACAGATAAACTCTGGGTTTGCTGAGAAATTAAATTAGACATTGAGAGATGAAAGAAACAGTGGGGAGGAAAAACCCCTAAATTCCACAAGAATTAAACATTAAAAGGGAGGGTTGTGCATTAGAGGGAAATCTCTGGGATCAGGAGTTCTGGGAAGTCTGAACCTCTCCAGTCCCTCAGCCAAGGGGGAAAGAGAGAAGGGAAATGTGGCTGGAAATTGGGATAAGAAGGAGGCTGCACCTCCAAAAATGTGAGAGACCCCAGGGGAATGCCCCATGGCCTCTGCCTTGGTTGGAATAAAGGCAAAGGGCTCCTCTGTCTGCTGTTTGGACACAAACCCCTGGAGTTTGTGGGTTGATTTCCCTGACAATTTCCTCCCAATACAGGCAAGATTTTGCCCAGGCAACCTTCTTTCCTCAGTGGTCTGGTGGTTCCTTTCACTGCTTTCTGTGGGTATTTAATCTCATTTCCATAACAGACTCCTTCCTTCAAGCAATATCACAGGAGCACAGAATGTGTGCCAGCATTTGCTGAAGTCCATCGAGGTTTTTTAGCACTCACATTTTAATAGTCTGTATTTACACTCCATTTTTTTTCCCTCTTTCTCCACCAGTTTTTCCCAATGTTGCATATGAAAGGAATTTCTCCATATTTTCAACTTTCTTTTACATTTCAAAGAAGGAGAAAAAACCCAAAAATTGCTGATGGTTCACTGACATCTAAGTTCCCAGCTCCCTGGTGCAGCCACATTTTATTGAATGTCACTTGAGGAGCCAGAGGGATCAGCAGACCAGAGGGATGAGATCAGAAGGCTCTGACATCCAAATGAACCTGTTACTCAACCCCTCTGACAAAATAAGATTTTATCTCACTGAAGTCAAGGGAGAAGAGCAGTAGGGCAGAGTAATTATGTCGACTCTTCTTTCCCAGCAGCATCCCAATGAAGCTGAGTTCTGCTGTTGTTCTTGTGAGTCATTCCTGGGATGTTTGGACCAAAACACTGCTGACCTGCATCAGGAGAACCAGCAGTTAGAAACAGCAGCAAACATATTGCAGCTCTGGCAATTGCTAAGAAAGGAACAGCTTTTTGCTTTGAAGTAAAAATTCTGCACGTTTATAATCTGCTGTACAGAAATGAAAAGCAAACAAACACAGGAAGTAATAGAAAAATAGACAGAGAGCATGTTCAGATGCTCAGCTGAAATTTACCAAGCAGGCAAAGTTAATTAGGCACACAAACACTGAAAAGCTAATATTTTAGTTTGTCAAGCCAGGAAGACAACAACAATAGATATAAATGATATTTAAAAAAACCAAAAAAAAACCAAAGAAACAAACAAAAAAAACCACCAAAAAAATCTAGAATTATTAAACTAAAATTATTCTATCCCTCTATTTCCTGGGCCAGGTCCCTTGTGCATTAACATGGAGTTATGCATTGCCTGAAAACACAAATAATTAAAACTTTAGGGAAAAGGGGATAGATTTGAAGGATAAGTCTGAGCTTAGGGAGGAGCACTGCATGTACCACAGCACCAGAGGAGGATAAATATGGGGATGGCTGATAATTGTGTTCCCCACTTCCTGTTTTTGCAGCAATGTTTCAGCCACTTGTGATTATTGGTGGAGGCAAAGAGGAGTCCCAGAATCAGATTTTCCTCACCTTGGGTCAGGGGAAAACCCTATCACAGGATCTGTCTGGATGGTTGCCACAACTCAGTGATGATCAAAACGCTTTGTCATGGTAAAACATGAAGGTAAAAGTGAGGGAAATGGGTAAAGGAAAGCCCTCCTGGCATCTGGTGGGCATCAGAAGAGAACCAGCAGTCTCTTGCAGCCAGCAGGGCCTGGCACACGAGTGCCGAATTCTACCTCATCCAGGTATTGGGAGAATTTTAAAGAGCCTCATGGCAGCTCACAGGTGATTTATGTCATCCCAGTCACGTGCACTGAGGTTTGGAGTCTCTGTTTTCCATCACCTGGAGGGTGTCACCCCTGCTCACCCGTGGTTTGGAGTGAGAGACTTTCCTGGTTTGGGTTTTATTTGTCACACACCAATCCAGGGCACTCGGTCTGGCTGGCTGCTTGGCAAAGGGGATGAACTGCACCAGAACCAAAGCAAGGGTGCAGAATGCCCGTGCTTCAGGGAACAAAGCACTTGCAAATTCGTGTCACCAGTATGTGATATCCTTTCCCAAACCCCATCCCCGCTCACACGCAGCACAAGCCTATTGCTCCATCAGAGAACACCCTCCTTTATAAATAACCTCCCACTTCAAAGGCTGACAAATTACTTTGATGCACTTTTAAAGTCGATTCTCCAGCGTTTTTGCCTGATGGGAAATCATTAAATAGCTCAGAGCACCTTGTTTGCATTTCCAGCTGGTGCCTCTGTGAGGAGGCTTTGGCCCCTTTGCCCTCTGAGATGCCACTGTCAGTATCGTCCACATCAAACAACCTCAGAGTAAACCAGAGGTCCACATGCCTGTATTTTTCCAGGGAAAGCTCAGATTCAGCTGTGGGGATCACCAAATCAATGAGAAATCGTGGCTAGGAGTCCTTTGTAATCAAGAAAGCAGAAGTGTCACGAAAGCACAGTAACCAGCCATTAATCATATCCCTTTGATAACCCTGACCCTGCTGGAGCACAGCATCTGTCTTGTGTTTTCTGTGGCTGGGAGCCAAACCTGGGATCAGGAAACAACTATTTCACTGGTCAGATGTGAACACAGCACAGCATGTTGACTTTATAACCACCCTATGAGCTCAGAGCATTTAATGGAACTGTCTTTTATTTGGCTCAGCCCCGTTTATTAATATTATCGGAGTGAGTAACTCAAATGATCACATATGAACCTGAGAGAGACATGTCTAGACAGACCCCAGAAGTGCCCACTCTCTTTTCCACAGCCAGGCAAAACCTGGAGCTTGCAGCTAGCAGAGCTGGGGGGGGCTGTTTGAGCTCCCACTGGAAGCACTCCCACCACTGCCTGTCAAGGTGGAACAGTAGCAGGCAAGGGCTCTCACCCGAGGGCCAGATGGTAAAAATTAGTGGCATTTATGCCAAATGAATGATTAGGGGGAGAGAGAAGTGATGATCAAAGGAGTCACATCACCAGAGGGGGAAAAAAGACCAAAACAGAATTAATTATTACAGTGGAAAGTGGAATTAGGGAGTAACCAGTAAATCCATCTAGGTTCACAGAGGCAGCTACCTCTGCTTGATAGCTCTGCCTGGGCAGCCCTGCTCTGCATCCTTTGCAACACAGCCAAGACCTGCCTGTCAGGGAGACCCAAAGCTTGTGCTCCCCTGGCAGCTCCTCCCTCTCCTGTGTGGAACTTGTCCTTGCACCATTCCTGTTGTTCTTGGCACTTGGTGATGCAGGAACAAGCTGTGCCTTGAGAGACCAAGGCTGCAGGATGGCAGCAGCTGCTGTCGGCTGGAGTGGCACTGGGGACAAAGGGAAGTGAGGAGAGATGGGGAATCAAAGCCCAGTTTGGTGTCCCAGGTGGGGTCTGTCACACAGGGATGTGGCTGTCCCTGCATCCCTGGCAGTGCCCAAGGCCAGGAGGGACTTTGGGGCTTGGTGAGAGGTGTCCCTGCCATGGCAGGGCTGGCACTGGGATGGGCTTTAACCCAAACCCCTCTGTGACCCCACAGGTCTGTGGTTTTATTCACCTTGTCAGGAAAATCAGCCCACAAACAGCAGGGGTTTGTGTCCAAACAGCAGACAGAGGAGCCCTTTGCCTTTATTCCAACCAAGGCAGAGGCCATGGGGCATTCCCTGGGGTCTCTCTCATTTTTGGAGGTGCAGCCTCCTTCTTATCCCAATTCCCAGCCACATTTCCCTTCTCTCTTTCCCCTTGGCTGAGGGACTGGAGAGGTTCAGACTTCCCAGAACTCCTGATCCCAAAGATTTCCCTCTAATGCACAACCCTCCCTTTTCATTTTTAATTCTTGTGGAATGTAGGGGGTTTTCTTCCCCACTCTTTCTTTCACCTTTCAATGTCTAATTTAATTTCTCAGCAAACCCAAAGTTTATCTGTAAAAGCAAATCTCTTTTTGCATTGATCACTCAGTGGAATCCTTCCCATGGTTTCATTCCTCTCCCAGTGCTGGTTTTACCCACCAGCAGCCCCACAGCTGGTCTGTAAACACAAATCCACTGCTCCTCTCAACTCTGTGCCATTCAAGCTGAGTTTGCTGAACAGAACTGCCCCTCAGTCAAAGGAAAAAGCTGGGCTCAGGCCCCAAAACCAGCTCCTCTCACCTGGGAGTAATTTTCCCCTCGTCCCCACTGGCAAACAAGGACCTGGGTAAGTAGATGAGGTTCTCACCTTCATTTTGAGAAGGCTGAACTCCAGACATTACAAATCTCAGCTTAAACAGAAGTTAACTGAGTGAAACTTGGCTTTACTGTGAGCTCAAACAGACAGAAGCCAAGGCCTAGACATTTACAGGCTGGCTGCACCATGTATTTTGAGCACTTTCATTTATTTCACACAGGATTTAGTTGTTCATGCTTGAACATAATATGGCTATTAGAGTAAAAATGGAGATTTGAGAAAACAAACACATCTTGCAAACAGTTGAACCAGGACCAGCTCCTTCACCCCTGATGCCTAAAACAGGCTGCTAAACTCTCCCTGAATAGTCACTCCTGCCTTTGTCTGTCTTCCTCTGATTTCCTTGTCTCTCTTTCCCATCCAACAAATAATAACACAGGTGCCTCCCTGAAATGTGCATTGCCTCGAGCAGAGAGAGGAGCTAGCACCTGGGAGCCCTTGTGCTGCCAGCACTGCTCTGTGCAGCCCCTCCAGTGCTGCCAAATCCACACCAGAACCACCCTCACACATCACACTTGTCCTCTCTCAAATATGACAAACGTTTAAGCATGTAATTAATTGGTTTGTGGTGAGTGAGCTCTAAGCATTCTCCTGGGCCCTGCTGGGGGACAGCTCTGGTGAGCAGAGGAGGAAATAATTCTGGTTCTGCAGCCTATTGCTCTGGGGAGCAAAGGAAAAGAAAAAATTATTCCTTCTAATTGTAGATTAATCCACGGGAAGAGGGGAAAGGAAGGGAGGGAGGAAGGGAAGGGAGAAAGGAAGGAAGAAAGAGAGGGAGGGAGGGAGGGAGGAAGGAAAAGAGAAAGAAAGAAGAAGAAAAGAAAGAAAGAAAGAAAGAAAGAAAAAGAAAGAAAGAAAGAAAGAAAGAAAGAAAGAAAGAAAGAAAGAAAGAAAGAAAGAAAGAAAGAAAGAAAGAAAGAAAGAAAGAAAGAAAGAAAGAAAGAAAGAAAGAAAGAAAGAAAAAGAGAGGGAGGAAGGAAGGAAGGAAAAGAAAGAAAGAAAGGAAGGAAGAAAGGAAGAAAGGAAGAAAGAAAGGAAGAAAGGCTGATATGGCATGCACAAAAAAAGAAAACCAGTTCAGTCCATCACCCCCACAGGTAGTTATGTCACTCTGTACTACATTTTTTTCTGTAGGATCTACCAACTGACTCCCTTTGGTGCTATTTTGCAAACATTTAAGATCCTGAAGGACCTAGCAGAAACTAGAAATCTCAAGGTAAGCATTATTTTTATTTACAGCACTATGTTTGAGAGCTTTGTTCCTTCCTTCTCCAGCTGCACCCAGCTCCCCACAGGCCACCAGCAGTGGGACAAAGAGCTTGGAAAGCAAACACCAGAAGGGCATTGAGATAAAATCTGCAGAGTGGGAGCCCACGGCTCCTGCAGCCTGTCAGCATCCAGCCTGACAGCACTCAGGTGTGCACCTCACCTGCCACCCTCCCCTGGCTCAGCAGCCTGTCAGCAGAAGCTGTCTGCCAGGAGAGTGGGAATCAGAAAGCAGCTGGGCTTTTTTTATTTTTTTAAATATTTTTTTTTCCTTTCTTTTCAGCTTAGACAAGGGTATAATTATCCAGATGTTCATTGCTGGGATTTGTTGTGGGCTTTTTTTCTTCCCTCAGCAGAAGCAGGCTCTGAATTCCTCATGAACCCAAGTGGCAAAGGGGATCTGGAGTGGGAGAACACACACAAATACGTGAAAAAAAAAAAAGGCAACAAAAAACCAAAACCAAACAACAACAACCAAAAAACCCCCAAATCCAAACAAAAAATAAGAACACAAAAAAACCAAAAAAGACCCAAAAAACCCAAAAATCAGCAAACAAAACAAACAAAAAAAAAAAAGAAGGAAAAAAAAGAAAAAATAAGGGAAAAAAACCCCAAAATAACAAAAAAAACCAAACAAAAAAAAAAGCCCAAAAGAGACAAAAAACAAACAAACAAAAACCAAATTTAAAAAAAAACAACAAAAAAGAACCACAAAAAAGCCCCAAACAAACAAAAAAAACCATCCCTGGGGCCACACTGAAGGACCCCACTTCAAAATCAGCAGAGAGCAAGTAGCAGAAAGAAAGTTAGGTAGGTAAAATGGATTATTTTAAACATTCCAGCATTTTTTATATTTTTTTTCTAGCATTCATTGGTACAGGAAATCTCCAGAGTGTTTCTCTGACTGACAACAAAAGGAAGTACTGAAACACTAAAGGTTTTTTGAGATGGAGCAAGCCTCTCCTGGGCACGTGGAGCAGGGACAGAGACCTCAGGGCAGTGAGGAAAGTGCCAGAGCTGGGGAGAACACCAATCCCTGCTTGTAGGATCAGAGCATCCTTAAGGTGGGGAAAGACCTCCAAGCTCACTGGGACCAAGAAAGAGCAGAAAAGGGGCAGGAGGCCACTTGAGGAAGCACAAGGCATGGCCTGTGCAATTAGCCTTTGCTCAGAGAGTGGTTTAACGAGGACAGGTCTTTAACTGAAACTCCTTTTCCAGCCAACCTGAGAAATTTCCCTTTTGGCTCTCCCTGTGCCCTCCTTTTGTCTGAGCAGAGGGAAGTGCAGGTGATCAGGAGCTGCTCTGCTCTGGGCTGCACTTTGAGCAAACATCTCCTGAACAGCTGAGGATGGAGGGAAGAGGAGGAGGGCAGAGCAAGAAAAACCAGCTCAGAATTATTCTGCTGCAAAGTATATGGTTCCTCCTGTTTTTTTAAAAGACAGAAAATCAAATTGTAATTTCACATTAACACAAAATACTAAAATTTAGGTTTAAAATGACCTCGAAGTGCCTTTCCAGAGCTTCCACAAGGCTTTGTTTGTCCAATGTGTCCTTTCAGCACACATATTCAGATGCTGATGGACAAGCAAAATGAACATAAGGGCTTCAAGCTCTGCAATTCCCAGCTCACATCCCTTTCCCCATAGTCAACCCTCTTGACAGCTGCCTCAGCTGGCAGCAAAACATGTATAAATAGAGGCAGAGTTGATTTGGGGTATCTCTGTTAGAATTCACAGAGCCTGGCACTGGGTGTCTGGGCAGCACAGCTGCTGCCAGCTGACACCTCTGCCTGCCATCACCTTTATTTCGTGGGGTAAGAGGCACAATCATACCCTTGGTGTGAGTGTCCTGCCTGCTTTGTTACTCTGGGCATTTCCAAGGGTCTCTTGGACATTCCAGGCAGGCCTGGAGACCCTTGGTTTTGGTTAAAATGCATTATTTACTTTTCTGTGCTGAGCATCTTCACACAGCAGAACCAATCTGAACCTGAACTGTTACCTCTAGCCTGTCATAACTCCTGTAATTCCCATATTCATGTCACTGCTCTCCAGTCACTCACAGTCAGCACATTGCAGTTAAAGCCAGAAGTTGTTTTTCAGTTTTCTTGCAGTGAGAAATTCTGAGCCCTTTTTTCTACTTGCCACATTTGCTGCCTTGTTTGCCTGTGCTCTCTTTGTGCTGGGTACATACATCTTCTTCTTTGGGGTGGGTTTGTCCTTTGCTCTGAGCCACAAAACCCCTTGTAACTAACACACCCTTTGCTCCTTGGTCAGCCAGTCAGGCTGCCTCACCAATTCCTTTTTTCCAGATCAAAACTTGCTTCCATCTCTATTCCTTCTTCAGACTCCACATTCCAAAATCTTTCTGCCAAGCACACATAGCTGTGAGACTTTCTTGTCAAACTTTCATCCTTCCCAACACAGACAAGCTGTGTGCTCAAGGAAACCTGCAGGGGCTCCAGGGAGCACTGGATTTCAGGGATGTCCTGGAATGCTTCCTGCTAAAACTGCCCCTGCCCTCACTGCAGGGATGGAGCAGCAGTAAAACCCAGCCAGGAGGCAGGCAGGAGTGACTGCCAGTCCCCAGGCACACACAGGGGTGCAGGTGCACAGGTAAGTGAGCAGACAGGCAGGTAGACCCAGACACACATAGAGGGAGAGAGATGCACAAGGAATTTTGAGGATCATTTACAAGTGATCAGATGATGCATTGTTCACAGGGGTCCCAGGATGAGGGAAGAGATGAGAAAGTTGACTCCATGTTTCAGAAGGCTGATTGATTATTTTATGATATATATTATGTTAAACTATACTAAAAGAAGAGAAGAAAGGATTTCATCCGAAGGCTGGCTAAGAATAGAAAAGGAATGAATAACAAAGGTTTGTCTGTGACTGAGACAGTCTGGACAGCTGGGCTGGGATTGGCCATTAATGAGAAACAACCACAGAGACCAATCCCAGATCCACCTGGTGCATTCCACAGCAGCAGATAAGAATTGTTTACAGTTTGTTCCTGAGGTCTCTCAGCTTCTCAGGAGGGAAACATCCTAAGGAAAGGATTTTCCATAAAACATGTCAGTGACAATCAGAAGCATCTGGCAACCCCCAGAAAGATTCATTTTTTCTTCCCTCCCTCTCACAGAAGCCAAAACCTGTTGAACAGCTCTTCACCCCCAGTGAAACAGAGGCTGGGTCCTTCTCTTCTCACCTTGGTTCATTTGCAGGAGTCAGGGAATAAAGCCACAGGTGTGAGAAACTGAGATTAATCCACCTCAGAGGTGCCCATTCCATAGTTTTACCTGCCACATCCAGGGCAGGTGAGATGATGTCCTGAAGGAATTCTGTTTGACTGCTCCTGGAGGGCAGAGAGTCCCAAATCTGACGTGGGGCTGCAGGGCTGATCCACAGCAAACCCCTGCACCTGTGCATCGTCCCACCAGCTCCACTGCTGCTGCCAAATTCTGGATAAATTTTAAAAAAACCTTTCCAAAAATGCCCCAGGTTCTTTCTGCCTTCTTCCTCTTTCTGAAGAGGGTGGCAGCTGCCTGAGTGTGAGCCCCAGTGAATAATCCTTGGATGGGGAGCTCAGGAGACTCATCCTGGTGATGATTCATGTATGCAGGAGCACACAGTGAGCCTGGTGTGTTCCTTACACGTTTTGTCTTCTCAGAGGCTGACATTTCATCTTTTTCTCTTTTTTTTCCCACAATAAATCATCTTCTGAGTCGAACTGAGGATTTTCCTCTAAACATCAGAGATGACAATGATGCATTTCCACACAAGTGGATTATAGAGCTGTCAGCCCCAGCTCTGCTCCCCAGTCTCTATTCCTGTCAGCAGTGGCTGGCTGTGGAAATTTCAGCCTGGAAACCGCTCTGGTGGTTTGATTGGTGGTTTTCAGGCTGAAACTCACAGGTTTTTGGAAATCTGAAAAGGGAAAGGGAAGGAGGGAAAAGAGCATCCCCTTTTTTCTCCTGCTCTGTGGTCAGTCTGGAGGCACAGAGCAGGGCAGTCAGAGAAACTGAAATTACTAATTGCCTTCCACGACATAAACTGCATTTTTGTGCACCTTGGTGGGCTCAGTGCTGGGTGGATGCTGATACAACATTAATCCTCAGCAGACAGATTTAATCCCCTACCACCATCCTGTACAGTGCGTTTGCACTGTCAAGGCAGCGGCCCTACTGCTGCGTTTTTGCTTTTTTTGGGTTGCAGGAGAAGCCATAAAATCTGCTGCACAAAACAGTTCCAACCCCTGTGCTTCAGTCCAACCACAGCCTGCCGAACTCCAGCCCCACTGTGGCATTGTGTGTTTTTAGAATCGGTTATTCCTTTTGTAACTCAATAATGGTTCGGTCCTCGGCTCCCCCCCATGTGCTTCCCTCACAATGGTTTCTCCCTGTTGGAGCTGCCCCCCCCCCCTGCCTGTCACAGTAACCACGCCCCTAATCTCGAAAATTCTCTGTGTCAGTCATTCCTTAATTTGATGTATGATTTGCCCCTGGGGTTTTTCCCCTCCCCTGTGTGATCCTCAGTGGCTTAGCTGTAACCCACGCTCCTCCCTGGGTCCTTTCTGTTGGTAAGCTTTGTGTCTCCTCCTATCACACCCACTCCCTTTATCAGCGTCCCCCCGGGACCCCTCCTTTGGCACCCGTCCCTAGCACCGCCAGGGAAGAAGATTAAAAGATCCCTGGTACCTACACGGGTGTCCCTCCTCCTTCCTTTGCTTCGGTGCCTTGTAGCCAAGATCCCTGCCTGCACCACCCACGCCGCAGACGGTAACCACTGCCCAGGGTTCCGGAGGGAATCCGGGAGTGGCACTCGGTGTGGCCATCTTCAGCCAGGCTGGGGGCATCCGGCCAGGCTCCCGTACAGCCCCAGCGGCTGCGGGAGAGAGGCTACACCCCACCTCAAAAACTGGGCTGAACAACCTGGAAAACTCTGCTGAACAGGCCAAAAAGTGAGGTTTGGGAGGGGGGAGCAACAGCGCAGCCCGCCCTCCGCAGCCACACCAACTCCCCCAGCCCAAAGCAGGGAGTGGGATTTCGCCTCAGACAAGGCTGCACATAAACTCACCTGCTCGGTGTGTGTACCCCATGAAAGGCTTCACAACGAAGCAGGAGACAACATTCAGGTTGTTTGAAAGTAGTTTTTAAATGAGATAGAATCCAATTAAACCGTTTTCCCATTGAAGTAAAAATCCCAAAGGGGACAGTGAAGCCAGGAGCACGCAGTACCTTATGAAGGCCCAGAAATTTTCCTGCTATAAGGGATCTGACAAGCACCAAATGCTTAAAATGAGGATTTACAATCTGTTACACAGAGCCAGCATGGGTGATGTGCTGAAATTCTCTTAGTAATCACTAGATATTCAAGATTAATTTAAAACCTCAGGAGATTGTATAGTCTTGTCAGAAGCATCTGGCTCCACATGTTCTTTTTACAGGTGTGACCTTTAATTTCTCTGATTTTTTAGGCTTAGGAGCATCCCTAGGCAGTGAGCCCACAGGTGGGACGTGCTACTGGATAAAGAATTTATTTTTTGTGTGCAGAGTTAAATTCTTGCAGATTCAACATTTTATGTCTTCCCTCTTCTGTTACACAAAGGATAGAAAAGTGGCTGTCATCTCATCTGAACATCCCTCTCCAAACTGGTAGTCCTATTAAAACATTTCACAATTTATTTATTTATTCCTCTCTTTCTGTCACAATCTACCTCAGCCTCTCCAGTCCCTCATCACAGTGACAATTTTCCAAGTCCCCAGGCATTCTTGTCACTTTCTCCTCAACCACTTGTAATGTATAAAATTATGTCACTTGTCCCAGAGCCTCTGAGACACAGGAAAGAAATTATTGACAGGCTTGGTGAACCAGATTTTTAACTGTGTCCAGGTTTGCTTGCACCTCCTCCAGTAAATTTATTTGTCCTCTTCAGAAGATGTCAATTGTCTTTGTCAGCATAAGTTTTCCCACTGCAATGAGCTGCAGGAATTTAGAGTTACAGAATTTTTTTTTCATTAAGTTTGTCCGTCTGATCCCCAGGATGGGGGATCAGATGGACAAAAAAAACCCAAAAAGGATGCATTCCTCTCAATTATTCATGTGGGGTTAAAAATACCTCAGCAGGTAAAACACAATTTTTCATTTCAGCAGGTGAAGTCCAGCACGTGTTACACATCCATGTAAGAGCTTTTCCTGTATCATGGAACCGTGGAATGGTTTGGGCTGGAAGGGAGCTCAAAGATCACCCAGCTCCAGCTCCCTCATCCCTGAGGGATTAGGGATTCACTCCTGAATTCACTGAGTCAGCTCCTCTGAGTTTCCCTCTCTCCCAAGCCCAAAACGTATGACCAAAAGGCAAACCTACACCAGACAGAAGGAACAGACAAATGTTTTGTTCACTCCTGCTGTGCAATGTGTTGTTTTAAAGCCCCTCCACAGAATCCCAGCACTCTTGGCTGGAAGGGAATTTTGTCTCTCCAGCCCAGCCCTGCTCCAAGGCTCTGCCAGCATCTCCACACCAGCTCCAAAGTGGATTTGACCCCCTTCCACCTCTTCCATCCCCACGGAAGGAGATCCCTCTGGGTAACCCACGACAATTCTGAGAGACCCTCCTGGAGGAGAAAACCTTCCTGAGCCCAGCCCGGGGTGTCTGAAAAGAGAGAAGAAAACCTTCCAAACCCCAGGGTGTTTGTTCCCTCTCGTCTTCTCTGCAGGGCTGCACCCTCAGGATCCTCCTCAGGAAACACCTCCAGGTGACCCCAGTTTTCCCAGGGGGACCTGGACATCTCTTATCACCTGAGAGATTGATGCCTTTTTCCCAAGCTGGAAATGAAACTCAGGACAGTTCTAGTCAGCAGGTATTATAAAAGTGGACCTTTATTTGGAGGCCTTCAGGGGCAGTTATGGAAAGATGTCTACAGCAGCCCACCCCCACAGGGGTGAGGACATTTTAGAGGTGTCAGGAAATCAGTGTCATTGATAAAAGCACCAATTAGGAGGACAAGTGGGGATGGAATCCCCCCAGGTCCAGCCCCTGCTCGGGAGCCCTCCCTTGGCACTGGCTGCACTTATTCCATGAAATGTGTCTCCAAGAGCTGCTCTCCACCTTGGGAGCCAGGAAAGAACCAAGATAGCACAGGGGGTCTGTACCCCTGGGGCTTGGAGCTCTGGAATTTTCTTATTCTTTAGGGAAAGGGCTAAACAGAAGGCCTTTCCCTAAACAAAAAGTAGATTTATGAATGATAAATGTTCCAGAACTACCACCATGGGGTGAAATAGGGGAAAATTACTGGGAAAACTGGTTGTGAATAGAATAGGCTACAAAGCTACAAATAAATGTGTGAGGAATACAGAGAACAGAAAAGAAGGGAAAAGAAGGGAAAAGAAAAGAAAAAAGAAAAGGAAAAGGAAAAGGAAAAGGAAAAGGAAAAGGAAAAGGAAAAGGAAAAGGAAAAGGAAAAGGAAAAGGAAAAGGAAAAGGAAAAGGAAAAGGAAAAGGAAAAGGGAAAGGAAGGGAAGGGAAAGGAAAAGGGAAAGGGAAGGGAAGGGAAGGGAAGGGAAGGGAAGGGAAGGGAAGGGAAGGGAAGGGAAGGGAAGGGAAGGGAAGGGAAGGGAAGGGAAAGGGAAAGGGAAAGGGAAAGGGAAAGGGAAAGGGAAAGGGAAAGGGAAAGGGAAAGGGAAAGGGAAAGGGAAAGGGAAAGGGAAAGGGAAGGGAGAAGGGGAAGGGAAGGGAAAGGGAAGGGGAAGGGAAGGGGAAGGGGAAGGGAAGGGAAGAAAAGGAAAGGAAGGAAGGGGAAGGGGAAGGGGAAGGGAAGAAAAAAAAAAGGGAAGGGAAGAAAAAAAAAAGGGAAGGGAAGAAAAGGAAAGGAAAGAGGAGAAAAGAAAAGAAAAGAAAAGAAAAGAAAAGAAAAGAAAAGAAAAGAAAAGAAAAGAAAAGAAAAGAAAAGAAAAGAAAAGAAAAGAAAAGAAAAGAAAAGAAAAGAAAAGAGAAAAGAAAAAAGAAAAGAAAAGAAAAGATAAGATAAGATAAGATAAGAAAAGAAAAGAAGGAAAAAAGAAAAAAGAAAAAAGAAAAGAAGGCCAAAGCTAAATGTTATCAGTGGAGTGACCACCTCTGGTCTGGAGCTGACATGAAGCCATCAGGAGTCACAGCTGCTGCCTTGACAACCCCAGTCTTCCTTCTGGTCATTATTAATGAGAACAGTTGGGCTGTTAATTGCAGCCTCTCCAGAGGTGACATCACTGCAGTTTCCAGTGCCATTTCTTCCTCCACCAAAAAAACAGCACAACAGCTCCTAGGCTGAAAGATTCAGAGCAGCTACAAAAACAAAATACTGACAAGTGAAAACACTAAAATAGATGTACAACCACACGGATGGATTTTTCCCATGAAAGATGAAGCAGAAAAATAAATCTGGAAAAGGGTTTGGAAGAAATCTCCTGTGATTTTTTTTTCTTTTTTTTTACTACACCCCCCCCACCTTTTTTCTAATGACAAAATTTTCCTCAGGATTCACCAATGTGAAAAGCTTCTAGCCAAGCTCATCAAATAGTACAGTCCCTGATGTTCCTAGGGGGAAAAAACAGGAAGAAAACAAAAACCCTTAAAACTCAAGGAGCAGCCATTATTACGTTTTGCTTAGTGGCCAAAGCAGCTCCTATCAGGGGATAAAAACATTTACTTTTCATTCCTGGAGCCTGTAAGGAGCCATGCTCATGCACCTCCTGCTCCCTGGGTGAGCCACCATCCCTGGCTGGGCTGGCTCTCCAAACCAAGGGATGGGACTGTTTTTGGGTTGAGATTGAGAGGAATGGCAGGTTTGTGTTTACAGACCAGCTGTGGGGCTGCTGGTAAATAAAACCAGCATTGGGAGAGGAAAGAAACCATGGGAAGGATTCCACTGAGTGATCAATGCAAAAAGAGATTTGGTATTACAGATAAACTTTGGGTTGGCTGAGAAATGAAATTAGACATTGAAAGATGAAAGAAACAATGGGGAAGAAAAACCCCTACATTCCATAAGAATTAAACATTAAAAGGGAGCGTTGTACATTAGAGGGAAATCTCTGGGATCAGGTGTTCTGGGAAGTCTGAACCTCTCCAGTCCCTCAGCCAAGGGGAAAGAGAGAAGGGAAATGTGATTGGGAATTGGGATAAGAAGGAGGCTGCACCTCCAAAAATGTGAGAGACCCCAGGGAATGCCCCATGGCCTTTGCCTTGGTTGGAATAAAGGCAAAGGGCTCCTCTGCCTGCTGTTTGGACACAAACCCCTGCTGTTGGTGGGTTGATTTTCCTGACAAGATCAATATATTGTTTAGACAAACATTACTCTCAGAGGCTGTGACATTTCAAAGGAGTAAGCTGTTGGTCATAGTTTAAGATTAGTCACAAGTGTCTTTGTTATAAGGCAATACAAAACTTTTTAATGTAATGAATAGGTTTTTGAGGTTTATTTTGCTTCTTTGACTTACCACTCTTCCTCAATTTTGTTGTACTGTGGATACTTTTATCTGATGAGCTTCTGTTTTACGTACACATAAATGCTTCTGTTATAACCTCTAAACCTTTGGCTTATTCACCACCAGAGGTGACCCAGCTGTGCCAGCTGCTGTCTGGGGCTTAGGGAGAGCACTGAGGATCCCCAGCTCCATCCTGTCTGGGCAGTTTCAGAGATGCCAAAAGTCTCCCTTGCTCCCTGGCAGTTGTGGCTTATTGTCCTTGTACTAATGTGATGTAACCCCAGTTAAAAATGCCACAAATATTTTGCATTTCAATATTTTATTCACAAGTCCATGACACCACTAGAACCACCTCCACCTTCCCTTTTGCACCCTGTTTTCCTTGATTTCATCCCAGATGTGTTCAACATGGAGAACCATGGAAGATGGCTTGAGTTTTTTTCTCAAGTCCAGCAGTGGCTGGGGGGAGGCAGAGCCAGCCACCATCAGCATGTAGCTGGCAGATTTAAACTATTCTTGATGTCACTTGTGTTTGCCTCATCAGCAAAATTACAACCCACTTAAGGAAAGATTTCTGTCCTCTTCTTTGCTTAATCTCTGTTCTATTATTTTAGCATGAAAGTCAGCTGCAGAAGAAAGTGTTTAAATGTGCTATTACAGAAACTGCCTTCAATTTTCACTGCCACTCCTAGTCACCAAAGTGAAACAAAATGCCCAAACCTGGTTTCATGTATATTTTTCATTTTCGTGACTCAATTGCAGCATTTTTTATGATTTAACTTTAATGACTCAATTGAAGCTTTTTTGGTGGGTTTTTTTTGGTTTTTTTTTTTTTTTTCCAATTTAGCTTGGAAGTGAAAAATTACTTCCAAGGGCACGAAAAAGTCACAAGGAAAAGCTGAAAGGACTGGAAGGACAGTGCTTCTAATGGAAGGATCATCACAGTCCAAGCCCTATTAAAGGGCAGATGAAAAACACCAAGGTCACTCAGATGGAGGAGATTTAGATGCAGCCATTCCTCCCACAACCACCTTTATTCCATGTTCTCTGATGTCTCCTGTAATTTGGTAAAAGACAGAAATGTTGCTAGCTATTAATCGTGAGGAGAGGGATTCATTGACATTTCCGACACGTTTTAAATAGAAACAGCATCTGCAGGCAGATTTTGCTGTCAGTTACAATCCTGGAATTCAGAGTCAGGGAAACTACTGTCATCTCTCTCAGCTTCAGCCCAGGAAGGAGCAGAAACTCATCCAAAATAACATGCAAAGTATTATTTTTGACGTTCAATATCATCTTGCTTCACCAGCAGCTTCAATCTAATTAATTCAGACTGGCACAAACCAAAAGAATGGGACAGCTACAGAGGTCACACCTCAAAACAAAAGCCATGACCCTCAACACTTCTCATTTGTTGTTACTGTTACCCATAAATGGGCTTTTGTTCACTAAAGCTGTTAGATAATCACAGCAATATACACAATTGTATGAAGTAAAGGAATTAATTAAATTCCTCCACATGTTGTCCTTCCTTTGCTATCAACATTCTGCTGTTTGGAGCAGAAATCAGTGCCCTGTGATCCAGGATAAATCAATACAGGGGAGCTGTAGGGATCTACTTCCATCAGCGTGGAAACAATTGGCTAAATGCAGTCAAATAAACAACTTTGGGTTATAATTATAACTTAAACAGAGATAAGAGCTCTGTTTTCTTAGGCACTGGAAAAGCACATAACAGTCTTCCTCCTAAAAGCTCTATTATTCCAGTCAAGGGAAGACTATTTATTGACTTAACATTTATTTCTGATTTAACATGTGCCAAAAGACAGCAAATGTAAACCAATTTGAGAGAGTCCACAAAAGGCAATTGAATTAGGATCAGTGCCCTCTGGCTGAGTCAGCTGGATTGGTCCAGAGCTTTCCCCTGAAAAGTGTCACAGCTGAAATTAACTGCAGGCCCTTTCAAGGTCCCCAGGTTCTGCATTCATTTCCAGGAACGTTCAAGAAAGCTGCAAGCGCTTGGTTTCTTCTCCTTCTGGATGCATTTTATCCCAGAGGCATGGAACAGGGCCTCCAAACATCTCTGAATCCAATTTCTGTGGGACAGGGAGCCTCCATGAGATCTCCCAGCACCCTGTCCAGCCACACCTGGGAAGCTCCCAGTGAGGAGGTGTCCTCTGTTTGGGCCTCTCCAGAGATGAGTGTAAGAGCCTGAATGAGGGATGTGGGACTCCAGGGGCTCTCTAAAATGCAGTTTATTCCATCCAAGAGTGACAGCAGCCCAGGGCTGTGGGTGGCAGAGCTGTGCCCACAGCTGTCAGCTCCAGCTGCAGGCAGGCCTGGAGACCCTTTGGGGTTGGTTACAATGCATTATTTACTTTTCTGTGCTGAGCATCTTCACACAGCAGAACCAATCTGAACCTGAACTATTGCCTATAGCCTGTCATAACTCCTGTAATTCCCATATTCATGGCACTGCTCTCCAATCACTCACAGAACATTACAGTTAAAGCCAGAAGTTGTTTTTCAGTTTTCTTGCATTGGGAAATTCTGAGCCCTTTTTTCTACTTGCCACATTTGCTGCCTTGTTTGCCTGTGCTCTCTTTGTGCTGGGTACAAACATCTTCTTGTTTAGGGTGGGTTTATCCTCTGCTCTGAGCCACAAAACCCCTTCTAACTAACACACCCTTTGCCTCCTTGGTCAGCCAGTCAGGCTGGCTCAGCAATTCTTTTCTTCCAGATCAAAACTTGCTTCCATCTCTATTCCTTCTTCAGACTCCACATTCCAAAATCTTTCTGCCAAGCACACATAGCTGTGAGACTTTCCTGTCAAACTCTCAGCCTTCTCAACAGATGAGAGTTTCTGGGGTTTCCTCCCCAGAAGAAAGCTCAATTTAGAGTCCAGACCCCAGTGAGAACACCAGTGAGGGACTCCCAAACAGACATCCCTTTCCTAGGGACCAGGAAACCAGAGAGAACTTGTGGAGCTGGCTTTTTGTCCACCCAGAAAATCGAGTTTGAGAGCAGTCCAAAGGGATACGGGAGATGCACCAAGGTGTGTCTTGTGCTCCAGCCCCAGGTGAGCACCCAGTTGCCCTTGGTTTGGCACTCCTGTTGTTGTTTTGTGTCTTTTGGGGACAAAAACCTGCCTTAAAACACAAATTTTTTTTTTAATTTTTTTTTTTTTTTTTTTAATGCAGAGCAGGCTCTTTCTGGCAATGGAAGGGAAGGGAAGGAGAAGGGGAAGGGGAAGGGGAAGGGGAAGGGGAAGGGGAAGGGGAAGGGGAAGGGGAAGGGGAAGGGGAAGGGAACCCCCAAACCCTGCCCTCCCTGGGGGTTCCCCTCCTTGGCAGCCCAGGAGCTTCATCTCTCCCCCAGATTTCCAGACCTGGCTTTGGTAAGCCTGGAAGGGGCTCCCAGGAGAGATCTTTGTTTGCCTTCAGGCTCTGCTCTCAGGGATGCAGAAAACTCCTGACCCACAGCCAGCCCTTCCACCTGCCAGGAAAAACACCAATTTTGGGGCTGTGGGGGCCGGGTGCTGCTGCAGGGATGTGAGAGGAGGCACCACAGTGAAAAGCCCTTCTCACCCAGATTTGGGGACTGCCAAAAGCACCCTCCTCAATTCCACCTCTCTGGAAAAGGAGGGGTTTTTAACACCCAATTCCTTCTTTGCAAAGCTGCTCAGGCTGCTGTCTCACTTCCCTGGCCTCTCCCTGGCTCTTCTGAGCACCAGCCTGACGTCAGTCTCACTCTCTGAATAAATTCCTAAATTCCCACCAGACATCTGGAGACTTTCCCACTCTCCTATGGGAAGCCCTTTCCATCCAAGGACCTTCAGCTGGTCATTGACCACTGGGTTTACTTGATAATTTAAAAATTCTTGCAACACACTCAATTAGCTTTGAAAAAGTTCTTTTTTTTTTTTTTTTTTTGGTTGGGATTGGTTTGTTTGTTTGTTTGTTTTGTAACAATGACAAACTACTTCCTGAGCAAAACAATGAGATGTCAGCATATTCACAATATTTCAGCATTATGTGCTAAGCCATTTGTATCCACAATGATGCTTCTAGAAAAAAAAAAAAATAGTAGGCCAGCATAGTGCCAAGGCTACTTGGACTTATATTTTTTATTTTTCCTCTTTTTTCCTTTCTTCTTTTTTCTTTTTATTTATTTTCTTCTTTTTTTTTTTTTTCCCCTCCTTTTTCAAAATATTCCAGGCCTGGCTTAGTCTTGAGAAATGAGAACAATTTGCTTCTCAAGATGGGCAGTGAAAATAAACAAAGACAATATCCATCAGTCCTAAGAAGCACTGTCCTTCCTCTGAGAGGAGAACAACCCCATCAGAGCTGAGGGTGTTAGCAGTGCCTTTTCTCCTCTGTTCCAAACTCTTATCACCTCCCAGTTCTTGGAGCCTAAATCCTGGGGATAGATTTATTTTCCCCAAAGTTTAGGAAGTATCCATATCCTCCAGTTATCCTCTGATTTGCTAGGTACATTAAATCTTGTGAAGGCATCATGAAAATACATTAAAACCTGTCTTTTTCTACTTGGTACCTTATCTTACACAAAAGGAACAAATCCAACTAACCAACCCACTGGGGAATTGGGCCCACGAGCCAAGAGGAATTATGCTCTTTTGAAGAGTTCCATTTGGGAAAACCTTTCCAGAAAAAAAAAAAAAAGTGTTTGGGAGAAGTAATCATGAAAGGAAGAGAGAAGACTCAGCTCAACAATAGGAGCTGGATAATTCTCACAAAAGTTATTACTGATCCTTGCTTCCAGGGGAAAAATAGAGACAAAAAAATCCCCTCTGGATAAATTCAGCTTTCTGGAAAAGGGTTTGAACTTAACACTTCCATTTTAGTGATGTTTTGCTTTCCAGAGGAGATAAAGGATAATGACTGACTGAATGGCATGAAGTCTCCATGCTTATCCACACCTCTGGAGAACATGCTGGGCTCCACTTCCTTCCCTTCCCACATTTTCACCCTGACATAATCTTTCCCATGTGCTCCAAAAAAACCCTGAAGGTTTCTCTGGGTCTGGAGAGTAACCAAGTGCTCTCATGCCCTGGTGGTGTAAAAGCCAACTTGTGTCCAAGGGAGTTCTGCTGGAATTTGGGAGCAAACCCTGTCAGGCCTGATGGAACACCCCAGGAATCATCAGGCATCCCGAAATCAGCAGAGATCTGGGTGTTAGCTGAGCACCAGAGCAGCAGCCCTGGCACAGGGGCAGCACCTCAGCCCCTCCTGGGGCTCAGCCAAGCACCCAGGGGGCAGGAGCAGGTCCTGGCAGCCCAGAAGGTGTGGGGGATGGCCCCTTGTCATCCCTGTCACCTCGTCACCCTGCAGGCAGGAATGATGCTGAAGGTCAGGGAAAAGCTGGGAAAAGAGAGTTTCCTGTGGTGCCACAGCAGCCTTGGTGAGAGCACCAACATCAGCAGCATTTGGCATCTTTTGGGGAAAGAGGTCTGGTTTTGAGGTCTGGTTTGGTGTGATCCTGAGCTGGTGAGCTTTTAGCTTTTATATTTTTCAAGTCCTGTACTGCAGTAGTGGATAACTGCAAACTCCATGTGGAGTGGTGGTTGTTGTCCTCACATTTTGGTTAGACACAAACAATCCTTCCAGGCCTGAGAACCAAGGCATCATCACAGCCTCAGACCCAAAAAATACAAACAAAAGGGAGCTGTGGGAGGAGAAACTGGGGGTGAACGACTTCATTGCCTGAAGGTGAAATTGGAGGACTTGATGCCTTGGGAAGGCAGGCCTAGAATAGAGAGCTGACAGGGTTACAGAATAGAGCAGGGATCGATTCCAAGGATCTCCTCCATGGACCCACCTGGGGCAGCACCAGAGCCCAGCCAGGGCTGCACCCAAGATGAACCAAAATGGTCCCAAAATGAACCCAAATGGTCACAAAATGAACCCAAATGGTCACAAAATGAACCCAAAATGGTCACAAAATGAACCCAAGATGAACCAAAAAGGCCCCAAAATGCACGGCCGGGCACGGGGTCTCTCCCTGGGATCAGCTCTGCTCCATTTGCACCTTGCAGTTCATTGTCCCAGCCCAGCTTTAGCCCAGGCACTCCCACCCTGCTTGTTTTTCTCTCTCCAGCCCACGGGGTTTGTGCTCTTGGGCTGAGATTTGGCTCATTTGTCCTTGGTGCCCAGCTGGAGCAGGAATTGTTTTGTCTCCCTGCTCTGTGCACAGAGCTCACCATCCCCTCACGTGAAGCTCAGACCCACACACTAAAGCAGCACAGAATGAAAAATAGAAAAGCTACACCTGAGGCTGGAATTGGAAGATTAACCCCTGAAATGCAAACGGACCAAACTTACAATTGTGTGCAAAACTCATGACCATTGTCCATTTTGGGTGCAGCCCATGGGAGGTTTCTGACAGCCCAAGCTGTACCTATTGAAGGCGTTTAACAAACACCACTTTATTCTTTTAACCCTGTCCAGCCTGTGTTCCTGGCAGCCCCTCCAAGGCCTCCCTGTCACACCCCTGGCAGCCCCAGGATGGGGTCTGTGCTGGCCAGGAGGAGACAGGAGAGAAGCCAAGCAGCAGGAGCACTGCAGGACAGCTGAGGTTCCCACAGCCCCCAGCCCCTGCTCCCCAGGCACCCACAGCTCCTGAGAAAGCAGCCCCCAGCCTGGCTGGAAATGGAGCTGGTGACAAATGAGATCCTGGGACAGGAAATGTAAGGGCAGTGCTGGTGCCTCTGCGAGCTCCTTTGAACTGTGGAGACATTCAGTTCACATTTCAGGCACCATTTATTTCACTGCCATGTGTGGTTTTGTCTTCATTTGCTTTTCCTCGCTGAGCATCACCCTTGTAGTTAAACTATCAGTTCCTGGGGGATTTAGAATCAGAGGAAATGCAAGCATCTTTAAAAAAAAACATGCTAAAACTAGTGTATTTTTGCACTGGGTTCAGTATTGTAGCAATCCTCCTCTTTCTCTGCTCTCAGAAATGCAGGAGAAGGAAAGGCAAAGAGGAAACTGCCTCATATCCCTGGGAGTGGGGTAAATCTATCACAACAAAGGGTCATGGTCACCACTTTCACTTCTGGAAGAAGAATTCCATTGCTTTTCCTGTGCAAGCCATGGCTCTTCATGTCTGCGTTGATGAAAAAACCTTGCCCTCAGGCTGCAGGAGCACTGTTATTCACCCTGGGGGAACATGGGATGCTGAAATGCTCTGGTTTTATCCTAATTTAGAGGATGTGAAATGCAAGAAAGAGTGTTCACAGCGCAGGAATGATCCAGCGCTCTTTGTTTCTGTTTTCCCCAGGCTCCCTGCTCAGAGCTGGACACGTGGGGCAGAGTTCTGAATGTCTCTGTCCACAGCCATCTTAGAAACCTCCATTTGTGACAAAATCCTTTAAAGGAAACAGCCAAGGCCACAGCGTGGGGGAAGGTTGGCACCACCCAGTGCTGCTCCACAAGCCTTCCCAAAAATCTGAATCCAATTTCCAGGATGCTGGATGGTGACAATGCACCAGCAGCTTCATAAGCTTTTTTTTCTTTTTTTTTTTTTTGTTTTCCATCCAGGAGCTGGCTGGCTGGGATTTTGGATGGGAATTAAAACAACCCAGCTCCCTCTTGCTGCTTGCTCATTGTTCAGGGGCTGCTCCCCGTTTGCCCAGCCCAGGGAGCTATTGTTCCAGGGGGGCACTGCAAACCCTGTCAGCACAAACTCAAACCACACTGCAGGCAGCACAGGGCTCTGTGTGACCCACAGCAAAGCCCTGGGCTCCAGCAGCACAGCAGAGGGACCTGCCCTGCTCATTCTGCCTGCACACATTGCTCACTCTCTTCCACCACCAGGACACTGTCTGCCCTGTTCTTCATTTATTTACAAGGAGGATGCTGCAGCATGAAATGTGTCTTGGTGCTGGCTCTGTCAGGGTTGTGATGCCTTGTGCAGGCTGCCCTGGAGCAGGGGCTGGACAGAGTCCCAGAATAGAGCAGGGATTGATTCCAAGGATCTCCTCCATGGATGCACCTGGGGCAGCACCAGAGCCCAGCCAGGGCTGCACCCAAGATGAACCAAAATGGCCCCAAAATGGACACGGGGTCTCTCCCTGGGATCAGCTCTGCTCCATTTGCACCTTGCAGTTCATTGTCCCAGCCCAGCTTTAGCCCAGGCACTCCCACCCTGCTTGTTTTTCTCTCTCCAGCCCACGGGGTTTGTGCTCCTGGGCTGAGATTGGGATCATTTGTCCTTGGTGCCCAGCTGGAGCAGGAATTGTTTTGTCTCCCTGCTCTGTGCACAGAGCTCACCATCCCCTCACATGAAGCTCAGACCCACACACTAAAGCAGCACAGAATGTGAAAAATAGAAAAGCAAAAACCTGAGGCATCAGCCACAGGGTGCTCTGAGGGTTTCCACGCACTGGTTAAGGCAGCATTGTCCTGCTGAGTGCTGCCAGCAAGCACTCCCCTCTTTCCAGCCTCCAAACACAGGCTGTGGATGCCCTCTGCTGCTCCACTGCTGTCAGTTTAGGGGTTTTTTCCTGTTTCTGGAGATATCCTGTTGTTCCTGCCAAGATTAACCAGCTAGGTATCATTTTCATTCCTAATAAATGCAGGTGTGCTGTCAACGGGCTTCTGCAAATGTTGTGCAGGTGAGAAATCTATTAAAAGGCAGCAGAACAAAGTGCACATCACAGTTTAAATTGTAGGTTTTCTGCTTTGAAAAGCTGATGTGCTTGTGCTGGTATTTCAGCAGTCCCTGCAGTATCATGGAAAAGGAGAGGAGGGCATTCTAATAAAAATACCACTTGTTAAAAGCTCTAATTCCACCAGCTTTTACACACCACCCTGGGCTGGGAGCAGTGCAGAGCCAGCTCAGTGCTCTGACAGTGAGAGGGAAACCACAGCAGCCAGGGGAGCAGCTTGGTCTGACCCCCAAGGAGGGACAGCAGTGGGGAGAGAGCGTTAAAAAGTTTAATTTCTGTCCTCCCAGTGGATATGTGCAAAGAGAGCATCTCTGTGCAGCAGCAGGGGAGGCTGGCTCTGTGGGGTGATCCCAGCCCTGTCACCCTGTGCACTCCCAGCAGCTAGCCAAACCCAGGGCCAGGCATGCTGTTCCCATTAGAGGAAGAAATTGATGAAGCAATCAGAAACTTGCCTGAATCACTGCTATTTTTCCCGCAGTGAATGTGCAAGGCCCCATTTCCCTTCCCCCATTGTGTTTGAACAGCAGGAGAGACGAGACTTTTCCGTTCACAACTCCAACACTTTTCACAGCTAGGACCCTTCCTGAGGACTGCTTCTTACCCTGTTCCTTATGGATGCTTTGCAAGCGTGGCTTTGGCTGGCTCTGTCCCTCTGTCCCTGGCTTTTCCACCCTCTCTGCTCTGGCTGCTTTGCCCCACACAGCTGGAAAATTCCAATTTGCCCTTCTGCATCTGTGCAGGCAGCCTGGCTCCTGACCAGCCCCACACCTGGCCTGCACCTTGTTTCCACCAGCTGGATGGAAAAGAGCTCCCTCAGGGGCTTTTTTTTTTGCTTTTTCCCAAAAAAAAAAAGGTGTCTCTCCCCCTCCTTGGTGTGGGATCTCACTCCAGCTGAAGGCCTGAAGAAGCAATTTCTGTCAGTGCTTGGTCCTGGAAATACAGATTTCCTCCTGTTAGCCAGGTACTAAATGAAAAGGCAATCACCAGGTGGAGAAAGCAGCATGGGGAGATGATTTCTCCCTCCAGGTGTAAAGAAATCTTCCACCACAGGAAAAATTTAAAAAAAAAGAGAAAAAAAAGAAAAAAAAATCCTACAGCAAAGCAGGATAAATAAACCTTCCCTGACTCGTGCACACTACACACAGCTGTAACCTCAGTGCTTTCTGGAGGAGGTCAGGGAGTCCATCTGCTCATGGTTTCCTGCCTGAGGGTATTCACAGGGAGAGCACTTTGATGGACAAGGGGCATCGGGGGTGAAAACAGCCTGACAGCGCAGAGGGTGAGAGCAGAGCAGCTGAGAGCAGTGTCCTGTGAGGACACACTGCACCCTCCTGGCTGTGGCTTTTGGACAAAGAGAGATACCTGAGAAATGCGTTGGACAAGCGGTGGGAAGTGCAGCTCTGAGCAGAAATCAGGGGAGGGACAGAGGGAGGGAGGAGGGAGCAGCACACGTGGAGCCAAGCCTGTGCCATGGGGAGGAGTTCAGCTCAGGAGATCCTTTCCAGGTAAGTGAAAAGCAGATATTTGAGGAAACTGGGAAAATGTGCTCAGATTGTGGAAAGCAATGAGGAATTGATGGAGCTTTTGTTGATAAAGACATGGTAAATTTCCCTTTTATTATTACCCTTCATACTGCAAAGTGTTCAGAGCTGGAGGAAGGGGCCACGTGGGAAGAGTGCACCAAGATTTTTGTCTTTCAAAGCACAGCAGCTGCACACTCTGACCATCAGTGGCTCTTAATCCTCACATTGCCAACCTCTTCAGCTGCCACTCAGCTGAAATTACTCTGATCACTCCCCTCTGTCCTGTGCCCCTGCACCTTAGGCAACTTACCCTGAATAATTCTGCTTTTCAACCCCAGTAAGCTGTCAGCCAGGTGAGGACCTTGCCTGCTTGAGCCTGCTTCCATGCAAACTTCCAGCTGGGCAACCCAGCTCCTGGCTTTGCTCCTGCAGCCCCAGCCCAGTGAGAAGCAGTGAAATCCATGTTGTCCAAGGAGATGTCACTGTCACTCTCCCCTTGGCACATCCTCCCAGCCTTTCTCTGTCATTGTTTGCAAAATGGTTTGGTTTGGGGTTTTTTCTTCTCCTCTCAATAAACTCCTGCAGCTGGCAGTTTATTTGCCTTTCTCATGTTTCCCCCCATAGCACAGGCATTGTTCCTGCCTCCCTCTCAGGCTGTTCTGTTTCTCATTAGTCTGTGTTTGTCTCTTGCTCTATACGTGACAACCAACCTCCATTATTATTACACTTTCAGCTTTCATCATCAATTCTTCCCTGCTCTGCTGCTGCACAGGACACCACAGGGACAGTGTGAGGACTGCAGCTCCTCACCCTGCTATTTTTTCTTTTTTTTTTTTTTTTTTTTTTTTTTTTTGGGGGTGCTGCCTTTTGCAGCTTTCCCAAAATCCTCTTGTTGCATTTGCAGGGTTCCCAGGATGAAGGAGGAATGGATGAATGTGACTCCATGCTCTCAGAAGGGTAATTTATTATTTTATGATCTATATTATATTAAGGAATTCTATACTAAAACCATACTAAAGAGTAGAGAAAGGATAAAGACAGAAGGTTAAAAAGATAATAATGAAAACTCGTGACTCTCTCCAGAGTCCAACTCAGCTGGCTGTGATTGGTCATTAAGTAAAAACAATTTACAAGAATCCAATGAACCAATCACCTGTTGGATAAACAATCCCCAAACACCTTCCAAAGCAGCAAAACAGGGAGAAGCAAATGAGATAAGAATTGTTTTCCTTTTTTCCTGAGGGTGCTGAGCTGTGGGAGCCTGCAGCAGCTTGGCCTCTGTGGTTGTATCTCATTTTCTGACCTGCCAGAAGGAAAGGGCCCCTAAATTTGGGGGTGTCTCAGGGGACAGGTGACAAGTTGGAGTGCTGGAACCATGGGGAAAACATAACTGAGAGGACCTGCCTGGAAGGGAGTGGGAGAGGCTGGGCTGTGATTAATGAGTCAAACACAGCTGGGCAAGGCAGGGCTGGGGATGCCAGTGGCTCCAACAACCTCTGCCCTGCTGGGGATGCACAGAGCAGCTCCCAGGTGCTGGGCCTGGGCTGCAGACTGGTTCCCAGGTAAGGGAAGAGGCTGATGAGGCTCAAGGTGGGCTGATCTTACCGTGGCAGAGCCCTCCCTTACACTCTGACTGCAGAATTTCCCCTCTGCAGCACGGGGCTGCTCACAGGTGGGATGAAGGGCCTCACCTCTGCTGGGCCACCATGGGCTCAGGTACACCTGGCCTGGGAGACCCCTGCAACCCCCTCAGAAGGTGTCAAGGGCTCAGGGAAGGTCCCTGATCCACCATCCATCACCCAGGTGTCCCGTGGCCTGGGCCACTCCAGTGCCCAGTGTGAAACTCCCCAGCCTGGGGGATCCCTGGGTGTGCCCCCCAAAGCTGATGGACACAAACCCAAGTTTGTGGGGGTTTTGGTTATTATTATTATTATTGTTATTATTTTTATTGTTATTATTATTGTGAGGATTTTTTTCATTTTTTGGGGTTTTTTTATTTACTTATTGTGGGTTTTTATTTCTTTGAGCAGAGCTTGTGCTCCCTGGATTCTCCCCTCCACCTCTCAAGGGATGCAGCCTGCAGCCTGCAGAGGAAGGGGATCAACAGGACTTCATCAGAATCCACAGAGTGGTGATATTTTTTCTACTTGGTCTGTTTCTCTCTCACTTTCTTTCTCTTCCAGCCCACCCCTCCTCCAAGCACCTTTTCCTCATCTCCCTCTCACCTTCACATTTGCTGCTAAATAATAATCCATATTATTGACTTCAACACATGGTCTCATTTGCACCTTAACTGGGGCAGAGGCATCTCTCTGATAATTTTAATAGCCAGACCTTAACAGTGAAGGGCCAGGTGAAATGCCCAGCAGAAGATTTATCAGCAGGGCAGTCCCCCAGCAGAGGGGAGGTCTTTTCCCTCTTTTGTTTTTCTGGCCACCCTGAACCCAGAGGAGCCAAGAGCCCCTTCCCTGTGCTGATTCAGCCTGACAGGAATTTCACCCGAGCATCTTCTCCCCATCACCAAAACCACACTGAAGAATGGGGCTCCAGGCAGGTGTTGGCACTTGCTGTGTCACACAAATGTCTCAGGTTAAGCAATAGTGATGGATTTCCAGTGTTTTCCATTAGCACAGGCTGCTACTGGGCAATGCCATCATTTTTTTCACAGAAATAATTTTTTTTTTTCAGGAGAAAAAACCTTGTGTGCAATTTATGGGCATTGTGTAGTCATTTATGTGCTTTAAAAACAAAAGCAGCCTGCTGCAGTCTCCCACTAGCTGGTCTTGGTGTCCCAGGCACAAATCAGAGCCTGAGCCCTGACATTCAACCATCCAAAGCACAGTGACTCTGCAGGTATTTTCCATGGAAAATCCCACTTGTCTAGTGAACAATTATTTCATCGTTTTTAATTTCTTCCCTATCTGTTCCTCTTTGCAAAAGAAAGCAACTCCTGCTTGATTAGGAAACTGAAATCATTCACATTTCAGAAAATTTAAATTCCTCACATTTTCAGATGCTTTTGAGACGGGGCAAAAAGCTATGAGAGGAATTAATTAGGAAAAAAAATTTAAAATGAAAGCACGTCAAATGTTTGGGGTTTGGTTTTTCTTTGTGAACACATGTCCCCATATTTACAGAGTCACAGAATCATCAAGGCTGGGAGAGACCTTCAGGACCACCCAATCCCCCCAGGACCACCATAACCACCCCAAAAACCTGTCCCCAGGTGCCACATCTGGACACCTCTGCAGACAATGACCCCACCACCTCCCTGGGCAGCTGATTCCAATGCCTGATCCCTCTTTCAGCGAGAAAACAAATTCCTAATGAATCTGACCCTCCCCTGGTGAACCTGGGCCTCACCTGACTAAAGAGGAATGTCCTCATGGAATTCAGTGGGATGGCAGCTCCTCAGCAAGCTGCAGATTCCAGGGGGTGCCATGAACTCCAGCTGCCCAGAGGACAGGAAAACCCTCAGGCTTCTAAATCAAGTACAAAAAGAGATATCCAGTGCTTGGCCCTTGAAACAGAGATTTCCTCCTGTTAGCAGGCACTAAATTAAAGGGCAATAACCAGGTGAAGAAAGCAGCATGGGGAGGTGATTTCTCCCTCCAGCTGTCAAGAAATCTTCTGCTGCAGGAATAAAAAAAAAAAAAATTTAAAACTCTTACAGCAAAGCAGAATAAATTAAGTTTCCCTCACTTCTGCACACTGCTCACAGCTGTAAGGTCAGGGTTTTCTGGAGAAGGTGGTGGAGTCCATCTGCCAATGGATAATACTACAACAGGCTGAGGAGTGAACCTCCCCAAGCTCCAGCAGGTGCTGGGGGCACTTCAGCTCAGGTTCCTAAACTCTTTGGTAGCAAAAAATGGGAATAGTGGTGATTTAGGCTCCATGAGGTGTGTGGGGTTCTGCTGCAGGAATGGGCTGGCCAACTATTTGAAATACAAACGTTTAGAATGGTCACCATTTTCCAGCTGTGCCTTCAGCTGAATTTGCAGTTATCAGCTGATTCCTCCTCCTCAAGGGTGCCTCCCTTCCCCCTCAAACATCCTCGAATATTTGGTGGCTACTCCTTAACAATGTTGGTCTGGTGGTAACTTTTTTGACCAGAAGGTTAGAAAGGGCAGCTTGGTCTTCACCCAGGCTCTGCTCTGATCCACAGATATGCCACAATAACTTTTAAAACTTTTTTTTTCAGGACCAACCAGCAAGGAGAGGAGGAGGTGGCCGTGCCACTGCCGTGAGCAGTCCTTCAGCGTGGTGGCCCAAGCTCATCCCCAGTGGCCACCCAAACCATGCTGGGCTTCAGTGGCTGGAGAAAAAAGCTTCTTGTGGCGAGTCCTAGGTGGCCACAGTCATTTCTGTCCGGGGGCAGGCTCCCAATGAAATGCTCAGTGAGGAAAGAGCCGCGTTGGCCACGCGGTCCCACGTACGGCTTGGTCTTGGAAAGCATTTATGGCTCGAGACCCAAAACCAGCTTCAGCTCAATGATTCCTTTGTGCCTCGTGGAGTTAACAACTGCAAGTTAATGAAGGCCAACTCAGTTTTCCTTCGAAGGAGAGCGTCAGGTCTGGTTTTAATCAGGGCTGCAGTCTAGACCAGGAATATTGTCTAATTAGGACCCGGATGCAGACAGCGCCGGGGTCGCGCTTGCAGGTGAACTTGGAACCACAATTTCCTCTCCTCTTCCCCCCCTCCCGGCTCTTAACCAGCCTGAGATGAAGGTCTCATTGTAAAATCACAACCCTTCAGCCACCCCATGCCAGAATTAAGGCAGCAAGAATGGTTTACAGCTTTCAGACCAGGGTCCTTTCCGCCCGCCCGCGCTACCAGGGAGGGGCTGCACCAGGGACTGAGTGCGTGGGCCAGGGTGTTGGTTCTGAGCCAGTGACCAGCCCTGCTTCCACTCAGCTCCCCTGAACCAAACACTCAAAGCTGTTTTTAAGAAGGGCAGAATTACCCAGAATGGAGAGAAGAGCAGCATTAGCAACGTGGGTGTGCGTATAAACCAAATAATTGCAACAATATAATATAAATATAATATAATATAAATATAATATAATATAATATAAATATAATATAATATAATATAATATAATATAATATAATATAATATAATATAATATAATATAATATAATATAATATAATATAATATAATATAATATAATATAATATAATATAATATATAATATAATATAATATAATATAATATAATATAATATAATATAATATAATATAATATAATAATATAATATAATGTAATATAATGTAATGTAATGTAATATAATATTAATATAATATTAATATAGTACAATACAATATAATACAATATAATACAATATAATACAATATAATACAATATAATATAATATAATGTAATGTAATGTAATGTAATGTAATATAATGTAATATAATGTAATACAATGTAATGTAATACAATGTAATGTAATACAATGTAATGTAATATAATGTAATGTAATATAATATAATATAATATAATATAATATAATATAATATAATATTATATTATATTATATTATATTATATTATATAATATAATATAATATAATATAATATAATATAATATAATATAATATAATATAATATAATATAATATAATATAATATAATATAATATAATATAATGTAATGTAATGTAATGTAATGTAATACAATATAATATAATATAATATAATATAATATAATATAATATAATATAATATAATATAATATAATATAATACAATATAATACAATATAATACAATATAATACAATATAATGTAATATAATACAATACAATACAATACAATACAATACAATATAATACAATATAATACAATACAATACAATACAATACAATATAATACAATATAATGTAATATAATGTAATACAATATAATGTAATATAATGTAATACAATATAATGTAATATAATATAATATAATATAATATAATATAATATAATATAATATAATATAATATAATATAATATAATATAATATAAATATTAATACAATATAATATAATACAATACAATATAATACAATATAATGTAATATAATATAATAAAATGTAATACAATACAATACAATACAATACAATATTACATAGTATAACATAATATAATATACTAAAAATGTGTTGCCTTCACTTGGGTGCAAACCCCTGCTCAGCACAACTCTTGGAACACAAACCTACCTTTAACCTGAGTGGAGTTCAACTAAGTGCAGATTTAAACCCAAAAATCATACCGGTTTTTAGCCCACCACCATTTCTGCTTCATGAAATTACCAGTGTAAAAAGAGGGTCAGCACTCCTGTCCAGCCCTTCACAGCCACAAGTGTGTGAAGCCATCAATAATTTGCCCACCTTCTTGCTTCTTTTATTATAAAATAAACTATCAGATCATGCATCTGTAATTGCATACGTCAAAAAAGTGAAACTTTTGTAAGTATGAGCAAATGAAGAATGAAAAAATGAAATGTTTTGTTGGGTATTTTTCTTGCAAACCAAATTACTACTTTTCCAATGGTCATCAGATATTCCTAAATTGAAAAAAAAAATAGATAAAAGGAAAATGAAGATCAAAAAGTGAGCTTTAAATAGAGCTAGCATTAAATTAAAAGCATGACTCAGAAGAACTCAGAAGAGATAATGTGTGCTGCTTGACCTGGTTCACTTGTCAGATCTTATCCTTCATCAAAAGTGATTTTCATGCAGGCTTTACCTAGAATCCTTTCTGCTTTTTTTGGTTGACTTTTGTGATTTGGTTGTTTTTTTTGGTTTTGGGTTTTGGTTTTTTTTGGTGGGGGGTGGGAATTGGCTTTTTGAGGGGGTTTTGTTTGTTTTGTTGTGGGGCTGTTTGCTTTGTTTTGTTGTGTTGTGGTTGTTGTTGAATAAATACAATCCAGAATTCCTAGTCTGAGAAAAATTTCAACAACACCAATTTATTTTTCCTTTGCTTCCCTATATGCATATAACAATGGCTTCTTTCTCTCTAACAGAACATAAAATTATGCAAATACTTCTGCAAACGTGGCAGGACCAGAACCCAGAAATGGGAAATATTTATGTTTTTATCAATGCAGTGCTGCCACTGGGGAACAAAAAGAAAAAGCTGAATCTGCTGATGAATCTGCCCAAAGTTTTCCTTCACCTGTTGCACAAATAACACAGGCAAAAACAAGCCAGCGAACCACACCTGTGACTGGAACCAGGTAAAGCACTCAGGGCATTCCAGAGTGAAGTGAGAAGCATGATGCTGGGTTTGCACGTTGAATTATGTCTGTTTCAGCCAAATATTCTCCTCTCATGGAGCCCTCAGGCTTTGAATCTGCTGGGGCAACTCACTGATGCAAAGGGGCAACCAGTTCTGGAACTGGTGCAGTTGGTGGTGCAATATAGTGAATTAAGCTGTGAGTTTATGTTTCTGTGAAATTGCACCTGTCCCTCTGAAATTTCTGAAATTTCTGTGGGCATGGATCTGGATGAGGAAAGGAGGAAAGGGGGAAAAGGAGAAAGGGAAAAGGGGGAAAGGAGAAAAGGGGGAATGGGGAAAGGGGGAAAGGGGAAAAGAAGAAAAGAATAAAAGAAGAGAAGGAGAAGAAAATGAAAAGAAAAAGGAAAAGGAAAAAAGGAAAAGGAGAAAAAGGGCAAGGGAAAGGAAAAGGGAAAAAGGAAATGGGGAAAAGGAAAAGGAAAAGGGGAAAATGAAAAGGAGAAAAGGAAAAGGAAAAAATGAAAAGGAAAAGGAAAAGGAAAAAGGGAAAGGAGAAAAGGAAATGGAAAAAGGGGAAAGGAAAAGAAAAGGAAGAGGAAAAGGAAGAGGAAAGAAAAAAAGGAAATGGAAAAAAGGAAAAGGAAAATGAGAAAAGGAAAAAGGGAAAAGGAAAAGGAAGAGGAAAAGGAAGAGGAATAGGAAAAAATGAAAATGAAAAGGAAAAAAGGAAAATTAAAAAAGGAAAACAAAAAAAGGAAAAGGAAAATGAAAAGGAAAAGGAAAAAAGGAAAAGGGGGAAAAGGAAAGGAAAAGTGAAAGGAAAAGGGAAAAAGGAAAAGCAAAAGGAAAAAAGGAAAAGGAGAAAAGGAAAATGAAAAGAAAAAAGGAAAAGGGGGGAAAGGAAAGGAAAAGTGAAAGGAAAGGGGAAAAGGAAAAGCAAAAGCAAAAAAGGAAAAGGAGAAAAGGAAAGGAAAAGGGGGAAAAGGAAAGGGAAAGGGAAAGGGAAAAGCAAAAGGAAAAAAGGAAAAGGAGAAAAGGAAAAGGAGAAAAGGAAAAGAAAAGGAAAAAAGGAAAAAGAAAAAAGGAAAATGAAAAGGAGAAATGGAAAATGAAAAGAAAAAAGGAAAAGGGGGGAAAGGAAAGGGAAAGGGAAAAAAGGAAAAGGAGAAAAGGAAAAGGAGAAAAGGAAAAAAGGAAAAAGAAAAAAGGAAAAGGAAAAAAGGAAAAGGACTCTTCTAGACAAAAATAGCAGTGACAATCTTTCCAGTGCAAAGAATAATCCCTCTTAATTCAGATTTCAGCACCTGTGTGTTGTTCAAACATGGTAACCTTCATCCTCCTCCTCCTCCTCCTCCTGCCTCGGCCACTGGGCTGTGCTCTGTCACCTCCCCTGCACTCTGACAAAAATTCTCCCACCTGTGGCCACATCTGCTTAACCCTTAAATTCACCACATAAAATTCTGCCCCTGAACTTGTCCCACTCATTTTCTTCCCATTTTTGGTGTCTATAGTTTAAGGACAGAGGCTTTATTTCTGCCAACTCTAATACCACCCTGGTTTAATCAATACTGACACTGCCCATTCATTTGGAGTTAAAATTATTGCAGACTCCTCTAAATTCCTCATTAACCTCTGATTTCCCTGCATTTCTTCACAAAGGGAGGGTTCACCCAGGGAGATCTCCACCCTTTCCTTGCAAGGACTTACCCTTGGCAGGGATGGGAGCTCTGCATGGAGCAGGAGAGATTTAAACTGGGTTTAAATCTGCAGAATTTTCTCAGTTCTCCGCCTCATCCCCTCACCTCTGAGTGCCTTACAGCTCCCAGTGCTTGAAACTTCAAATCCTTCTTCAGCACCCAGTTTCTGTCAAAGGGACAGTCACATCCAGACACAGGCACTGGAAAAATTTCTCCACCTCCCACGAGACCTGAACTACACCCCCTGTGAAAAATTCCTGTTTTATGATTGGCTTTTGGCAAATATTGCAATGAATATTATATGTGTTGTGTTAGGAAGTGATGCTGTATTAATTTTCTTAAGTAGTGTGTGAAATATAGTTTTAGTTTATAACAAAATGTTAAAATAGGAAACTATGCTGTGTAAGATACTTTTTTTCCTAAAGAAAGGACTCAAAGTGAGATAGCAGCCACGGGACACCTGAATCTTTCAGAGAAAGAGAATTTATTGCTCCATTATCAGGAGAAATGAACTTCTTCCTGCCTCACTCAGCCCTGAAGGCACTGTCAGGATGCAGATGAAGGAGCTGACCCTGCCCAGCCAGAATCCTGTGTGTGAATGGAATTGATGCACCATGGGTGAGGTGTATGGATGTGCAACAGGCTGTTGCTTTTAAGGGTTAATCCTCTGTTAACGTGGGGCCTTTTTGGGCTTATTTTGCCCAGAAAAAAGTACCCAGACTGTCCCTAACTCTTTGTTTTATTGTCTTGCATTGTCCTAATCCAAATTGTCCAAATTATTATTACTCTAATTATATTACTATTTTTATAACCATGTCATTCCTATTAAACTTTCAAAATTTTAAAAACAAGGGACTGGCATCTTTCACACCCCCCAAACAATTATTTGGGCAACCTCACCCTGGCCTCTGCAGCTGCCAGCTCCTGATGTGCTCTGCTCCTCCTGGCTGGATGCAGGTGTTCCTCCTCCTTTTACCCTCCAAACTCTCTCTAGTCCTCATCTTCCATCCCAAATGGCCCCAGAGGTGTGGGTGGTGTGGCTTCCATCACACTGCCACCACCAGCAAGGACCAAGGGCTGGCTTGAGGAGGTGTGGTGGAGTTTGAGGGTCCCCAGGACGAGGTGAGAGGTGAGAACCTTGACTCCATGTTTCAGAAGGCTGATTTATTATTTTACTATATATATTATATTAAAAGAAAATGATGTACTAAAACTACAGTAAAGAAAGAGAAAGGAGACATCAGAAGGCTGGAAAAGAATGGAATGAATAATAAAATCTTGTGACTGCTCACAGCCTTGACACAGGTGGACCTGTGATTAGTCATCAAGTAAAACCATTTCACATGCTGGGTAAGCAATACTCCAAATCACATTCCAAATCAGCAAAACATGGAGAAGCTGAACCTTCCCAGCTTCCCAGGAGAAAGGATCCTAACAAAAGCATTTTTCATAAAATGTGTCTGTGACAAGGGGGCACCAAGCAGCTCCAGAGTGCCACAACTGATTTGCACATTCCACCCCAGTAAAGCATCTCAGTGAGGCTGTGCAGCCACAGTGGTGATGCCTGGCTGGAGCAGTGTAAAATAAAAATGAAGCCACAGGGGCTAGCTTCTTAGCTGGATAGCTGGTCCCTCGTAGGGTAAGTGCCCCAGGCAAGCAGTCTCAAGGCTGGGTACCTCAGCCCTCTGGAGGCTGGGGTGCCCTAGGCCAGACTGCAGCTCAGCCATGGCCCCTAGCAAGCTTAGTGATTGTCAGCTCTTAGTGAAAATCAGCTCTTTTATGATTTCAGCTCTTAGCTTGCTCGTAGGGGCTGTGGCTGGCTGGGGCTTCTGGAAGGCAGACGAAGAGAGAGGAGAAGGCAGCTAAAAGTGTTCCACGATGGTTTATTCTGAGGGTCTGGCGAAGGGTCTTGAAGCTGCTCTTCTAGAAATGGGCCAAGACAGCCTCTTTTATAGTGTTAGGGAGGATTGAAAACTGACTAGGGAAACTAGCCTATGGGGTCATAAGCAGGCCTGGAGGACCAGAGTGAGGACTCCTGGTTCAATTCCTGTGACTCAGCAAATACCCATCTCTAAACATCCCTCCACGGAGCCGTAGCTGGCCCTGTGCCTGCTACAGAGCAGGGCAAGCACCAGCTGGGGGTCACCTGTTCAGGCATTCCAAGATGTGCTTGTTGCACTGATGAGCACAGCAGACCCTCCTCACCATCAGAGCCAGGGAAGTGCATCCTCTGGCGTAGCAGGGGAGGCAGCCAGGAGGCAGGCAAGCCATTAATGCTCTTTGATTAAACAGGGATGAACCCTCATCTGGAAGAGCCTTTGCTGCTGAGCCAGCTGTGCTCCAAGAGGAGCTGGGAGTGGGAGTGGAGCTGGCTGGATGGGACAGCTGGGGAGGAGGTAGGGCCAGCACAGAGGATTTGGGAAAAGGCTTGCTTAGTATATCAAAGTCAGGAAGCATGGCTGATCTCTAAAAATACACCAGTGGGTGAACCCTGGGCAGGAAGAAGGGCTCCCAGGCTCAAAACCAGCCCTGGCACGGCAACAAAAGGGTGTAAAGCTCGTGGGGCTGTCCAGCCTCCTCCCAAGGGCAGCACAGGGTCAGCTCCCATCTCTGCTCCCTGTAACAGGGACAGGGCTGGGGCTGGGCCAGGGGATTTGGGATGGAGATGAGGGAAGGTTCTTGCCCCAGAGGGTCACTGCTGGCACTGCCCAGGCTCCCCAGGGAATGGGCACGGCCCCGAGGCTGCCAGAGCTCCAGCAGAGCTTGGACAGCCCTGCAGGGATGGCCAGGCTGGGATTGCTGGGGCTCTGGGCAGGGCAGGGGTGGCACTGCGTGGTCCTGTGGGTTGGAGGGGGTTTTTTTGAGCTAATTCTGGAAATGGTTAAATAAACAAGTACCCTCAGAAGCAAACTGCTGGCTTGGTAGAAGGTGCCAGAATGGTTCTCACTGTGTCCTGTCCCTTTTACCTGTGCCTGGAGCACTGTGAGAGCTCAGGGACTGCTGAGGGGGGCTGAGTGGGGGTGCTCAGGTGGCACTGGGTGATCCTGTTGGGTCCCTTCCAGCTCAGGGCATTCTATTCCAGCCAGTTCTACTTCTATTCTATTCTATTCTATTCTATTCTATTCTATTCTATTCTATTCTATTCTATTCTATTCTATTCTATCCTCTATCCTCTATCCTCTATCCTCTATCCTCTATCCTCTATCCTCTATCCTATTTCTATTCTATTCTATTCTATTCTATTCTATTCTATTCTATTCTATTCTATTCTATTCTATTCTATTCTATCTTCTATCCTCATTCTATTCTATTCTATTCTATTCTATTCTATTCTATTCTATTCTATTCTATTCTATTCTATTCTATTCTATTCTGTTCTGTTCTGTTCTGTTCTATTCTATCCTCTATCCTCTATCCTCTATCCTCTATCCTTATTCTATTCTATTCTATTCTATTCTATTCTATTCTATTCTATTCTATTCTATTCTATTCTCTATCCTCTATCCTCATTCTATTCTATTCTATTCTATTCTATTCTATTCTATTCTATTCTATTCTATTCTATTCTATTCTATCCTCTATCCTCTATCCTCTATCCTCATTCTATTCTATTCTATTCTATTCTATTCTATTCTATTCTATTCTATTCTATTCTATTCTATTCTATTCTATTCTATTCTCTATCCTCTATCCTCTATCCTCATTCTATTCTATTCTATTCTATTCTATTCTATTCTATTCTATTCTATTCTATTCTATCCTCTATCCTCTATCCTCTATCCTCTATCCTCTATCCTCTATCCTCATTCTATTCTATTCTATTCTATTCTATTCTATTCTATTCTATTCTATTCTATTCTATTCTATTCTATTCTATTTCTATTTCTATTTCTATTTCTATTTCTATTCTATTTCTATTCTATTCTATTTCTATTCTATCCTATCCTCTATCCTCTATCCTCTATCCTCATTCTATTCTATTCTATTCTATTCTATTCTATTCTATTCTATTCTATTCTATTCTATTCTATTCTATTCTATTCTATTCTATTCTATTCTATCCTCTATCCTCTATCCTCTATCCTCATTCTATTCTATTCTATTCTATTCTATTCTATTCTATTCTATTCTATTCTGTTCTGTTCTGTTCTTTTCTATATTCTATCCTCTATCCTATTTCTATTCTATTCTATTCTATTCTATTCTATTCTATTCTATTCTATTCTATTCTATTCTATTTCTATTTCTATTTCTATTTCTATTCTATTCTATTTTCTATTCTATTCTATTCTATTCTATTCTATTCTGTTTTCTATTCTATTCTATTCTGATCTGTTCTGTTCTGTTCTATTCTATATTCTATCCTCTATCCTATTTCTATTCTATTCTATTCTATTCTATTCTATTCTATTCTATTCTATTCTATTCTATTCTATTCTATTTTCTATTCTATTCTGATCTGTTCTGTTCTGTTCTATTCTATATTCTATCCTCTATCCTATTTCTATTCTATTCTATTTCTTTTCTATTCTATTCTATTCTATTCTATTCTATTCTATTCTATTCTATTCTATTTCTATTTCTATTTCTATTTCTATTCTATTCTATTTTCTATTCTATTCTATTCTATTCTATTCTATTCTATTCTGTTTTCTATTCTATTCTATTCTGATCTGTTCTGTTCTGTTCTATTCTATATTCTATCCTCTATCCTATTTCTGTTCTATTTCTATTCTATTCTATTCTATTCTATTCTATTCTATTCTATTCTATTCTATTCTATTCTATTCTATTCTATTTTCTATTCTATTCTGATCTGTTCTATTCTGTTCTATTCTATATTCTATCCTCTATCCTATTTCTATTCTATTCTATTTCTTTTCTATTCTTTTCTATTCTATTCTATTCTATTCTATTCTATTCTATTCTATTCTATCCTCTATTCTATTCTATTCTATTCTATTCTATTCTATTCTATTTTCTATTCTGTTGTGTTCTGTTCTGTTCTATATTCTATCCTCTATCCTATTTCTATTCTATTCTATTCTATTTCTATTCTATTCTATTCTATTCTATTCTATTCTATTCTATTCTATTCTATTCTATTCTATTCTATTCTATCCTCTATTCTATTCTATTCTATCCTATCCTATTCTATTCTATTCTATTCTATTCTATTCTATTCTATATTCTGTTCTGTTCTGTTCTGTTCTATATTCTATCCTCTATCCTATTTCTATTCTATTTCTATTCTATTCTATTCTATTCTATTCTATTTCTTTTCTATTCTATTCTATTCTATTCTATTCTATTCTATTCTATTCTATTCTATTCTATTCTACTCTATTCTACTCTATTCTATTTCATTTCTATTTCTATTTCTATTTCTAATTCTATTCTATTCTATCCTATTCTATTCTATTTCTATTCTATCCTATCCTATTCCATTCCATTCCAACCAAATTCTGATGGCTCACACACCAGAACTGGCAGAGGCAGCAATTAGTGACTTTTAAAGAGGCATTTCACAAGTTATTCTTAATTAGACCGTGATAATGGTCTGACTTGGACAAGGTGGTCCATCATATCCTCTATTTTTTTGAACTTTGTTCACTCCCATTAAGCATGTCATGTTATTTCTAAATCTTTTATTTCTTCTGGACTTGTCCAGACTAAGTCTGTCGTGGTGGTTTTGCCTGAGTGGCATTAGGGGACATTATTTTATCACAATTCTCTAGGTCCCTACGTATCAATCATCAGCCTTACACCCCATACAAAACTGGCTGAGAAGAAAATTCTGTAAGGCAAAAGTGTGTGAAGTGGCATTCTCCTTAAAAAGCAAAATAAAAAAAATTTAAAATCATTATTTTGATTTTCAGCTTATTGAACGCAGTACCACAAATGTCTTTATGATTTTGGAAATCCTTAATTTCTTTTAAAAGGCATTTTGCTGTCAGAGTTTTGCCTGACACAAACGTTCAATGTTCCAGTCTGGAAAAACTTCACTATTAGTTTGGAATTTTAAGATTTGCCTGAACCTAAACTCTTCATGGAATTAATCATAAGTTCACAAATTCTTTGGATCAAGAGAAAATTTTAATTGTCAAATAAATCTGCAAAACATTTCAGTCCATCCAATCATGCCATGATATACAAACAGTTTTACATGACACAGAGCACTCCAATAAAAAACAAAAATAAAACTAAATAACCCACACGTGGCACACATTAAATGGCAGATTTCTAGGAGTAACTGTAAACAGAAAACCAAAAAACAAGATGGGCTATTACTGCAAATTATAGAAATTAGTTATTGAGTCTGTACCATGCAACATTTTGTGAATGATCCAGGGTAAATATTTAAAACTGCTAGTGGCAGATGGCAGAAAGACTGGGGCAGTGACAAACAAGGAGGCAAGAACAGGACATAACTGACTAAGTAGCACTTAAAGACTCCTAATGCTGAATGAAGGAAAATCTTGTTGGGCCCTTCTAACCCAAACTTCTGTGATTCTGGGGGGATTTTGTGGGGATTTTGTGGGGATTTTGTGGGGATTCTGTGTTACCACCAGCTCCAGCTGAGGCTCTGTCCCATGGCTGCAGGGTCTCTGCTCCCACAAAACCCAATTTCCACTGCAGGGAGCCAAACCCCCTGCCCTGAGCACCCCCACTCAGCCCCCCCTCAGCAGTCCCTGGGCTCTCACAGTGCTCCAGGCACTGGGAAAAGGGACAGGACACAGTGAGAACCATTCTGGCACCTTCTACCAAGCCAGCACTCTGCCTCGGAGGGTACTTGTTTATTTAACCATTTCAAGAATTAGCTCAAAAAAAATATACCTCTTAAAAAATTCTATTCATAATCAGGGTAAGGAATTCATGGAAATAAACATTTTTTGCTGAGTTTCTTGTTCATTCCTTTTTCTCACCAGCCAGGGTCCATGCCCAGATCACAGACAGGACAGCACTGCTGGGAAGGTGCCTTGAGCTGTTTGATTTTCCAGCACCCCTCTCATTCCAAGGTTATGGGAAGATGCCAGCAGCTCACATCCCAGCAGCAGACACAGAACTCAGTGGTACAGCTCCCTTTGGGAGTTCTCTGGCCAATCTCACCGAGCAGAGGCTCACTGACAGGATTTATATCTGTGCAGGATCTGCTCTGGACTGACAGTGGTTCCATCCCACACTGCAAGCACAGGTCCCTGTGGTGAAACAGTGCTGGCTCCTTTCAGACCCAGCACTGCCTGTGAGCCTCAAACACCCTGCACAGAGCTCCACAATTAACTCAGAGCTCCCTGGTGTCTCACCAGACAGACTTTTCTGCAGCCTGGGGAGTTATTCCAGACAAGCACTGACACACAGACCATTGCTCTGTTTGTCCTTTTCTACCTCTCCCGTGACTTTTCTGCTGAGCAATCTCAAGGCTGCTGCTCACTCCAGTCTCAGCTCTGCTGTCTCTGAGTTTCCCAAAACCCTCTGATTTTGTAGATTCCCACACCTTTTCAGATGAAGCAGAGGGTTTTGTCCAGCAGACTCCTCCCTCCTTGCATCCCCACTCCCACCTCTTCCCTTCCCCTCTTCCCACAGCACCCACAAGCAGAAATCTGCACACAGAAGTGCAGATTAAAGGAACAGGAATATTGAAGGGACAGCTTCCACCTCCAGGAAACTTGCAGAAAACCAAATCTATTTTTTCCCCCATGCACATCTTTTTAATGATAAAAATATAAGAGGTGATATCACAGAATCCCAGGGTATTTGGGGTTGGAAGGGATCTCTGGAGATGATCTGGCCCATCCCCTTGTCCAGGGTAACTTGCTGGGGTTGGTTTTATGGGGTTTATTTTATTTTATGGCCATAAAATGGCAACCCTGGCACCACTGGGCAGAGCCTGGCCCCATCCTCTGGCACCAGGGGATGAAAAACTCCCTGTGGATTTCCAACAGATCGTGCAAACCCCAGAACCACTGCCCTCAATACAGGGAGCACTGAGCTGGCTCTTTGACAGGATAAAAAATCCATGTTCTGCAAAGGAAGCCTGTCCTAAAGAGGGAAAATGTAGAGAGGAATGAGAAATTTGTGTTTACAGACCAGCTGTGGGGCTGCTGGTAAATAAAACCAGCACTGGGAGAGGAAAGAAACCATGGGAAGGATTCCACTGGTTGATCAATGCAAAAAGAGATTTACTTTTACAGATAAACTTTGGGTTGGCTGAGAAATGAAATTAAACAATGAGAGATGAAAGGAACAGTGGGGAAGAAAAATCCCTGAATTCCATAAGAATTAAACATTAAAAGGGAGGGTTGTACATCAGAGGGAAATCTCTGGGATCAGGAGTTCTGGGAAGTCTGAACCTCTCCAGTCCCTCAGCCAAGGGGAAAGAGAGAAGGGAAATGTGGCTGGGAATTGGGATAAGAAGGAGGCTGCACCTCCAAAAACGTGAGAGACCCCAGGGAATGGCCCATGGCCTCTGCCTTGGTTGGAATAAAGGCAAAGGGCTCCTCTGTCTGCTGTTTGGACACAAACCCCTGCTGTTTGTGGGTTGATTTTCCTGAGAATATTGTGAATTATATATTGTGATAATAATTTATTATACTATAACCTGGGAGAGACTGCAGCTTTTTTCCCAGGAACACAGGGGTGTGAGGGGTGAACAACCCTCCTGCTGGGTGTTTTGAGCCCACCCCAGGTCCTGCTGGCACTCTGGGAATTATTTTATTTGTGTTTGGAAGCAAAGGAGAGCCTGGCAGTTTGTGGGTTTAATCATGCAGCAGCTGGGATGCATTTTAAACAAGCTCCTTGTCATGGTGAGTTCACAGATCCTGCAGGTTTTAACCAAAATCCCCCTGAATCCAGGTGCCTCAGGTACCTGCAGGGAATTCTGACCTGCAGAGCATCTGCTCCCCATCCATCCCTGTGCCTTGGAAATAATCCTGCATCCCTCTCTAGTGCTGACAAATCCCTTCTGTGTGCAGTCCTGAAACAAATAATTTAAAATTTAAAATTGTACATTTAAAAAAACCCCCAAAAATTATAAAATAAGTAATATGAATTATCTGAGAATTATCAGTTTAAGAAGACCCAACCTGTGCAGCTGTTGGTGCTTTTTGTCTAATTGAAGAAGATTCTGCTGCTTTAGACCTCAGAATTGGTTAAAAATAAAAAGTCTGTGCCAACTTTCTGTTTGATCTGGGCAAACAGAAGCTGCCCTGAAGAGCAAAGTGCTCCCTGAATCCACAGTGAAAATGTAAAAGCCTCTGCAGCTTGTGGCATGGAGGAGGAATGAACTGGAAGTGGCCTTGACACAAAGTTTGACCTCACATCTTTACATCTGCAGCTGAACCTGCTCCCCCCCCCAAAAAAAAGAGTGTGGCTCCACAACCCTGGCACGTCACTATTTAAACCAGATTTATTCAGATAAAGTTACCCAAGTAAAAATCAGTGTAACTGAAAATAATATAACTAAAATTTAATATCATTTTTTATATTTATATATTTTATATTTATAAATATTTCATTTATATATAATTATATTAATTATATATAGTTTTAATAATTTTAATAAATGTTTAAATTAAATATAATTTTATAGATTAAATATATATTTATAAAATAAATAGATAATTTATATATAATCCTACAAATTATACATAGATTTAATTTTTATATAATTTAATTTAGATTTTATATATTTATATATTATATATATTTATAAATATTTAATCTATTTTTATATATTAATATAAAATAATATAACTAAAAATTAAATGCTCTAAAGCAAAACTTCTTTTGTTCAGAGGAGTGCAGAAATGCAGTTACTTTGGTTTTACTAAGCCCATGCAAACAAGCTTGGCCCTGGAGACCCAACACTGCCTAATTTAGACTCAAGAAATTCCATGAACTACCAGGAAAAATCCATTTCCTGATCTCCAGGCTTACCCTGAGATCAGCAAGCACCTGGGCAGTGAGGGGTAGATTAGTGACCTCCAGGTAAGTGTGAGAAATATTGGTTTGCACCTGAGAGGGAGGCAGGAAGAGGAGCAGCAGCAGATGAAGCTGCTGCCTTTCAGTGCTCCTGCTCTTTTGGCTGGTCCTGCAGTGTTTGAATAATTCCAAGGTGGCTCCTTCCAACAGGAGCTCCACCTTGCCAACAGAACACACAGATTTTTATTTGCTTGGGTGTGGAGGTGGCCTGAGAACTCTCAGCTGCCTGAAGAGGCAAAAATAAAAAAAAAATCTTTAGTCATTTAGAAAATAAATATTAAAATTAAATAAAAAATGGTAAAATAAATATTAAATTTTTTAAAATTCTTTAATAATTAGATTATATTTTATTTATTTTATTAATAAATTAGATTTTATTAATTTTTTTGTTCCATTTTCTCTCTGGACCAAAATGAAAAGTTAGGAGTTTATCTGGCACATGCCTGCAGCTTGCCAGAATTCTTGGTTTAGTAAATGATAATAGTAAAATAAATATTAAAATTTTTAAAATTCTTTAATAACTAGATTATATTTTATTTATTTTATTAATAAATTAGATTTTGTTAATTTTTTTGTTCCATTTTCTCTCTGGACCAAAATGAAAAGTTAGGAGTTTATCTGGCACATGCCTGCAGCTTGCCAGAGTTCTTGGTTTAGTAAATGATAATAGTAAAATAAATATTAAAATTTTTAAAATTCTTTAATAATTAGATTATATTTTATTCATTTTATTACTAAATTAGATTTTATTAATTTTTTTGTTCCATTTTCTCTCTGGACCAAAATGAAAAGTTAGGAGTTTATCTGGCACATGCCTGCAGCTTGCCAGAGTTCTTAGTTTAGTAAATGATAATAGTAAAATAAATATTAAAATTTTTTAAATTCTTTAATAATTAGATTATATTTAATTTATTTTATTAGTAAATTAGATTTTGTTAATTTTTTTGTTCCATTTTCTCTCTGGACCAAAATGAAAAGTTAGGAGTTTATCTGGCACACGCCTGCAGCTTGCCAGAGTTCTTGGTTTAGTAAATGATAATAGTAAAATAAATATTAAAATTTTTAAAATTCTTTAATAATTAGATTATATTTTATTCATTTTATTACTAAATTAGATTTTATTAATTTTTTTGTTCCATTTTCTCTCTGGACCAAAATGAAAAGTTAGGAGTTTATCTGGCACATGCCTGCAGCTTGCCAGAGTTCTTAGTTTAGTAAATGATAATAGTAAAATAAATATTAAAATTTTTAAAATTCTTTAATAATTAGATTATATTTTATTTATTTTATTAATAAATTAGATTTTGTTAATTTTTTTGTTCCATTTTCTCTCTGGACCAAAATGAAAAGTTAGGAGTTTATCTGGCACACGCCTGCAGCTTGCCAGAGTTCTTGGTTTAGTAAATGATAATAATAAAATAAATATTAAAATTTTTAAAATTCTTTAATAATTAGATTATATTTTATTCATTTTATTAATAAATTAGATTTTATTAATTTTTTTTGTTCCATTTTCTCTCTGGACCAAAATGAAAAGTTAGGAGTTTATCTGGCACACGCCTGCAGCTTGCCAGAGTTCTTGGTTTCCTGATGAGGACAAATCTAGCACAAAACTTGTGTGCACTCAGTTGTCCATAAATCCTGTGTAGAATTGCTGTTTTCCACCGTGTCTCACAACAACAAAGAAATTAAAATGACATTTTGACAAGGGATGCTGTCACAGTGCACCCTGAGGGGGGACACCTGCTGAATTTTGGGGCTCTCCTCACTCTGCAGAGCTGGTGGTGGGTGCAGGGTCAGCCAGGGAAACCCAAACCAGCCCTCCTCTCCTCAGTCTTCCCTGGAATCCTGGAAAAACTCACAGGGGAATATGAGACACAGAGAGGGAAATTTATGCTGAATATGGCAGATGGTTGTTATGCAGTACGTCCTGAATTCCAGCTCCTTGTGTCAGCAAGAGCAAGACTGGTCCACAGCTGCAAAATAAAATTAAATTAAGTCTAATCATTGTAGAAAATTAGTTATCATATAACAAACTTTATTTATTTATAAATAATCTATAATAAATATAGAAATATAATATATTATAATACATAAATATTTAATAAATATATCATGTAAATGTATAAAATATATCAATAAATACATTTAAAATATTTACTTATATATTTGTAAGTATAAGTAAATATGTGTCTCTGCAGCAGGCTGGGCAGTGGGGCAGGGTGTGTTTGCACAGGACCTGAGAGCAGGGGAAGGTGCAGGAGTGTGGATTTGCAGGGGTGGGGGGTCAGCCTGTGAGACAGCTGCTCACTGTCACTGCCACATTTCCTGAGAAATCCCTTTGCCACGATTTCTTCTCCTGGGAAGGTGAGAAGCCTCAGAGAAAAAACAACATTATCTCATTTCCTTCTCCCTGTTTGGCTGCTTTGGAATGTGGCTGGAGATTGTTGACCAACAGGTGCATGTTTGATTGGTTTAATGTTAATTGTTTTTACTTAATGACCAATCACCATCAGCTGTGTCAGACTCTGAGTCAGTCAAACAAGATTTTATTATTCGTTCTTGTTAAGTCTTCTGTCTGCATCCTTCTCTTTCTTTGGGAATGGAATGGAATGGAATGGAACGGAATAGAATGGAATAGAATAGAATAGAATAGAATAGAATAGAATAGAATAGAATAGAATAGAATAGAATAGAATAGAATAGAATAGAATAGAATAGAATAGAATAGAATAGAATAGAAAATCAGCCTTCTGAGAACATGGAGTCAGATTCTCATCTCTCTCCTCGTCCTGGGGACCCCTCACAAACTCAACAGCTCACAAGGCTGTTCTTCCAGGGCTGGAGTGCCCATCCCTGGAGGTGTCCAGGGAATTCCTGGAGGTGGCACTCAGAGCTCTGGGCTGGGGACAAGGGGGGGATGGGGCGCAGCTGGGACTCCCTGGGCTGGGAGGGCTTCCCCAGCCCCAGGGGTTCTGTGATTTGGGCAGCTGTGGAGCCTCTTGGGGTCTGGCACAGGACCCAACTCAGCTATTGGTATTGGCAGAAGCAAAACTCACAAGCAGAACCTCCTTACTCTGGAGGATGATGCCCTCCAGCTGCCCAAGCACAACGAGGAGGTCACAGCACTGAGACCCAGACCAGGTGCAGCCAGGGGGGCAAAAAGCCCCCTCCAGGTGTGCATCCCCACCTGCAGAGCCACTGATCCCCTCTCCTGCTCCACCAGCCCACAGAGAGCTCCAGTGAGGGAAAGGAGGAGAGCACAACGTCCTTGTGCTGCTCATCAGCTCAGCATGGGCACATCCACCAGGGGCTGAACCTCAGGGCACCTGGAGGGTCCCAGTTCCTGCAGCTGGAGGGTCCCAGTTTGTGCAGCTGGAGGGTCCCAGCTCCTGCAGCTGGAGGATCCCAGTTCCTGCAGCTGGAGGATCCCAGTTTGTGCAGCAGGAGGGTCCCAGTTCCTGCAGCAGGAGGATCCCAGTTTGTGCAGCAGGAGGATCCCAGTTCCTGCAGCAGGAGGATCCCAGTTTGTGCAGCAGGAGGATCCCAGTTCCTGCAGCAGGAGGATCCCAGTTCCTGCAGCAGGAGGATCCCAGTTTGTGCAGCTGGAGGGTCCCAGTTCCTGCAGCAGGAGGATCCCAGTTCCTGCAGCAGGAGGATCCCAGTTTGTGCAGCAGGAGGATCCCAGTTTGTGCAAAAGGAGGATCCCAGTTCCTTCAAAAGGAGGGTCCCAGTTTGTGCAGCTGGAGGGTCCCAGTTCCTGCAGCTGGAGGGTCCCAGCTCCTGCAGCTGGAGGATCCCAGTTTGTGCAGCTGGAGGATCCCAGTTCCTGCAGCAGGAGGGTCCCAGTTTGTGCAGCTGGAGGGTCCCAGTTCCTGCAGCAGGAGGGTCCCAGTTTGTGCAGCTGGAGGATCCCAGCTCCTGCAGCTGGAGGATCCCAGTTCCTGCAGCTGGAGGATCCCAGTTCCTGCAGCTGGAGGGTCCCAGTTTGTGCAGCAGGAGGATCCCAGTTCCTGCAGCAGGAGGGGTCGAAGTTCCTGCAGCAGGAGGGTCCCAGTTCCTGCAGCTGGGGGGTCCCAGCTCCTGCAGCAGGAGGATCCCAGCTCCTGCAGCAGGAGGGTCGAAGTTCCTGCAGCAGGAGGATCCCAGTTCCTGCAGCTGGAGGATCCCAGTTCCTGCAGCAGGAGGGTCCCAGTTCCTGCAGCTGGAGGATCCCAGTTTGTGCAGCTGGAGGATCCCAGTTCCTGCAGCAGGAGGGTCCCAGTTTGTGCAGCTGGAGGGTCCCAGTTCCTGCAGCAGGAGGGTCCCAGTTTGTGCAGCTGGAGGGTCCCAGCTCCTGCAGCTGGAGGATCCCAGTTCCTGCAGCTGGAGGATCCCAGTTTGTGCAGCAGGAGGGTCCCAGTTCCTGCAGCAGGAGGATCCCAGTTCCTGCAGCAGGAGGGTCCCAGTTCCTGCAGCAGGAGGGTCCCAGTTCCTGCAGCTGGAGGGTCCCAGTTCCTGCAGCAGGAGGGTCCCAGTTCCTGCAGCTGGAGGATCCCAGTTCCTGCAGCTGGAGGGTCCCAGTTCCTGCAGCTGGAGGGTCCCAGTTCCTGCAGCAGGAGGGTCCCAGTTCCTGCAGCTGGAGGGTCCCAGTTTGTGCAGCTGGAGGGTCCCAGCTCCTGCAGCTGGAGGGTCCCAGTTCCTGCAGCTGGAGGATCCCAGTTCCTGCAGCTGGAGGGTCCCAGTTTGTGCAGCTGGAGGGTCCCAGCTCCTGCAGCTGGAGGATCCCAGTTCCTGCAGCTGGAGGATCCCAGTTTGTGCAGCTGGAGGGTCCCAGTTTGTGCAGCTGGAGGGTCCCAGTTCCTGCAGCTGGAGGATCCCAGTTCCTGCAGCTGGAGGGTCCCAGTTCCTGCAGCAGGAGGATCCCAGTTCCTGCAGCAGGAGGATCCCAGTTTGTGCAGCTGGAGGGTCCCAGTTCCTGCAGCAGGAGGATCCCAGTTCCTGCAGCAGGAGGATCCCAGTTTGTGCAGCAGGAGGATCCCAGTTTGTGCAAAAGGAGGATCCCAGTTCCTTCAAAAGGAGGGTCCCAGTTTGTGCAGCTGGAGGGTCCCAGTTCCTGCAGCAGGAGGGTCCCAGCTCCTGCAGCAGGAGGATCCCAGTTCCTGCAGCTGGAGGGTCCCAGTTTGTGCAGCAGGAGGATCCCAGTTCCTGCAGCAGGAGGGGTCGAAGTTCCTGCAGCAGGAGGGTCCCAGTTCCTGCAGCTGGGGGGTCCCAGCTCCTGCAGCAGGAGGATCCCAGCTCCTGCAGCAGGAGGGTCGAAGTTCCTGCAGCAGGAGGATCCCAGTTCCTGCAGCTGGAGGATCCCAGTTCCTGCAGCAGGAGGGTCCCAGTTCCTGCAGCTGGAGGATCCCAGTTTGTGCAGCTGGAGGATCCCAGTTCCTGCAGCTGGAGGATCCCAGTTTGTGCAGCAGGAGGGTCCCAGTTCCTGCAGCAGGAGGATCCCAGTTCCTGCAGCAGGAGGGTCCCAGTTCCTGCAGCAGGAGGGTCCCAGTTCCTGCAGCTGGAGGGTCCCAGTTCCTGCAGCAGGAGGGTCCCAGTTCCTGCAGCTGGAGGATCCCAGTTCCTGCAGCTGGAGGGTCCCAGTTCCTGCAGCTGGAGGGTCCCAGTTCCTGCAGCAGGAGGGTCCCAGTTCCTGCAGCTGGAGGGTCCCAGTTTGTGCAGCTGGAGGGTCCCAGCTCCTGCAGCTGGAGGGTCCCAGTTCCTGCAGCTGGAGGATCCCAGTTCCTGCAGCTGGAGGGTCCCAGTTTGTGCAGCTGGAGGGTCCCAGCTCCTGCAGCTGGAGGATCCCAGTTCCTGCAGCTGGAGGATCCCAGTTTGTGCAGCTGGAGGGTCCCAGTTTGTGCAGCTGGAGGGTCCCAGTTCCTGCAGCTGGAGGATCCCAGTTCCTGCAGCTGGAGGGTCCCAGTTCCTGCAGCAGGAGGATCCCAGTTCCTGCAGCAGGAGGATCCCAGTTTGTGCAGCTGGAGGGTCCCAGTTCCTGCAGCAGGAGGATCCCAGTTCCTGCAGCAGGAGGATCCCAGTTTGTGCAGCAGGAGGATCCCAGTTTGTGCAAAAGGAGGATCCCAGTTCCTTCAAAAGGAGGGTCCCAGTTTGTGCAGCTGGAGGGTCCCAGTTCCTGCAGCAGGAGGGTCCCAGCTCCTGCAGCAGGAGGATCCCAGTTCCTGCAGCTGGAGGGTCCCAGTTTGTGCAGCAGGAGGATCCCAGTTCCTGCAGCAGGAGGGGTCGAAGTTCCTGCAGCAGGAGGGTCCCAGTTCCTGCAGCTGGGGGGTCCCAGCTCCTGCAGCAGGAGGATCCCAGCTCCTGCAGCAGGAGGGTCGAAGTTCCTGCAGCAGGAGGATCCCAGTTCCTGCAGCTGGAGGATCCCAGTTCCTGCAGCAGGAGGGTCCCAGTTCCTGCAGCTGGAGGATCCCAGTTTGTGCAGCTGGAGGATCCCAGTTCCTGCAGCAGGAGGGTCCCAGTTTGTGCAGCTGGAGGGTCCCAGTTCCTGCAGCAGGAGGGTCCCAGTTTGTGCAGCTGGAGGGTCCCAGCTCCTGCAGCTGGAGGATCCCAGTTCCTGCAGCTGGAGGATCCCAGTTTGTGCAGCTGGAGGGTCCCAGTTCCTGCAGCAGGAGGATCCCAGTTCCTGCAGCAGGAGGGTCCCAGTTCCTGCAGCAGGAGGGTCCCAGTTCCTGCAGCTGGAGGGTCCCAGTTCCTGCAGCTGGAGGATCCCAGTTTGTGCAGCTGGAGGGTCCCAGTTCCTGCAGCAGGAGGATCCCAGTTCCTGCAGCTGGAGGATCCCAGTTCCTGCAGCTGGAGGGTCCCAGTTCCTGCAGCAGGAGGGTCCCAGTTTGTGCAGCAGGAGGGTCCCAGTTCCTGCAGCTGGGGGGTCCCAGCTCCTGCAGCAGGAGGATCCCAGCTCCTGCAGCAGGAGGGTCGAAGTTCCTGCAGCAGGAGGGTCCCAGTTCCTGCAGCTGGAGGGTCCCAGTTCCTGCAGCTGGAGGGTCCCAGTTCCTGCAGCAGGAGGGTCCCAGTTCCTGCAGCAGGAGGGTCCCAGTTCCTGCAGCAGGAGGGTCCCAGTTTGTGCAGCAGGAGGATCCCAGTTTGTGCAGCTGGAGGGTCCCAGTTCCTGCAGCTGGAGGATCCCAGTTTGTGCAGCAGGAGGATCCCAGTTTGTGCAGCTGGAGGGTCCCAGTTTGTGCAGCAGGAGGGTCCCAGTTCCTGCAGCTGGAGGATCCCAGTTTGTGCAGCAGGAGGATCCCAGTTCCTGCAGCTGGAGGGTCCCAGTTCCTGCAGCAGGAGGGTCCCAGTTCCTGCAGCAGGAGGGTCCCAGTTCCTGCAGCTGGAGGATCCCAGTTCCTGTAGCAGGAGGATCCCAGTTCCTGCAGCTGGAGGGTCCCAGTTCCTGTAGCTGGAGGATCCCAGCTCCCAGTTCATTGGGACACACCAGACAGATGATGGACCTTGGACCTTATCAGCGTAAGAGATTTGATACACAGGATGCCTTGGCAAGAGGGAACAGAACTGTGTGGATTAAATCGAGATGAAGCTGAAGGTTAAATCAGGACTTAAGTCAGGAATTAAGTCAGAAAAGAAAATTACATCAAGACTTCTGCAAGCAGGAGGTGTTATGAAATGTGTAAGTTTTTAATGTGATGATTAACTCGATCATTGCTGTAAAACAGTACTAGCCTTCCTAAAATGGTATCTAAGCACAGGTAACCCACAATAAATTTGGATTCCTTTGACCAGCTCACAGCCTCCATGTCCCTCTCATCATCACCAACAGCAGTTCCTGCAGGTGAGGCCAGGCAGAGCAGCCCCATCCCTCTGCTCTCCTTGTGCCACCCTGAGCCTCACCTGTGCAAGGCACAAATAAATGCAGAGAGATACAACCCTGCAGAGGGACCCCATCTCCTGATATTAAAGGGTTTCTCTGAGAAAATACCTTTGCTTTGGCTATTTTGGCATCTTTGAATAACATCCTTGGTGCTCTGGTGCTTCCTCCTCCTGTTCAGATTTCCATGGTAAATATTCCTGGTGAATTTAAAGTTCTCCCCAGCTGGCTGGCCCTGCCCAGGTAGTGGGCAGATCCCACAGACACACTCCACACCCTTCCTGCCCCACAGCAGCCTCCTCGACAGAGAGACACAATCATCAGCCACGAGGTTTTCAGGAAAATAAACATTTCCCACGCCTTTAATTGTGATGGAGCTGGGACTGTAGGAGAGCTGCCTTCCCCCCAAGCAGCTGCATTCCTTTATTACAAATATTGCCTTCCCCAGACTGGCAAGGCTCACCTCAGCCAGCCATGACCTGAGCCTCTCCTGGAAGAGGAAGAAGTGCCTGGGGCTGGGGGCTGCTCCTGAGCCTCACATCAGCCCGTGCAGCACCAGGGGAAATCACATCTGACAGCCACCAGGAGCAGCAGGGACCCCAAGGAGTAAATAAATCTGCAGGAGGGGAAGCTTGCCAGGGATAAAACCACTCAGAGGTCAGGAGAGGTTGGGAGTGTCAGGAAAATCAACCCACAAACAGCAGGGGTTTGTGTCCAAAGAGCAGACAGAGGAGCCCTTTGCCTTTATTCCAACCAAGGCAGAGGCCATGGGGCATCCCCTGGGGTCTCTCACATTTTTGGAGGTGCAGCCTCCTTCTTATCCCAATTCCCAGCCACATTTCCCTTCTCTCTTTCCCCCTTGGCTGAGGGACTGGAGAGGTTCAGACTTCCCAGAACTCCTGATCCCAAAGATTCTAATGTACAACCCTCCCTTTTCATTTTTAGTTCTTGTGGAATTCAGGGGTTTTTCTTCCCCACTGTTTCTTTCATCTCTCAATGTCTAATTTAATTTCTCAGCAAACCCAAAGTTTATCTGTAAAAGCAAATCTCTTTTTGCATTGATCACTCAGTGGAATCCTTCCCATGGTTTCTTTCCTCTCCCAGTGCTGGTTTTACCCACCAGCAGCCCCACAGCTGGTCTGCAAACACAAACCCACTGCTCCTCTCAGGAGGAAAACAAGGAGAGGGAAGAGCAGGAGGAAGAAGGGGGAGAATTCCTTGCTGTCCTGTGAGGAGGTGCCCCACAGCTGATGCTGCTGTGTGACTGGTGTGTAACTGGTGTGTCACTGGTGTGTGACTGGTGTGTAACTGGTGTGTAACTGGTGTGTGACTGGTGTGTGACTGGAGAGCAGCCACGGAGGAGGCCAGGCAGGATGACACCTTTGAAGGCTGACCTGGAACACAGACCAGACAGGGCTGAAGGATAAATAAAGGAGAGATTTATTAATCAAGAGGCTTCAGTGGATGCACCTGGGGCAGCACAACCCAGAATGGCCCCAAAAGTGGATGGGAGGCCTCGGGGTCCCTCACTTCTGTTCTGCTAATGTTTTTTTAATTGAGTTCACTGTCCCATCCCAGCTTTAGCCCAGGCAGTCCCACCCTGCTTGTTTTTCTCTCTCCAGCCCACGGGGTTTGTGCTCCTGGGCTGAGATTTGGCTCATTTGTCCTTGGTGCCCAGCTGGAGCAGGAATTGTTTTGTCTCCCTGCTCTGTGCACAGAGCTCACCATCCCATAATGTGAACCCAGACCCACACACTAAAGCAGCACAGAATGTGAAAAATAGAAAATCCAAACCTGAGCCATCAAGGAGGGGTGTGACAAGGGCACAAGCAGACACCAGCAGAGGGAAGGGTGTCACCAGCCCTGTGTGGCAGGAGGGGACAAGGCCACAGGCTGATGCTCCTGGGGCTGATCAGGACAGCTGCCAATCATCCTGAGTGACAGCCAGGAGGGGACAGCACGGGCTGAGCCTGACACAGAGGGGTCAGAGAGAACAAAAGTGAAGCTTTCCCAGCAAACACGGGGCCAGAGGCTCCTGATGCTGCTGGGGGGGACCCCTGGAAGGTGGCACAGGCTGCTGGGGTCACCACAGCTCCCTCCTGATGTCCCCCACTGTCCCCCCACGCTGCTCTGACCCCCCCATGCCAACCCCAATGCCCGCTGCAGAGATCCCCCCTGGCTTTCCCAGTATTTCAGTCAGATTCCTGAGCTTTAAACGTGGCCAGAAGTGGTCGGAAAAAATCAGGCAAAGCAGCACAGACAGCACCTAAAATGGTTTACACACCAGCTGAGGGCCTGAGCATCTTTTTTCTCAAAATTTAATAAATACAATGCTACAGTGAAATTTTGCTGCTCCAGTGAGCTCTGAACTGTGACTTAGGCTGGTCAAGCAGCAGCTGCTGCTGTCCTTAATACATCAGCATTTGACATCTCCTCAAAAAATTCTTACTGCTACAGAGATTATGAGCCAAACACTTCTGGCACCAAATTTCCTGCAGCTCAATGGCATTTGGAGCTGGTTCTACTGGGTTGTATAAAAAATAAAAAAACATCACCCATTTACACTCAAAGATGAACAGAATAAACTGAATTTTGTATCTTATGAAAGACAGAATGGCATTTCTGGATGGGCTGAATGACAAACAAAAATTATAAACATTACTCTTTATTTTAATAAAGAGGTAAATAAATAATAAAACTCATCCAGCAGAACAAGGGGTTAATCACAACCAAGCAAATCTCCTCTGTAAGGCTGGGTGTGTCCTGCTTAGGGAGGGTTCCATTCTCCATAATTCATCTGTCAATTATTACCTGCATCTCCTTCAAAATTCCCAGCTGTTCCTCCCAGTGTGTCCTGGAAGCAATGAGAATTTTCTAATTCAGAACAATTCAGACATTATTAGAATAATTCAGGCCTCCTAAAGGACCACCAAAAAAAACCCAACAAACCTCTAATAGTTGTGACTCACTCCAGAGTCTGGAAGGACAGAAGAGGAATTTGTGGGGTCCCAGTGTCCAGCCTAGATCCTGCACCTCTTGCACATAAAGTGAAAGTTCCCCCAGAAATTTGTTCTGCAGAACAAAGGAGAACAAAAAGTAATTATTATAACGTGGTCTTCAGAGGAACAGAAGCAAACATATTCAGGCAGCCCTGGGGAATGATGCTCCAGCTGCTTCCACACAAATTGCCAGCAGGGATTTATGTGAGTCACCAAGGAGATTTCCAGGAGGACTGAAGATTTCCTGATCACTTTAATGACATGAAGAATCTGCCTTTGGAGAGGTTCACTCCATCATTTCCCCTCTGCTGGTGAGCCATTTATCTTCCCAACCCTGCAGCGAGGTTACAGCTGTAATTCTGCACCTCTTTGATTTTCCCTGCAGAGTTCTGCAGGATTCCAGGCAGGGGCTGCCTGCCATATCCTGGGGACAGCAATCCCAAGGGACCTTGGCAGACCATGATTTTCACTGAGACTGTGTTTTATACAAACCTTTTCAACCCTTAAAAATTCCCAGGTGGCACCACAGGCAGCAGCCCTGACACAAAAGGGATTCAGGATTTTTTTTCCTTGTGCTGCACCTCGAGCCAGTGGGAACAGATCTGAAAAGGAAGAACATTAATGCTGAGGATGTGCTTATTTGGGAACAGGTTTGGGGATTTCCACCAAGTTCCTTTTGCTGATCAGGGGCAGGATTTGTCACGGCCCCACACTCCATTTCACAGGCTGCTTTAGCAGAGAGGTTGAATGTGGGGTTTTTTTCAAGAAGTGAAGTTAAAACTGTCCCTTTCTCTCAAGGCTTCACATCTGTGCAGTCATGGCACAACTGGAACAGAGCTTTTCAGTCTCCTGAAGAGCCTTGATTGATATTTTGTGACAGAAAGCTGCAGCTGGCAGTGAAAAACCTGCGAATTGTTGATAAGACAAAATGCTGAAAATTCCTTTTCACTGGAAAGAGCAGCTTGAGCTTGAAGAAACAATGGGAAACCAGAGCTGAAAAAACTCAGATTTGGTTTTATCATGTGTGTAGTTTTGGTTTGGCCTTGTTTTTTGGTTTTGGGTTTTTTTGGGTTTATTTAGTTTTGGTTTTTTGGGGGTTTTTTGGGTTTTTGGGGGGTTTTTTGGTTTTTGGGGGGTTTTTTTGGCGGTTTCTGTTTTGGTTTGGTTTTGTTTTTTGTTTTTTTTGTTTTGGGTGTTTTTTGTTGTTGTTGTTGTTGTTGTGTTTGGGTTTTTGGGGGTTTTTTTGGGTTTTTTGGGGGTTTTTTTTTTGTTTTTTGTTTGTTTGGTTGGTTGGTTTTGGTTGGTTTTTTGGTTTTGGGGGTTTGTTTGTTTGTTTGTTTGTTTTGTTTTGTTTTTTTGTTTTGGGGTTTTTTTTTAAATGATAATGAAATCTCTCCACTGCAGACATGAACAAATAGCAGAAAAGCTGCAGACTGGCTCCAGGACACCTGAGAGGCAGCTCAGTGGTGTAAGGGACATCATGGAGCCAAACAAAAATCTTGATTCATTCAGCTGGAAAACCTCCTTTTCCAGCTTCTATCCCAAGTGAAAACCCCTTCCTAATCCCAAGCAGTTCCCTGCAGACCTGCAATTATTTGCAATAACCAATTCAGATATTTAGGCAGGTAACACAGAGCATGCTGAGGTACCAGAACCAAGAGACTCTCCCAGGAAAAGCACTCAGACAGAGCTGCAGAATGTTCAGGAAGGCTGTTCCAGAAATTTTAGGAACTGAAACTCTTTGTTAGGCTTCAAACATAATGTGAGTAGTGAGTAAATTTACACTACTGACTCATAAGAAACAAGCTGCAATTTCTGATTTATGAGAAGTGATCAGCTTGAAGGAAGAAAAGAAAATGCAAAAACATATAAAATATATAAAGTATATATAAAATTGAGCACTTTCTTCTGATTTCATACAGGTTTTGCCCTATAACATCAAATTTTGAATTGATTTACTACATTGTTACAGTGAACAAATTAAGGTGTGACCTGGGAACCATTAAATCAAATTTCAGGCCTGTCACACACCAGGGAAGTGCCATGTCACAAGGCTCTCTGGAGCTGGAGGACCCCTCAGGAGGTGTTCAGGAATGGTGAAGGACAGACCCACCCTGAAAATGCCCTCTGAGCTCCTGAGGACACTTCCTGAAATGAGAGGTTGCACACAGCCTTTTGGAAGTCCTGGTTTTAAGAGGAAAACAGCAGAAATACCAAAGCTGCTGTGGCAGGAATCAGCGTTTCAAGGATGAGAGTGAAATGCCACCATTTAAAAACCTTGAAGGAAAGAAATAAATCCATTTCTTCTGGCTCCCTGGAGCTCAGTGCTGCTGGCTCATGGTTTGTCTCCCTGCCTTTACAGTGACAATGGCTCTGATTATTGTCTGTGCATTTTTAATTAAGGCTAAGCCAAAACTCTTCCACTTCAGTTCAAGCAAAAGTGCTTCATGTGCTGCCTGAAAATCCAGTTTCCTGCCCATGTGAAATTGCCAAATATTGGGGTGAGGGGCAATTGCACAACATTTTAAGTACTGCAGATGAAATGTATGAAGAACAGATGTTTTGATTTGTTTAAATCAGCCTTATCACAGTCTGTGAAATTTATCCTGTTTGAGTTAAAGGAAGTGAGACTCTCCCTGTCAGCTCTGAGTGGGAGTGGATGGGACCCTGAATTTCCCACTCAGTTGGTTCTGAAAAGATGCTGTAAGGTTTTTGTTTGAGTGAACACATACATGTTGGAAAGCCTGAGGTGTTCTGACGTGGAAAAAAGTTTTTATTTTATAAACCAGTCTGTTAGTGCCACCACATCTTATTTCTGTAGCAGACAAATAATTTTAACTTGAATTTTCCTGTCCAAGGACCAAGGCAGTGGAATGTCTCTGTTGTTCCAAAATGTGCCCTTGACCAGGATTGTTGTCTCACATTTACTGGGAATGTAAGAATACACATTTTTGTGCTTTTCAGCCATGGGTGCTTGCTTTCATACATGGCACCAGGAGACACAAACTGCAATTAGGAGGATTTTTCTCCCTCTGGTGCATGTTCCACCAAAGCATCATTAACTCTTTAAAAATACATGGCTCATCCTTCCAGTACTGTGACCAGCAGTGTATTTCCTGCCTAATTCAAGTAGTTTATTTATCCTTTTTTAATCCTTCTGTCATTTGAGTAGAACTGTGATGGCACAGGGGCTCCCTGGCAGAGGAGAATTACCTGCCACTGCCAGGCAGAGCAGAACACAGAAAGTCACAGCAGAGATAAATACAATGTGTGTTCCTTTCCCCAGGGCATCCCAGTCATGCCATGGGTTAGGAAAAGCTGATAAAGACAGGTGAAAAAAAAAGCTGAAATAATTTTTTTCCTTTTTTTTTTTTTTTTTTTTTTCCCATTTTTATCCGCGTTCTCTTCTACTTCTGAAGTTTTCCTTTTAAGTTATCAGGTACTAATTCTTGCCTTTTGTTCAGGAGGGGCTGGGAGGGACACACACACATACACACACACACACAAGCCTTGAAAATCTGCAACAAAAAGTCTGGCCTTGCACATGCTGGAGATTTGCAGTGCTGAGCATCTCAAGCACTCAGGCAGCAGATATCCACCCTGAAAACCAGGGAAAAGCAAAGAGAACATAGCTGGGCTGGAAAAGGGGATGAGGAATGAGAGACAGGACCAGAGGGAAATTCCCTCATTCCCCACCTCAGTCGTGTAGAACCTCTCACAACGAAGGTGTTGATTTGCCCATTTAAACCAAGGAAAGGAATTATCAGGTCAGAACTATCCTGGCAGCACCCAAAGACACCAGCCAGGAGGAGAAATGAACTCTGTGGGAGGAAGAGGCTCCCCTGTGCCTCAAGAACCTGGGTTTGGGAAGGGCAGCTCAGCAGGGTGAGGATCTCACACCAGGGACTCACACAAAATTTGTCAGGCTGCCTCTGAGCAGCGCCAGGTTTTATTTCCTCAGCCCCAGGCAGGACAGCTCTCTTGGTTTGGAAAGACAGGAGTCTGCTCAGGAAGGCAGGAGCCTCCCCTGGAATGGAGAATGGAACCCCCTCCCTCTGAATTGCTATAGATTTTAAATTAAGGGGCCCTCAGGCAAAGATGTGGGAGCAGGAATAACAGTTCTTTACTAGGGAAGAAAATAAAGGGATAAAATGAACAATGCAGTGAACCAAACCAACCCTGGCAGAGCCAGAGCACAGCCTGACACCCTGTGGGTCAGGGGGCTGGCAGCAGTGCCACTGGAATTGTGGCTCAGCCCTCCTGCAGTGCCAGGGGTGGTTCTGCTGGAGCAGGGATCCTGGAGAAGGGTGCAGTCTGCCTCTGAAGGTCCAGGAGCAGAGGCAGCCGCTGCTCCTCTGGGAATCCAGTGGAGAAGCCATGCTGGTGTTCCAGGATCTCCAGATTATATCTGGGTAGGAATGCTTGGGAATCTCCAGATTCTATCCGGGTAGGAATGCTTGGGAATCTCCAGATTCTATCCGGGTAGGAATGCTTGGGAATCTCCAGATTATATCTGGGTAGGAATGCTTGGGAATCTCCAGATTCTGTCCGGGTAGGAATGCTTGGCTCCTCCCTCTGGGCTCACATCTCCCAATGGGATGCTGCAGTTCTTATCAGCAATGCAGGGACATTCCATGGCCTGTTATCAGCAGGTGTGTGCCCAGTTGTGGAAGAGATCAGGAAAACTGCCTACTGAGCAGAAGAGAACTGCCAGACAGATGGCAAACAGATACAACTTGCTTGGCAATCCAGAACAACAGCCCAGCTCTCTGGAGCACAAGGAACGTCTCCTGTTTGGCCGTGGCACCCTGAGCTGTGCCAGCATCAGCCAGCTCTGTGTGCTGGACAGGGAATGTGAAAAATTCCTGTTTGATGATTGGCCTCTGGCAAATATTGCAATGAATATTACATGTGTTGTGTTAGAAAGTGATGCTGTGTTAATTCTCTTTAGTAGTGTGTTAAATATAGTTTTAGTTTATAACAAAATGTTAAAATAGAAACTATGCTATGTAAGATACTTTTTTTAAAGAAAGGACTCGCAGTAAGATAGCAGCCACAGGACACCTGAATCTTTCAGAGAAAGAGAATTTATTGCTCCATTATCAGGAGAAATTAACTTCTTCCTGCCTCACTCAGCCCTGAAGGCACTGTCAGGATCCAGAGGAAGGAGCTGGCACTGCCCAGACAGAATCCTGGGTGTGAATGGAATTGATGCACCATGTGTGAGGTGTATGAATGTGCAACAGGCTGTTGCTTTTAAGGGTTAATCCTCTGTTAACCTGGGTCATTTTTGGGCTTATTTTACCCAGAAAAAAGTACTGAGACTGTCCCTAACTCTTTGTTTTATTGTCTTGCATTGTCCTAATCCAAATTGTCCAAATTATTATTACTGTAATTATATTGCTATTTTTATAACCATTTTATTACTATTAAACTTTAAAAATTTTAAAAGAAGTGATTGGCATTTTTCACGGGGGACCAGCCTGGGCAGGGTTTAATTCTCAGCTTCTCCTGCCAGCCCCACTCAGACATTCCTGCTTTTGCTAGCTCCCTTCATGGGAAAGATAAAAGTCTGGCAGCAGCTGGCCACAGGCAGCCTTGGCAAGTCCTCAGAAGCTTGTCTGTTACACCTGGTTATGTGTCAAAGATTCAAAGATATATTTTTTCCTTCTGAAGTGCCTTTCTGGATGAACTAATCTCTGAGGACTCCACATCTAGTCTGTGTGTCACCTGAACTAATAAACAGGGTACATGTAGACATCTCTCAAGGGGTTTAAAGACCTCTGCAGCACCGTTTGCAAAGGCTCCAAACAACCAATTCATTCTGTAATCTAAAATTTAAAAAGCCATTTGCTTGCAAATCTGTTTTTGGTTGAGTTTCTATCATGCTGTGGTTCCCATGACTTGTAGCATAAAAGCACTACAGTGATGAGAACATTGCTGTGTTCTCACTTGCTAGAAATCAAATGATGGCTAATTTGGAGTTCCCAAACTTTGCCCCAACAGAAGAAAGGATGAGTGGGATGGCAGTATCCTAAACTCTCAGAGGCAGCAATGGAAATCATAGCACAGTATCCTTGTCACTGCTGGCACCTTCCTGTTTGTATTTATATTTTCCATCTGGCATTCTCCATTCAGGTAGAAGTCCTGAGGGAGACTGATGGGATTTTGGTAGAAAATAAATTTACCTGGAATTACAGCATATAATTCTCATAATCCATCTCCTGGCGCAGAGCTGAGCCATGGGGTGAGCAGGGGTAAGCCTTTGTGAGCAAATGTCTGGTGTTTTCCCACCAGATCCTTGGGATAAACCTCCAGCTTAGGCACAGGAAAGCACTGGGATGCTGCTGTCCTGCAGCCACCAATTCTTCTGTGCAGTGGATAAAAACACACCTTAAGGGGCCCTGAAGATTCCAGAGTAAGAAAAGGAGTTTATGGGGACAAAAAGGAGGGGATGTGACTTGGGAAACAGAAGGAAAACACATCCTGAGAAAGAAACTGATGCTGGTTTGTCAGGACACAGAGCAAATATAAAATGGGGGAAATCTTGCCTTCTGAAAGAATATGCAAAGAGCTTGGTTTGAGGTTTTTTTAAAGCTTTATTTCATTTCAAAGTGTCCATTAAAGATTCTCTCTTCAAGACTTGGTAAGCTGGATGAAGAGCTATGCCTCTATTTTGGCTTTTGCTACAGGAATAAAGTCCCACAACACGAATATCTCTAACTCACAATGGGATTTTTTTTTTTCTCACCTTCATTCCCAAGGCATCTTCCAGATGATTACCAGTGAATAACTGGCTAAACAAACTGTTACCTACTTTTCCTTTCATCAGCTGGTGAAAAAATCTGCACAGACTACATAAACAGTGCCAGCAGAAGAAAACACCTCTTGTTTCACTGAGACACAGACACACTGCTAAATATAGATTTTACCAAACTGCTGGTTCCTGAGTTCATAGGACTCGTTTCCACTGCTTCTCAGGGGCTCCTTCTCATCTCCCATGTCACTGTCCTTCATCTGTGCAAAATAGGCAGGAGGAGCTTTGCACTCGTAGTGCCTGTCCAGGGATTTCAGGTGGATGAGCATGTGCAGAGCATAAGCCAGGACCAGCAGCAGAACCAGGGACATCACCAGCCCCATCAGGATTGCTGGGGAGAAGGATGCACAGTCCCTGGCATAGGCAAAATGTCCTTCCTGGATGTTAAAACCTTGAATCTACAGGGAGAACAAGAGGGAACATGTTAAAGAAAGCACTGCTGTTTCATTAATTTGTGTTTCGTTAATTTGCTCCTGACGGCAGTAAGAATTTCTGATTTGAGACCTGCACAAATTTGTGTCTCCCACTGACAGCTGGAGCTAATGCTCAGAGTTTATCCAGGTCAGTCTTCTGAAACTGGCAGCTCCTCTAATCCCCTGCACTCTGCTGCCCCAAGGATTTGCAGCTGTGTTTCAAACAGAGCCTTCCACGCTCACTCTTGGTGGCTCAGCAATATTTAATTGCAAGCACGGTGCCTTTCATGTTAACTGTGCATCTCCAGCATCACTTGCTGAGAGTCCCAGGAGTTTTTGCTTCAGACTGCACAAACTCCAACATGACAAACCAGGAAATATTCCCAAGTGCCTGCCCTAGGACAAGATTTTTCTCACCAGTTCCACATGGGTGGCATGTGGCAGCAAAACTACAGAAAGCTGCACCTAGTTATGGAAAACACCAGTAGGTTTTATTCGTGGCTTCAGTTCTAATATGGATTTTAGCACTCTGGCACTCAGGGAATTGACTGTCTGCTCCACTAAATCAGTCCTTGGACATTTTTCACACGGTGACAAAAGGTTTCTCCATTCCTTTTTCAGCTCCTCATGCCCCCTGACTCAGGTGTCTAAATGCAAGGCACTCTAGTCCTGCCACCTTAGGCTCCCTCCTTGTCAAACGCAGAAGAATCGGCACTTCCAGAAGACTATTAATCTCCTCCTAAAATAAGGACTTAAGATGGGTCAGGGGAATTATCCAGTGGCTTTAGAGGCAGGCTGGGGTGACATTAATCAGGGCACAAGGTTAAAATTCCTAGCCATCCAAAGTGAAGTGAGATGAATCCCTGGGTGTGTGGTGCTGTTATTGGTGCTGAGTGTGAGAGCTCAGCTCAAAATGATGTAATGACAAGAAATCAAATTCACTCACCACTAGAGGGAACACAAGCAGAAAGACTACAAAAAACAGCCTTTAATTTCCTTGGACAGGCAAAGTCTTGGTTTCTATTTTGTGCTCCATGTGATGCCTTGGGATTTTGGCTTTTATATTTTTCATGTATTTGTGACCCTGCAGTTCTTTAGTGTCAAACTCCAAACCCCACACTCAGTGTCAGCTGCTGCTGTCCCATTTTGGGCAGACACAACAATTCCTCTCCAGGCCTGGCAGCCAAGGACACCTCACTGCCTCAGGGCCAGAGATGCCAACAAATGGGAGCTGGGGGGGCAAACTGGGGGTCAATGACTTCATTAGCTGAAGCTGGAATTGTTAGATTAACCCCCAATATGCAAATGGATCAAACTTAGAAAAGTATAAACAACTCATGACCTGTTGTTCATTTTGGGTGTAGCCCCTGGATGAGCTTTGTCTGCCCAAAATAAACCTGAAGCCCCTTCAATGAATACAACCACATTTTACTCTCTTAATTTTGTCTGGCCTCTCTTTTTAGGCAGCCCCAAAAAACATCACAAGGTGAGGCGCGAGCGTAAACTGCGCATGGAAGGTGACGGCCTTTCCCGAGAAGGGCAGAACCCATCCACGGGATCCATCCGGCTGAAACCCATGGCATCACCTGGAAGTCGATGAAGGTGACCTCCCAGAGGTGGGAGAGGTCGTTCTCAGAGCTGGGCACCAGCAGAGCATCGTGTCTCTGCAGGCTGCTGACGCGCTGGCAGCGGAAGGAGTGGGTGGCGGGCGCGCGGATCCCCGAGGCGTTGAACGTCGCCTGCACCGAGTGGTTGTACAGCAGCTGCAGCCTGGGCAGGCTGAACCAGCTCTGCACGGACAGCTGGTAGTAGCTGGTGGTTAGCAAGAGCCTGGGAAGGCCACGTTGGAGCAGGGAGGAGGGAGAAAATCCGTCAGAGGGTTGCAGCTGTTAAAGTCGCGCAGTGAGCGACTCCGCGCCCGGTTTGTGTCAAAGTAATCAGAATATTAGATCAGGATATCAGAATATTATAGGAGCTCTTGCTCCTTCCTTGGGGTCTGGAAAGGGAGGGAAAGCTTTCCACAGGGGGTGGCAGAGCCCTGGAGCCACTGCCTAGGGAGGGCCTGGAGTGTCTGGAGACATCCCAGCCCCAGCTCCTGTGCCTCTGCTCCAGGGGACCCTGCCTGCGGAGGTGTCACTGACATGTTTTATGAAAAATCCTTTCCTTAGGATTTTTCCCTCCTGAGAAGCTGAGAGGCCTCAGGAACAAACTGTAAACAATTCTTATCTGCTGCTGTGGAATGCAACAGGTGGATCTGGGATTGGTCTCATCTGGTTGTTTTTAATTAAGGGCCAATCACAGATCACCTCTGCAGACTGTCTCGGTCAGGGACAAACCTTTGTTATTCATTCCTTTTCTATTCTTAGCTTAAACTTCTGATGAAATCCTTTCCTCTGTTCTTTTAGTACAGTTTTAATATATTATCTATCATAAAATAATAAATCAAGCCTTCTGATACATGGAGTCAACTTTCTCCTCTCTTCCCTCATCCTGGGACCCTTGTGGACAATACCACAGGGAGGGGAATTGCACCAGATCATCTCCAGAGGTCCCAGCCCCAAATACCCTCAAACACCCTGCGTTCCAGCCCCAAATACCCTGGGATTCTGTGGTCTGAAGTTGTTCCCTGTGGCAGCTGAAGGAGTTTGGTTTCTCCCACAAAGCAAGAAGAAAACGAGGGGGTTTTGCCTAATTACTTGGAAAAATATGGATGTAACACTGGTACTGTACCCCCACCCCCACCTGGAAAGTCACTTCTCAAGAAATGATGTTCTCTTCCATCACCAAGAAGCAAACATAAAGTAGGCCACAGTCTGATGCCCAGAGCATTTCAGCTAAAATCTCAGACACAGGAAGATTCTACACAAAAGAGATGACCCAAACTTTTCCATGAGTAGAAAACTCAATGTAGAAGAAAAAACTCCTTAATAAAGCAAGCCATGCTGAATGCAGGTGTTTCAGTTATACAAGACTTTCTCTCATATTATTTTTGCTTAAAATATTCTCTTGAATTCCCCTCACAACTGCATAACAATGTATTTGTGCTATCTGGTAGGGATTTTATTATATAAACTTACCTGATAACAAGTCCCTTTAGATTGTCAATGTCACCAAAGTTCAGGGACAACCTAGGTCAAAAAGCAAGTAACATCAGGCTAGGAAAAAAATTCAGAGACCTTCAGAGAAAAAAGCACCACAAAAGATTAAGCTCAGTTCAAGTAAGACAGAAAGAAAACACAGTGAAAGCATGCAGGTTCTGAAAGGCCTCCAAAATTAAAGTTGAAGATGACTTGAGGAAACAAAAACAAAACAAAGCAAACAAAAAACCAACAAAAATATTTAAAAACAAACAAACAAACAAACAAAAAACCCAACCAATGTAAAAAACAGCTAGCCCCACAATTTCCTAGGTGATCCAGACTTCCTGGGTAACACTGGTCCCCTAGGACAGGACACTGAATCCAGACCATTCCTTGCTTTACTACAAATGCAAGTCAGAGATACTTGATGACTAGACACAGGAAATTTGCCATTCAGCTAAAAATAAAACAAAAATGCAGCTTGGATTATCATATCTGATACCCTTCCGTGTGTTTTGAATTTTGCCTTAATTTTTCCTCAGTTTATTTTCTGTTAGGTTAAAATACTTACTAATCAGACTAAGATTATTTTCAAATTGCAGGCCAGAAAAGAGGGAGGAATGTTTGTAATCACTTTTTTAACATAAGTTTATTCCATTCTCTGCCTCTACATGTCAGAAGAGTGCTGGATAAGTTCACATGCTGATGATGTAATATTCCTGCTGCCTCGTTGAATATTGTGATGCTGGGTTCTTTCTCCATTTCACTTTGAGCTTTCTGGTAACCTCACCAAAATGTCTGTGCACCTTGTGCTGCACAAGTGCAAGGAGGTGACACCTAATTTTCAGTGAAAACATATTTAGATATACAGGTAAAAGGCTGTGTAGGAGATAAATGAAACTGCTGGGTTTGGTCATCTTATTTGTATTGCTGTGTGTGTCATTCCAGATTTAAACTCCCTTTATCCCTTTATAATTTATTATTTATTATTTAACTCCCTTTATTCCCCAGGAATGATGATCAATTAGGATTTTTAGACCTCCCAGAGTGGAATCTGATGTGAGCCACGAGGCCAGCACCCTGCATGGGGGGAGAGAAGCAATCAGGCACGTGGCAGAGGAAACCAAAAAATGCCACCTGCCTTCCCAGGCAGCCCAGGCACCTGAGGGGTTTGGCTGCAGAGGGGTTCATGTTTAGCTCTCACTCAGGGTGAGAAGCATAGAAAGCAAAATTGTGCTGAACGCTTCTCACTCGGGGTAAGAAACACCAAGCAAAACTGCTAAATGCTGCTGATACTGACAAAATTAATGACAGGCTGGAGTGCAGAGCTCAGGTTCCCAGACACTCTGGTGCCACATGAAAACCTGTGGTGAACCCACAGTTTGTCTGCAGCACCTCAGGGATCACAGCCTGGGATTTGGGGTGACCATCCAAACACAGACCTGCACCCTGTGCAGCACTGATGGTGATGCCTTCAAATTTTAGCTTTTATAATTTCCAGGTATTTGTGACCCTGCAGTTCTTTAGTGTAAAACTCCCAACCCCACAGTCAGTGTCAGCTGCTGCTGTCCCATCCTGGGCAGACACAACAATTCCTCTCCAGGCCTGGCAGCCAAGGACACCTCACTGCCTCAGGGCCAGAGATGCCAACAAAAGGGAGCTGGGGGGCAAACTGGGGGTCAATGACTTCATTAGCTGAAGCTGGAATTGTTAGATTAACCCCCAATATGCAAACAGACCAAACTTATAAAAGTGTGAAAACCTGTTTTCCATTTTTGGGTGTAGCCCCTGAGGGAGCTTTCCCTGCCCAAAATGTACCTGAAGGCCCTTCAGTAAATATAACAGCTTTTTATTCTCTTAACTTTGTCTGCCCCTGTTTCTAGGAAGTCCCAAAAACTCATCACTGGCACAGACCCCTGGAAGGGATAATCAGTCATGCACAGCACCTAAGCCCCACAAGCACAGGATCCCCTCTCCAACCCCACAAGCAGCTGTGTAAAACAGCTGGAGGTGAAACAGAGCAACAGCTTCAGCCCCGTGGGCAGGGAGAGCAAAGCTGGCTGCCCCCAGGAGGGGCTACAGCACTGAAACAACTGAATATGGGGGTCCACGACAGGCTGGGCTTAAACTGCATCACCCTGCTGCCCACAGTGGCAGGACATTGTCACAAAAACCTGGGTCTCAGCAAGGGCTGCTCTCCTGATGCCCTGGAGGGGCTGCCTAGAACAGAGGCTGGACAAGATTGAGAGAATAAAGTGGGTGTTTATTAAAGGCCTTCCAAAGGTGCATTTTGAGCAGTCAGAGGCCTCCCCTGGGCTACACCCAAGGTGGACAATGGTCACGAGTTTTTCACACAATTATGTTTGGTCCATTTGCATTTCAGGGGTTAATCCTCCAATTCCAGCCTCAGGTAATGAAGCCATTGACCCCAGTTTGCTCCCCCAGTTCACTTCTGTTTGTACTTCCAGGGCCTGAGGCTGTGGGGTGTTGTCCTGGATTGCCAAGCAAGTTGTGTCTGTTTGCCATCTGCCTGGCAGTTCTCTTCTGCTCAGTGGGCAGTTTTCCTTATCTCTTCCACAACTGGGCACACACCTGCTGATAACAGGCCATGGAATGTCCCTGCATGGCTGATAAGAACTGCAGCATCCATTGGGAGATGTGAGCCCAGAGGGAGGAGCCAAGCATTCCTACCTGGATAGAATCTGGAGATTCCCAAGCATTCCTACCTGGATAGAATCTGGAGATTCCCAAGCACTCCTACCCAGATATAATCTGGAGATTCCCAAGCATTCCTACCCAGATAGAATCTGGAGATTCCCAAGCATTCCTACTCAGATATAATCTGGAGATTCCCAAGCATTCCTACCCAGATAGAATCTGGAGATTCCCAAGCATTCCTACCCAGATAGAATCTGGAGATTCCCAAGCATTCCTACCCAGATAGAATCTGGAGATTCCCAAGCATTCCTACCCGGATATAATCTGGAGATTCCCAAGCATTCCTACCCAGATAGAATCTGGAGATTCCCAAGCATTCCTACCCAGATAGAATCTGGAGATTCCCAAGCATTCCTACTCAGATATAATCTGGAGATTCCCAAGCATTCCTACCCAGATAGAATCTGGAGATTCCCAAGCATTCCTACCCAGATAGAATCTGGAGATTCCCAAGCATTCCTACCCAGATAGAATCTGGAGATTCCCAAGCATTCCTACCCGGATAGAATCTGGAGATTCCCAAGCATTCCTACCCAGATAGAATCTGGAGATTCCCAAGCATTCCTACCCAGATAGAATCTGGAGATTCCCAAGCATTCCTACCCGGATAGAATCTGGAGATTCCCAAGCATTCCTACCCGGATAGAATCTGGAGATTCCCAAGCATTCCTACCCGGATAGAATCTGGAGATTCCCAAGCATTCCTACCCAGATAGAATCTGGAGATTCCCAAGCATTCCTACCCAGATATAATCTGGAGATTCCCAAGCATTCCTACCCGGATAGAATCTGGAGATTCCCAAGCATTCCTGCCCAGATATAATCTGGAGATTCCCAAGCATTCCTACCTGGATAGAATCTGGAGATTCCCAAGCATTCCCACCTGGATAGAATCTGGAGATTCCCAAGCATTCCTACCCAGATAGAATCTGGAGATTCCCAAGCATTCCTACCCAGATGTAATCTGGAGATTCCCAAGCATTCCTACCCAGATAGAATCTGGAGATTCTGGAACACCAGCACGGCTTCTCCACTGGATTTCCCAGAGGAGCAGCAGCTGCCTCTGCCCCTGGACCTTCAGAGGCAGACTGCACCCTTCTCCAGGATCCCTGCTCCAGCAGAACCACCCCTGGCACTGCAGGAGGGCTGAGCCACAATTCCAGTGGCACTGCTGCCAGCCCCCTGACCCACAGGGTGTCAGGCTGTGCTCTGGCTCTGCCAGGGTTGGTTTGGTTCACTGCATTGTTCATTTTATCCCTTTATTTTCTTCCCTAGTAAAGAACTGTTATTCCTGCTCCCACATCTTTGCCTGAGAGCCCCTTAATTTAAAATCTATAGCAATTCAGAGGGAGGGGGTTCCATTCTCCATTCCAGGGGAGGCTCCTGCCTTCCTGAGCAGACTCCTGTCTTTCCAAACCAAGACAGCTGTCCTTGAGTCTCAGGCCCAGAGGGATTGTGTTGTCTGGCCAAAATGTGAAGACAGGAACTTACAATCTACTTGGAGCTTAGAGTTATACCCTAAAGCAGCACAGGATTTGAAAACAGTACCAGGTAAAACCCTAAGGCTCCACTCCCAGGTGCACTTCCCCTCCTGGCAGTCTGGCCCCAGCAGAGCAGAATTCCCCTTACATGGCGCTGTCCTGGCTGCAGTTTGAGTCCCCAACATCCACGGTGGCGTGGACTCCAAACGTCCTGTCTGTCAGATCCAGCTGGGTGTGGTTCCCAAACCTGATCAGGATCCTCCTGGCCCAGAACAGGATGCAGGGGGTGCCGTTGATGGTGACGTTCAGGGGGCTGTCGTGGCTGTGGGGGAGCCCAGGGTGGCTCCAGGCTGCTCCTTGCCACTGTCCTCCCCTGCTCAAGTTGTAGCTGACAACCTGGGGGACCACACAAGAGATTTCTGTCAGAAGATGAGCATGAAAAATGCATTTTTTATTATTGGTTTTTGGCAAATATTACAATGAATATGATATGTGTTCTGTTAGAAAGTGATGCTATATTAATTTTCTTAAGTAGTGTGTGAAATATAGTTTTAGGTTATAACAAAAGGTTAAAATAGAAACTATGTTATATAAGATACTTTTTTTAAAGAAAGGACTCATAGTGAGATAGCAGCCACAGGACACCTGAATCTTTCAGAGAAAGAGAATTTATTGCTCCATTATCAGGAGAAATGAATTCTTCCTGCCTCACTCAGCCCTGAAGGCACTGTCAGGATCCAGAGGAAGGAGCTGACCCTGCCCAGCCAGAATCCTGTGTGTGAATGGAATTGATGCATCATGGGTGAGGTGTATGAATGTGCAACAGGCTGTTGCTTTTAAGGGTTAATCCTCTGTTAACCTGGGGCCTTTTTGGGCTTATTTTGCCCAGAAAAGGTACCCAGACTGTCCCTAACTCTTTGTTTTTATTGTCTCATATTGTTCTAATTCAAATTGTCCAAATTATTATTACTATAATTATATTGCTATTTTTATAACCATATTATTACTATTAAACTTTGAAAATTTTAAAAACAAGCGTTTTTCACAATGTGGTTTCAGGAGTCACCAGCCAGCCCTGGGCTGAGGAAGCTGAGGGATTCCTGGCTGTCTCCCCTTCCCACCTCACAGAGCACCCAGCCCCAGCACAGGTTCCCCCTCAGCTGAAGACTCTCTGGAGCACCTCTAAGAATTGCTTCAGCCCACTGGAAAGGACTCAGGCTGTGCCAAGGACACAGCCCACCATGCTGGAAGCACACTGGGCAGTGTCCAGGTGAGAGAGATGTCTGAGGTCACACCTACCTGCAGGCAGCTTGGCTCACCTTGGCTTTAAATCAGGGAAATACCTGCTGCAGAATGGGATGGACCGAGTAGGGATCCCTGCCTTTTCAAAATCAGAACTAAAACCCTGTGTCCTCTGCACACACCAGAAAACTGCCACCCCTTCTAAGCCTAATTTCCTAGCCAAATTTCAACTTTCAAAAAGACAATTTGGCTGTCAGGCAAGACAATCTGACTTTAGGAAGAACTAAAGAATTCAGCTGCCGTTCTCAAATTTCGCACTCAGATTTCCAGTCACCACCTCTGTCCTGTGCAAAGAAGATAACACACACAATCTGTGTTGTTACCATGCCACATGACTGCACGTTCACAGTAAAACAGGAAAGCTTTCCTGAGTCCCACTCATAAACAGCATCTTACCAAGCTCCAGAAGGGACACAGCTAAGCCCCAAGGTTTTGTCTTGGCTTAAAGAGAGATATTTTGTGTGTGTGTGTGTGTGTGTGTGTGTGTGCATGCTGTTTAGATCAGCAAACCACAACCCTCAGCTCAGACCCTGAAAGCTCCCTTTTGATGCTGGACCTTACATATGGCACAAGGATGTTTTAGGATTAAAATTAATGAGCACTGACAGCAACAAGCTGAAAGCAAAGCAAAATCATGGTCAGGAAATGTGCTGAGTGGCTATGAGTGTATTTATGTAAATGACAGGGCTGTCTCCTCAGAAGTCCACATGAGAGGGATTTATTCAACATGTTACTAACACTGGAGTGCATCACTTTTGGTAAGGAAGCCTTTTAAGCTCAGTTTTTGACAAGACCCACAGCCTGCTCTCAGGTAAAAAGCTCCCACTAAAAATCTGAAGTTCTGCTCCAGCTCTTCCTTCAGGACCAGCTGAAATCCTTCAGGACTGGTGAAATCCCATTGCACAGAACGTGGAGGCAAGGATTTTGTCCCAAGCCCACGGCCAGCCAGCACCAGAGGTGTCACTGCAGTCCTCAGAAAAGCAGAGGATGTTTGTACAAGTGGTGAGGCAGAACTGCACGATATTTTACATGGTTTTCTTGGCTGTTCCTTGTAAACAAAGTAAATCCAATTTAATTCAGCATTGTCATTCAATTGTAAGACCTGAATGTGCTGTGAAGAGACTTCACAGATCCAGTCCTCCAGGCATTACCTGTGCAACTGCCTCTTGATTGACATCAAACTTTGGCTCCACACGACCACTGTAGTGCTGACCTGCAGAAGAAGGAGAGTTATTTCATCAGCAGCATATTATAAACATCTATTTATAAAAACAGACGTCTATAAAAACACGCATCTATAAAATTTTGCACGTTGTTTTGTATGCAAACAATAATTATCTCTGCACAGAATGTGTATGTCAGAATTACTGCTTTTGCCTTGGAAAGTACTCGACTGGCAGAACATGCTGCCTGCTCTACATGGATTTTCTGTTTCACCTTTCTTGTTCACCAAAGTTCCTCTTCTTTTCATTGGACACCTTGTTACCCTCACTGGGAGGATCTCCAGTGCCCCAAAATTACAGGATTCAGGCTATACCTGTATTTATTCATCTTAAACACATTAAAAGCTGGTTTTTTTTCCTTCATGCAGCAAATTCATCAAAGGGTAGGTGCTGAACTGCCTGGCAAAAGTGTGATAACTGTGCTGGGAGCTTTCTCCCTGCACTGCCAGAGACAGGAAGCTGTGACAAATGCCCTGACACCCCAACTCCTCCTGGCCAGGAGGGTGAAGTTTCACAAGCGCAGAGCATTTCATGGGCACTCTCACAGCCCCATCCTTCAGGCACTTAACTCTGTTTTCATTTGGTTAAAAAAAGGTGAAGGCTTTTTCCTTCCACATTCTCACTGCACCTCAGAGTTGGACAGTGAATTGTTATTTTAGCAGGAAAATCCTTTAAAGGGTATTTTTAAAGAGGGTTTTGCTTTAACAAAACATCTGGGAATGAAATCTTCTGCAGCCACACTAACAGAACCTGCATCCAGGGATTCAGCCCACCAGAAGCCTTACCAGTTCTCTGGAGGGAATCTTGATCTGAAAATCCATGTGAACTAGGAGAGAGGAGAAAAATATTCACTGTGCAGCATCTGACTTCAAAGTCTGCAGCAAGTTTAGAGGGGAGAGCTCCTGTTGCTGCTTCACAAAACATTCCAAAGGCAGCTGGGGTCCTTGGCTGGTGGAGGCCACAGGAACAGGGCAAAGCATCCCAAAGCTGCTGCAGCCAGGCTAGAAAAGTCTCATTTTCAGAGATCATTCAGCTGGACCAGCCCTGACAGGCACTCCCATGTCCTTACCATGCTGTCCCAGTCTGGAGGGGCTGGACAGCTGGCCTGCAAGCAAAGCTGAGTTAACAGAAGAAATAACAATTGATGATTTTTGAGTGTGGGCATAGCAAGGAAGAAGACAAGGCCATCAGCATGGAAACTGACTAGAAAAGATACATGAGAATTTTTGTAAGCTAGACTCCATGCATAAATAGATGTGTACATGTGCCTTATTAAATTTCTGTAAAACTTGTGCCAATTACATTGACACTAATTGCTTTGCACCAATGAATATAATAAGTTATTGTGATGCAGTTAATGACTTAAGATCAGGCTTTGTTAAGGGTATATAAACTGGAGAACACATAGAATAAAAAACATTTCCTTCTTGGACCCTGCTCACGTGTGTGTGTCACATCTGACCTCCCAGTGACATCTCATCCCATGGGATGTCAGTTTTGGGGTGGGAACAGAGCCAGCTCCAGGCACAAACAGGGGAAGAAAGGAGAGCTCAGAGCCACCCTGGTTCCCCAGGGAGGATCAGAAGGATCCAACACGTTGGATTTAGAGCAAAAGCAGGGGTTTGGCGTGCCTCAGGCACAGATTGACACCAGGTGAACACACCTCCTGGGTGGTTCCATGTTGGGAAGGATGAGAGTTTGACAGGAAAGTCTCACAGCTATGTGTGCTTGGCAGAAAGATTTTGGAATGTGGAGTCTGAAGAAGGAATAGAGATGGAAGCAAGTTTTGATCTGGAAGAAAAGAATTGCTGAGCCAGCCTGACTGGCTGACCAAGGAGCAAAGGGTGTGTTAGTGAGAAGGGGTTTTGTGGCTCAGAGCAGAGGATAAACCCACCCCAAAGAAGAAGATGTTTGTACCCAGCACAAAGAGAGCACAGGCAAACAAGGCAGCAAATGTGGCAAGTAGAAAAAAGGGCTCAGAATTTCCCACTGCAAGAAAACTGAAAAACAACTTCTGGCTTTAACTGTAATGTTCTGTGAGTGATTGGAGAGCAGTGCCATGAATATGGGAATTACAGGAGTTATGACAGGCTATAGGCAATAGTTCAGGTTCAGATTGGTTCTGCTGTGTGAAGATGCTCAGCACAGAAAAGTAAATAATGCATTGTAACCAAACCCAAAGGGTCTCCAGGCCTGCCTGCAGCTGGAGCTGACAGCTGTGGGCACAGCTCTGCCACCCACAGCCCTGGGCTGCTGTGACTCTTGGATGGAATAAACTGCATTTTGGAGAGTCCCTGGAGTCCCACATCCCTCATTCAGGCTCTTACAGTTCCAGGCAGTAACAAATCCCATGGGAGTGACTGCAAGGCTGGGCTCAGGTGAGGCACATCTCAAGTGACAACTACCAGGCTCATGCATTTTGCAGCATTTGATTTCCTCCTTAGGGCTGTCTTCAGCTGGAGTCAGCACCATCAGCTTTCCCCAGCTAGAGACTCAAAGGCTTCACAAACACCAACAGACCCCTCAAGAGCAAAGCCCACAAAACCAGGACTCCCTCAGGACCAGAATCCTCTCCGTGAGCCCATGGACACTTCCCACATTACAGCAGCTTCCTTGGGACTGCATCCCCCTTTGGTGGATGGCTTTGCTCCTGGGATGGCCTCTGTCCCCTTGCCAAGGCTCCATCAGAATTCCCACTCTCCCAGCTGAGCCCCAGCCCACAGACCCTGCCCTCGGAGCCCTCCAGACCTGCCTCACCCTCCACTGCTCAGGGAAAGACTCCTCCATCTTCCTCCCTCACCCCATTTATCACCATCCTTCCAAACAGAGCAGAAAAAACACGTGGAAATATTTACACCAAGGCTGGCGTATAAATATCAGGAATAGAGCACTTTTCAGTGTTGGTGTGCAAACTTCACCACAGGTTGTTGGGATTGCAAAGTCAGGGCTGGGCTCTCCTGGGGGCAGCAGGGTGAACCAGAGCCAGATTTCCATCACAGCATGATCCCAGCCTGATTTCCATCACAGCATCCTCCAGGGCAGATAAATGGGACAGCCCAGAGCCCACCCTGCTTGCTGCCAGGCTGAAAGGACTTCATGAAGATCTGACATTCAGAAAAGCTCAGCTCTGTTCAGCATTTATCTGGCAGTGTGATTTGCATCATAGTTTTTATCTGGTGATGTTATTTACATATGGAGAGGCCAACTTTGCCCTCAGTTGCTGCTCTGAGACCCCAGGGGCTTCAAGAAGCACTTTCAGAGTGGGTCTTCTGCTTTTTGCTTCTTCTTCTTCTGCTTTTTGGGTGGCAGGGTTAGTGCTGGCCTGGGGTCTTCAGGGGGCTTGAGGCTGCTCATGCCAACAGCAAACAGAGATGGGTAGAAATACTCAGATTTTGACATGCAGGTAATAAAAGACGTGGCTACAATGGACCAAAACTTGTTTTCCTGCTTAAACAAAAACCCTCTCTCAGGTTGCCTTACAGGTACATTATTTAGTTATACTGACTTTAGTTGAACTTATTTGCAGATAAATATATATATATATATATATACACACACATATATATATACATATATATATATATATATATATATATATATATATATATATATGTAAAGTTATGCTTAGTTATACTTTTAGCTCCTCTCCATAATTAAACACTATTTGCATATATGCATAATTAAGCATTCATAGCCATTTACTCCAGCTTGGAAATCACCCCTCTGAGGTACCTGGACTAAAACATTGGTGTTGGAAGAAGAATCCTGTAAAACTGTGCAATTCCTTCCATTCTCTGACAGGTTTCTATGCTGTTTATGGAAGGGGAAAGGTTAATTCTGTTTTTTGTGATTGTCCATTAAGAAAAATGAATCCTGGCTCCTCCACACCCCGTGTAGGCACAGCCACTCTGGGAGAGATGTCACAGCTCTGCTTTCAGCATGAAGGCACTCAAACAGAGAGGAATGTGCACAGCTGGTGAAATATTCATGTTTTCATGGGGAATGCAGAGCAGAGAGTGACCCAGGAGCCACCACGGATCTGTGAACACACTCAGCCCTGAGAGGAGCAGTGGGTTTGTGTTTACAGACCAGCTGTGGGGCTGCTGGTGGGTAAAACCAGCACTGGGAGAGGAAAGAAACCATGGGAAGGATTCCACTGAGTGATCAATGCAAAAAGAGATTTGCTTTTACAGATAAACTTTGGGTTTGCTGAGAAATGAAATTAGACATTGAGAGGTGAAAGAAGCAGTGGGGAAGAAAAACCCCTGAATTCCATAAGAATTAAAAATGAAAAGGGAGGGTTGTACATTAGAGGGAAATCTCTGGGATCAGGAGTTCTGGGAAGTCTGAACCTCTCCAGTCCCTCAGCCAAGGGGAAAGAGAGAAGGGAAATGTGGCTGGGAATTGGGATAAGAAGGAGGAACTGCACCTCCAAAAATGTGAGAGACCCCAGGGGAGTGGCCCATGGCCTCTGCCTTGGTTGGAATAAAGGCAAAGGGCTCCTCTGTCTGCTGTTTGGACACAAACCCCTGCTGTTTGTGGGTTGATTTTCCTGACAGCCCCATGCCAGGCACAGTGAGGGAGGTGCCTCCAGCCAGGCCCTCCTGCTAATTACTCTGTTAATCAGCAGTGCTGGTGCCTGCTCTCATCCTGCAGAAGGCATGCAGTGCCAGCAGGAAGGGAAATCCATCACCCCACGTGCCCATGGCACGGCCAGGCTGGCACACGGGGACAATCCTGCCCTGCTGCCACCTGCCTCTGACACTCAGCCCTCAGGTGTCACCAGGGTGTGATCCCTGCCTGCTGCCAAAACAGCAGCTTTTCCACCCAAAAAGGCCAGCTGGGAATGCACGGGCAGCAGAGGCCTGTGGGCCTCAGCTGGAGCGTGTCCCCTGGAAATAGAGGTATTGAAAGTGAGAAAAGGGAAAATAGCTACACGCTGAAAAATATGTATTTCCTTTTGATTTTAAAAGTGGCAATTACATGTGTAAGAGAAAGGAAACTAGCCAGCACGAGAGCATTGTAGTTTGATTGAGTTACAGGCCTTTCTATCAGCCTCCCTCACTCTGAAATTTCAAACTCATTTGATCACAAGTGGAGTATGTTTTGATGAGCCACATTTTCCCTTACCTGTTGGTAAACAGCTCTCCCAGGTGCACCCAGGCACATCTGTTGAATTTACCACACCAGGCATGTTAGGGACCCACATGAAATTGGATTAGCCCTAATACAAAGCACTGGAATGACTAATCACTATGTAAACCCCAATTAAATAGGATTATAAGTGTAAAGAAGTGTAAATTTCCTCTTTATCAGATGACATTATCCATCTACATAAGATAACCAAGTCTGGCTTGTTTGTCTGCAGAAGTTGATAAACACTCCAGCTCTGAGGACTTGTGTGTAAACAGCATTTTCTCCACTCAAATAACCCCATGGATAATCCTGGCACTCAGCAGGGGTTGAGAGTGCAGGCCACAGGCAGTTTTCATGCCTTGTCCACACTTCTGCTCTTCATATCACTGCTCTGACAAACTGCACCAGATGGGAAAGTGCACTCTGCATCTACAGAAGCAGCATTTCTGTGTTTCCATTACCTCAGGGGCATCTCCCTAGGACTGATAATCTCCAGCTGCAGAATTCCTCACTGGCTGCTGAACTGGTTACAGATAATTTATGAAAATCGCATGTGACCTCTCGAATGCACTAAAAATAAAACTCTGAAAGGTGAGAAGCACCTGGGGAAATGCACTGCTTGTAGTCCTAGGGACACTCAGCATAAGGAATTGCAGTGAGGTTATTAATGCTATAAATGTGGAAACTTGGAGAGGCCAGGTTCGAGGAAAGAGCTGGCTCCTTCTAAGAAACATCCTGACAAAAACACATCACTGTGTAAATTCCATCAATAAGAAATATCTACAAAACCCCACAGCTCTTCTGGGTTTGTAATGTGTGATTTGGCACATTTGACACAGGCAGACAGATCTCCATAAATATTTTACAAAGCACTGATTACTGGGGCTGATTTGCAATTTAATGGATGTCCAGCAAGGTCTGGATCAGAGCAAGATGATACTTCTGTTTTCAACACAAAAAGAGAAACTGAGCTCATAAAACTTCTAGCAAATTTACACTGTGCAGGTATAATCCCATTCCCAATGAGGCAAAATTCCCATTTCATTCACTGGCATCAAGACCATTACTTCATCTGTTAATATTTATTGCAATAAAGTTCAGGAAATGCTCCACTGCTTGTTATCTGTCAGATTTTGGTCTGATTGAAAGACAAAGAAGTGAAATTATCTAAGAAGAGCAGTAAGAAATCTGAGAACTGGCAGAGGAGAGCAGCAAATAAGCAATTTAATGAAAACATATTGTAGTATTTATCAATAACTGGCTACCAGATCTCTTAATACAAGCTTAGGCAAATCACCACATGTCCTTCTTGCCTCAAATGCAGATTTTACTGACAGCTGCGACCTTCACCAGCATGCTTCTTCTGAGTTTTTGTGTCTGTTTTTGGTGACTTTGGGCATCATTCAACTCACACAGCTCAGGCTGTTTTCACTCTCTTACTGCTTGGCTCTACAAAGTCCCCTCTTCCCCCTGCTATGATCTGGGCTCACTGTTTGTGTTTCATTAGAGAGTGAAACAGCACGACTAATAATAAACCCAAATCTCCAGTAATTTTTTAAGTTTAATACTCACTTGCAATATTTTATTCACACTTCAGATACTCCACACAAGCAGAATATTTTCGCGCCTGTGTTTCTTGGAGTAGTTTTCACACCCTTGCTGTTATGCTATTTATAACTCCCTTTTCCCAGGGACCAGGGAAAATCAGCGTGGGAGTCAGTAAAACGTAAATTAAACTTAGGGGGGATGCACAGAAAACACCCGATTTTAAACAACGTTCACAAAACTGCTTCGAAGTCACATCCCTACCGCACCGCCTGCTTCAAAATAATCAATTTCTGCATTAGCGCGGGGTGTTTTCAAACCTGGAAAGGAAAGCAGAGCCACGTCCTCGCGTTCTGAACGCGGCACGAACGACAGCGATGGAGACCAGCGCTCGCCCGGCTCCGCCAGCGCTCCGGGTACCGACCTGTTCCCCGCGGGGCTTCGCTCCTCGGAGCGGCCGAGCCCGGCGCAGGCCAGCAGCAGCAGGAGCGGCAGGGCAGCGTTCCCGTCCATGGGGAGCCGAGGAGCCCCTCCACGCCCGGCACATCAGCGCCGTGCTCCGGGGGCGGGACAGCGGCGGGGCGCGGCTGCGGGACGAGCCGCCGCTCCACCTCCATCCCCGCTCGATCCCTGATCCATCCCTGCCTCCATCCCCGCTCCATCCCCGGCTCCATCCCCGCTCCATCTCCGCTCCATCCCCGGCTCCATCCCGGCTCCATCCCCGCCTCCATCCCCACCTCATCCCCCCTTCATCCCCGGCTCCATCTCTGCTCTATCCCCGGCTCCATCTCCGCTCCATCCCGGCTCAATCCCTGGTCCATCCCCGGCTCCATCTCCGCTCCATCCCGGCTCAATCCCTGGTCCATCCCCGCTCTATCCCCGCTCCATCCCCGCCTCCATCCCCGCTCCCATCCCCGGCTCCATCCCTGTTCCCATCCTCTCCTCCATCCCCGCTCCATCCCCGCTCCATCTCCGGCTCCACCCCGGCTCCATCCCCTATCCATCCCCGCTCCATCCCTGCTCCCATCCCCGGCTCCATCCCTGTTCCCATCCTCTCCTCCATCCCCGATCCATCTCCGGCTCCATCCCCGCCTCCATCCCCGCTCCATCCCCGCTCCATCCCCACCTCATCCCCGGCTCCATCCCCGATCCATCCCCGGCTCCATTCCCTGCCCCATTCCCGCTCCATCCCCGCTCCATCCCCACCTCCATCCCCGCCACATCCCCGGCTCCATCCTGGCTCCATGCCTGCTCCATTCCCGCTCCATCCCCAGCTCCATCCCAGCTCCATCCCGGCTCCATCCCCGCTCCATCCTGGCTCCATCTCCGGCTCCATCTCCGGCTCCATTCCCGCTCCATCCCCAGCTCCATCCCAGCTCCATCCCAGCTCCATCCCCGCTCCATCCTGGATCCATCTCCGGCTCCATTCCCGCTCCATCCCCAGCTCCATCCCAGCTCCATCCCAGCTCCATCCCCGCTCCATCCTGGATCCATCTCCGGCTCCATCTCCGGCTCCATCCCCGATCCATCCCCACTCCATCCCCGCTCCATCCACGGCTCCATCCCCGCTCCATCCCTGCCTCCATCTCTGCTCCATCCTCGGCTCCATCCCCGGCTCCATCCCTGATCCATCCCCGCTCCATCCGTGATCCCATCCCCTGCACGACTCCCGCTCCATCCCCGGCTCCATCTCCGCTCCATCCCCAGCTCCATCCCAGCTCCATCCCTGCCTCCATCCCCGCTCCATCCCGGCTCCATCTCTGCCTCCATCCTCGGCTCCATCGCCGCTCCATTCCCGCTCCATCCCCGCTCCATTCCCGCTCCACCCCCGGTTCCATCCCCTGTCCTATCCCAGATCCATCCCCGCCTCCATTCCCTGCTCCATCCCCGGCTCCATCCCTGCTCTATCCCGGCTCCATCCCCGGCTCCATCCCTGCTCTATCCCGGCTCCATCTCCGGCTCCACCCCCGCTCCATCCCCTGTCCTATCCCCGATCCATCCCCACTCCATCCCGGCTCCATCCCTGCTCCATCCCCGGCTCTATCCCCGCTCCATCCCGGCTCCATCCCCGCTCCATCCCCGCTCCATCCCCGCTCCATCCCGGCTCCATCCCCGCTCCATCCCCGCTCCATCCCCGCCTCCATCCCCGCTCCATCCCCGCTCCATCCCTGCCTCCATCCCCGCTCCATCCCCGCCTCCATCCCCAGCTGCACCCCCGGCTTCATCCCCAGCTCCACCCCCGGCTTCATCCCCGGCTCCATCCCGGCTCCATCCCTGCTCCATCCTGGCTCCATCCCCGGCTCCATCCCGGCTCCATCCCCGGCTCCATCCCGGCTCCATCCCCGCTCCATGCCCGGCTCCATCCCCAGCTCCATCCCCGATCCATCCCCGGCTCCATCCCCGGCTCCATCCCCGCTCCATCCCCGCTCCATCCCCGATCCATCCCGGCTCCATCCCCGCCTCCATCCCCGCCTCCATCCCCGGCTCCATCCCCGCTCCATCCCTGCTCCATTCCCGCTCCATCCCCGATCCATCCCGGCTCCATCCCCGGCTCCATCCCCGCTCCATCCCCTGTCCTATCCCCGCTCCATCCCCGGCTCCATCCCGGCTCCATCCCCGCTCCATCCCCGCTCCATTCCCGCTCCATCCGCTGCTCCGTCCCCGCTCCATCCCCGCTCCATCCCCGCTCCATCCCCTGTCCTATCCCCGCTCCATCCCCACTAACACCGCCCTCCGTGTGCCCCCCGCACCTCCCAGGTACCTCCAGAGGCAATGACCACTCGGTCTGGGGAAACTGTACCCGAGTGAGAGCTGCTTGCTAAGGGGGCAGAAGGACAGGATCAGAGGGCTCCAAAGTCACACTGAGGTTCCCTTCTCATCTGCACTTAACCCTAACCTTAGTGGGAGCTGAGGGTGATGTTTATGAGCAGCTCTGGAATTTCTCCTTCTGTTCACAGAAAGAATTGCTTTTGTTCTGAAGTCTTATAATATCTTATGTCACCTACATATTATAGAGATGAGATGGATATATGTATGTTGAATATCTCGACTCCACTGATGTGAAAGCAAGGCACTGTAAGCTTTGGAGCCAAATATTTGGAAGCACTTTCCTTTCTTCAGCACTAATTCAGTTCATGCATGTCCAGCTTCTTGGGCTAATTGTTTTGGTGCTTTGAATTCTAAAATTACTGAGTGGTTTGGGTTGGGAGGGATCTTAAAGCCCACCCAGGGCCATCCTTGCCATGGCAGGGACACCTCCCACTGTCCCAGTGTCCAGCCTGGCCTTGGGCACTGCCAGGGATCCAGGGGCAGCCCCAGCTGCTCTGGGCACCCTGTGCCAGGGCCTGCCCACCCTGCCAGGGAACAATTCCTCAGCTGTGAAATGCCCACAGAATCACAGTTTGGTGTTTCAGATTGAGACACCAAAGCTCCCACACCACTGTGACTGCAGGGGGTTGGCTCTGGGTCATCCTCAAAGACATCTGTGGGTCAGACACACTGGTAGCTCTCAGAATCATGGAGTCATAGAATGGCTTGGGCTGGAAGGGACCTTAGAGGTCATCTAGTTCCAAAATCCTTAAATATCAGGCAGGACACAGCCATGCACCAACCTGCAGGCATCAGACACCCAGTCCTGTCCTGCTACCTGCTGATGGCACCACCAGTGCAGCTTCACTGGGCTGATCAGGAGCTCCTGCCTGTGTCATTCCAGATATTAGAGAATGCCCGGGGCTTTAGCATTGTAATCATTAAAAAGGATTTGCCATCTTAATTCATTTCTCCTTCTGGGATGCAGAGGGTATCTGCTCATCTGAGAAATCCCCCAACAGCTTGTCCTCAGTTGAGCGGCCTCTATCCAATTTAAGGAGGAGTAAAGATGCTTACGTGACAATCCCAGATTGGAAAATGAGATGAGGGAATGTAGGATTAAGCAAAAACCACTTGAGGATAACCCCTAAATTTTCTGAGGAGCACCAGCAATGCATGATGCTAAAGTTAGAGGAATTACACCAGAATGGACACAGGGCTCATTTTAAAAATTTAAGCAGCCCGGGGAAGGAACAGAAGTGTCACACACTTTTCTAAACACTGTGAGGTCACAAATGTCACTGCCCAATGCCCCAGCACTCCTGGCTCCTAAATAAATGGAGGAAAATGCACAGAGAGGCTTTCTGGTGGTGCCTTGAGATCTGATCCATGTGCATCCATTTCCCAAACATTCCTCATCCACTTGGGAGCAAAAGCTAAGAAACAAAAACTCTGAAATACACACCAGTAGGGGCCGAAAGAAGAACAAAATGTTTCCTTTCAGGGCAGAGAAAAGTGAAAGAAAGTAGCATAAACAATACATGGCAGGCCACAGGTAAAGTCAGCACAGGCTGAACCCCTGACAGTGCTCTGTGACAACTGAATGAACCTTTAGCTGAATTTCCACCCTCTGTGATTCCATCTATTAATTTATCAATACCTGCTTTCTTGGAACACCATTCCACATCAGAAAAAAATATTGCAAATTTGCTCAGAAAAAATGGGGGGAGGTTGCAGACAACCCAGAAAACACCTAACACCAAACTGCCAGCAGAGGTTAAACCAGAATAAATCAGTGAAATTATCCTGACTCTCTTGCTATATATTAATGCTAGGGTACTGATAATAAATCACTAATCAGCAATCAACTGGAATATTGGGGAAGCAAAGAGCAAGAGTAAAAGCCTTTCCTCGCCCCTTGGCTCTTGCTGATAGTAACAATAAATCAATTTTTTTTTAATGCTGCTTTTTGCATAAACAAATACACTCGGTACCTGAAAAGAAATTAGATCCTCATTCTTGTGAAGAATGACAATAAAATCAGCATCTCTGAGTTCCTGGGGTTGGTAAGTAATTTTGAATAGAGCCTTGCATGCAGCAGTCCTGACAAGGGCGTGGTATGGGGAGCTCTTGTGATTCCTTTTTTGAATTGCTGTTGCACTTTTGCCTGGTTTATGTTGAAATCAACCAGAAAAAGCTTCATCCTTGAACTTTTTGTGGTCACAGACGAACCACCTGTAGGGCAAAGTCAGTGGAAGTCAGCAGAATCCCAGAATCCCTGGATAGTGGAAAATCCCTGTCAGATCCTTGAGTCCCAGCTGTGCCCAGTCCCCACCCTGTCCCCAGCCCAGAGCTCTCAGTGCCACCTCCAGGGGACACCTGCAGGGCTGGGCACTCCAAGCCCCCCTGGGCAGTGCCAGGGCAGTTCCTGAGCCCCCTTTCCATGGGGAAATTCCTGCTGTGCCCCCCCTGAGCCTGCCCTAGCCCAGCCTGAGCCGTTCCCTCTGCTCCTGTTGTTTGCAGCCTGCACGATGGGCCATGCTGGGCTGAAAAGTGCCCAGTATTCCAAGCAAACTGCTGTTTGTCATCTTCCTCCCACATTTGGAGATGAGGTGTTGGCTGTGGTTACTCCTGATGCAGAACTCCTCCTCTGGTGATCAGTCAGCAAGGTGCCACTTGTCTGTTCCCCATCTCCCACCAAGGCAGCCCAGACATTCCCACCCTCAGGAAGGAGGCACTGAAGCTCTTATTGTACTTTAAACAATGCTTTTTTTATTTGTTTTTTTTTTTAACTCTACCTCACAGGAAAGGTAATTATATTCAGATCAAGTCAGTGCAAAGGCTCATAGTTCTGTCAGGGCTGTGAAGCAGAGAGTGACAGGTTAGACGTGGCACCCTGGCCACCCCCGGTGTGTCACCACTGTCCAGCCACCCCCTGTCACACAGAGTGACCAGATGGACACTCATGGAGACCCCAGGATGACAGCTGTGCTGCAGGAGCTGTGCAAAGCTCAGCACAGGCTGGGTTTGCATGGCACAAAGATGGATAATCTATCCCCGTGGCTGCGTCTCCTCGGGCACACACAGCAGAAATCATTTCCAGCTGTTTGCAGTTCCCTCCCAGTGCCATTTCAGGACACCACAAAGCTTCCTAAATTAACCAAAGTGTGAGGTGTCAGCCACTTTAAACATCACCTTTTTATCCAACAGATCATTGCTGCTCTGATGCACAGTGCACTGGCAATGCAAGGGAGCAAGGACAAAAAACTGGCCTTAAAATACACAAAAATCTTGTCTCAGTTCCAACACCATCCTCCCTCTGGGAAACTAACCAGGCCAAAAAGTATCCTTCTGGGGTAGGATGCAAAAATTAATCCTTTTGCAACTCTTTTCTGCTTCCCTGGCAGGGTGGGCAGGCCAGCTGCCCCTGGATCCCTGGCAGTGCCCAAGGCCAGGTTGGACACTGGGGGCTGGGAGCAGCCTGGAAGGTGCCCCTGCCATGGCTGGGGGGGAGCAGGATGGGATTTAAGGTTCCATCCAACCCAAAATAGTCTGGGATTCCAGGATTACCTTTTTTTGGGTCCCACATCCCCAAAGGATCCCATCCCTGAGAAATCCCCATACAGACTCCAGGCCTTCCTGCACCTTCAGGGAAGGGTCAGGGGGGGAAATTACCCCAAAAAAACCCCAAAAAAATCCCAGTGTGTGTCACAACCCAGCTGTGCAGCACCACAGGGTGCCAGGCACCAGAGATCAGATTATAGCAGGAGTTTCAGGATAAGTGGTGGGATTTTGGGTGGATTTGTCTGCTTGGCCAACCAAGACATTTAATTTTAGAAACGCTTATCTGGCAGCACTCTCCAAAGCTGCCCTGAGGGCTGTGCCCAGGAGGGGAGATCTGCAAAAAGGAAGGAGTCTCAGACTCTCTGCAGGTCCCAGAAACACAGAATGGTTTGGGTTGGACACTAATGGTCATCTTGTTCCAACCCCTGTCCCTCCAGGGACACACCTTGAGGCTACCTGTGCCTGCACACCTCTCACTCATTAGCCTTAATATTGATTTTATTCTTATTTGTTGTCTCAAATCTGACATGTGCTTTGAACTATTATTTATTTCAGTTACTAAACTGTTCTTACCTGAACCCATTTTTGGTACAATTCCCTTCCTGGAGAGGGAGAGGAATGAGGGAGAGGCTGTGTGGTGTTTAGCTGCAATCTGGGGTTTAAAAATGACATATTGGATTAAAAAAAAAAAAAAAACAGCACTAATTTTGAAGAATGTGGTGGAACAAAGAAAATCTGTCTTAACAGAAGTGTCCCAAAGTGTAGTTTAAAAGGAAAGAGCAAACCCCATAGTAGCTCCATGGCAAACCATCTCTTTCCCAGATCTTGACCTTTTAATGAATATTTGTCCAATAAATACCAGTCTGTCGTGGTATATTTATGTTATATTCACCAATTGTCTTCCTAGTCAGCTTTTAGGTATTCCTAGTATTCCTAACTTTGTAAAGCAAAGCTGCAGCATTTTCACAAAGACCAAATGGTTCTGAAATTGCCAAACTACAACTGCATTCCAACACTGGAGCTGCATCCTCAAGAGCTGTCTTTTATAACAGTAATGTTTTCTCCTCAAAGTGCTGGTGGGGTTTATGGTTTTGTTTGGGATTTCTTGGGGTTTCTTTTGCACAGGGAGGTTGGATTTTTATAATATATAGAAATTTTATTATTACTTATTATATAAAGATTGAATGTAAAACCAGCCCTACATAAACACAAATACATAAATGCAAAATATGTATTTTCCACTTAAGCCACGAGCACAGGCTGTGTTAAAAATGATGTGTTTATATCTAATTACTGCCTCTTCAGAGTGATTCCCAAAAGGGGAAGGGAACATTCATGATTTGGATGGATGCATCCTGGCAGCGTGGCCTGAAGCAGCTTTCAGAAATTAGAAACACAAGCTTGTTTGTGTTACAGGACTGAGTGCAGATCTGCTCGGGGGCAGTGCAGAAACTAAAGTCACAATGCCTCTGGATCCCTGGAAGTGTCCAGGGCCAGGTAGGATGGGGCTTGGAGCAGCCTGGGATGGTGGAAAGTGTCCCTGCCCATGGCAGGGCTTATGGAAACCCAGGGCACCCAGGGAATATTTCTGTGTCTGCCCTGGGGTGCCCTGACCCCACGGAGCTCTGACTCTGACCCTCATCCATGGAGAAAGTTTCCCACACTTCCAGAGGGACTGGAACCCACAGAAGTGGGAAATAGATTGTAGAGAGCAGTGCAGGTGTGTCACTGGGTGAGACATTGAGGGTTTGGGGTTTTTAGGGTGCTGTGGATGGGAGCAGGATGGAGGGCACAGGGTGTCATCCTGGGCTTCTTCTTCACCTTCTTCTTCCTCCTTCTCCATGGGTTTGGGTGTAATTTGTAACTGGGCAGAAAAGTCTGCACTGGGGCTCTGTGGGATCAGTTCTTGGGTTAAAAGGGAAATAATCCAGGTGTCAGCTCTTAATTGGATTGTTTAGCTGTAAAATCCCTTGTACCAAGAGATTGTTGGGCATTTTGTGCCTTCTAGTGACAAGCTGCCCAGCTCACAGCAGAGAGACTGTTTTACTGATAAGAAATAATAAACACCTGAGTCTGAACATGAATTACTCCCTCAAGTGCCTTCAACCCAGAGCCAGAGGAACCCACAACTGAAACCCCCACAAGAGCTGGCACTGGATGGGATTTAGGATCCCCCCCAGCCCACAGCACTCCATGATTCCATGAAAAGCTGCAAGCAAGAACCACAGAGGTAGTGAGGCTGGAAAAGACCTAAAAAACCAGTCAGCCCAACCATCTCCCAGCACAGCCAAGGCCACCCACTCATGTCCCCAGCTCTGCTTTTGAATCCCCCCAGGGATGGGCACCTGCTGGGGTACCTCTGGGACTCAGGCTGGGCCCTCCCAGGGGGCTCCCCTTCCTGGGAGACCCTCCTGGAGGGGTTTTGTGTCAGGAGAGACACACTGGATCTTTTCGGTCTTGAGGTTCTTGTTCATTGTGATCTGATCTGGAGTCTTGCACGCTGCCCACACCAGGCTCAGTGCACTGGAAAAGCACCACAAAATGGCCAACAAGCTCTTGGTACAAGGGATTTTACAGCTAAACTATCCCATTAAGGGCTGACACCTGGATTATTTCCCTTTTAACCCAAGAACTGATCCCACAGAGCCCCAGTGCAGACTCTTCTGCCCAGTTACAAAATGCCACCCAAACCCATGGAGAAGGAGGAAGAAGAAGGTGAAGAAGAAGCCCAGGATGACACCCTGTGCCCTCCATCCTGCTCCCATCCACAGCACCCTAAAAACCCCAAACCCTCAATGTCTCACCCAGTGACATACCTGCACTGCTCTCTACAATCTATTTCACACTTCTGTGGGTTCCAGTCCCTCTGGAAGTGTGGGAAACTTTCTCCATGGATGAGGGTCAGAGTCAGAGCTCCGTGGGGTCAGGGCACCCCAGGGCAGACACAGAAATATTCCCTGGGTGCCCTGGGTTTCCACAGGGACCCTCCCCTGTCCTAGCTGGACAGCCCTTTCCAGGAAGGAATTCTCCCAGTATCCAACCTGAACCTCTCCTGCTGCAACTTTAGGACATTTTTTCTCATCCTGCTGCTTCCTCCCTGGGGGAAGAGCAGAATCCCAGCTCAGCACAGGCTCATTCCAGGCAGAAATCCTGGTTCAAGCCCCACCAGGCCCTGGGGACAGTCCTTGCCCATCCCAGACCCTCTGCAGGACTCAAACCTGCCACCTCCGTGTGAAAAATGCCAATCACTTGTTTTTAAAATGTAAAGTTTAATAGTAATGACATGGTTATAAAAAGAGCAATATAATTACAGTAATAATAATTTGGACAATTTGGATTAGGACAATGCAAGACAATAAAAACAAAGAGTTATGGACAGTCCAGGTACCTTTTCTGGGCAAAATAAGCCCAAAAAGGCCCCACGTTAACAGAGGATTAACCCTTAAAAGCAACAGCCTGTTGCACATTCATACACCTCACACATGGTGCATCAATTCCATTCACACACAGGATTCTGACTGGGCAGGGTCAGCTCCTTCCTCTGAATCCTGACAGTGCCTTCAGGGCTGAGTGAGGCAGGAAGAATTCATTTCTCCTGATAATGGAGCAATAAATTCTCTTTCTCTGAAAGATTCAGGTGTCCTGTGGCTGCTATCTTACTGCAAGTCCTTTCTTTAAAAAAAGTATCTTATATAGCATAGTTTCTATTGTAACATTTTGTTATAATCTAAAACTGTATTTAACACACTACTTAAGACAGTTAATACAGCATAACTTTCTAACACAACACATATAATATTCATTGTAACATTTGCCAAAAGCTAATCATAATATATGCATTTTTCACAAATTTTATGCCATTTTCTCTCACCCTGTTGCTTCCTCCCTGGGGGAAGAGCAGAATCCCAGCTCAGCACAGGCTCATTCCAGGCAGAAATCCTGGCTGAAGCCCCACCAAGCCCTGGGGACACTCCTTGTCCATCCCATCCGCTGCAGGACTCGAACCCGCGACCTCCGGGACTCCAACCCTCCATTCCAGGGACGCCTGAAGGCCTCTGCGAAAACAAGGCCCAAAAAAAAAAAAAAAAAAAAAAAAAAAAACCACCAAAACCCCGCGGTTTTACCTGTCAGAAATAACAATCTTTTATCCTTTTATCAGCAGTTCTGCACACCAGTAGTAACCAGGAGCTCCCCTGAGTGGGCTGGTCAGTCGGGTTTGGTGGCAAAGGTCAGCAGGCACAGCCAGGCCGGACATCACCTCAGCCCTGTGGCCGGGGGAGGGTGAAAAGAGCTGGGGCACGTGTGTGCATGTGCATTAACAGCTGTGACATTGATTAGTGTGTGTTGAAGGCTTTTTGGAAACAGGTGTAAAGCTTTTGGAATGAAAAAACACACACGACCCACAAAAGCAGGCACCTCGGTGTGGGTGACAGGAAGAGAGACAACCCCCTCCCCCCAACACGCAAGCGATGTAGCAATAAAGCACTGCCGGTTTTTTATGCCCAGCTCTGGTTCCAAAATTTTCTTTCCCAATTTTCTGTGAGGCCAGAAGGAACCTTAGACCCCCGCAACACGAACCGGCCGAACCGGGACTCGAACCCGCGGCCAGCAGCGGGAGGGGTCCTCACTGCAGCACCCTGCCGGGATTCGAACCAGCGGCTTGTCTGCTCTCTACCGGGCTGCCCTGCGCGGTGCCGGTCGGTATTTGGGTCAGGCGCGGCGCGGACAGCCCGCGCGGGTCCTGCCGGGCGCGGCTATAGGCGGCGGGCGGGGAGCTTCCTCCCTCTTTTCTCGCTCGGCAGCCGCGCGGAGAAGATGGGTGAGCGCCGCGGTGGGGCCGGGACTGGGAGCGGGCCGGGAACGGGTTTGCGAGATCCCCGGTGCTGCCCGCGGCGCTCCGCAGGCGCCGCCCGCCCGCCCGCAGCCGGCTGGGTGCGGTGCGGGCAGCGCTGCAGGCCGTGAGGCCGCGTCCGCCATTACCCGCCGCATGCCCGCCATGGGCCTCAGGCCGCCTTCCCCTCATGGCTCCCTCCCCGCCTCACGCCGGCCCCGTCTCGCCTTGCAGGGAAGTGCCGAGGCCTCCGCACCGCTCGGAAGCTGCGCAGCCACCGCCGGGACCAGAAGTGGCACGACAAGCAGTACAAGAAGGCGCACCTGGGCACGGCGCTGAAGGCCAACCCCTTCGGGGGCGCTTCCCACGCCAAGGGCATCGTCCTGGAGAAAGTGTGGGTGCTCCTCCCGGCTGGAATGGGCGTCCCAGAGCCCCTGGGATGCAGCTCCGCGAAGGATGGGGAAAAACAGGGATTCAGGGTGGTTTTTCCAAAAAAAGGGGGGGGCGGGGAAGAATAAAGATCTTGGGCCAGAAATAGTTAAAAAAAATTGAAGGAGTTGGCACAACTTACAGCAGCAGGAGAAACGTGTAGGGTTTTATCAAAAACTAGGGAAAACCGGAATTTGTGGTAAGAATCAGAGAAATCAAATTTGTTTTAAAAGTAAGAAAAAATACAGATTTTTAGTTAAAAATCAGGGTGGTTTTTTTTTTTTTTTTTTTTGCATAGATGATAATCAGGATTATTTGGCACAAATAGAAAGGAAGTAATGCTCATGTGTCACAGATACTACCTCTTTCTTTTTTCCCTCTTAAGTAATTTATAAATTTCATTGGGATGCTGCCACAGCTCTAGTTTTGGGGCACTGTTTCTGTGATTACAGTTTAGGGATTTCTCTTTTGATTTTTTTTTTTTTTTTTTTTTTTTTTGGGTTTTACTGCATAAATCTGGAGATAATTTAAGTTTCTGTTTGGCTTAGGAAGTGGTATTTTATGGATTCAAGCACAAATCTAGATCAATATATATTATTAATTCAGTACTTCCAAACAGCTCACAGGTGTTGAGGTACAGATACAATTCACACTGAACACAAGGTAAAAAGGTAAATTTTGTGTTAATTATGCCCCTCCTGGTCCCCCACCCTGATTTCTTTGCTGGCTGGTTCCCTTTGCAGGGGGGTAGAGGCCAAGCAGCCCAACTCTGCCATCAGGAAATGTGTCAGGGTCCAGCTCATTAAGAACGGCAAAAAAATCACAGCTTTTGTCCCCAACGATGGCTGCCTGAACTTCATCGAGGTAACTGCCCAGCACCCTAAAACCTTGTGGAAATCAGATTTACTGTGGTAGCGCAGATTAAATGTGGTGGTGGGCTGGGTTTGGTGGGTTTTGGCTGGAGTTTGGGGCTGGCTCTGTGCTCACTGTCCCCTCTGTCACAGGAGAACGACGAGGTGCTGGTGGCCGGCTTCGGGCGCAAGGGCCACGCCGTGGGGGACATCCCGGGCGTGCGCTTCAAGGTGGTCAAGGTGGCCAACGTGTCCCTGCTGGCCCTCTACAAGGGCAAGAAGGAGAGACCCAGGTCGTAAACCCTCGGTTTGACAGGAACACCAATAAAATATTTGGTTTTCAAAGTGTTCTTTGCTGTTTGTTCAGGGGTTGCTGCAGGAGATGGGGCGGGCACAGAAATCTTCTCATGCAAAATTTGATTTCTCACTAGGTCTGGACAAGGAGAAAGGCCAAACCCTAATGTTCCTTTGGGACTGGTAATCAGGAATCAGAATATCCCCACAGGGTATCACAAACTTTAATGCAGGAATTTTGTTGTGAAAAAAACCCTTCCTCTCTGGAGTGCTGGGAATGGTGTTTGTGGCAGCGCTTCCAGCCTCAGGTGAGAGTGCAGGCACAGAACTCACTGGGTTTGGGCCCTGAAGGGATGATTGAACCATGGACCCAAACCAGAGAGTTTCACCTCTGTTAAATGCAAATTAGCTGCTTATTTTGGGGCAAGTCTGCCCAATTTGAAGACACCTGTTGTAGTTCACTAGTGCTGTGCTCTGACTTGGGTGTCTGACTTTTTACTGGCTTAGCAAGATTAAATGCATAGTTCAGCACTTTCTTAAGGCAGTAAAACCTCAGAATATTTGGCTGGAGTCAGAGTGAACAATTCCCTTGTTACAGCTGCATGGTGAGGGAAAGGCTCTGATTCAGATCATTCACTTATTTCTATAGGAATTCAGGTGAGAATTCAGTAATTTCTATAAAACTGCAGAAGGAATCTAAGAGTACGTTCAGAATCCCTCCCAAGGTTTGTGCAGTCCAGCTTCTGGGGGAGGCAGAAGGGACGGGGAGTGTCCCCAGGGCGCTTCCGAATCTCCAAATTCCAGAGGGGGAACGAACATTCGGCGGGCGCTGTCGTGAAGCCTTGTCGCCACCAGGTGTCGCGACAGGAGCGGGGAGGGGGACAGCTGAAACGGAAAAACGGAAATGCTCGAGACAAGAACTTGTGGGGTTGTGACAAAGGAGACGGGGAAATGTGGGCAAAGCGGGGCTGTGGAGAGGCACGAGAGCAGCTCCGGGCTGGATCCTGGCTGGGCTGAGCAGGGGGAGCAGCCCTGGGGGTGCTGTGGGGCACGGCTGGGACCCCAAACCCTGTGCTGAGCTGAGCCCAGCGTGGGCAGCAGGGCAGGGGGGATTCTGCCCCTCTGCCCCTCAGCCAGAGCCCACCTGCAGAGCTGCCCCAGCCCTGGGCCAGCCCAGGAAGGAGCTGGAGCTGCTGCAGCCAGGCCAGAGGAGGCTCCAGCATGGGCAGAGGGATGGATGGAGCAGCTCTGCTGGCAGCAAAGGCTGGCACAGCTGCCACTGCTCACCCGGGCAGGAGAAGCTTTGGCTGAGCTCAGGGTGGCCTCGCAGGGCCTGAAGGGGCTGCAGCAAAGATGGACAGAGACAATGGCCAAGGGCTGCAGGGACAGCCCCCAGGGAATGGCTCCCAGGGCCAGAGGGCAGGGCTGGCTGGGATCTTGGCACTGAGGAATTGTTCCCTGGCAGGGTGGGCAGGGCCTGGATCCCTGGCAGTGCCCACGGCCAGGACAGACATTGGGACAGGGGAGGTGTCCCTGCCATGGCTGGGGTGACACTGGATGGCCTCTGAGTCCCTTCCCACTCCAGCCATCCTGTGATTCTGTGGTTGTACCAGTGCCCAGGAATAGTTTGTGTTACCTGGACCCTGCAGGAAGAACTCAGAGAAAGATGAGCTGAGCAAAATGTCACCAAATCATTACTAGAGGGGTTTAGAGCCTAAGAAATACGTGTTATGTAACCCAGCATCCTCCCAAACAGAGGAGAATCCACAGCTGGCCACGTTTTCCACCTCATCACCAAGGCTAATTAATATTTTCACTTATTAAAGCAGCTGGCCAGCCATCTGACACCAGCAACACCAGACTGAACAATAACTGCTGCTACAGGAGATGTTTTGTAACACACTTGAGGAAGGTGTTAAGAGGGTGCTCTGTAAATCCATTCTCTGTTCAAACACAGCAGTGAAATCCCTTCTGCCTTAAGGTGAATTTGTCTTCAGGAGGTGACAGCTACAACAACCTCTCAAGTGGGGAACTGAAAGCTTCCTCGTGGAGCAGGGTTTTTTAAGATTTTCATGAAATCCAAGAGATAACTACCTGTGTGACACCTCCCTAATCCTGAGCACTCAATACAGGGTTACTTCTGCAGCTCTCAGCTTCAGGCTTTTTTTTTTATATCTAGGTGGTAAGAATTTATTGCTAAAAAATGCACCAAATTCCTTGAAACACTTTTAAAAGCCCACATGTTGCTAAAAATAGGTATAAATACCCATACACACGCTGTTCTCTCGAAGAGAGTTTTTTTGAGGAAATAATTGTAACTTCACCATACAGAGGGAAGAGCAATCGTCCTTCCTTTGTGCTGGCACTGAATTTATACGTTTGCAATATAAATACAGATGTCCAATCAGACTCATGAAACCATCATCACAGCAAACAGGGAGGGGGGAAAAAAGTTACTGAGAAAGTTTTGCTGAAATTCAAGGAGTTGCAGCAAGAATTGATACTGATTACTTGACTGTATTGAGCTGTAGTTAAGTAGCTCCACATTTCCTGCCTGGAAAGGAATGTTCCTGTTAGTAAGCAAAGCCAGGCAACCTCAAATCTCCTGGCAGGGGGTTAAATTCGTACCTGGTCATGCTGACACAAATGAGGGATTATGTATGTGGCTACCAACTGCCCTCCCCAGAAAAACACATTTTTTGGCTTAGGTGAACCCATAAAATTGATTCCTCCTGATGATTCTGGCAACCCAGGGCAGGTATGAGACTGTTCTCTCTTACAAGAACTCCCCAGAAGTGAAGAACCTCCCTTGATGTGTCTTCCCACTTTAGCAAAGATGAACAACTGAGCAAATTTACAAATCTAAACTGGAAATTTTCTCCTTGGTAGGATGCAAGAGTTCAGACAATGCATGTAGACAAAACCCAAGCTCAGGTCTAAGGATCTTCAACAGTTTACCTAAATAATGAATTACATAAAATATAATCACAAAACAGTGCTACAATTCACTTGATTTTAAAAGATTATATATATATAATTTTCATGCACAAAAATTCAGTGAAGGTATCCTAGGTCATTAAGGCATAAATGTAAACAGGAAATTGGTTGCTTACCTCTCACCCCAGCCATTACAAAGGAGATATCCAAATGGGCTTACTTATCTCCTTGGTTCCAAATATTTATGTTAGCCTGTATTTGTTTCTCTGTCTAACCTTCATGTATTTCTACTAGCCAAGGTGAATTTTAGTTTTCCAGGCAAATTTCAGGGAAACATTGATACTGATGAGACACAGCACTGTCATCTCATTGTTTGAGCCCAGTGTAATGGCCTGGTCAAATAATCCTTTCTTTGCAAATGGTGAATTAAGGTAAAAAAGGAATGGCTGTTGAGACTTGTTCAATATAAAATACAAATATTTATTTTCCTTTACATATAAATTACACATTTTGAAAGCTGAGTGCTTCTACTGTTCCAGGGTATTACAAGTGAAGTTCACAGAGCAGGGGTGAACATTTAACAGCTCTTAAACCTGCTGTTACCTCTTTTTGTTGGCTCTTCCTCCTGTCTAAGTCTCACTTAAATTTAAAAATGAGCTGTGGATGCAATTATCAAACATGTGTTACCAAAAGTGTTAAAAAAAATCAATGTAGCTGCGGGCCATATTTTGTAATTCTTACATGAGAAAAATGGCTTTTCAGGTTGATATGACACAGAACAAAATAAACTATGTGCTTTCATAATTAATTCCAAATGTCTGGCAAACAAATTCTGCACCCATGGAATTTGAAGGACTGCACTCTGTATTCCATGTCCACCAGTGGCAAGTAATGGAAGTTAAAAACATAATTTGAAACAAGAGAATCTGGATGCATCTCTGACGTGGCACACCCTAGACTCTGCGTGCAAGTGGCAATTGCTGAATGCAGAGAGTGAAATCTGTGCTCCAGTGTCAGCTGCTCAGACTCTGTTTTACACTGCAAATAAAATGGGAGCGGGAGAGAAGCCAGGATGGGTGGTAGGGAAGTTCCTCATCATCTGGCTCTCCATGGCAGCACCACCAGGCAATCCCCAAACCCAGCAGCTGTCAGGGGAGGCTGCAGCAGCAGTGCAGGGTAGGGAGCAAACCTGTGAACAACCACAGCTACAAGGAGAAACACTAATTGGGAAGAACAGCAGCTCCCGGGGGCACGGGGAGCTTCCCTGGCAGGCAGCAGAGCAGGGCAGAGCCAGATGTTCCCACAGGGCTGCTCCAGGCTCCTGAGCTCCAGAGCTGGACCTGCTCCCTGTGCAGGCTCCAAGGGCTCTGTGTGTGACAGCCCTGACCCTGTTTGCTCCCTGAGGTGTGGTGTGTGGGGGATATTCCCGGGATGAGGATGTTCTGTGTGCTGGGGAAGGTGGCTCCCAGTCTCAGCCATGCCCTGGCTGCCACAAGCTCACACCAAGCCCCACGAGCATTCCTCTGTGTTCATATTCCTTTTTCTGCCCCACAGATGGTGCAGATTTTCTAGAGGTAAGTTCAGTAGATCCAGCAGCTCTGGCTTGTGCATGTGTGTGCAGCCTCAGCAGGAGATGAGTGACTGCAAGGGAGGTCAGGTCTGGGTGGTGCTGGGGAGATGCTCCCACAGCTGCAGCCAATTCCCACCATCATCACTGCCGAGTTCTGGCCACAGAAAGAGCCATGAGCAACCATTTCCACTCTGGCATGGCTGAGCAGCCAGGAAGGAACCTTCACTTTCACCCCAGGGAAGTCTGCAGCAGCTGTATCACAGCCTAACCACTCCCAGTCCTTCAGCTCAGGGCCCTGGAGAGGCAAGAGCAAACACAGAAAAAGGAGGTAAATCAAAATCCTTGCAGCAGTTATGCCAGACCCCCAACTTGTGCTGGGGGAACCAATATAAAACACTTCTCCACACCTGAGAGAGACCCCAGGAGCTCAGGAGCCCTCTGGGCTGATGAAGGCTGTCAGCAATGGGCTGAGCACCTCTCTCTGCACAAGTTTTCACTGCAAAGCAAGTGAGGCACCAAGGCAGGCAGGTGAGCAAAACACTGAAAGGTGAGTCCTAAATTAACCAAGATCTTCAAAGGAGGAGGAAATGGTTCTGCCATTTATCCATCTGATCTTTGGGACAGCAGAGTGGGAGAGGAAAGGATGGTTTCCTTTTCTCTTACCTTTCAGCCACAGCAGCAGCCGTGCTCTGCTCAGGTGCCAGTTTTGCATAACTCAGAGGCAGATTCAGGCCAACAACTGGGCCTACAGTACTGAGCCACAGTGTGATGTAATTTATGTGTCTAGGGGGAAAAAAAAACACAAAAAAGCACCATAACTATATTATCCCAGCTTTTTCTGAATTACAGACAGCCTCAACAGTCACAAAACAATTTAAGATGGAGTTGTTCCTTCATTTTTCCTATGACAAATGTATTTTAATTTTCAGGCCTGAAGTGACAATACAGAAATCTTATTCTGCTGGCACTAAGGAAGCAGCATTGTCCATTTCCACCCTGCAGCTGACTGACTGTACCTGCATTGCAGGAAGCCCAGCAGTGCCCCTCACCTGTGGTGCTCCTGTGAGCCTCTCAGCACAGCAGAGATGAATTCATTGGTTCGACAGGGGTGCAGGACAAAGAAAGGCTGCCCGAGGATGGGGTGCTCCTAAGAGGGAACAGAATTTGCTTTGTCATGGAAGGGAAAAACACAAAACTCATCACGTGCATCTGAAAAAGACAAGGCAGGGTGCAATCAGCCCCTGATGCAGCTCTTCTCACTTCAGAATCTCAGCTCACATTGCTCTTCCTATCACAGTCACGAAAATTAAAATATATTGTATATATTACACATCAATAATATATATTCTCCTCTGATGAATGGGAAATAAAATCAGCAGCCAGGCTACGCCACTATTTTAGTTAAAACGTAATGGTTTGCAGAAGTAACTCAAGTTACTGTATCAGCATTAACTGGCTGGGAGAGGAAAAGCCACTGTGCAAACCACAGTCTGAGCAAATGTAACACAGAAACCCTTCAGGAAAAAAGGTCTTCAACCACCCTGAGCCCTGGTGTCTTCTCAGGCTGGTGCTGGGAAATACACATGGTTCTGTTTGGAGAGGCAGCAAGAAGGGAGAAGGAAGTGCTCTCAAGGTGGCTTCAACTTCCACTTGGTGCTGAAAATGTTCTCATGAGGATCAATCCCTTTATGTCCAATAGAACTTTAAAAAAACTCCCAGAAGCTTCAGAGTATACAAAAAAAAAAGGTGTTCAGAAAGCTTTGTTTCACACTGCAAACAGATAACTTGCATAAGAATGCTACCATCTGCTGTTGTCAAAAGTGAATTGATGCAGTTTTTCTTTGAGAAAAAGTAAAATTTTGGATTAAAACCCCCTTTTCATATTCTGCTCAAATTAACTTAGGCCTCCAAATAATTCCAGAAAATACACGGATTGTACCAATGGTATACCTTAAAGACAGCAAAAAAAAGTATATAGCTAATAACATTTACAAAACTATTACGCAAAGTAAAAAAAAAGAAATTGTGGAAAAAATTTCAGTGGGCTTCATGAACTCCCAGAAAGAGAGAAGTAAACTGGGTGTGACTCAGCTCTTTTAACAAGTCATGAAGACAATTCCCAAAGCTGAATATTCAGCCTAAAGTTATTCCCAATCATCCTGACCCCCAGTTTTTGATTTTCCCCTGCAGTCCTAGCTGCAGCAAACCACTAGTGAGTGACACATGGAGGCCAGACTTGACTTTTAAAAACAGTTTATTACCTTTACATTCTTTTTCATTCTTCTTTTAGTCCTTCCTCTTCTTACATGACAACAGAGTGACACTGAAAACATTCCCAAATGCAGGAATTTCATGCTACTCAGGACAGGAATGTATCACACACTCCCAGGAAAACCACGGAAGCACAAGAAACCAAAAGAAATCCTGAGCCAAGAGCCATTAAGGAGCAGCCTTTAAAAAGGGAGAAGGCTGAGGTGGGGATGAGAAGCTTGTGGAGCATCAGGGAAAACACTCTGAGAGCATCAGCTCTGATTCAGTCAAATGCTGCCTTCCAAATCCTGTACACAGTGGCAGCCTGGGAGACTGTGATGTGCACTCAAGGTTAAACCACTGACACAGCAGCTCTGAGCAGGCAGCACGGGGAAGCTGCCAATAAAAATGCAGGAGTTATCAAAGCACTGGATGATTTCAGAATTGGGAATGGGCTACAGAGCCTCTCACTGCCAGGCCCCCAGCCTGCTCTGGGAGAGGGTGAGCTGCCTGTGGTGGGATGAACCCCAAGTCCTTCTCAAACGCTGTCAGAAGGGTGAAAATGAATGAAAGTTTGTGCTGCATCAGCCTCATTAGCATTAGCTCACTGCCTGCTGCACTTACCTGGCAGAACCATGACACTCCACACGCACTGAAATACAAACCTGAGCAAAATATTAGGGCAGCAGTTCTACCCTTCATCTAGGCTGGTCCTGTGCCAGCTACACCAAAAATACACAGTCCTACTGGGACTTCATGAAGAAAAAAAGCCAAAACAGTACAAATAATATGTAAGAATCATCTATTTCTTGTTTACAATTAATCTTTTTCCAGTCAGTCATGCACCAGGGCAGTGTGAGAGTTTCAAGTCAATTCCCACAAGCACTCACTGGCGTTGTACTGCAAGAACCCATTTGCAGGTTGCCCACAACTCTTCTGGGCAGTAATACTCTGACACACAGTTTATTTGAAATCAACACCATTATTTTCTTGGATCTGTCTATGATTTTGGATCTATCCAGCTACGAGGCTGATTTACAGCAGTGCCTGCTCAGCACCACAGGCTGGAATCCATCACACATCTGCATATCCCTCTGAGTGTGACCCAGCTGGGATGGGGAAGAAATACTTTCAACAGGCAGGCATCAGCTCTGCTGAATTGGGTAGCTCAAAATATTGCTTCATTTATTTTCTGTGGAAAGACCTCTCTGGTCCAGCTGACGCAGGAAAGATGTGTGAGGATGTTCTGTGCCTGCTGCTGTAGCTGCTACCTCATCCCCACCCACTAAAAAAACCTGGGAGGGAGAGATGGATGCGAGACACAAAATGTTCCATGGGACAGACTGAAAGGTAATCACAGAGTCCTGGAATGGTTTGGCTTGGGAGGGGCCTTATATCTCATCCCATCCCACCCATTGCCATGGCTGGGACATCTCCCACTGCCCCAGGCTGCTCCCAGCCCCAATGTCCATCCTGGCCTTGGGCACTGCCAGGGATGCAGGGCCTGCCCACCCTGCCAGGGAACAATTCCTCAGTGCCAGGATCCCAGCCAGCCCTGCCCTCTGGCCCTGGGAAGCTGTTCCCCCTTGTCCTGACCCTGGTTTGCTCAGGAATGCCAGCCCAGGCTGGGACTGAGTGAGCTCTGGCAGCACAGCTCTGTTCATTGCCTGGGCAGGTACAGGGCTGAGCAGGGAAATGTCACAGCACTGACCTGAGCAGTGGCAAAGAGCAGGCAGTTCCCAAGCACAAGTATAATTAAGACTAAACTTTCGTCAGATTGGATTAAGTCATTTTATCAAGCAGTCTCCATGTCGGATTTAAACCAAAAATAAACATTACTTCAGATAAGGGGTAATTGTCTGTAGGTTTCTGTACTGTGCTCTGCTGCTCTCCTCCCCAGCCAGCAGGAATTTTGTTGTCAGTACATCTCTTGTAACAGCACCATTTATTTTCTCTGTCATAACTGGAGCTCTTCCAGGGGTAATGGCTTCTATTTTCTCCAGTGCTACATTAAACTGCCTTCAAGCATCCATCACAACATTTATGGTCTCTCCATTGATGACAGTTCAGGGGATTTGTGCCTGAAACTGCCTCTTCCCCAACCTGGTTTGCATGATGTTGCTTTGCAAAAATAAATTCACATGCAGGTGTCAAAAAGTTCATGCAGGATCCTACCAGCAAACACCACAGCCAGTGCCAAGTGATTCCAGACATTTTCCCAGCAGTCACCAGGTCAGAAAAAGAAGGCAGAATTGATAAAACATGCCCCCCATTATCTCTTCCATTTAGGAAAAGGAAACACTGATGCAATTAATAAAGAGGATATAACTTTTTCCCTTTCTTCTGATTTCTGACCACATTTACTGAAACAAATGGCTGAGTTTCAGTAAAAATTCTTCACTCAAGATTATATAAGTAATTTAATGTTCTTGAATTCATGGTCTATCTTCATTTTATTCCTTATTTTCGTGCACACCAATAGTAACTTACTTGTTAATATAATCCAACTCTATACATTCAGAAAGAAGGCAGGAATATTTCTCTCTTCAGACTGACCCTGAGTCCCACAGCCAGAACAGCAACTGCACACATGGAACTTCAGACCTGTGCAACTCGAGGTCAAAGGGATTTTCCTCTAAAAATGGAACTACTACAATGGAAAATCTGTTCCTATGGAATCACTATATTGCAAGCACCACGTTAAGGAACTGTAATGACACAGGGAACTTTTACAATCCTGACAGAAGATGTAAATCACAGTAATAAAGCTGTTGGTAGCAGAATAATTGTACTAGGGCTTCTCCATCCTACTTAGGGTTTTGCTGGATTTTGGGCAGGAATTGTTCCCTGAGCCCTGGCACAGGGTCCCCAGAGCAGCTGGGGCTGCCCCTGGATCCCTAGAAGTTGGTTGGACAGGGCTTGGAGTAGCCTGGGACAGTGGGAGATGTCCCTGCCCATGGCAGGGGTGGAATGGGATGAACTTTCAGGTCCCTCCCAACCCAAACCAGTCTGGGATTCTGTGACCTGGGACAGATAAAGTATTTATGGTCACTGACTTCCACTCACAACCAGAAGCCAACTCATCCTGCTGGCATAGCTGAGGCAAGTTTCCCCAGCTTTGCAACAAAACACAGAAACCCCACCAATTCCCAGGAGGTGGAAAAACCTGCCCTGCCTGTGACAGTGCTGAGGAATGACCTGGCAAGTGCCACTGGCACTGCTCTCCTGCTTTTCTCAGAAAATCAAAGCAGATCTGCATTGGCATTGAGCAGGGGAAAGCGTGAAGGGACCCTGACAACACAGAGAAGTGCAAACTACCCCAAGAAGCAGATTTCTGTGGTCACTGAGCCTGTCTTTGTGGAGGAGGCTGGTTTGTTTTACCCCCCAGCTCTCTGCAGGCAGCAGCTGCAGTTGCCCCCATGACTTAATGTCCCCATTCCTGAGTGCTCCCACAACCAAGCTCAGGGATGATTTTTTATTGACACCTTCACCACTTCCAACACCACACAGCCAGTCAAGCTGGATCCTGTCCTTCTTTCGTCAAATACCAAGGCCAAGCTGAACAGGCAATTAAATGGCTATGCTTTCCTGAGGAAAGCAGAGATGCCTTGGCAGATCCTACAACACAGAAATACTAGGACACTTAACACAGCCAGAATTTCTCTGAGATGAACCACGCCTACCACTTTGCATCTGCTGCTTCAAATCCATCATGGATCCCAGCAAAGGTGCCTTCCAAGCCAAACCATTCTCTGACTCTGTAATTCATATTTTATGCCCCAGTTCTGCCTGATTCTGGAGTATTTACAGTTTTGAAGAGGTGGTGATTATTTTTTACATTTTATAACTTTATTATTTTATTAAATGTTATTATTTTTTATTTTAATCAATTTATTAAATGGCTAACAAAAGATGCCTGAAAGGCAGGAGAGGTAATGCAGAACAAGCAAAACAGTAATCAAGAATAGGCAACACTGCTGGTCCATAATTACATATTTAATATATGTATAATAAGGTCTGAAATATTAATTTCAAGAACAGGAGGAATCAAAGCAGTAGGTGACACTCAGGCATGTTTCTAAAGCTTAACAAGCTTCATTTGAGGCTTTAAAGCTTCTCACAAGCACGTAACTTATGCATTTAGGATTTTTCAAGAAAACTTTATACTTAAAAATTGGCAGGTCCATAGTTACATTGTCAAGAAATGGCATCTCAGCCATTTTCCTAAGAAAATAAACAGATGATTCTTCTTCCATGCTTGCCAAAAGTAGATTAATTCAGTTGTCACCATTTTAGTTATGTAGCATATAGTCTTAATTAATTACTATTTAAAATCTGTTCTTAAGTTATGAGATTCATCTAAGGTGCAAAACTGAACGATCCAACAAGCTGTGGAAGTATGGAAAAGACATTGGAGACAGATTTCCTACCCTGATTAAAAAAATTTTAAGGGGGGAAAAAAAACCACCACAACCAAAAAACCCCAAACCCATGCTGGCATTTGACAAAAGTGGCCTGAAAGGGTTCATCCCATAATCCCAGAGATTCCAGAGGATGCCCCAGCAGTGTTTCCTGCCTCCCCCAGCAGCACCTGGGACAGCACAAGCCTGGGCTCCCTCTGTGGTTCACTCCCCCTGCACTGATCCAGCAGATCTGCACCCCGGGCACTGCAGGACAGGACTCACTCCTGCCAGGTAATTTTGCATCCATTTATGGACAAGTGGCCTCATGAATTTGTCTAAATGCTTTTGAACTGCTGACACCATCTGCTGCCACCACTCCAGAGCGCAGGTGCTTAGGTAAAAACTGCTTCCTGTTATAACAGATACCTAACTCCTATTTCAGTGGCACTTCAAGTGCTCTTTTTAATTAATAAAGTAAAAAACATTACGGTTTACAATGCCCTGTGGCCCCTCCAGTGGCCTCTCAGATGGATCTCAGTGTACCACATATGAGTGAGCCTCACTTCTTTCATACTGTGCAGTCAATGCTGTTGTGTAATTTAGGATTTTTCCATAAGGGGGGAATGTTCAGTAGGCAGATCCATTCCAGAAGTGAACAGCCAGCAGTCAAGGTGGGGGAAGGCAGAATAGACCCACCTCAGCTTACAAGGAGAAATGCCACAGCAGGCAGGGAAGGTGCTCTTACCACTTACTTCACAAATCTCTGCATGGGAAGCTCTCTGGAAGCAGAACCACTGCTAGATAAATTATCTGTAAATGCAATGCACAGCACTGAAACAGGTTTTACCACAGAAGTAGAAAATAATCAAGAGAATCAATACTATTACACTGTAATTTGTTCAGTTAATTACGAATCTGCATGGAAAATATTACTGAATCTTCATTTCAGAGTAACTCAAGTAGCAATAGTACTGGGACTTGAAAGTCTTTCCTGAATTATGCCCAAGGAACTGGCAGGGAACTCCACACTGCTTTCATCTCTGCATGTAAATTATTATAGAATCCTGGAATGGTTTGTGATGGATGGGACTCAAGAGCCCATCCAGTGTCACCCCTGCCATGGCAGGGACAGCTCCCACTGTCCCAGTGTCCAGCCTGGCCTTGGGCACTGCCAGGGATCCAGGGCCTGCCCACCCTGCCAGGGAACAATTCCTCAGTGCCAAGATCCCAGCCAGCCCTGCCCTCTGGCCCTGGGAGCCATTCCCTGGGGGCTGTCCCTGCAGCCCTTGGCCATTGTCTCTGTCCATCTTTGCTGCAGCCCCTTCAGGCCCTGCGAGGCCACCCTGAGCTCAGGGAAAGCTTCTCCTGCCCGGGTGAGCAGTGGCAGCTGTGCCAGCCTTTGCTGCCAGCAGAGCTGCTCCATCCATCCCTCTGCCCATGCTGGAGCCTCCTCTGGCCTGGCTGCAGCAGCTCCAGCTCCTTCCTGGGCTGGCCCAGGGCTGGGGCAGCTCTGCAGGTGGGCTCTGGCTGAGGGGCAGAGGGGCAGAATCCCCCCTGCCCTGCTGCCCACGCTGGGCTCAGCTCAGCACAGGGTTTGGGCTCTGGGCTCAGCCCAGCACGGGGTTTGGGGTCCCAGCCCTGCCCCACAGCACCCCCAGGGCTCCTCCAGGGCTGCTCCCTCTGCTGAGCCCCAGCCTGTGCTGGTACCTGGGACTGCCCTGACCTGCCCATTGACTCACTGACCCCAAATGCCCAAGTGTGACCACAGCCCCATCCCTCCCCCACCCAGGCCTTCATCCACCAAACCCATGGCTCTCCAACTCAGAGACAAGGATGTCATGTCAGACACTATCAAATGCCTTGCACAAGTCCTGGCAGATGCCACCAGCTGCACATCTGTCAGCTACTTATCCATTAAGCTTCTGCATTTACTCTACATTCAGTATTAGTTCACTTTTTGGTCTTCTCCCTCTATTAAATTAGTTGAACTAGATTATTGTCCATGAAGTCTTATGGGGAAAAGCATGACTCAACTGTAGGGCAGCTGAACATTAATAATCAGTGGCTAAATTAACAATCAGTTTTAAAATAAAACCTCCTTGGTAGCTTGTACAATACTATAGCTTGGTTGAAACCCCAGGAGTTCAATGCATTGTAGAAGATTTTAGTGGGAAATAAATACCAACCCAGCTTTGCCATCCTCCTATCTTCCCCTGTCAAATAGCCTTCCAGTCTGTACTGGTAAGACTCCCTTTTCTCAGGAAGTTGAACTAATAATTTTCCAAAAATATTAGCAGGGGATCCATAGCAACTGTTGATGCAACTCAAATTCGTTAGGAGCGATCCTAGCAACCTTCTGTTAAGAAATACTGTATACAGCCTCCCCCACTTAGCAGAATCCCACAATATGGCAAGAAAGATTCGTGTGTCTAAGAATAGATACCTTACCACATTTTTCAAAATGACTGAGCCGTAATGATTTAAATCCTCCCTATCACATTTTCAGCAAGATGTGCCTCTACAACACTCTATCAATGTATTCTGTTCAGAGTTTTGACTCTTTCTCCTTTTTTAACTCACACTATTAACATCCCTGACATTTTAGAAATAATGTTTATTGATTTTCCTGTTAACACTGCTATAAATTAAGTGATGTAATGGACAGGATTATTGAGGTGCTATAAAGAATGTGTCCTCCAGATTCCTAACTCCTGGCTGAAAAAGACTCTGGATTAACTCAGAAGTAGGTGCAGTTCTGTGTTGTGATTTCTGTAGTTTAGGTTTGGTTGAATACTTTTGATATGACAGAAAGGACATATGAAAACTACCTGCTAAGTATCAAATGACAGAAGAAAACCACCTCATTTAGATGAAACTGAGAAATGAATGGTTGAGAAAAAACAGATGCAAAATTCCTGACCACTCACTACTCAGAAATGTAGGATACAGTCAGTATCAGAATGGTCTGAGTTACTTTCTCTGCAGCAACATGCAGCAAAATGCGGATTTATTGCTGGCAAATCCAGTACCAAAGTCACACATGAAATGTGTCCCCTCCCATGCCTGGGAGCACTTTGGTAGCAGAAGAAATTGCATCTGAACAGTGTTGGTTAAAAAGGAGGGGAGCCATGTGTGGACACATGTGCTCCACAGCTTCCAGAGCCCTTTGGAATCCTGACTCACTGATTAATTTTTAAGACTATTTCTGCAGGATCTTCAAGTCACCGAGTTTTGTTCCTGTTTTATGGGGTAGTTTTTCAACCCTTGAGCCTCCTGTAATAATGCAATTCGATTTCTATCCTTGGATGTTTGGTTTTACATTCCATCACCACTAAGCATTGATTAAGCCTTAGCCCATATTCTCGATTGTGTTTATGACTTTGTTTCCTCAGGGGAAGGTCAGCCTTTATGACAACATCACTCTGTTAAAAACAAAATTGTTGGTGATGCTACTGACTGTGATCAACTTCAATCATCAGCTTACAAAATTCTCTTGCTAGTTTGCTTCCACATGGGAAAAAATTAATGGAAGGCGTGGATTAGCAGAAGTAACAAGAATCAAAAATGGACTTAGGCACCTCTGTTCATAGAACTAATTACATCAATACTCAGTTTCATCATAGTTTTAGAAATGTATTTGTCAGAGTGCTGTCTCTCCCCCTGTTGAAGTCCTTCTGCTTTGTCTACACTTTTATAAATATCCATCAGGGCAAAAAAATTATGAAGATTCAGTAGTGCCTTTACCCATTTTTTTTTCAATCCCTTATTCCACTATAATTAAATTTCAGAAAGTGCTTGAGAAATCAGTGGACCTCAGTTTACCTCCTAGTAGGTGACTGTATCCATAAATCCAGCACATCCCACACTCTGTGGAAAATACCTGGATGTGAAGGCTACACCAGGGTCCTGGATCTTGATGGAGGCACTTTCAAAAAGGTGTGCAGCCCTCAGCCACAGCAGGATGAAAATTCATGCCTATCCCACACCCATGCTAACAACAAAAGCCTTTCAGTCTTGCATTTCCAACTCCACAGAGAACACCCAACCAGGGCCACACAGCCCAAAGTTATGGCTATAACCACCAAATCACCCTCTGCTGCTTCACATCTCCCACCCATCTTCAGAGAGGTTTCCAGAATTATAAAAGGTCAAATGCAGCCTCTACAAACTAACTCAGTATTAGTTATCTGGTTTTGTATTTTTTAATTCTGGTTCTTACACCACACACTACTATGTGATGAAATATGTTCACCTTCATATTTGGGAAGATTTCTCCCCATTCGTCTCATTTCTGTTCTCCACTCTCTGTTCCTTTTTTTTTTTTTTTTTTTTTGGTTAACTTTTTTCCTGTTCTTGTGAAGCTTTATTCTCTCAATTTGCCTCATCATTTAGCATTTGACCATGGCACTTTTGGGCTGCTACCTTCTTAACTGGGACATTACACCTGCTATTTATTATATTTATTACACACAGAGGGCCCAATAAGTTTGAGCTGTTTAGGCAGTACCACTATGTATTTGTGTATGCTCTCTTATAAATAACTAATATAAATATTATACATCATACATATAATATATGTTTATATGGCATTTAAATTACTAATATAAATAAATAACACTAAAAAGCACCCACTAAGTTACAAGTAAACAATTCAGGAGATGGGGCTGCAATATCTGTAATTCCACTTCTGAATCCTCCTAAAAAGAAGCTGAAAATCACAGTTGGCAACATTTCTGGAAGGCAACAGTAATCCATAAATACTCCTTAATTTTCCTGTCATTGTAGAATTAAGCCACTTCCAGCTCACACAGATCTTACCAGGTGTGCTAAATTGATGTCATTATAAGTCATCAGGAAATACCCACAGAGACCTGTAGCAACATTTGGAAGTTTTGTTAAACAGCTGTGTGTTCTAATTGATTTGTATTATTTAAAACAGCTAAAGCAAGTTATCGCCGGATGTAGAGAAGGGATGACTGAAGACCCCAGGGAGATTTAACTCACAAGAAAGCCAATCACAGGAACTTCATTTGAGCATTTTAAGATTATTACTAGAGGAAGTGCAATTAAATCATCACCATTTATCAATTATCATTATAAAATACTATGCAACCTTATCATGTTAATTTATTTATGAGAAGGTAACTAGTTGACTTCTGCTTTTTGTAGTAATCTAGTCAGGAAAAATATTTCAAGATGCTTTCTCTGGAAATGAGCGTAGCTTTCCACCATCATCAAAAGTAACTATAAAAGTCCAAATTTTACCTAAAATTTGCAAATGTCAAATATCTCCACTCTTTGCAGCTTGTCTCAATTCCTGAGATTTATATCATTACAGATGTATTCTACCACAGGGAGTATACACCAAAATATAGTTGCATCAGAAATGTGCACAGGTCTGGCACCCTCATTTCATAAAATATATGGGGAAAAGTCCTCAAAAGTCAGTAAGCCTTTCTTTTCCTGGCCTGCCAACCACCGTGCAGATCAGCTCTAGTTTAAAGTTAAGGAACATGAATGTTACTCTTGGCAAACTCAATTTTTCTTCCCAGTGGTGGAGTGCTTGTAGCACCTAACTTTTGGATTAAAATCCTAAACCATTTTTTATTTTGCTGCTCATGTGCACTGAGTGCTCAAGCCTGATTTGATGAGTTTGCCCAGTGACTTGCATTATAGGATCTGTGTCCCTGCAGGCAAAGCCTAACCCACATAACAAAATGGGTCAGCAGAAAAGCAGCAAGGCAAGACAAAACTCTGTATTTCAGTACAGAACACTGATTCATTTGACAGAGAATAGCAGTTTTTTTCTTGTAGACCTGACTCTTGCTTTGATCTGAGGCTTGCAGGCTAGTTTTCATTATCTTCCATAATCTCCTTGTTTCACAGAAAGTCACATTCTGCAGCTGTTAACTCTGCTAATTTCTCCAAAATGTTCTTCCTGTGTTTGTCAGTGCACTCACAGCTAACTGTACCACCTCTGGAGAGTGTCCCAGAATCAGATTCGTCACTGCACACATTCTGCCACCCAAAACTCCTGTTTCTGCAGGAATTTGTGTGTAAGTATCCCACACACACACCTCCAGTTATTAGATGCAGGACAGTTTTTACTTTACTGTCCCTTAAGAGGCAAAAATAATCCCCGTGTGGGAGTGACCTGAATTTCCTTTTGACTTCCACAACTCTGATTTCACACATTCTAAACATCCCATTTATGCTTTATTCTCAGTAGTGCCACATTATTACATTATGTTATTAAAACCCAGTTTCCTCATCTTCATTCACAGACAAGCCAGGTAATTAATGCTTCATGAGAAAAGTGTGTATTGTAAGAACCTGCCAGCTCACAACTGGAATTCACACACACACAGCAATCACCAGAACACCCATGGCTTGGTAGCTTCTCAGGAAGCTGTTATAAGATAAATAATAGTCTGTGGCTGCAAAAAACAAGAATTCTGCTTGGGTTCCCATGGCTGAGCACCATCCACAAACAGGCATCCTGCAATTAAACCCTGTTATTTGAATTAAGAGAGCACCTGCAGGACCTGGTGGATGTCACATCCTTGTCATGCTGCTGCGGCGAGAGACCTGAGTGCCTGGAAACAGCTAAAATAAAAAAATCAAGGAGGCCAAGGGGAGGGAGAGAAGACACATGGGTATCTTGGTCTGATGGGAAAAACCTCACACCTGGAGAGTCTCAATTCTTTGTCAGATTTGCTCATGAGACCTGGAGCAAAGGGAAGACACCAGAACAACAAGCTCAGCTCTGAGCCATGTGGCTATTAGACAGCACCAGCTTATCTGAGGATAGGAAACCAATTCTCCCTTGTTCAATCCTGAAGACTGCAAGTCTATTTAAAACTGAAAATTACACACAGTCTTTTTTGGTAATTTGATTACCAGACAATCCGTGAGATGTTACAGTGATATATTTTATTTACATAAACAAGTCTGCTTTTGTATTTACCCAAATTCACAATTACTCAGAAACTGCCTGAATTTTTGAGGACTGGCTTTGGAGAAGTATTTTAAATGTGAGACACTGTCAAAGCAAGCCTTAAATGGTGAACACTTATATATCCTTCAAAATCCAGGACTGACACTATTGCTGGTAAATGGTTCAGCACAACATGATATAGACATATATTTAATTTTAATTTTAATTTTTTTCCCTTCTGTGCAAGAGAGGAATAAGACCACTGAGGATCCAGGCATATATTTCATTCCAAAATTTCATGAAGGACCAGAGGATTCTCACCTGCTGTGTAATAGTGTCCCAGGGCCCCTCCTGCAGACGAGCCTGGTAGGATGCATGAACACTTCCCCATATTTCATCCAGAGTTAAAGGCCTTCCATCTGGGGGAAAAAACAACCACCTTCAGCTGAAGCTCTTAGGCACGCTGTATCTTTAATACAGAACAGCAAAATTAAAACTGAAAACCGTTCAAATCCTGGCTGAAGGTGCACATAGAACCACCCTAAATTTCCTGTTTGGTTTTCTTCTCTGTCACCTGAGAGTAACAACTCACTGTGTGCTGATTGTAAGGTGTGAAGTGTAACTGGTTTTGTAAAACAATGCTTTGGTAAGATGGATTTAAAACCAGAAAAGAACATAATGAAGAATCACCTACTGTAAATATATGCAACTCATAGTGAGAGAGTGAAGAAAATCTAAGGGACAAAATTCTACAGATAAAACTTTAGTGCATTTTCGTGTGACCACAATGTTTCCTTGAGCTACATTTATACAGCTTTACTGTACAGCTTTTAGCTGTGATGCTAGAATTATGCCAAGATATTAGTGTCAACCACTTAGAAAACAAGCATGTCTATTTTAATGAATATTTGTTTATGGCAAACAGAGTATTTCGATAGACTTTCAATAAGTAGCTTCATCTTGGCATTTATCAGGTGTCAGAAATTACCATCCTCTGATAACCAGTTTTATTCTACTGACATTTGTATGTCTGTAAAATGAAAAAGATTTATTCACACAATTAATATTTGAATGCTATGTTTAGACACAAGTTCAAACCAGCTGCCTACAGCCTCTGTTTGATTTTCTGCACATATTTATAAAAAAACCCAGGAAGTTCTGAACTTATGTAAGAACCATATAGCAGAATCATGTGGCAAATGAAGTATCTGAGGGGGTAACAGCATATTAATCAGTTTTTCCATGCTATCCTCATGAAGGTAAGACTTGTCAGACCATCACATCCACTGCCTTGGGATGACAGATGCTGGAGTTGTGCTGGGGACCGTCTAACATTCAGAAAGAATTTGCTACAACAGCATAAATTTATTTCAAGAGGATGTATTTACACTCAGATCACCTGTGTGCAAGTGATATGAAATGCCATGCATATCTGCAATTTTGTTCTCAGCAGAGAAAGCCCAAGTGTAAAATCTACAATAACACATGTTCTAGTGCAACCCCTGATTTGCCATTGTAGATGTGCTCTGTAAATCTTTCTCTGAGAATTTTTACAATAACACTGAGCAGATTCACGTTCACGTGCAATGGATTACTCTGACTCTGTTAGTCCCATTTTTATAAATGATCAGAAGTTGCTGAAATATTAACCATGTTATAGTTGAAAACAAGTTTTGTCTTTATCACATGGAGATTCATTCTATTCAGAGGCTCCTGGACTTGCTCTAAACACAGATCTGTATTCACTGGGCTCTCTTACCCCCTTCTTCCACCACTCTCACATGTTTAGCAGCCCTGTTACACATTCTTACAACCACTGAGACCTCAAATACCCAGCTGGTCTGACAGAGCAGGCAGTAATTGTTGCTGCTGGCAACAAGAGCTCACTGTGGCACCTGCTGAGCCAAGCAGCCTCTTGCCTTCGTGCCTCTTTTCTTCCCTGGGATGGAGCTGAGCTGGGAAGTTCAGCCAGAACCTGAAGGAAACAGCAGCACCAAGCCAGGAGAAGGGGCAGGGGAGGAAGGTGAAGGCTCCAGATTCACCCACCCATGCATTGATTTAGTCACCATCCACCCACAAGGACACAGCTTGCTGTGTGTCCCAAGGGTTATCCCAAGTTCAGCTGGGATAGTTTTATTATTTACACTGCTTAGACTACAAAAAACTTTTCTGAGAAAAGCTTCTAGACTGCCCAGCTGGGGTTAACTCAATCACATCCCCACAAATAAGAAATAGTTAAAGGCAGAATACTGAGTGCCCTCTCACAGCAGCAAGGTGAGGCTGTCAGACTACACAGGAGCTGCATTCTCAGCTGGACCTTAATTTCTGCAAAGAGCAGAAATTCTTTAGGCAGACAAAATTCCAAAATTTATTTTCAGAGAAAATTTTCAGGCTTCCCAAGTCACTGTATCCTATTTTCTTCACGTGTAGTGAGGGCTTTTAGTAATTTCAGAAATTCCCAATTAAAAGCTTTCAAGAATTTCTAAGATTTTCAGTTAAAGGTTATTTGATGCTTTGGGTGAAATGGTGCACAAATTGTTTTGAGGCTTCATTCTGATGTATTTTATAAAGAAACAATATTAAAAACCACTACCAAATGAGAAAAAAAACCCTCGTACAGCTTAAGAGAATATATGATCACAGAAATCATTCAATTTCAGTTATGTCCAAAGCCACAATAAAACCAGTTCTTACAGGATATGGTCTTTAGAGCAGCTGTGTTTCTGAGAAAGGACACGGTGGTTACATGTTTCTGAGCTCAGGAAGTAAATCTGTATTCTGGAAAGCACTTCAGCCAAGCCCAGTGTGGTTGTGAATACAGAAAGTCATGCCTTCAGGGTTGGAGGAAGTTGCCCTATCTCAGAAGCTCCCTCTCTCTAACCACTGATTAGCATGGTTTTTATTGGCAGGGATTTAGCTGCCACTGAGCTGAGAAAGTATTTTGAGCAGGTCAGCCTGAAAACCTCATTCCTTTTCTCTTCTCTAGAGGAGTGAGGGTGCAGTTCTTGTTGACTCCCATTAGTCCTGCTCTTTCTTTTCAGTGTTTAGCAGCTTTCCTGCTGCTTCCTCTGCCTTTGCAGGAAAAAGGAGAAGTGTGAGACGAGCCATTATTTTCTCCACACATGGGGTGATTCCTGAATGGTGCCTGTGCTCACCTGTGCTGCTGATACCTCACTGTGGGCTTTCTAATGTATGGCAAGAGGGTTCTGAATGCCTGGCTTCAGATGGGGATGGTTCAGGAAAAGACTGAAGCTCCTTGACATCTTAAAGAGTAGGAAAAGAGGAAAATACTCTGCTGATTAAAGAAAGCTTACTGGACCTAGCTCAGCCCATCTGGCTGATGCCAGCATTGAAGGGGAAGGATAATTGCCTACACCATCTGTCTCCAAGAGGGCTAATTGCTGACATCAGATATCAGCAGGGGTTCATGCATTTCTTCAACTACCTATTTGGTAGTCTCAGAAGCCAGGGGAAGAAAGAAGTGCTCCGTTTTTGGATGGTATGGCAGGCACAGGGCTGATTTTGGAGAAATTAGCCTCTGCCCTGAGCTCCTGACACTTGACTGTGACTTCAGCAGGTCTGAAATTAGGAATAAATGCCACGTGGCAAGTATCATGAGGCAGTGAAAAATGTTTCTTATGTATAAACACACAGCCTAAAAATATCTTCTTGTACCCTATAATGTTCCCAAACACCTTTCCAGACAGTCTCATCATGCTTAATCACTATTTTCAACTGAAGTATTTGTCCTTGCACAGAACAAGATCTTCCCTGTAAATCCATCCCCTGAGATTACAAGAAAGTTTAGATGTCTCTCAAAATGTTTTAGTTCTGTTGCAATCAAAATTTCAGACCTTACCTTGCACCACCTTACATAGCAAACTTCATCTCACAAACAACAAGAAAAAAGACGTGTTAAAGAAAGTAAGTTATTTAATCCAATTTAGACAGCAGGGGCAAGGATACAATGCAACTTTTTTCCCTTCTGCCCAAGAAGTGATCTGTAGTGCTTGAATGCTCCTAGCAGAGAGGACTGAGAACTGGATGTCTTCACTGGCACAAGCTCCTGAGAATGCCAACCAAGCTGGAGACCACAGGAAAATCCCCCCAGCAAATCCACAGGGAGCCTTTTTCCTAGGAGGGGCTGAGAGACCAGGTAAATGGAAGCTGTAGTCACATGGAGCAGGAGAAAGGCAGGATTTCATTGATTTCAACATTCTAGGGAAGTTTGCAAAGCGTCTGTTGGAGTGCAGATTTGGACAGGCTGGCATCAGCTGCTGTTATACAAAGGGACAAAGTGAATGCTGCAAAAGCCCTCGACCAGGCTGAACAGAAGAATCATTGTTTCCCAGGTGTGATGGGCACTGCAGACACTGCCAGGGAGGAAGCACAGCTCTGAATTCCAGCTCTGTGCCCTGTGCTGGGGAAGGCAAGACAGGACAGGGCTGTGGAACCACTGGAAGGATTACAGCTCACCTCTACCTCCCGAAGCCAGCTGTAATTAGCACGGGGATCAGTATGGGCAGGATCCCAGGGGAACCAGAACAGCTCACAGGAGACTTGTGAGGAACCCCTCCTCTTACCCAGTCTACAAACAATGGTAGGAATTTAGACTGGGAAATTGAGGTAAATCTTGGGGAGATTGTTCCTTGATTAGTGCAGGTGAGCAATGCAGTGAGCATTGCTGACTGTCTGACAAACAAAGTGAGGAGCCTATCACATGGACTCTTACCTCCAGAGAAAAAAACTCAGGGCATTTCCGAGAGTTTTCCTCACAGCAGGCTTGGGACAAGACAAAGGATACTCTGCTCAGGTATCTCCAGTGATTGTGAGCACATGCCAGCTGTACATTTCCAAAAATCCCACTTTGGGACCTTCAGACAGCACAGCACAGGCAGACCAACAATGTGCAGGGAAGACAGAATTCTTCATTTTCAAAAGTAAGTTGCCCATAATTAAAATCAGAGAATACCAGCTGGTAACACTGTAGGAAACACACTTACTGCCAGCATTTAGTATCCTGCTCCCTTCAAGAGTCAGATATTGTTATAATTTAAAAGAGAATGCAAAATGCTGAAGAGAACCCAGGTGACCTTCGGAAGCATCTATAAAAAGCCCTTGTTTTCCATTGTGAAAGGTTCCCAAGAAGTGTTTTAAAGGATAATTGAACTTGTAGAAGCAATTACAGTTCTGTACTGCAAGGGGAGCTGTTGGCACATAATACCAGGATTGTGCATTAGATCATCCACTGGCTCCTGGAACATCCACTTCCAGCTATAAGGAGTCATGTTTCAACACCTCCGATTCCCTGGTGCTGACAAGCTAAACAACTTGTTTTGTCTCTATGAGCTCTTCTCTGGTGATTAACTGCTTATGGTGAATACTAATTATATGGAAGTACCCTACAGTAGAGATACTGTCCTACTTCCTCTACCTGCACCATCTCCGTCCTCTTCTGTAGACACTGCACCATAAATTCAGCAAAAATCAGGAAGATTGCATTTTTCAGGACCACAAATAGGCTAACCTGTCTCTCACAGCAAAACTACCTTCATCTGCCTGTCTGCACAGTAAGTTCAAAAGCAAAAAACGCTGCATGTTTGTAAATGCCTGTAATAATGCTGGAAATAAATTTGCAACAGGATGCGTGCAAATGAGTTTTGGTGGTGGCAAAGACAGAGCAATGTCCCCAGTTCCCCATGTCCCACTCTGAGAATTTACCCCAAATTATCCATTCCTGAAACTGCACCTCAGACTAAAATCTTTCCACCAGGGAGCCTGTGAGAATTTGTTCTTCAATTTTGAATCTGAAGTGCTTTTTGAAACGCTAACACTGCAAAATTAGAAACCATTAAACAATATAAGGCAGAGAGTGATTAAATCTACCAAACACATTCAAAGCAGCTTAAGCTACTTTTTAATTAAAAAGGAAAAGATATCACAGGCAACATTCAGACATCTTTATCTAGATAAAGTTACGATATTATTCAAAACACAGAAGATGCTGATCATAGAATCATTTAGGTTGGAAAAGAGCTCTAAAATGATCGAGCCCAAGCCTTAATCCAATACAGCCATGCTCCCCACTCAACATTGTCCCCATGTGCCACAAGCTGGCCCTGCTGGCCACAGCACTGCAGGCACAAGCCAGGTGGCCCTGGAGCACAGGTACACAGGCTTGGGGCAGCAAGGAACAGAGCACAGCCAGTGCTGCAGTGTGATCACTCCGTGCCTGCTGATCAAATGAGTGACACCAACAGTGGCTTCCGTGGGAGGCTGAGTGTTCCTCCTTCCTCCCCTGACAGGATGGGTTCTGAAATCACAGTGGCTACAGCCACTCAGCAGTGGGTAGCAAGATGTACATACCAGGGAGGGGACAGGATCAGACTGTTTCGTGAGCCAACTTCAATACAAAAAAAAAGTCAATATCCTATCGGTATTATATTATTTTCCCTTAAGCAGCAGATTTAAACAGAAAACAGCATACATTTTAAAAGACACATTTAGACCCCAGCCTTGTGGCTCAAGCACTGTGGTTATGTCCACTGATTGCCCAGCCCAGTTTAAACCTGCAGCACTAAGTTTTTGTAATCACTTCAAGAAAAGAACAAGAAAAATGACCGGCAGTTTCAGTCAACCCACAGGCAAGATGCCAGGAGCCAAGGATCAGCCTCCCTCAGGCTGAGATGATATCATCTCCTCCACGGTCCTAGAGCTCTGTGTCCAGAGCACTGAAAAATTCTCTGGTGGGCAGCCTCACCTCTTGGTTTCTTATTACATCTCTTCCTCGAGCTAATACAAAATTTCCAACATCTACTGCACGCAGCACATGGAGTGTGTGCTGGCCTTACCCAAGAAGCAGGCTCTGAAATACAGCACAGGCACTTGGTAGCTGCTGGAGTAGAGGACGTGGTACTCGTAGCGAACCACTTCTTCTGTGCTGCAAACCCCAGCAGCCTGGGAGTCATCCGAGGGCTCCTGGAACGACACACGTGGCCACGGCAGCACGTCAGCCTCTGCTGCTGTGCCCAGGGAAATTGTCATGAACTCAGTAAATGTGCACAACAGAAATAATGGCAACCACCCCTTCCACAGCGCTACTCATGCAAACTCCCAAGGGAATTCTTCAACGCTAGCAAGAAAATCAGAGAAGTCTGAAACCTACAGTGTAAGACATCTTGCACAGTCCCTTCCAGAAACTGAACTATTTGCAAGCCTTTCCAGAACTGAGATCTTTCTAAGCTGCACCAAGGCTCTCTCTAAAATCTTCATGGCACAGTAACTGGCACAATAAGGGGACTACAGCTGTACCTGTCCTCATTACATTCAGTATAGACCATTTTAGAAGTGTATCCTGAAATAATCCAGTTTTGCTTGCCAAAAGACAAATCAAATGTATCCTCCAAAAATCCTCTGATCTACTTTCTTTAAAGGCTTTTTGCCAGGAGTTGCTTTTGCTAATAATATAAAATATATAATGTAATGTAATTATAATAATAACATAAAATGTAATAATAAAACTGAGAGGGGTTTTTTTTGCCCCTGTTAGTGTATATTCCAGGTGTAAAGTACTAAAGTTTATGGTAGATTTGAAACAAATCAAAATAGATGAAACTAATTGCATTGAGATATACCACAGCTGCAGCATGAATTTCACAACATTTCAAATTAATATTCCAACAGTGCTAAGCACACAGTTGTTTGGACTTTTCTAAAAGCTGTCATAATTCAATGTCTCTGGAAATTGAACCATTAAATTAATAATGCCATTGAGATTAAACATAAGAACAAACTTTCCAAGAAGACACTCTGGGTGTGGACTTGTTCAGTGCTCAAACCCCCAAATTTACATGCATGAACTAAGCAACCATAATGCCCCACAGGTTGGGCGTGCATTTCATGACTTGGCTATTGCCAAGCAACCCTGAATATTGGCTTATGATATCTGTCCAAGCAAAACAGAAAAAGATTGAGCAGAAAAGAAGAACCAGCATCCTCTGAACACTATGTTCATACAACACACCAGAAATTTACAGCTATTTTGCCTTTTTATCTCACATCCTTTATCAAGTCAGCAATGGATGAATCGATATATGACAAAATATAAAAACTGATAAACTTTAACAGTAACAACACCCAAGATATTTTCAGGTTTTTTCCCTGATGTGACTTTCCCCAGATTTAGTGTATTAGGCACCCAGATGCTGCTGAGGCAGAGGGACAGAAGTCCCCAAGTGAAAGCCCAGACCTTGGGAAGCTGCAGACCAAGGAACTGCCCACACATTTTTGGGCACAAAGTGAGAAGATCACAGATGACCACAGAGCAAAGGTTTCCTGGTAAATCCCAGATGTCTGCAGGAAAATGGCTGATTTTTGCTTATGGGGAAGCAAGTGCCTAAAGCACTGAATGGGAATGTTTGAAAACATGCCCTCAGGGTTAACCTGGTTTTAAAAACTGTATGTGAAGAAGTCAACCTGCCAGAAGGACAGTGTTGATTGCTGTTCCTGATGTTACAGGCCAGACAAAGACAGGAATGACATGCCCAGTTCCCACATACATGAGTGACAGACCAAGAAGGGATGTTCCTTTCCTCCTCACACAAGTCATACCCAGTGGTTATAAGTAAAATACAGCTTAAAATAAAAAAATTCTCCATATAACACTGAACCTTCTTTAAAATTGATTAATGCTTCAGTAAGAATAGCAAAAGAGACCATCAGCAGCCGGTGGGAAAAGAAAACAAAAAACCAAGCCCAGGTACAGTCAGGGTGGGGAAGAGAAAGAAGTGAGCCTACACGGTGCTTCTCAGGCATTAATGTTTCATCAGATACCACGGCCTTGCCTCCTGCTTAGTCACCAGCTTACCCTGCCCTAAAAGATACTTCTGGAAATGGCAACACTACCTGTTCCTGTGTTAAATACCACTGTTGTAGAAAAAAGACTGTCTGCATACACTGCATTCTGTACATAATGGTAAAATGACTAATTTGTGACTATTTTAGATCTGCACACAAAGGCAAATAGCTGAATCCTTCTCAGGGCTACTCTAATCCCCCCTCCTCTCAGGAAACAGCAATTTCACGTTTTCTGATTTAAAAAGACACATCACTGATGTGCAGTCGTGCTCTCTACAGTCTCTGCAAGTACAGCCCACAGCATTTTTGCAGGCAAAGTACATTTTGTAGCCTACAAGTTTCGATGGTATCTCTGTAGTTGATGAGATGAACTTTGCTGATGAGATGAACAAAACGAGTACAGTCATTTTAGGTGATCTTCAAAACAGCTCAAAATCTACAAATGGGTCACTAGAACCAAGGAGCCTCAGACAGTTTTGTATCAGCCCACAAGACCTCATTTTCACTCTTTAACCAGTACTGATAAAGCCCTAAATACAAAACACAGGTATAACTTTTAAAAACCAAAACTGACACTTTACTTTTACTTATGTCATGACAGCCTATTTTAACTCTTTCTCTGAATATTTGTTCTAGGCTTTTTTCATATTTATATTGTTGTTCTGACTCTTTTTAAGCTAATGCTGAATTTTACTTACTGCACTGGACAACACTGAAATCAAATTTAAATTTGGATGGTTTTGTAACTGCTGCAAAACATTCACATGTACAGACACCACAAAACAAAAGACAAAACACAAACATCAGCCTTAAAAAATGTCATATACAACACTAACCAAAAAAAGCATTTTAACCAAACTGCAATCTTTAAAAATTATACGAAGAAAGTTGTTTCTCAATTTTTTTGTTTCTGATTTTCAAATTTACTTGCATGCCTGCCATGCTTCTGCTTCAAGTTAAACTGTGAATCCAGGACTGACTGGCTGTTTCCTAAATAAACTGGGAAGCTGTCATCAGGAAGCATCTGCTCCTCTATTGCTCTCAGGTAAAATCACTCCTGTGCTATCATAATGGACTATTGAGCAGATGTTTAAAAGCAATGTATGTATTAGAAAGAAGATAAGCAGCAACTATCTAATTAATTACATTAGTTCCATCATAAATGAATTACCACTGATTTTAATTGATATAAAATTGTCCTCAACCTTTAAGTATCCCCAAAACAAATTAAGTCGATTTGTTCCTTTTAAAAAGCTAAATTATTTAAATCAATAGGTACGAAACACTGCCAGGTGTCATTCCGAAGGCAAAACAGCATATTTGTACTATTTCTATTCCTCCTGATGAGGAAGGCAAGCTTAAAACCTGTGATAACGAGTTAATTTGACAGCAGGAGAGAGTTAATTGTGGTTTTGGGTAGTTTAATGGCAGCAGGACAGCAAGGAGGTGTGGGTTAAGGCACCTTTGGAGGGAGACCATGAAGGAAAGGCAAGGCAGACAGGGTAAGCTGGGAAGGTGACAGACTCACCTAAAAAAATGGATTTCCCTACTGACACCAAACATTTTCTTATCTCTACCTCACCCTCAGAGGCCCACTGAGCCAGACTTTCTTGCTCAACCTGAATTCCCTTAGAAATTAAGAAGCAGGCCCCCTTTTGGGGGAAAAGGTAAGAGAAGTGGTGCAAATAAATGTTTCTCCTGGATGTCCAGGTACTGTTGCCCTTCTCCCAGTTCCCACATTCCACATCTCCTTTCTTGCTGCCTTGGCCTCTGTGTACTCCTGCCTTGTCCAGGCTCCTGGGAGATGCTCCTGCAGGACTGGGAAGAGGAGACACAGGCACAGGTATGGTAATGCTGCTTTGAGTGTGAGGAGGGGAAAACGGAGATGCAATCTGGATTAGTAAGCAAATTTGCCTTCATTGCTTGGAATGCATTTACGTCTAATTCCATTTCAGCCTCTAAAGTTGAAAGTGTATCACTCTTCCTCTCTCTTCAGAGGCGCAGAGCCACCACTGAAACGCAAGAACTTTCAGGAGCAGCTCTTTCAACACTCCTCCCCTGGCAAACAGGGAGATTTGAGCATGGAAACTGAATGGAAGGACAGCGTTCATCAGGGAGAATTAAACCAGGCTGATGAGCAGGGCGTGGCCATGTGGTGAGATGTTATCTCTGCTCTCCTCCCGGCTGTTCTCTCAAGCACCCAAACTTCCAGATCCAGTTCTTGCTGCAGCCCCCAAGGGTGCAGTCTCTGCAGGCCTTGGTCCCTCCTGTGCAGGATCTCAACTCAACTGAGACCTCCAGACCTTGTGGTGCCTTTGCCACCAGCAGTCACTATCCATGCAGTGTGGGGTCACAGTGGTCAGCTAGGTGACCCTGCCTGGGGAGGGGTGACACAGTGCATTTACTGACTGTCACTGTTTTTCATCACTACTAAATGCTCACACTGTGCTCAAATTTACAGGCTCTAAGCAAAAGTAGCCCGCTCTACCACAGACTCTAAAAATGCAGGTATCTCCCTGAAGGATTTCAGTGCAATATGGATGTTGTACAAAACCCTTTACCACCAGATGCACCAATTTTAAGTGCATTGATAAACTGCTCTCTTAAGTGAAGAACACATGGGGAATCCAACCACCTCCAGGTGCTTTCTAGTGCTGACATCACTAGTGACAGATGAGGAAAACACAAGGAAAGCAGAAGTGGTCTGAAGCATAATGAAGTTATCTTATGGATTTATTTTCTGTGTGCAGCTACAAAATCCTCCCCACTGTCTAAGACTTCTTACAATTTAGTCATCCAAGTGAAGAACCTGGTTAAATACTCAATAACAGAGAAAGAAAGTGGCTCTTAAATCATTTGGTGATGCCTATAATACTGTGTGGAAGGAGCTTTCTTTTGCAAGACACAGCTGCCCTGAAAAGCCACAATGTCATCAGTGGAGTCAAGGTAAACAGGTAGTGGATCCCTGAAACATGTCATTTTCCAAAGGGAAATCTTCTGGCTGAACTTAGCACCCTGGCCATGACACTATGAAAGCATCCACTCATTTTCAAAATAACTTTTTCCCAAAAATGTCCTTCCCCCCCCAACCCCAACCCCAAGCCTTCTGTTATTCACAGCAAACCAAAACACCAAAACCAAGACTTCCATCCCAAAAAGACATGGCACATAAAACTGCAGTAGTTCCTCATGCATGAACAATCATTTCTAACAGCTGGAAATTAGATTTGTCTTTTGATTGCTTCAAAACCACTATCACAAGTGAAAGCAAAGCCTTTTCAAGCAAAAGAAGCAACGGACCGTGAAAACGGAACAGTTGTGAATTTTGTCTTCATATAAAGGTGGGGAGCTGTTACAAAATCTCTCCTCATTCTTCCTGACTTGTCACATACAAAATGCAGATTTTGGTGGCTTTTCTCCTCCCACAGAAGAAACATTTTCTCTTGTTTTCATGCAGAGAGTACAAGGCTGTCTGCACAGGGCTGGAGCAGAGGCATGGTGTGTTAGGAAACCTCTTCTGGAGGGAATGGCAAGAAATCTGGGAAATGAGGCAAAGAAATCCAAGGAGACAGAGGGACACAGCTCATCTGTTAAGGGAAGATGGACCAACCCAAACTAGCTACAACTCCTGAGGGGAAGATCTCCCTGAAGCTAGGACACAGACCTTACAGAGGATCAGAGCAGCCCCACCTGGAACCGCCTCCACTGCCCCCCGCCAATGTTCTATGCCAATGTTATTCCTCAGACTGAGGAATTCACAGCAGTTTTCTTCCCATGGAACAATGGTGGGATAAGGAGCAGTTGGAGATAGCAGTGCCTGTACCCACTCATTTTTGCCACCTGCCTTCCAGGAACAATCATAGCGTCCCAGGATCACTGAGGATGGAAAATCCCTGTCAGATCCTTGAATCCCAGCTGTGCCCAGTCCCCACCCTGTCCCCAGCCCAGAGCTCTCAGTGCCACCTCCACGGGACACCTGCAGGGCTGGGCACTCCAAACCCCCCTGGGCAGTGCCAGGGCAGTTCCTGAGCCCCCTTTCCATGGGGAAATTCCTGCTGTGCCCCCCCTGAGCCTGCCCTGGCCCAGCCTGAGCCGTTCCCTCTGCTCCTGTCCCTGTCCCCTGGAGCACAGCCCGACCTCCCCGGCTGTCCCCTCCTGTCAGGAGCTGTGCAGAGCCACAAGGTCCCCCCTGAGCCTCCTTTTGAAGGATTTTCCCATCATTTTTGTCATTATCTTCCATTTGCACAAATTGGAGTAAGCTACAGCTTTGAGGTTAAGTACTATTCCACAAGATTATTGCTTCTTCGTAACTGAAGTGCTTCCAGGACTGGGCTCTGTGCTTTACAACAGGCAAAAAAAGGAAAAAAAAATTGCTACACTAGAAGACAACAGTAGCAGTTCAGCTGTATTTTAGGTCAGCTTTATTTTTTAGAACAAGGATTATTATTTCTGCTTTGTGAATCACAGCAGCAACCCAGTTTTGGCCGCGCTTAATTCAACAGGGAGACTGACAGCAAATGCCTACAAACCTTTACTTTTTAGAAGACAAACTCAAATCCTCATTAATTTCTCAGATGGGAAACTGTATGAAAACGATGCCAAGACTGACAGACAGTGTTTAACAGTAATTCTGGTGAAAAAGTTACAGACAGAAATGCTCAAATTATCACAAAATCTGGCGCTGTAAAAACAAGACATTTGAAATTAAGGGTTGCAATTAGAAGTGGCTGCACTGGTGCCCACCCAGGACTCTCCAAGGAAACAGCTCTGATACCAGGACAGTGACTTACTGCTAGAAATAAAACAACTGGATGCTGACCACTTGAAAAAGGAAATGGCATCTGATTAAGTTAGTATCTGACAAAATGATACATCTTGAAAGTTACTTGAGATGCTAACCTAAGCTTGGCCATAGACTGTATTAGATAAGCACGACCATTAGAAACAATAATCATAAACAATGTGGCTTAATTACAGCTGGCTTATTTGGATGTGAGAGATCCAATCCTATTACCTATATGTTAGGGCTAAAGCACATGTGTTATTCTTTTATTAGGAAAACATGAAGATGATACTAAATTATAATGACTCATTCCACATATAAAACAGCCTGAATTCAAAAATTTTAGCTATCACTGAAAATATTTTAAAAATTACTCAAAATAGTTGTGAAGTTACTCCTAAAATCTCCAAAAGAAAACCTGAACTTGTTCCTACAGTCAGACAAAAAATGACAGCACTTTAGGATCCAATGATTGTTTGCATTTGGGAATATCCAAGTTTAATAACTACATTTTTAAACAGAACAGGGGCAGACCCTACCAAGTCAAGTATGTTCAGCTTCTGCCCACTCTTAAAAGCTATTTATTGTATTCAAAAATTATACAATAAAAATGCATTTACCTTCAACTCTGTAATCACTGCTACAAAGGAAATAAAAAACTGAACTCAGACTGGGGCAGGTCAAAAGCCCTTAAGTTCATTTTCAAACACAATACTCTGCAAGAATATTCTAAATAGTAAGAAACACAAAGTTATCAAATGTCACTGATTTGGTGTCACAAACACACCAAATGTCTATTGGAGACATTCACAGTGGCTGGAGATACTTCCTTTATTAGTCTAATATCAAATGAAAACTGCCACGGAGTGTTACATGGTCTTTTCAATTTCCAGAAATGTGGTACATAATAAGTCTTGATGCAAACTTAACCACTTTGAATTTGCTTTATACTTCTTTAAAGCCAAGTAGGAAATCTGCATGAATTATTGACAATGTTTTTGTCTGGAATGACTCTTCTAACAGTCTCCATTCAAACTGTGCTTTATTTGACAAGAAAGCCCAGTACAGAATTAAGAATACCCAAATATTTCCACTGCTCATTGTGGTGGGAAACATGGGGTCAACAACACCCACAAACACAATGACCAGACAACACCACTTTAGCAGAAGGGTTAAAAACACCAAGAAATGGTACAGATGTACATAACTGCACTTGGCCAGGCTCGTGAATGCTTAAAACAAAAACCAGCATAATGGCTGAATTATTAAATAAATTAATCTCATTTCAAGGAATTATTCTCGTAGTTGAATTGCTCAGAACTAGGTGGAGGGACCTCAAGAAACTGTTCCGTATACAACTGTTCAATAACCATATCAGATTTTTCCCTTCAAACTTTATAAATAACCTACATAAAATACTTCAAGCAATTAGCAAGTTGTTCCAAAAAATGTTCAAACTCATTATCCCACAGGATGGGAAACAAGAAGCAAGGAAAGAGCCACTAATTGTACACATGTGCAGAGAAAGAGCCAGAACGTGGCTCTGACTGTTGGGACATTTTATCTGCTCTCATTTCCCTCAAAAGCTGCTCTATAATTTATTCCTTCCATTTGATTAAGGTATCTCAGGGGTTATTCCATATATTTATCCCTATTTGCAACTAACTGAAATCATAGCTAAGACAATGAAGTACAGACTTGGTTAAATTGCTCTTGCTTCTCAAAACTGAGATATTCCAAGTGTCCTGAAGGCATTCCATTCCAAAACAGGAAGCCAGAGAGGAGAGCACTCAGTAATTCTAATCATGTGCAGATCTCTTGGAAAGTATTTTCCTAAACATTTGCTGCAAGAACCTTTAATTGTACTGCATGCTGCTGCTTGTACCCCAAACAGGGTCCCACAGCAAGATATTTACTACTTAAATTGTCTCTGGTAATGTAAAGGAATCAACTGGAGACAACCAGGACCAGAATATTAAACTTCAGCCAAGTGCAAAACCAGGGAATCTGGGGAAGAAAAAGCAATTAAAAATATGTTAATATATTTTTAACATCCCATACAATGGCTTAATTCATAAAGCAGAGGCTACAAATGGTAGTGTTGCACCAAAATCAAAGATAAGTTAATTGGGTTTTTTCCCTAATTTCAGTTTATAAGTTTCTGCAACTCAACTGCCATCTCTGAATGAATAATTTTAGAAAAAAGGCTTGGTGTCCATATGATATTTCAAACAGTACTGCTGCAGTCCCTATTCCATCATGTTTCAGCTAACAGAAGAGTTTCTGACTTAGCTGAGACTGAAAGTAACATGTGAGTGGATCAGGAATTAACAACTGCAGAAACCAGCTCCCAGGGTCTTTCATGAACTGAATTCCAGAGGACTCCATCCCATTTACAGAAAAAGGCTAATGATGCCTCTTTATATCAATTTGCTTCTTTTTGCAAACATCTACACACCCATGCACAGCACGAGTGCAGGTATGTGGAACTATTTTTACAGCAGACTTCTTTCCCAGAGGAAAGCAGCTTTGGATTTTGCTTTGGATTTTGTAGAATTATGGAATCATTTAGGCTGGCAAAGACCTCTAAAACCATCGAGTCCAAATGCTGATAGGCATTCACACAAAACTGACCTCTCAATAAAAAGACACCACAGCCTCTCATATTTACAGGATCCTGGTACAGTTAGAGTTTTAAACCAGGAAAAGTGTTGCAAGAGATGTGCCTGTTACCCAAACAGAGAATAAAAGCAAAGATGAAGAAATAGCAAAATATAAATAAAACAATTCTTTTTTAAAAAAAATTTTAAAAACCAAACAAAAGAAAACCCACACAAAAACAAACACAGAAAATTGTGCAGGAAATTGTGTTTCTAGTGGTTTTGGATGCAATGCTGGTATTGTTTCTTCACCTAAATTTTTTGAATAACAAACAAAAATATTTTTATGCAGATTACCAAAATTCTAAGATGATTGCAGGATAGCTGCTTACATAAAATAAATCTGACTCAAATACTACAATTATATACAAGTAAAAATACATGAAGATAGGTGCATACATGATATTAAGTTTATTTGACTGCTGGGTCTCGCTCAATCTCTCAAAAACAACCAACTGCAAGACACCAAGTCAGGTGGGAATCTCATCTGCCATCAGACTGGCAGAGATTATTGAAATTTTAATGTCTTGAATGGAAAATCAAGAGCATGCTCTGCTTTCTAGGATCAGCCAGGAATTTTACAAGTTCAAGTAGAGGCAGTCAGGATTTTGTAACAGATCTTTGTATGGTGGACAGGGAAAAGTGTTCTGGCCTGCCATGTCCAGGTGACCACAGAACAAGAGAACAGGCATTTCAGGAGTCCTCCTGAACTCAGCATCTGTTCCATGATAAGCTTTCTAAATCTATGTTTAGACTTTTTTTTTATATTTGAGAAATAAGGGAGATCATGAGTTAAAGCGGAAAAATTTAAATGGGGAAGGACTGGAATCTGAAGAGGTTTAAATTTATTTAAATCAGAAATACAAAAACTTCCTAAAATTTATATCCTGAACTACTGAAAACAATACATAGGATACAGTTGCAGATCTGAGTGAATGACCACCTCACAAATGATATCAAGAGTATGAAAAGAAAGCCCCTACAGAGAACAAAAAAGAGGTATGGCAAGCAAAAAAACCCTACTTCTTGAAGCATAAGTTTAAAGAAGAAAGCAAGAACTGCCAAAATCCAAGTGGTACTTACAAATGGCAAAAGGGATTAGAACCATTTCTGAAAGAAAGAATAATTCATCATACAGAGCTACGTAGAAATTGGATTAAAACTTAACATTGGTTTGTCAAAAAAAGAGCAAGCCAAAGGAACCTGATACCTTCCCCTGATAAGATAACTGAATTAGTGGACAAGGAAATGCAGGAGATTCAATCTGTCTGGATGCAGTAAAATATCTGATATCAGGCCAAATAGGAAGCAGTTCTTTAAGTGGAGAAGATGGGGATTATGTTCAAAATGTAATGCACAAGAAAGTGGAAAAAGGGAGAGAATAACATGAAAAGCTAAAAAGAGAATTATTGACCAGGAGACAGTCAACTAACAAAGCACCTCTACAGCTGGGCAGTAAAGTAATCTTAGTTACAATATTCCTCCACAACCGGAGCACAAAAGCAGGAGATTGTTGACAAATTCTGCTGATGATACAAAGCTGGGCAGCACAGTCAATAGAGCAGGAGATGGAAACCGTGGCAGGAAATGGAGTTTATAACACCTGCGCAGCCACGCTGAGCTTGCCCACGAGCTGATCTCAGCTCTGCTCTCCCCTGTCACACGAGTATTGACAGGGCCAACAAATCACAAGACAAATGCCCCTCATTCCCTGCTGCCACCAGGGATCCCACACACACTCCACAGAGCTCATTGCCTCAGCCGTGATTTACACCCAGAGCAGAGAACCAGAAATGCTGAGATTTGCCCAAATGCTGCCGTTTTCACTCCTGGACAAAATCCGGGATTTTAACATTTGTCTTTTTCTTTAATCAATACAGAAGTTAAATATGAGCACTTTTCACAGGACAAAAACCTTCTGGTCTGAGATGGTAAATGTTAAAACAGAAAATGTCAGAATTTCCAAATTAAAGTGTGCCATATAAATCTGAACAGGCTCACCCGGAATCAGCTGGACATTCACTCTGATAATCCTGGTAGTGTGCATTAGGGCATCAGTGGGAAAAGAATTCAAAAATACAGCTCTGCTGGGCAATGCAGCAGATTATTAAATTTGCTAAAAAAAAAAAACTTTCAGAAAAGTTTAAAACCTTGTCACATTTTCATTAGGATTAATCTGATCCTAGATGAACTACTTCATTTATCTAATTAGAAAACAAAGTTCCTGAAAAAAATCTGAGTTTGTAGAAAACGGATTTTCTACTCAAAAATTCTCTTGACACCTTCACCTGTACTGCAGTATCCATACAGCACTAAGCAAAAGAAAAGTGAATGTTCATTAAAACTGCAGTTATAACTCTGAAAAAAGGGAAAAATAAAGCCACTTCACAGTCACAGAAAATCCATTTATTTCATATCAGTACATTAAAACATGTAACATTAGGCTAGACAGAAACTGAACTCCAGTTTTCTTGTTTATATTATCAACCAATTTTAGGATGGTAGAGGAATGCAGAGCACTACACTAAATACTGATTATACACAGTTCTGATGTGACCCAAAGTTTGTTCTGACTTTCAAGGATAGCTGACCATCTGTATCATAAATATCAAACCTCAGCTCTGTCCTGAGGTTTTTTTGTCCCCAAGAACCATCTTTAGTGATATGACTTTTAAGCTGCACCGTGCTTGTTTATCCTACAGCTCCACCCCTAAAGAAGTTAGGCAAAATTTTCAGCAATAAACCCAAGAAGACCAAGACACAACAGGAAAGGCTAAGTCCTAAATAGACTATTTTATTGTTTAACACAGGAAAGTAAACACTGCAATGCAGAGATGGAGTAATTCAAGGTAAAGTTCTTGCCTTAATGGTTTCATTGAATATTTTAAGAAGGTTTTCCAATACAAAGTGACAATACAGAGCTGACTGAATATTCTACATCAGAATTACTTTTACAAAGTTATTTCGTTCTGTTTGCTTCTACCCCCTACAAGCAAGAGCTACTCTGTGAAAACAGAGACAAAAAAGTGAAAAGCTTTGATCAAACGTACATTTCAAAAATCACAACGGAACAGAGAGTATAATTTACTTATCCTGATCCCTACTGCCAAAATGCTCAGGATTTCCAAACATGTAAAAAAAAACCTACTCAAAAAAACCCCACCCCCAATTCGTGACTTTACAGCTCACTATTTTAGTAAAATAACTTCAAAATTGGTTCTGCTTAGGAACACCAGCGAACTTTAAAACATGTGATGGCAGTAAAGTACTCAACAAATATTTCAGATCTCTTTGTTTTCAAATCCAAACATTCCAAAATTTAAATCAAATATTACCAGGCTGTAATCATTCACTGGTAAAATACCTATGTATTTTAAAAGTCCTTTTAGTTTAATTTTATAATTGAAAATTATGTAAAAAACATGCTGGCTGCTTCACCACAGGTGAGGAGAACCTCTAATTACAGGACAACAATATCATGCTTCAGACAGCCTTGGAACACACCCTGGCACCTCCACAGCTTTACCAACTGTAAAAAGCATGCTTTGAAACAATCTAACAAATAACTTTTTGAAGAATATCAACTCTCTGTGCTAAACACTTATTTAAAAACAAAATCACTGCCAATAGTTCTGTGAACTATTAGACATATTTTCAAAGCATGGAGACCCTCAAATCAGAAAGAATTACATTTTCAGCAACCTTGAGGAACAGAATGAAATAATACCCAAAGCTGCAAAAACCAAAATTTATTTATTTCTTCAGGTGGTGCAAGACTTTTATCAGATATAACCCAGGAAAACATACAACTGTGTCTGTAGAATTAATAATATTAGCATGCTATTGAGTAACTTCCAGTGTAAACCCAGGTCACTGGAGAAGCAACAGTAAATGCAAGATTTGTTTGTATCTTTAACTTGAAAATGTGATTTCAACACTAGGAGGGTTAATACTTTTGAAAATTAAAAAAAAAGGATTAATCACAGAAACAGGTGCCAAAAGCATAATTAAAACACATCTGAACATATTATTTTCCCACATTTTCCTATGTAGAAGAAAATACTAATTCTTTATATAGTCTTTGGAGGACAAATACAAATACAGGAAATAAAAAAGAAACATTAATTTTACAACAAAAACTACAAATACATATATTTCCCTAAAATTATAAAGGATGATGATGTTTTACACAGCTTTCCTAAACTGACTGACCAGCTCTGATGTATTTGCTTTGCTCCATTTTGCCATAGTTCAACAGAACTTCTGTGTCTTTCTTCCCTTTCATATTAGGTGCTTTCAAAATAACTAATTTTTTTAATCTCTTAATCACACAGGCATTAAAGGAATTGTTGATACTCCAGATATTAAGTAATAGACATAGAACCAAGGCAAATTTGGAATGGGCAAAGGGAAAAATCAGATGCTAGATAGAAACATGTAACTTTGCTAACCTAAAATAGAAAAAAAAAAAAGTAATATTAAATTCTTAGTTCTAGAGATAAGCCTGAAGAAAAAGCATATGCCATGTTGGAAAGTGAAAAAAAGTTATTACAGATTTTAATCTGGTTTTAAGGTGTAAGGTTAGAATCTGTTGAGTTGCCAATGTTCAGCACACCTTAATGCCCACTCTATTTTATGTTTACATTTCCCTCCACCTAAGCCTTTTGTCTCCAATATTTTACACAATAACTCAGTCCCACAAACTTGTTCCTTTGAACAACAGCAGTGCAATCCCATCTGAACCTGTGCAGAAAAGCAAACAATTATTCTGTCTGCTCCAAGCCCTGTCATTTCCATGAGGAAGCATGACAGTGCTCATATCATTGCTACTGGTTGCCAATCACAACTGGGAACTGCCTGAGTCAGACAAAATCAACCTAAAAAGAGCATATTAATATTAGATTTTATCATACAAAATTATAATTCTGTCATCAGGGTTAGCTTTTTTTTTTTTTTCAGTATAAATCTCTACCGAGGCACTCTGTACAGATGGTGCCAGGGTGTTTTCCTACCACCTGAGAGATTCCAGGTGCTCAAATGGACCCCTCCAGCTGGCAGGACTCCTGCAGAGTTCCAGAAAATTCCAAACTTAACTCAAGTTCTACATCCCTGCTGCCTTCCTGTTACACATCCTCCTTGGAGAAGATTATCTGTCAGTTCTGCTCCTTTTTAACACCAAATTACTGAAAAATTAAAACCAATTCCACCCAGGAAAGGAAAATACTATGTTCTCGGTAACAGATCTGGAAAAGGTAAAAATCCAATGCTATGAATAATCTCAAATTGTGTGTCATTCATAATTGCATTTTTAAAGACCAGAGTGTTTCTCTGCTCGAAGACAAAGCTTGGCTCCAAAGGTGAAATAACTGACTAACCTTGCAGCATTTCTCTTCTTTAATCCATCAGGACATAAAAGAAGAAACTCCTAGCTGAACTTCACATGAAAACAGAACTAGGGAGACAGCTTTTTAAAAGAATAAAATCTGAGGGATTTTGAGGATCACACACTCTCAAAATCAGACCCCAGGCTTTCAGGACCCTTTATCTAGGCCAAAAGTGAAAATCCCTCTCACAGAGCTATGTAAAGATGAGGGTCCTGGTTCACACAGGGAAAATATTCGCTCTTGTGCAATCTCTGCTTTGATTTCCTTGCTCTCCAAGCAGCCTTGCAGAATCTGATTTTACATATAAACAAAGGCATTAACTCTAAATGTGCATCCTGCACTGCAGCCACAGATTACACAAATGAGCAATGATCTATAAAACAGGAGGCTAAGGAACCTCCTAGGTGGTGAAGTTCAGTATCTTGTTACCACAGGTATCAAACCTCGCAGAATGCCTTTTTCTAGATTTATATACTTTTATCTGCAAACTGACTGACTTCAAGATACTATTGCTCCTTTTGGAAAGCTATTTCAGCATCCCACTTCTCTGATTCTACTGCATGCTTATCCAAGTTCAGTTTATAACTGTAAATTCTCATGGCAACATGATAGTTTAGTTTAAGGAGCTTTTTTTCATACCGTGGCATTTCAAACCATTTTGCCCAATGTATTAAGAGAGATAAACCATATTTCCTTCCAGGCTTTTTTTTTTTTAATACTAAGCAAGAATTCTTCTAGTCTTTTCTCTTTTCCCAATCTGATTTTTCCAATCAACATAAAAAAATCCATTATATTTTAATTCTCCTAATTTTTTGTTTCAGTGGGAGTGGCTGTAATTAAACATACAACATGACAGACAAGTCCTCAACATCCTTGTTTAATACCAGTTCCATCAAAGAGCAACAGCAAGACAGAACCTAAACCTGTCTTTATTTCATTCATGCCCATGAGCAGTTACAGTAATCCTATGATCAACTAAAACACCCATTTATTTCTCCTCCTCAGTCATTTCCAACTAATGAGCCTCACACTTCTGAAGCAGCATTACCTTACCCCTACTCCCCAAGTACATGACCTTATACTTTGCAGCACTAAATTTCATCCTGGCTCTGTTCTGCCAGTCCTAGATCCCCTCTGGCTCTCTCCACAGGAATTTCTTACCTTCTGCTGTATTGACAATGCCTCCAGATATTCTGACATCAGCAAACTTCATTAACCCTCTCCAACTCCCTGTCCTGCAACTGCAGCTTAAAACAGGAGATTTATCTGAGGGTGAATTTTTGTGGTGTCATCACACAGGTCTGCTTTCCTGTGCTCCATGGATAAAAAGTTTTACTAAAGTCTACAAGAGTTAGGAGCACTGAACTGTCTTTGTCCAGTCACTCAGTTATTTTGCCAGATCCTAGACAATGGTTCAATACATCCACTACCTTCTGAACATCACCTTGCATTCCATCCTATTTCCATATTCAACCTTTACTTAAATCTTCCTTAAGGATTTCTTCGAAAACTTTGAATACCACTGATGCCAGACTAATGAATATATAGCTTTTTCCCTTTTGAAACTGAAAAAAAAAACCAAAACCCAACAGATTTCTGACATCTGACAGAAATTCTAGGGTAGAAGTTATCTCTTTCTTCTGTATGATCTCCTTTTAAAATGTGTTTCCCCCTTGATTGAAGCATCTACTATCTTCAGTAGTTGTTCATCAGACCCATCCTCACCAGACATCCTGCCTTGTCTGAAAGAATCTTTACTGGAAATAGGAATTTATTTCCATTTACCTGGTGAACAGACTAAAATATAATTTATCTGCAATCTGTTTCCTGGGCTTGTTTCTCTTTCTTTACTACTGCTATATGCAGAGTTAAATAACCTTCTGGTATTTCTCTCAGCATCTTTTCAGACCTATTTACCATATATAAAGCAGGTTCTCTTTCTGACAATTCTTGACTCTAAAAAGCCAAAACTATACATTTGTGCCATTCCTAAGTGTTGGGGATTTTTTCCTAATGATTTTGATACAATACCTGCTTCTCAGATTATCCTGCACATTTGATTGAAGAAAGGTGAAGCATGCTTCAGTCAAAACCATTAAACCTCTTTAGAATTTAAAATCTGCCCTTTGGAAATTAAGAAACATAAACACTCAAGTTGTCCATCTATTTATTTTAAACAGAATCAATTAATGATGTGTCCTTCTGAGCCTGTTTTCTCGGGCCAGCTGTTCTGTAATTCTTACTACATGCTAAAACCAGGTCTGAAGGAGTTTCAGGTTTTACTCATTAAGAAGCATAACTCTGGGAGAAATCCATCTGCTGTTACATCCCAAAGACCCTTACAATTTTTAGCAATAATAACCAGAATAGTAATTAAATTTAATAATGTCATAGTTACCAACAAGCCACTTGCAATAAATTAGTGGGGAAAAATAATTTTACAAGTCTGACTTCAAATCCAATTAGTGACCTACTCAAAACTTGTTTCAACTGTTTTTTAAACTAAAAAGTTGTAGAGCCTCTCAAACTGACTTATGGTCCCACAACAAGTATCCTTAACTAAGTTTTTAAGAGAAGTGTTGAAGAAGTTTTCTGTATTTTTCTTATTATTTAAGAACAAATTGTTCACTTCAGGAGTAACTGAAAACAGCTGTATCTCCTCTACAGAGAAAAGAAATTTTTTAATATCTATGTTTTCTTGAATTGGTAGGGGAAAATTTAAGTAAAAGGCAATTCAAAAAATGGACAGGGAAAAAGGAAAAAATAAAAGGCAGGGAAAACCCACCCTTCTGCTCTCCTGCTGCTGAAAATTAAACAATTTGCAATCTCATTTCTGGCATTAGGAAGCCACTAAAAAAAAAGCCTGTAAAACACTAGAATGGGCTCATGCCCTTCCTTACCAAAGTATTGCATCAGCTCACTTCCCTCCTACTCTTCACACTTCTTTCTATTCATCCATTCACTCCCTCCCTCTTTGCCTACAAATTATTAACAAGTTCAGCTCAAAGTATCAAGTGTTCAGTTCTTAATAATCATTATTTCCAAAACTTTGAGGCACTTAATTCCAATTTTATTTGCTTAAGCACTTTGTTGTATTACTCATGCATGGCCATTAAATGTTCTTCAACCACTAAAGAAAACTGATTATACTTTTTAATTACACATTATTTACATCTTGGAGGAGGGCTGTCCTTTATGAAGGGCCTCACACAACAAAAGGGAACAGCTCATCACAGCAGACATGACTGAAAAAAAGAGATGATGGAACACCTGCTACAGCTGTTTACACATGGTAACAAGGTCTGTGATCCAGAGATGCCTTGGAAAAACAACAGGTAAAAGGGAATTCTCAGGAACAGTTTAAAATACCAATGGGCAAAATCTGAAAGTACCAGCTAATTGAAATAGTGTAAGAATACCTTCCAGAAAACTAAGTGTACCAGAACAGGGATTACAATTTAAGATAATGAAGTACATTAACTGAGAAACATCACCAACCACCCCATTCAAGTTATTTTTCTATTTCTTCTTTTTTACCAAGATTTCTGTCACAGTATTATCTCAGCAGTTTTCAGAAAGACTTTTTTTAAAAGGGACATTAAAGTCTAGTTATTTTTAGAGATATTTCTAGAGATGGGTTTCAAATAAAATTCTATAATGAGACCCTACTGTGGCAGCACTTTCTATGCAGAGACAAAGAAAATCAGTAGAGTTGGTAGATGAGGTAAAAAACCTGGCACAGGAAATAAAGTCCAATACCAGAAATCTGGTTAACAGGGGAGAAAAAAACACCTTGCCAAGGTATTCTCACTGCTCATAAGCATTCAAACCTGCCATTCACAGGGACAAACCTTGTATCAGCTACAGTTAAGCTGGGCTCCCCCAAAGAATGCAATGTTTTAATATCCATGTACTTTGCATATTGTGCCAGGAATACAAGGGTGCCTTTACTCACATTCCATCAAATGCACTCTCTGTCTTCCCAAAGCACATGCTCTTGAGGAAAGAGAGGGAAAAATCAATAGCAAAAAAGAAGTCTCTTTTTTTATGCAAGCATAGTTCTTTAATCAATTCATATTTATTATTTTGTATTGCCTCAAATTCAGATGACAAAATATTTTGATATTGCTTATCAAGTTGCTTGCTAAGTGCTGTAAGCCCAGAATTACCTGCAATTACTTTTAAATGTTTAGTGTGGCTGATTTTCTATCCTTCAGATCTGCTTTAAGTGTTAGGCCCAAGGAAGAAGAGGGCTCTTGCCCGATCTGGGACATTTACAAAGGCCTTTGTCCTGAGGATTCTCTGGCACACAGTAAATTACCTCAGGCACAGAACTTTCATGGCCTGTCCTCCACTCAGCCACTTACCTCCATAAAACTTGCAGGAGCTTAATTATCTTTAAAAACCTTTACTTTGCTCAAATGGGGTTAGCATCACTCCACAGAAAGAAGAATTTCTGAGAAGGTGCAAGGGAAGAGAGTGAAGCACACATCACAGAAAAACAGATCAAAACAGGTTTTCTAACACAATCCAAAGGAAAGTGTTATACCTTGCTAACCATGGTGTAGCAGACCTTTTGCAGTCTCATCTTTCCAATGTTTAACAGTTTTCTCAGAATTCAAATTTGTGCAGTTATGGTTTACACAAAAACTACATCTGATCTTAAACAGCAAATATGTCTCTATCCTTCTAAAATATAGGACAAAACCTGGGGAATATGAAATTTAGGCATCTAACAACAGGCAGCAATTAAAAATATTTTTAAAATTACAAACTTATGAGATAGTCTGCCATTTACATTTGTATTTAAATGGACAGTAGTAATAATAGCAGTGGTAATATTTTTTTTCTGACTGCTAAATATTTCTAACTTATACCAGACCATGGGATCAAAATCTTGATTCAATATTCTCTTCAATTTTTAACTACACTTCTGCATCTTAAACACTGGACTAATTAAATATACATTTACATGTATTAGAACACATGCTGTGACTATGCTGAAAGACAGGAATCCTGCAAAGGAGATGTTTAAATATATTCCATGCATCCTACTAGGTTTCAGGATTTCATACAGGAAGTTTTTCTAGCTCTTGTGCTCTTCCTTGTAAACCAGTGCAGCCTAACTTTGCCTTAGCTTCTAAATCTTGGACAACACCTTCAAAATCACAGATTCTCCTTCAGACTGGCTTTGGTCTCTTTAAGTGCCCATGTGGCTTGATTTTCCCAAGCATTTGTGCTCAGAAGCTTCTGCTGAGGAGAGGCAAAGGACCCAGTGCTGCCAAGATCCTGGTCAGCTCAGACACAGCTCAGCTTCCACATCTGCTGGAAACTGTACGGCCCAGATAGCAATGTTTAATTCTTCTGACACACCTCCCTTCCAAAAAGATCAGTACTACCCACCAACATCTCCAAAGTATGGGTTTCACTGAGTATCTAGGAGGGAAAACAAAAGTTTCACAAGCACTAACTGAAGTACTAACAAAGCTGGAAGATGGAATTCAGTTTGCTTAAGCCAGACACTTAAATCATTAAATCATATTCATCATTAAATCATATTCAGGGCTAAAGTTCCAAGTTAGTTGATGAAGAAATAACTGGCTTTGAAGGTCACCATGACCATCTACCCACGTCTGCACTGCTGCTGCTGCCTGAACTCAAGCAGATAATATCTTAATTTAGAGAAACTCAAAAGCACAAAGCAACCTCAAGAGCACACTGTGGTGACAAACAGAATCTTAATCCCCAGAGCATTTCCAAAGGAATTGAGTCAAATCCAGGCACAACCACTGGCTCCCACATACCTGCCTATGAGAAAGAACTAAGCTTTCATCCTAAAAGCCCTGAGGCCCCCAAGAGCAGACCTGGTGGCTGGTATTTCAGACACCACACCTGCAGCACGTGGAAATACAGCACTGCCAGATCCCACACACAACACAGGCAGCACCAAACCCTTCCAGAAAATAAAAAAAGCTGAAAAAGACAAAGGCACATCGTACAGCACCTGAAAATCTACATATTGTGAAATTAATGTTTCCAAGGTCATCTCAACACATCCCAATACTGCTCACAGTTTCTGAAATCAACATCAAGATTTACATAAATATAATCATTACATAACATTCAACTGAAATGGGCAGAATGCTGGGAATTCCTATAATACTCCCAGGAAAACTATTAATAAATTAATCTACCTGCTCAACACCGTAGGACTGAAGAGATTAATTTAAATTCTGGGATAGGATCATGTATGACAGGTGATGGCTAACCCATCTTGCTACAAACATATCACCAAAGACTACTGCTGTATGAACACAGTGGCTTTAGATATTTAGGGAAGACCAAGGGTTGGACATTTCTGAGTGGTTTGTGCTCAGAAATTATATATGAATTCCTTGATCTCGTGGTCTGGCAATAAGAAATGTGTCTTCACTTGCTTTGGTTCCTTAATCCATTCCTCCCTCTCAGAGTGACACCTTCCACTCAGTTGCTATCTCACCTTCCTGAAAATTAACCAGTCCAGATGCAACAAAGAAAATTACCATCAAGATCCCAGGAAAAGAAGGAAAACCAAGGCTGTAATGTTAGCTAACACAAGCCAGGAAATTTAAAGCGGAAATTGAAATTTCAGCCTGAGATAGACGTTTTGGCACAGATATTGCATGATTTTCCTTTGAGTATTGTCAGTCAAGATCCTCGCTCCTGGGACTACACCTTCACAGCACATTCCAAATATACACAACATGCGGAGAGGCTTTGAGAGTTGATGGTATTTGCATTTGGACTGACATCTCCTTGTAATATGTTTGACACTGAGCACTTCTGCAACAAAGAACCGAGCCGCTTTCAACCCAACTCTTTTCCAAAGAATAACGGGCAACTACACAAGAATGAATAAGTGAACAGTTTGCTACAGCAGTGAATGCTTCCGAAAACAGCAAGTTTGCAGGCACCAGATGGAAGAGAACATTACTGCAATTCCTGCATCCCATCGTGTAACAGCCAACAGAGCCGTTAACGCTTTCGGGTGATTTCTGAGCTTTTTAATGTGCTTCCCTTTGAAGGTGGGGGGTTTTTTTGTGCCCTGTCAGTCTGCAAGCTAGGTTCAGCTGTCTGGGAAAGAAATTTTATTGGCAAGCTATCAAATAGCGAAAAACACAAAATACAGATGGAAACACTAATGATCATATTACAAAAATCACTAGATGGACACAAAGCTTATGTTATAAAGTATGACCTACAGCACAAGTCTTTTGTCTCCCAGCTTCCTCTCCCATACTAGACACGTCTGCCTTTCCACAACTTCATTGATCACTAATCCCAGAAAAATGTCTATCTCATGATCTCAACGAGTTCTTACACTTTATTGTTTTCCTCTTCAAACAGCAAACTTAAATCTTATTTAGTGTATGACATTATATCTTCCTCAGAACTCAGAGAAAAATGGTGGTAAGAGATGTCTGAGTCAACGCATATAACTCATTTTCATTGCTACCACCACAGACCATCGTGAGAAAGCCACCCATTAAGCAAAATACTCCCAGTTACATCCATTCAGGCCAAGAAGAATATTTTCCATTCCCAAGCATTAAGGTCCCCTGTGCTCAGGATGTGCTCTCAGTATCTTGCACTCAGGAGAAGTGAGTGTCTCATTTAAGAAGTCAGAGAGCATGTCCAAGTGCTGCCTGAACTAGTCCCTGGCAAACCAGGGCAGAAAGATTACACAACATTAACAAACCTAATTCAAGTGAAAAAAAAACCCTGCTCTGTATTAAAGATCTATTGTCTTGCTCATTCAGGGAAACACCTGTATCACAGAAGTTGACAGAACCAAATTAATTTCTGCCATATACTAGAATAGAAATTTTGAAATTGGGGCATTCATAATCACGTTAGTACCAAAATTTAGCACTCTGCATTGGCAGCATTATGTTGAGTACCAGTGCAGCACAAAAAAAGTCTTATGCTATATACACTTTTTATATATAGACATGTTTTTTAAGTATATATATTAAGTCTTGACTCCTACAAGGTAAAAAAGAAGTGTCTTTTCTCTGTGTGTTGGTCTATGTGGGGAAAAATAAGGTATTTTTATGATTCATGAAAAATAATTTCTAACTCTAGAACACATTTTCCTGCACAAGTTCCTAAGTTTCAGTGAATTTCAATGCTCTTTAGTTATATCTAGAAAGGACCTGACCTCAAAATCACACACTGATTACACAATGTAAGTCTACAATGTTCTCGAGAAACACCACATTCTGACCTCAAGAAAAAAGCTGATTTGCTTTATTTACAGTATTAATACAAACCTGCAGTGGCTGCTTCTTCATTAATAAGGCTAACAAAAAGAGTCATGGTAAAGAAATCTTATCATGCGGGGGGGGGAAAGAAAGTATGAGACTGCATCTTTTTCAAGAGCAGAAAACTGCAACCATTCTTTCTGACAAAGGGGAGAAAAGCATTTTTTCATGTATCTTGAGAGTTGAGAGACAATGAGAGTGAGATGGTGTTGGGAAGGAAACAAAACTCACAGTTGGACCTCACAGCTAAAAGGACAATAACCATGAATTTTCCACAAAGCAGCAACATATGGAAGTTTGGCCATTTAGCCTGGTTCTCAGGAAGCCACTCTGAGGCCCTAAATCTGCAATATTCACTCTGAGCCAACACGACCTGTGTGCTGCAGGCGAGCAATCCAAACACACTGAAAGATAATCATATGACACTGCTAAAAACACAGGCACTTGGCCAAAATAAAAGCATTGTTCCAATACAGATGAGCATCATCATCCCCAGAAAATTGGAGCGTAACATTGAACCAGTACAATTTAATTTAAGAGAAACAAAAGCAGGCATATATACAAGGCTGGAAACATAAAGTGTTTTGAGGTTCACCATTAAAAGTAAAACGCTAACAATTGACCAGACTGTGATTTTGTTTCTACTGTGGTAAAACAGTATTGACAAACACTATAGTGTTGTGCCTCTCCTTTGTGAAATAATGTCCTTAAGTATTTGAAAATGTGTATTTATCTACGAAATTTACCTACACCTGGCATGGTCAGGATATTACAAACATACTGGAGATTTCCTTTCAGGAATGCAAGAAAGTTAGCATTAATCTTTCTGTGATATTTAACATCACATCCCAATGCATGTGCTTGGAGAAAAAAATCCTTCTGTAATGTTTATATTTCAGTGATTAAAAAGCTCTGAGCAACTATGACCAATATGAATCGTGATCCACTGCATCCTAAAGTGTCTTGACATCAAAATTACATAAAAGTTGGGGAATTTAGATTCCCCCCAAAGTTTTCATTTCCATTATTTCCAGGCACACAGCACTGCTTAGGAAATGCCACAGTGGTACTGTGTTACAACATGCATTAGTTCAATATATTAAGAAAAAGGAAACCGAAGTGGGGCCAAATGTGCCAACATCAGCACTGCTGATATGGCCATCAGTTCAGGATCTCCTCCATTCATGGCATTTTGAACACTTTTGAGGAGAAAAAAAGAGGGAGAGAGAGCAGGTGAGCAATACAAGAAAGGAAAAATGTCCTTTCTTCAAAACTGTCTCTCCTATTAAGACCATATTAAGACCACAGCAGTAATATTTTTTAAATTGGAAACAGAAAAACAGATTTTAACTTCTCACAAGCCTTTCCAGTGATAAAACTGCAGAAGCTGGGCTCTCTTGATGCTTTGCCCAGCTATCAAGGCATGCCAAGCATCAAAACATTTGACAGAAGAGAGACCAAGACTTGTAAAAAATCATATTAACCCAGCAAGTTGAGAGGGGAAGCACACAGTCCATGTAGGTAAGTGACTGCACGGCCTACATATCTCTGATACTGCTGCTGTATAAAAAATTACACACAGCTCTAAGGTAAATTAACATAATTTACTGTGTGAAGACAACCACAGTTCAAGTCCACTCTGGCACAATTTTTAAAAACTATTTTTTACAACCTCATAATAATGAATTACTGTACAAAGAAACCCCAGCAAAATGTACATTTATGACATTAAATCAAACTACAATTATTTCATTAAATTTTAACTTGAAGAATTTAAAAAGTGTAGATACTTTACTATGATTTTGATCTAAAAGCACAGGAAAGGTTTTTCAAAACACCTTTCCAGACATCATGAGAAAATGCAACAAATGGAAACAAAACAACAATACCCTTTCTTGATATCTAAAACACAGGATCACCAGGACAAAAGGGTGAGCTTATAAATAGTTTTGTCTCTGGCATTGCTACTCTCTCAAAGTTCAGATTCTGGGAAAATCACCTTCACTCCCCACAGCCTCAGAGTGTGCTCCACAGGAAATGAAGGTTTATTTACTGCAGAAGAAAGACATTGTGCTGGAATGACATCATGCCTTCAACCAGGCTGACTCCAACTCAACTGTCACATTCAGTTACCAAACCTTAATTAGAGCATCTTTTCCTGTGTCTGATGTAGCATTTTTTTCTAATATTAAGTGACAGCTCTGAATACCAAGATGGCAGATAAAAAGCTGAAATCACTCCATGCTAACATCTAAACAGAAAATGAATCACTTTTGGGGGTCATACAAAGTCCTCCTTCAGCTCTCCCAAAAGCACCATAATTAGTTTATATACTTGCTTTTGATATATTTCTTAGGATTTGTGGAAAGTTATTAGTGGGTAAAACAGAACAGCAATCAGAGAATGTGCAAGTTAGAGAATTCAGATCAGGGTCCCACCACCCTCAACGATAGTCAAGCCAACAGCATGTCATCAAAGCTGTTGGAAACTAAATGTAACTACTGCTAACAAGATTTGCCAGGATTCCAACGTGACATGCAGAAAATGATGCACAAAGGTCTGTGTGTGGGAGACAAAAACCTCCCGTGCCTCCAGAACTTTACAAGAGCAGAAGCATTTAAACTTCCTCCTTGAAGACTAAGGCATCCCAGCACCGAAGGAGCCCCAAAGCAGGACTGGGACTCAGGTGGCATCTGTCTGAGGAATTCTGCTTTTTCTGAGGGCTCTCCCCCTCAAAGAAGGGGTGCAAGGACTCCACCAAAGTTCCTTCCAGCCCTGATATTTCTAAACAATGCCTTTATTTTGCCAAGCCTTTCCATGCAGACAACAGTTAATAAAATCCACACTGGAATATTTTCCTGTGGTTTAATAAAGGCTAATTCCACTTTCATATTAATAGATTTTTAAGCAAAATCACGAGGATCTTCACTGTGTTTTTGCAATATGCTTTAGAACTCTTCTGCATAAGTGGTTTCTTGATTTATTTCTTACAGGTCTCCATTTGGGTTTCATTTCTGTGACATTTGAAAACAGTGCTGGTAACGAGCAACTTCACTGCTCTTGAGCCCAACACATTTACTGCAAACTGATGGTTTAGGTATGCAATACTTGATTTTCTTCCTCTTTACGAAGGTCCTTCCATTATTTCCTGCAGTGAATGCTGGATTCTATTAAATGTATTTACATTTTTCTCCTTAAGCACTGTTTGCTGGGTTTTCACTTAACCATCCAACAAATACTGTGGTTATACAAATGTTTACACTGCGTTCATCTTATTTATTTTAGCACAGAAAAAACAAAAAGGAGCTGTTCCTAATTGCAAAAAGACTGGATTTGTTTAGAGAAAAAATTATCAATAATTGCTAAAAATTGGAGTTTTCTATGTTCTACAATCTTAAAAGCACAGCTGAACAGCAAATCATGGAATTACGACCTTTAAGAACTCATTGCCACATCCCCCATCAGGCAGATCCTCACCAACACTCATGAACAGCTGCCAGCAAAGGTGGAGCCCACAATGCAGCAAATGCATAACTTCATCAGTTTTTGCTGGGGCTCAGTGCTCGTTCTCCAAAGGCAGTATCAGGTATGAACAGACCTTCAGCATTCCCAACCTGCCCACTCCTTTATAAAGTGGCAGTGGCTCCAGCTCCAGGAATGGTTCCATGCTGACTCACTTCTGCAATACCCAGAGGAGCTGAGACAAACCACACACTGAGAATTATTACTCCAAGTTATTGCTTCCCTTGGGCTATTTGAATAACAAACAAAGAGAATGCATAAAGTGAATCCAGATTTTCCCATTTTACTCGTTTAGAGTATAAGCTCTTTGAAGCAGGAGAACTACCTTCACTTTGAATCTTGTACAGTATTTTTCACCTTATCAACAATTCATGCAATAATGTATGTAACTGTTCTGTCCTTGCTAGAAAAGAAGACACAGTCCCATGTTCACTGATAAAGACCCTGACAGATGTCCTGGAGGACAGATTTGATTTGGATCAAGAAAGAATACATACTGAAGATTGTTGTTGAATTAGCCAGAACGCTTTATGGTGGTTACACAAGATTTATGCTGTCTGTGGAAAAGTACAGATGACACTCAGCTGGCATAAAGTCAGAACAGCTCAGAAAGACAACAACTGATTCAATAAAAATTTAACCAGAACAAAATGGCAACTTAAAAATTTTCAAATGGCGCCCATGTGTTCCTATCTGTCCCTTGCTTTGCATCTAAGGCTATTTTTATTCTTTTGGAAGAGACTCTAAAAGGTTTATGACTCTCCAGCTCATATTCAAGGGACTGAATCTCATCTCACTGGTCTGAAGAGCATCCTCCACCAACTTGGCCTGAAGTTTATCATCAGTAACACTGCCATTAGTAGTTTTTGTTTACCAATCAGAATGTTGAAATAAACATCTTGATTAAACTAAAACCACAAAAAACAGAGGATGGCATACCAGAAGAGCAGTGAGAATCCTTTTCCAGGAGGATAGAAAAATGGAAAAATAGGGTCTGTCTAACACAGGATCCCCAGGCACCTCATTAAGATAAACAGCTTGACAACTGAGACACTGCCAAGTATAAAAAGACAAACCTCCTTAAACTGTCTTCAAGTTGCTACTTCACAAAACACAACCCTCAACTAAGTATGAGCTCCACCATCAAAGGGAAATCTCAGCTCCAGTGAAGTGCCCTGCACAAATTCCCAGTGCTGTAAGGAGCCCAGAGCCACCTTTGTTGTAGGGGGCTCTGATGACAACAGGCAGGCATCTACAGCCATGTAGCCTAACCTCAATCACCCCTGAGGAAAAACACACACTTTTAGACTTATCCTCTCCTAGAGGAGACACCTAAAATAGGTCAACTGATTTATACCCAAAAATGCCTTTTTAGTTCCTCAGGCTGAAACAAAGATTTAAGTGACAAGCTCTATATTGCAGATATCTAAAATAAGCAGAAAGAAACCCACATAGAATTTTATTCTTGGTTTAAAGATGAAAACACAACTTGTATAAAAGGAACCAGCACATAATACAGACTGCTCTGTGGAAAAGACCAGAATACAAAGTTATTCATCACTCCTTCACCAGAAAGGCTCCTGATATTTAGACACCAATCAATGAGATGGAAGGCTGGAAACATTAACCATCCATGCTAATCAATGAGGTGAAACAAACTCCAAGTAAATTGGTCAGGCTTCCAGTAGATCCCATAAGATTAGCACATTTTTGAAACTGTGATAACTGATAATTGATTTTCTATTTGAATAAAGTTACTTCAGGCTACTTGTGTATTTTCCTTATCATATAGTTAGGTTTTAGTGTCTCTTCACAGACTAAAACTGAGCAGAACAATGATAACTTTGCCCCTGTGCAGTTTTAACATCCTAACTGTACCCCACTAAAATAGCATATATTTATGATTTATTCTACATCACCTCCTCCCTGATGTGTCCTGGGTTCACTCCCTTACACAGGAGTTAAATCCTCACTATGAATAACTTTCCCATAACTTCACTTCGAAAATCTGTCTTCTGATTTTACTCCAAATTTTCACCTCATCTGTCAAAACTGATGTTCTATTTCTAACCTTTGAACTGAATTTCCAGGATGAGGGGAGGAAAATCTTCTGGCCTCTTATACCCTGGCATATTCCACAGTACATTCTTTTTTTATTTGTGTCAACACTGATTGTTCTTAACAATCAATGTTGATTACTCAGATCTTAATTTCTGTATTTTTCCTTTCTTACTGTTCCTGGTTAATTATATCATTAGATGCACATGCATCGTATCTACCACACCTTGGAGGAGATCAGATTAGTCAGATGGAAATATTCCAATAAGATACAAATAAAAGAGATACAATATTGAAAAATCAAGATCATAACAGTAATTCTGGAACTGAAAATTGTGAAATACGCAACTATCATTCAATGGCTGGTGGTTTTTTTTTTGCAAAATAAATTTTATTGCCTATTTAGAGCTTTTTTAAGCTCCAAATATATAAAAAATAATTGATTAATTAAAAAAAAGAGTAAATATTGAATGCATATAGCCAGAAGAAATCTTTCCATTTTCCACCAAGATCACAACTTTTGCTTTTCATCAGAATGCATTTCAATAACTTACTCAAACAGATTGCAGTAATTCCATTACACCATGTGATTTATGGGTACAACATACATTAAAACTAAAAAAACCCCAAAACCTAACACCTATTTAAATAACAGATTGTTATTAGCAGTGGAATTGGTCTCTAGCACTCAATATCTGTGAAAAAGAACATGCATCTTACACAGGAACTACTGTGCCTAAGAAAATGTAACCTCTCTACAGTCACCATTTTCATATTTCTTAGTGTTAAACACACAGCTTTACTCTACATATCCAAAGCAAATTTCATTTTCCTATTTTATAGATTAAATAACTTTAATAGTCTGGTTACCCTTCAGCTCAATGTAGAATGTAAATTTTACATCATCTCTATTAGGCATTGAATGTTTTGGAGAAGAAATTAAATTATTTTTCTTATGGTCTTATAACCTCCATAATTTTCTGAGATGTTTCTCTTGTTTCACTCTTCATCTTTACTGCTCCTACACGACAGGTACAGAGGTTCCTTCTCCAAAGAGGGTCCTTCCAACTTACAAAGAAATCTTTCCAAATACCTCATGTACTGCTCACTTCAGTATCTTGATAAATCACTAAACTTGGCCTGGAATCTGATTTCAGTGTATTATTTATTATAATATTTCAGTGTATTTAATATTTCAGTATGTTAGAGACTCTGAAGTCTCTTTTGTTTCATGATATTTTCTGTAACTGACACCAGAAGAAGGACTCAATAGCTTTTTACAGGTGTTCTTTTAAAATGCACTCTGTAACGAAGACTTGATTCATTATTTAAAAAAAGGTCACAATAATCAAAAGCAATTTTCAATATAAACAGTACTCTGTTGTTACGAGTCAGGACTGAAGTATACAAACACTGCTGGTAATGACAATTAAATAACAACCCCTGAAGCACTGATACCACCTTCTTTTTACAAAATACTAGAATACAATTCAAAGAAAAACTTGAAAAATGCCTCAGCTATTTGTTAAATGACTTGGATATCTATCCTTCTTTAAAATGCAGCTGAAACCTGTGAGTGAGCTCAAAAATCTGTAGAAATGACTGTATCACAGACTAATAGTACAATTGTTTTAAGTGCCATTTCCTTCAGAAACCAGGCCAAAAGAATACTCATTTCAGACCAGAAATGTCTTAAATGTACCAGAGTCTCAGTGGGAGAAAAAAATGCAATCAGAGTGCTGATGAAAAAAGGAAAGAAATTGCAGAAAAAGGTAACTGCAAAGTTTACCTCATCCACCTACTCAACAGCTTATAGCATACACAATACATTGGTTTCAGACTATTATAATCCATGATTTATTTTCATTTTTATGGTAACAACACAACAAGGGAGGGAATCCCTGCCATTTATATCCAGATTAGTCAATAATCTGGAGCTCTAATGAATACTCCAGCAAGCAAATAATTATTCAGATCAGTCCAACCAGAGTTTGATGAACAGTTTTCATTTTCTGGAAGAAAGACAGTTATTCTCCTTCAGGAACACCTCATTGCCCCCCACCAGTTTCAAAAAATTGCTCAGTCTTTAAGTCAGTTCCACAGTAGGAAAGTAGCCACTGAGTACAAAAGTCTTATTCAAAAAATATCACTTCAATTGAGTATTAAGCTCACAGTTTCCTCTATTCTTTTAACTAACATTTACCTCTAAGATAAATAAATCTTGGTGATTAACCTTTTTCCAAACACACACACACACACAAAAAAAGTTTCTTTAATGTTATTTAATAAAAATGCCAAGAAATATTAACCTATGAGGAGAACACCTACACAAAGGATGCTGGAATCTTCTTCATTTCTTCCCAATTTTCATCACCAATACTCAATGAGGTGTATTAATTAGTTTTCCTATAACTGACAACTAATTAAAAGCCAGTGGTAACTTCAGATCTGAAGTCTTGCTGGAAGGACTTACTAGCATAGTGGTTTTTATTTTTATTACTTATTTTATAAAAACATAAGTTCAAAAATCTGTACTTACTTCTACATGTGCAAATAACATTTGTTCACTGTTATCATTGTTTTTCTCCTTGAGGTCTGGTGGGATGTGTCTGTTTCTTACTTGGAAATGTGTCTTACTAAGATAACCATCACCAAGGTCCTGTGTTCAGAAAAAGAGAAAGAAAAAAGAAATTTTCTGTAACCAAAATGGTAAATGCCTTCACTGTTCTAGAAAATAAACAGAGCATGGTATTTAGGCACAGGCTCCAAGTCTTTTTATAGGCACTGATGACTGCAGTGCTCCTCAGCACCTTCTCACGGATGGTTTACACCAGCTCTTGGTGTTGAAGGAAGTCAAAGACCTCAACAGCAAAAATAAAGTTTAATACAGCTATTAATGGAATAAGACAACTGCACCCTGGGGATCAGGATAAGTGCCAAAGAACGGGAAGGCAGAGCACCAAGGTGATGAAGAGATGAGGAGCTATTAACGATTCTGACCTATTTCAATGCATTCATGCCAGGATTACTTCCCAACTCTCACAAGGCTGGTTTGGTTTTGCTGTTTCCCTCTCTAACTTTACAAAGTTCTGAAAACAAACAAAACAAAACCACTTCAGAATTTATGTATGCAGAGTCACAACTTGTTTCCTTCTCTTGATCACCTCAGAGGTGAAATGTAAGAGAAAACAGACAAAGCTGTGCCTTCTCCCAGTTCCCATTTTATCATTTTGCTTCCCAGGCCACACAGCCCACAGTTGTTAAGTGCCCTTGTATAATTCCAGAGTGGCAGAAGAAAGGTTTAGGAGTTTTCCTGCATTACTGGCCTGTCTACCTGCACATTTTATTTTTCCTAATTAGGAGCAAGAGGAGAGAAAGCATTTAATAACAGGTATATTCTGAAAGGAAGAAAGCAAGTACAGAACACAAAGAACAGGAGTTGCACGTCAAGGATTTACTTCTCAAAGGAAACAAATAAATTGGGAGTTTATTAGCTGTTTCATTACATTTTAGTTTAGACAAACAGCATAGGCACAACATCTGATGAAAAAGGATTTTATTCAAAACAGTCTCACTACAAAATTCATTAACATAGCACTAAATTTTTAAACAAGACTGCAAATTTAACTATGATTTAACTCTTTGGTTAATTTGTCATTGCTGACAGAGTTTCTGCTATTTATTTTTACCTTTAAACCATCATAGGTTTTATAATGACACACTAGTTCTCTCTTTCCAAAGACACCATAGATTAAACATACCTCCAAAATCTACTATGAGCTACTTGTTTACTTTGTTCTGATTGAGTTTCATGCATTAAAAAAAGGGTAATGCACTCTATGTGTACTTTTTCCATTGATTTTTAAGCATGAATAACAGTATAGCCAGTTACAATGCACACTTCTCCTACTTTATGCCTCATTTTCTCAACAAATCTCATTAAAAGCATGAACCCACCAAACTTTGCTGCAAGTCCTGGCTGCAGAGCCAAGTGCAGCCTGTGCAGGGAGGAGCCCAGTGCGCAGAGAATGGTGAAAGAAAAACTAACCCTAAACTGGTGACAGAAAACCCACTTCTCACTCTCAACTCCCTCTCAAGCATCTCCTCTTTCCTCTCAAGTGTCTCCTCGTGGAGCTGCCCCACAGTGCCAACAGGAGGAAAGATACCTGCACAGGTATTTGTCCCACTAAGAGCAGCAGAGGAAGGGCTGCAGCCACCCACAGAGGAGAAATGCCCCACGGCACAGTGAGCTGTGCCAGAGCAGGGCTGGACTGAGCCTCCTCCTCCCTGAACCAGTTCTTCCCCCCAGGAGAGTGCAGCCAAACTTCTCAGCCCTTGCATTCTGTGATGGATGATGGAGGGATGGAGGGATGGATGGAGCCAGCAGTCTCTGTAGCTGTGTCAGAGCAGGCAGGAAGGAGCAGCATCCCTCCTGCTGCACTCAGTGGTGTTTTGTACCCTTCTCTACCCCTATAAATCACAGCTGTAGCCAGAACCCTGATCCTACTAATGTGCTAAGGGAGTCCCTTCCTACTGCAGCTGTACCAAAAGCCAAAGGGAACTAATGCAGCTTTTGGTATGATTACCTGGATTAACCTCACTAGATATGAAACAAACACAAAGCAGAGAGCAAATTGGGCCTTGTTTGCTTCAGCTAAATCTCGACCTCCACAGCAAGATTTAACCATTCATCCTTAACAGCAGCACCCAAGTTCAGCTCCACCAGCTCCTGCAGAAGAGGTGCTCTTGGCTTTTTTACAGCTTTCTTCCGGTGGAAAAAAAACCCCAAACCAAGAAAACACATTATAAAAATAACATCATTTGGAACATTTCACTTACAGCTATAAATACAGGGTTCTGCCTGGGCCATGTGAGCTTATGCACCAAGAGCCAGCTCCAGGAGAACAATGAGTATTTCATCATCTAAATTTAATCTCCACAGAAAACACGGGAACACAGTTCTACCAGCCTGGTTCACTTGTGTGGTCTCACTGCTATCAATGGGTCTATTCACGTGAGTCAGGAATGAGGAATGGGATCCAAGTGCATTACATCAGCAAAATTAAGAGTGCCCCAAACTACCCACAACACATATACTGGTTAAAAAAAAAGGCAAAAAGACAATGAGACATCTTGTTGAGGAAAAGCTTTCTTCTCAGACTCCACACTGTAAATGGAAGGTCTCCATGGCCAGGTTTTTATCACACACTGAAATCACAGAGTCGCCAACTTGGCCCATTAAAAAAAGAAAACAACCCTCTTAGAATTTTTTTATATGAGAACAAAAATCTATCTCATTCTGCTATTTCCAGCAAAGCTTCTTATTTCACAGAAAGTTCACACTTTGACCCATGTATTAAATTCCCAGTAGAGGCTCAGAGCATCTTTCTTTGTTGAATAAATCCTCACAAATATAGCCTTGAACTGAAATCTAAAGTTTCAAATGGTTTTCTGTAAGAAAGGGTGCATTGTAACACTTGGCTAATATTTGCACTCATATAAAAACTCCTCAATAGAACAAATCTAAGTCCAAGGTCCTCCCTCTTCTCCCTCTTACTGAAATTCTGATTGTCTGTGATGGAAGGGTTACAAATATTAATGTACAACTACACATGTAAAAACGATGGCACACATTGGAAAAAGCATGACTTTTCTCAAAAAAAAAATCCATGAAAACATGGGAAAACACTGAAGCCAATAAACTCTAAAGAAAAAAAAGAAAGCTAGAATATCAGATTTTCTACAATAGAAAGACAGAGTACAGAAAAAAGAGAACATGAAAACCTAAATGCTGGAGAAAGCCAGCATGTATCAATACATCTCCAGATACTGTAACAATAATTTTTTATATACTGTATCAATATATATTTATACACTATAATACATATACTGGATAATTTGTGTACCTATACACATATTAGTTTGACATTATCCTGAGCAAAATAACAAAAGTCATATAGAACTCAGTAAACAAAAAAATATGTATAGCAAAGCCATTCTTCTTAAAGAAAATAGATTTTGTCAGTGTAATTTCAGAAGACATGTTTGGTTGATAATCATACAAGTTGGAACAATACATGCTCAGAATTTCCTAAGATACCTGTGGATTCTACAAGTGGAAATTTAAAATATTTAAAACAATCCCACACTCATCTTACACATGCTATAGGATGAAAATTTATTAATTCACAGATCTCAAAGTGTAACTTAAAAAATGAGCAAATCATCATAAAATAAGTGATTCTAATGGGGTCCTTTGGGACTAGTCTTAGCCCTGTGCTATTTAAAATTTTGATTAACGACCCAGTAACAATATGTAGTTATTGCTGTAGAGGTTTGAAAGTTATGGAGAAGCAGGAAATAATGAGAATTGATCATTAATACTGGCAGATATTTCTGGCTGCTGTATGCAACTGACAGGTACTGTAATGAAAGTACCAAGCTAAGGATCTAGAACAAAGACTATGTGCTATTTCAGCCTAAAGGGTTAAAGTGAACCTTGGATATAAAACCACACGCAGTTGCCCAGAGTAGGAGGGATTGAATTTCTCAGTGACACCACATTCATTGTCTGGTTCTGCCCAGAGCTGAAAAAGGGTTTTGATAGATTGGCCAGGATTCAGAGACCCACAGCCCTGTTCAATACCTGCATTGGCCTAAACCCTCAACCGAACACACCCGTGCAGTTAAAGGATGTTTCAGCTTGTGGTGGCTGTCAACAGCTCAAAAAGCCCACCAAGAGTCTCTATAAGCCAACACTCTGACTGTTTTACCTTGCTAGTCCTCCACTCCCAGCCATCTCCAATCTGCTGTGAATGCTTAACAAACTCTTCACAGAACTGCCTGAATCTTTTCTCCTCCAAAAAGAAGTCTTCTTCACCTGCCATGCTACAGGATACCTGCAGAGCAAACCGAAGGTTAGTGCTGGCAGATGAGAAAAACACTGAGAAATTTCACTAAATCATAGCAGCTGAATAGCAAAGTAACAAACCATAAGGAAAAAAAAAAACTATTGCTTTAAATAACACAAAGACTTTTCTTCAATTCCATCAGGGAATCATGGATCTGCAGAACAGCTGAGACTGGAAGAGACCTTTGGTCCATTCCCCCTGCTCTCAGCAGTGTCAACTGCAGCAGGTTGCTCAGGTTTGTTTGCATTTGGGTATTGGTTATCTCCAAGGATGCAGATGCCACAGCCTCTCTAGGGAACCTGTTTCAGTGCTCAATTACCACAGTAGGGAATATTTTTTCTTCTGTTTAACTGGAAGCATTTATCTATCAGTTTGTGCTTGTTGCCTCTTGTGTCGTCTCAACTGAAGGAAGTCTGGCTCCATCTTCTTTATTCCCTCCCACCACGTATTTATGGGCACTGAGAAGATCCCACTGACCCTTCTCCATGCTCATTCCTCCCAGCTTTCTCAGCCTTGCCTCACCAAACACCCTTAATCACATTTGGGGCTCTTTGCTGGACTCATTCCAGTATTGTGGTGTCTTCCCTGTACTGAGCAGCCCAGAGCTGCACTTTAAACATGTATTTTCTTAATAGTGCAGTGCAGCCCAAAAATAGGGCTGCAAAATGTTCCTTGTGTTTCAAAGGGTTTTCTCACAGGGTTTTGAAGATAAAATTTTTCTCAGATGATTTGGTCATTTTTACTTGCCCTCCCCCTCCCCTTGCCCATTTCAATGAGGATGTGTCATAAACAAAGCTGGTTTAATGTGTTTGTGGACATCAGGCAGCACCACAAACCAACCACTGAATCACAGAATGGTTTGGATGGAAGGAACCATAAAACTCATCATGTTCCATGGGCAGGGACACCTTCCACTGCCCCAAGCCACTCCAAGCCCCAATGTCCAGCCTGGCCTTGGGCACTGCCAGGGATCCAGGGGCAGCCCCAGCTGCTCTGGGCACCTGTGCCAGGGCCTGCCCACCCTCACAGGGAAGGATTTCTTCCCATTATTTACTCCAAAGTTACTTTTCCTAATTTTCAAGCCATTTCCCTTGTCCCGTCAGCGGCTATCACAATAACCTGTAACTATTACCACCAGATCACACCTCTCCTTAACAAGAAATACAAGTGACACAGAATGTCACACAATGCTCATTATTTTTCAGTATCTGACCCTGAGTCACATCATGATCCTGTCTGCCCACGACAAACGTTATTTATTAGCACTTGAAACACATTACTCTCAACAGCAGTTAACCCAAGGCTCTGTGCCCTGGATGCCAGGGAAGGGGAAAAGCAGGAAACAGACAGTGCAGGTGTTTCTGCAATTCCCCAAGTGCCCCAGCCCTGATGAAGGGATGCAAACGGCCCTCACTGAAAAACGTACAGAGTGCACAGCTCCCTCGCAGGGTTGAAACAGAGCTGCGTGCTTCTGGAAAACGGCAGCTGTGAAGAATCACCGAATCCCACAGCCCTGGGGCTGGAAGGTTCCTCTGGAGCTCCCCCAGCCCAGCCCTGCCCAGGCAGGGAGCCCTGAGCAGGGGCACAGGAAGGTGTCCAGCTGGGGCTGGCATGGCTCCAGCCAGGGACACTCCAGGCCCTCCCTGGGCAGCTGTTCCAGGGCTCTGCCCCTCCAGGGACACAAGTTCTTCCTCCTGCTGCCCTGCACCTTGCTGCCCTGGATTTGATGGCCACTGCTGCTGCTGCTGGCACTGGCAGCAGCGAGCAGAGCCCGGCCCGTGCTCCGGCAGCCCCTGGAGATGTTTGGGTGGACTGATGGGACCCCCTCTCGGAGTTCCCTTCGCCAGACTCCGTGAAGGAGCCCCGAGCCGATCCGCACGGGCCCGTCCCGCTCGGACACGGGCCTGGCCGGCTGCTGGAGGCCAAGTGAGCCCCGCACAGATTTTTCCTTTTCCTCCTTCCCACGGTCTTCCCGGCCCCGGCGGACAGGGTCGGGGACAGCGGGAGGGACCAGCCACGCTCGCCGCCCCTCACGTACCGTGCGCTCCTCCTCCTTTTTCCTTTTCCTCCTCTTTTTCCTCCTTCTCCTCCTTCTCCCGCCGCTCCGGGCGCGCGCCGGCCCCGCCCCCGCTGCGCATGCGCGGCCCTGCCGCTAAGGGTGGGGGGGGCGGGCGCCGGCTGCGCATGCGCGCGGGTCGGTGGGGGCGGGAATGGGGGACTGAGGGGATGAGGGGGAGAGGGGGGGTGGTGAGGGAATGGAGGAGCGAGGGGGCTGAGAGGGATGAGGGAATGAAGGAGTGAGGGAATGGGGGAGCGAGGGGGGATAAGGAAATGAAGGAGTGAGGGAATGGGGGAGCGAGGGGGGATAAGGAAATGAAGGAGTGAGGGAATGGGGGAGCGAGGGGGGATAAGGAAATGAAGGAGTGAGGGAATGGAGGAGCGAGGGGGCTGAGAGGGATGAGGGAATGAAGGAGTGAGGGAGTGGGGGGGCGAGGGGGTATAAGGAAGTGAAGGAGTGAGGGAATGGAGGAGCGAGGGGGCTGAGAGGGATGAGGGAATGAAGGAGTGAGGGAATGGGGGAGCGAGGGGGAATAAGGAAATGAAGGAGTGAGGGAATGGGGGAGCGAGGGGGGATAAGGAAATGAAGGAGTGAGGGAATGGGGGAGCGAGGGGGGATGAGGAAATGAAGGAGTGAGGGAATGGGGGAGCGAGGGGGCTGAGAGGGATGAGGGAATGAAGGAGTGAGGGAATGGGGGAGCGAGGGGGTGAATGAGGAAATGAAGGAATGGGGGATGGAGGGATGAGGAAATGAAGGACTGAGGGGGATAAAGGAGTGAGGGAATGGGATGAGGGGATGAAGGAGTGAGGGAATGAAGGAGTGAGGAGGATTAAGGAGTGAGGGAATGGGATGAAATGAGGGAATGAGAGGTCTGAGGGGATGAGGGAATGAAGGAGCAAGGGGGATGATAGGGACGAGGGAATGGCGGGATGCCGGGAACGAAAGGGATGAGGGCGATAAGGGATACGAGGGGGATAGAGGGAATGAGAGGAGCGGAGGAAAAGAGAGGGATGAGGGGCTCTAGGAGATGAAGGCTGAGGGGGCTGCAGGGTTGAGGGGGACAAGCGGGGTGTGGTCCGGGGGTGAGGGTGGCAGAGATGGGGGGCAGCGGGGCTGGAGGGGATGAGGGGCTGGAGGGGCAGTGGGGCTGGAGGGGATGAGGGGCTGGAGGGGCAGCGGGAATGGGGGATGAGGGGCTGCGAGCCATGGCGGAGAGACGGGGTGGAGATTCCTGCGGGGTGTGAAGGCCCTGCGGGCCATGAGGGACCCTGGGGCCTGCAGCCGCCCACCCCAGCCCGGTGAGGGGTGCGGGTGCCCGGCCAGCCCGGAAGGAGCCGACCCTCTTTGTTTTTACACAAAGACCTCGGCAATAGCAGGCCTAGTCACCTTCCTGTCCACGCTGTACAAATATATCGTGTTGCTCCTTAAGGAGGAGGTAGTGTGGAGTTAACATGGCAAGGAGGTCACCTGAGCACCTCCTAGGCCATTTCCAGGAGGTGTCAGCATGTATTCCAGTGTTCCTTCCATTACCCAGCTGTGCTGTTTCTGTAATTGCCTGTAGGTCTGAGAATTTGTGAAGAGCATTGAAGCTGCTATGCAAATGGATGTTGGAATTATTTTTAAATTAAAGAGTCTATTAAACCATACGTTTTCCAATGGTAAAGTCTTGCCTGGCACAGCTAGGCAGTCCAAGGTAGTGTGTGCAGAATGCACTACAACACGACAGACATAGAATATTTGGTTTTACCTGTTTAGCTATTAAGTGGTGTTTTAAATAGGTGTAGAATTGTTGTGTGTGTAGTAAACCACAGCTTCCCCACCCGTCTGGAGACCACACTATTCAGGAAACCTTCTGTATGCAAATGGTGGGTTGTGATGTGACATATTCCCAACTGTGCACTTCCAAATTTCCTTGTACTTTGCTGGGTGTGGAGAGCTCAGGAGAGTCAAAGCTTTCTTTTTTCTTTTTTACTTTTTTTCTTTTTTTTCTTTTTTTCTTTTTTTTCTTTTTTTCTTTTTTCTTTTTTTTGTTTTTTCTTTTTTTTCTTTTTTCTTTTTTCTTTTTTCTTTTTTTTCTTTATTTCTTTTTTCTTTTTTTCTTTTTTTCTTTTTTCTTTTTTCTTTTTTCTTTTTTCTTTTTTCTTTTTTCTTTTTTTTTCTTTTCCTTTTTCCTTTTTCTTCCTTTTCTTTTCATATATTCCTGAAGTAAAGCATCTCTTTGTTCTGTTAATTCCTGTTAGCAGCCAAGTCCTTCAAATAAATACCAGAGTTCAGGTGCAAAGATGATTTTCACCACTTGTGATCCATGAAATGTTCCATCTAAGTTTGCAGTTTTCAACGTTAGGTATATATATAAATGAAGTTTTACTTCATTAACATATTCTAAAGAATTATTAATTGTATTATGTATATTATTGCATTAATTGTACTGTTTGAACAGATTACTGTGCCCTCAAAGATTGGTATTTTCACTGCAGACATAATTTTTAAAATCAGCTGCATAGTTTGGGTGATTGCATTATAAGCTGTGATGCTATAGCCCTTATTTAATCATCAGAATTAATTATTTATATCATTTTTTACTGTTTCTTTTAAATGTTTTTTTTAAATTTGTTGAGTAAAACACCATGTTGTCACCCACCCCTGAGTTCTGGGGGAGAATTTTTCACTGTGGAGTGTTCTCTCTAGGCCATTTTTGCCAACAGTAAATGCATGTGGTAATGAAAAAAAGTCACGTAATGTGCATTTCCTTGGAAGCTACAGCTCCTGATTTCTAATTTTAGCTTTGTTACTGTCTCTCTGGATTATCTTAGGGAAGAATCGTTGGGTTTGAGACATGGCTTGTATAAAAAGTGGCTGAGAGGGCCCTGATTTTGCATCAAAGTTGGCAAAGGAGTTGCCATGGCTGACAAAATAAGGCTGAGCAGAGTGAAATAATTCTGTTCTTGCAGCACCTGGTATCAGCTTGGTCATCTCCAGTCCTGTTGCCAGGGCACTGCAGTAGATTGCAGTGTGTGCCTCTTTATCAAGGGAAATGCATCTGCTGAGGCTCTGAAATTACTGGACAAGAAGTCCCAGAGTGGGGGGTTCTCTCCTCTCTCTTCCTCCTTTTGCCTGAAAAACGCCTCAGGTTTCCATCCCATCTCTGCCAGGCAAGAGCATTATTAGCCCTGCTCCTTGTGTTTAAATGCATTAAAAGGTCATCAGACCATTTAATTTTCTTCTAAATTTATTATTATGCATTTAGAATATATCTATTTTTCATATATCATTGATGATGATGATGATGAAGGAGCAAAATCATTGATACCAATACCAAGTTTTTATCAAATATCAAAACAAAACAATTTCCCGAGTAAATTACAGTTGTTGTAGGGACTTAGTTGATTGGGAATTTTAGAACTGAACTAAATGAAGATTGTGGAGAATAATCCTTTATCAGCCAGACTGAATGACCTCTGAAAGGTCTTTTTCATCTCTTCATCCTGCTCTTTTGTCCCAGGAAATGCAGCTCCAGCCCAAACTCCTTGATCAGTCGAGCAGTTCATGCAGTACTCCCCTCTCCAAAGGAGAAAAGTGACATTACAGCTCCCAGACTGGCAGAATTAACACCATGAACATTTCGTTCCATGAATCTTCCTCAGTGTGCTTCATCTCCTGACAAAGTAATTCCTCACAGTAATTCTAATGCTACTTCTTACACTTTGTTCTTTGATTACTCCTAATTTCTGACACTGAGTGATGTTGCTGGGACAAGAAGAGATAATAATTTGTGATTGCCAGTGCCTGGCAGTACCCGTGTTGCAAAGTCACAAAAGAATATTGCCAGGTGGGCCAAATCAGAAATAATGGTGTAGCCAAAGCAAAATGCTTCTGAGAATGTCTTGTGAAGCTGCTGGACAGCATGCTTAAAGCATTTCACCTGTGCTATAACACAAAGTTTCTTCATCTTCTGTACTATATGTAATAAGAATTATAATATGTAATAAGAATTAAAAATAAGACATTCTGCATTTTTCTGCTGTGTTTGTTCAGGAGACTTAGTAGTCAAAATCCTCTCCCCTCATAGAACTTGGTAAGTGGACAGTTACTTTTTCAAAATTGTTAACAAACTCTATTTTTCAGTAATCACTGTAATACTGCTCTTCTTTTGTGAGCTACACAAGTAGTGTTATTTTTCCTTTTGCTGGCAGAAAAGGAGGAATGAAGTGACATGTTGAAGACTGTGGTAACTGCTGGGCTGGTGAATGGAGATGAATTTTGTCAACTTGTATTCTGTGCCTTTGACTGTTTGAGCTCTTGGGCCCTGTGACTTCGCTGAAAGTTCAAAAAGAAATAAACTGAGAGGTACACAAAGAGCATTCATTTTTCATGAAGGTTTTTATTCCACTCCAGTGGCAAATGTTTCCAATCAGCACTGAAGGAAGTACAGTCAAAATGCAGCAGTTGTTGCCACCTTCTGTTTTTAGCAATTTTTCCTACCTTTTCTATTTTACATAAAAGTTGAATAAATCTTTCAGAGTTTAGACTTTTTTTTTTTAATTTGTTTTGTATTCTTTGCAAGTTACTGTTATTCATGTTCCTTTCTTGTTTATTTTTTTTGTCTCCTATTAGCCCAATTTATATCAAACTCAGCTTGAGACAGGCTATCTAGGAAATACTGACACCACCCATACAAAAGTTGGCAACAGCTGAAGGTCTCAAAACTGTTGCTCCTGAGCAGGGAAATTGAATTTGGGGGATGTTGCAGGCAATGAGAAGAACTGCTTGATGCAGAAAGATTTTGTTCTAATTAGCTAACAAGTTCTTGGTCAAAACAGCATTAAAATATCTGTGGGCAGTGGAGCAAAGGTCAGTATTATATGAAATTACAGTAAGAAGATACACTTGGAGCTGTAGTAAATATATATAATTCTAATAAATAAGCAAGTTAGTCTTTCTCTCTTGTTTTATTAAACCAGCAAACTACAGTGTTAAGTTCACTAAAAAGTCAGAAAGAAGTTCAAAGTGCAGTAGGTAGATCAGAACTAGGATTACTTTTATGCAAATAACATAAATTAAACTTATTGATAAGCTCCAGAGTAAATTTCTCTTCTGGTACAGGCTAAAGAATTCTTTTACCTAAGGAGACTGATCCAGTTGAAGATTCAGAGGGAAATTCTACACAGATTAAAGAAATTACCCAGAAGCCAAGCAAGAGGTAACACAAGTTTAAAAGTCTTTCTGTATATTTTTGTTACAGAATTTATCTATAGTACATGCAGTACAGGTTGTGTCCCAGCAGGTTGGACTTTACAGCTGTCCTTGATGTCACAGCGCTGCATGCCCACAACACCCTGCACACCAGGGATGGGTGGGATCTGTATGTTTGACCCCAGGATTTCTGACGATCACCACAGGCATCGTTCCAAGAGTTAGATTTGGTTTCATTTCCCTTTCTTCCCTTTTTTTCCCCTTGTCTGTGACAGCAAAGCGACAAGCCCTGGGGCTTAAGTTCATACTCCAACTGAGGCCCCTCCCAGTAAGGCTGTTACCCACAGAGTGTTTCCACTCCCTGTTATTTTAGTAACAGCTAATTTCTCTTATTAGAGACCATGAAATCCTCTCTGACTGCTCAGATCCCAGGAGGAAATGCCAGTTCCATACCTAGCAGTGGAGCAGCACAACTGCAGTGTGCTTTTGGCATGCTGGAGACGCACCAGAGCTGTGAAAACACCTCCTGATGGCAGCTGGGTGAAAACTATAGGGGTGGTATTGTGGGTTTGGGGGGTCTGGGGAGGGGTACAAGGGGCCTGGGGGGAGGTTTTGGGGTGCCTGAAGGGGCTAAAGGGGAATTATCCTGGGTTTAAGGGAGGTCTGGGATGTTGGAGAGGCTTGGGGGAGCTGATAGGAGGATTATCATGGGTTGGGGGAGATCTGGGGGGCTGTGAATTTTTGGGGTAGCTCTAGGGGGTTTTCATGGGTTTATGGGGATCTGAGGGGCACAAGGGGATTTGGGGGTTTCTCTGGGGTGTTATAGATTTGTAGGGGAATATAGAGGGATTATGGGGGTGTTTGGGGAAGTCTGGGGAGGCTGTAGGGGTAATGGGGTTTGTCATGGATTTGTGGGGGCTGGGAGGGACTGGGGGAGCTATCAGGGAGTTACGGGGGCCTGGGGGTTCTGGTAGGTCTGTAGGGGATTTTGGGAGTGCAGAGGAGTTGAGGGCTCTGAGGTGTTCTAGATTTGAAGGGGCTTTAGAGAGGTCTGGGGGTGCTGTGGGAGCTGTGGGGGTTCTAGAGGGACAAGAGGGTTAATGGGGAGATAAAATTGAGTGGGGGGCTCTGGGGGAGTTGGGAGGGGTTCTGGGGAGTTATCACAAGGATTTGGGGGGCCTGGGGGTCTCAGGAGGAGTCTGTGGGGCTATAAGGGCTTATCATGAATTTGGGGTGGCTCCAGGGGGGTCTCAGGGGGCTAAAGGGAGTTATGGATTTGGGGAGATTTGTGGAGCTACAGAGGGGACTGTCATGGGTTGAGGTGGTCTTTGGGAGCTGTGAGGGGGTTATGATGTGGCTCTGGGCTTCTGTACCCTAGAAAACATCCAATGGGCTATGGACATGAACCTACAGTAATGAAATTAAATTGCTTTGTGCTGTCAGAGGGCATGCTGGTAACACTAGTGTGAGTTTATCAATAGCAGATTGGAGGTGCTTCTCTAAGAAACCTAAAAGTTTACCTGGGAAAAAGAAATGTTATTAAATATCTCTTAAGCACAAGCGCATAGCCTGGTCATGGTCTGCCTGTGAGCCTTTCAAAGCCTCTTGTTAAAGTGTGAGTTAAATGGGTGCAGAAACAAAGTAACCTAAAACAAGGGATTGTGCAGCTCTCCTTCCGGCCTCCCCTCCCCAAGGAATTCTTACAGTTTTACTACTCTGTAGCATTCCTAATAGAATAGTTGTGGCACTGGAGAAAATCCCTGCTTTAATGTCCTCACCAACAGAAATCGTGCCCTCTAATCATTTTTATATTAAAATATCTTTTTTAAAATTATTTTAAATTATTTTAATAAAACATTTTAAAATCTAAACAATTTTATGTTAAAAATACCTTTCTCCCATTTGTTATTGATAAGATTTTTTTTTACTTCACAGAAAAGACCTGCTGCCTAAAATGAAGAGGTTAGCATATGCTAGAATATCACCTTTATGCTAGACTTCACCAAATACTCTGTTAAATAACATAAGTTAATTTATAACACTCATGCTTTTGTTTATCTTTATTTGGACAAGGCTAAGGACTTTTTTTCCTTCTTTTGAATTACAGAGTCCAGGAATTTACCAGAACCTCTAAAAGTCATACCAGCAGTTAAATTAGAGGTATTATCAAATCCAGTTTTGTTTGGGGTTGGTGGTTCTTTTCCCCATAACATCTGTGCATTTATTCAGGTGAAGTTTGAAACCTGCAGCACGCTGCATAATCACTGCGTATATCAAGCAAGATGATCCTTTGAATGTTGCTGGAATACTTTCCTGACCCTGAAACTGCTGACAATTTCCACTGCAGAAGTGTGTGCAAAAAAAAGGATTTGTTGGGCTCCAGACCTCCAAACCGTGTCAGTAGAATTCCAGCACCAGGTTCTTGCAGTTTCAGTACTCTTGTTCCCCCCCCCACCAATACTTACCTCAGAATTTCTTACTTTTAGTCCATGATTCCCAAAAGCACTGGCCCCGCTTGACCAGATTTACCCTGGCACAAGGGTTCACTGAAGTATTTACCTACAGCACAGTTATACCACACGGGAAGATTCCAGGCAGGGCAGGGGCTAGAGGTTATCCAAACCACTTCCAATCCCCAGCCCCAGCCATTGTGCAGCACTTTCACCGGGTAAATAATACCGCAGGAGTCAAAGGAAGTCAGGAAGAGAAGAGTCTGAGAGCAATCTGTCACCGAAATTTGAATGATTTATTTAATAACACTGTGAAATAGCACACTTTAGCTTCAGCAGCTCATCAGCGCCAGCTCCCCTGATCTGTGCGCGGCACTGACAGCTCCTTACCATAACAATGGGATCCGCGGGCCAAACTCACCGCCGGTGCAGCTCTGCAGAAGTCAGGGCGGCTGTGTCAGAATTCATTCAGCCCAGCAATCACTCTGCATTATCCGGGCTAGTGCTGGGGCTGCAGCACCTGAGGAATGACAAACCCGCCGAAGTCCTGTAAGACTCAGACTAAATCACGCTGAAGAGACCGATTCCTCTTCCCAGGAATTTCCACAGAAGCAGCTAAATTCTAGAAACAAAGCCAAAGTAAGATGTAAAATTAAACGGTGGATCCCTGGTGTACGATGTATACATTTGTCGGTGATTTTTAGAGGCCAGAGAGGTGGTTACTCTGCGTGTAAGACTAGCGGAATGTGCCCCCGAGCACCAATTCAAAGGAGACCCACCCAGCAGCAGCGATCCCGAGCATCGCTTTCCCAGCCACGGTTCTTTTGTCTGCCGTCCCGACAGTTTACCCAAATCCAGGTCACTTTCTGCTTAATCCCTCTTATCCTAACTCTTGGAAACTTTTCCTGTCCCCTCACCTGCTCAAACAATGTGGGTTTGGGGATAGGCGTATTTCGTTCCTGTAGAAATGCATATCCGTGTGTGTTTGCAACAACACCTACAAATGTTGTCTGTCTGGTAAATTACCTTGCCTTTTTCAGGAACATGTTTACACACTGAGGTGGCTAAAAGCACCTTGGGAGATGACAGCTCGTTGTGGGTTTCCAGAAGCCGAGGGAGAGCTGCTCTATCATGTTGTATCAGCTGGGGAATTGCTGGGGGATAATGGTGAGGCTGGTGTCACCCATTTTCAGCTCTCACCTTCTTCCATCTCTGCCCCTGCTCTCTCCACTGCCTTTCGCAGGTCACTGGCTCCTCGCTGCTATTTCCACCTACCTGCGGAATGAGGATGAGGAGGATAATGGAAGAGGTGTTTTGAAGATCAATTCAATAGTACTTAAGGCCCTTTCAGACTCTCAAGTGAGAGCACGGGTGTATAGAAAATCAAAGTATAATTACTATGAAAATGTACAGTATTGTTCAGAGTAAAAGGGAAGGGAAGGCAGGCTGATGAGATAATCAGACCACAGTAACTGAAGGATTTTGAGACATGATATTAAGGAAGTAAAAAGAAACATTTTTAATTGAGCTTAGGGAGGGTATTTCTAGCAAGAAATGTTAATTTCCTTAATTTTTTTTTTTTCATCTTAACCTTTGAGTTTGGGCAAGCCTCTAAGACCAGTAAGTACAAACTTTAACCCAGCCCCACATGTTCACCACTAAACCGTGTTCCCAGGTGCCACAGTGTGGTAGGGAATGGGAAGCTGTAAAATGGTGTTTTAAGGGCTCAAGCCTGTAACCATATCCACCATACCAGTAAATACAACATTAACAAGTCCAGATTTAGGTCCCTACTGCTTTGTTATTACTGGTTATATTATCAGATTAAGGCTTACTAGGCATAATGTAAGTTTGTTATAATTGTGAGTCTTTTCTTAAGGACTGTGTCATCAAAAAGCACGTGAAGATTTACCTGGTTTGAATTTCTTAGAGATGAAAGGTCCAAAGTGACCCACATTGCCCTCAATTCCCTTGGTTCCTTCTGAGGAGCCAAAGTTACTTCAGCAACCAGTGCTCCTTTTCAGAGAACATGATGGGGAGTACCTCCAGCTCAATCCAGAAAAGGCTAAAGGGGAGGCATTTATAAATCTCACATTGCCAAAAAATCACATCAACTGTAACCCTTCTGTACGTGATGTAAAATCAGACATAAATGAGATACAACACTGAGAGTGTGGGACTCCTGTTACCCTACATTTCATTTATTGAACTCTGTCTGCTTGTTTGGATTCCACATGAACATTCCAGCAGCAGCCCTCTTGTTGGGGTTTCTATTTATAGCATTCTCTCTCTTCACTGGATGTCCCTCCATCTTATTTCCAAAGAGGCATTAATTAGGGTCTCAAAGCAGAATTCATATATCTTTAATAATTTAATTTATATACAAAATATGCTCATTATTCTTGCAAATGACAGTATTTTTTTTAATATATCTCTTTGCTATACTGTGAAAGAGGGTGCATTTCTAAACGTTCCTCTTTCACATTTTCTCCTGTTTTTCTCTTATGTATTTGGGGGCTAACAGCCACCATCTCCACAAATTCCAGATTTCACACATGCACATATTTAGCCATAAGGCAATTCTGAACTTTCAAAATTAAGCATACAGCTATTCCCTGTAGGATACAAGATTTCTTTTGCATTCTAAATAATTTCTGTCTTCATAGCAGAACTACTTAGCTCTGTGTAGACTCAGGCTTTGGCACTGAATTGGAGAGACAGGTTTGAAGGAGGGACTCTTGGATGGATAAGGACCTGGCTGGATGGCTGCATCCAAAAAGTTACAGGAAATCACTCAGCATCCAAGTGGGAACCAGTAACCAGGGGCACAATAAATTAATACCAGCACCTAAAAGGGAGTTGGAGAGGGAATTTGGGTGATGACCCGGATGACAGGACAAGGGGAAGGGCTTCCCACTGCCAGAGGGCAGGGTTAGATGGGATATTGGGAAGGAATTGTTCCCAATATTGGGAACAATTGGGAAGGAATTGTGCTGTGAGGGTGTGAGGCACAGGGTGCCCAGAGCAGCTGGGGCTGCCCCTGGATCCCTGGCAGTGCCCAAGGCCAGGCTGGACACTGAGGCTGGGAGCACCTGGGACAGTGGGAGGTGTCCCTGCCATGGCAGGGATGGCACTGGATGGGCTTAAGGTCCCTCCAAGCCAAACCAACCTGTGATTCCATGATTCTACAACTCTAAAGGAAAAACCAAAGCCCAGAAATATTCAGAAACCTTAATCCTGAGCACACTGCCAGTGCAGCCCTCAGTGCAGCTCTCAGCATTCTGGCTGGTGCTGTTGGAGACAGCAGCAGTGGCACTACAGAGAAATATTTCTTCCTTCCCATCTCTTGTTGGGCATTAACTCAGGCACCAGTTAATAAACTCGGCGCTGTAGTTCTGACTCTGCGGCACCCCACGCCAAGCCCTATGCTCCTCACCAACCCCTTGCTGCCTCCCTGCTCACAAGAGGTTCGGTGAGCTTAGGAAGGAAAACTGCAAGTGAGAAGGAGTTTGAATAACAGAGCTGAGTATTACTTTCCTCTGACTATTCGAGCTGTTTTTTCATTGTGGAAACTTTACTCCAAAATTACCTTTTCAGTGTGTGGGAATCAGACAGATAGCAATTTTGAGAATGTCTTGAGGGAGCAAGGTGATTTGAGTGATGAGACTCATAAGCCTTGTAATTACCGTAATTATGAGACCATACCTCTACAGGTAAGAACTCATAAGTAAAAACATTAGCATGACCATTTAAGAAGCTCAGTAATTCATTCCAGGGCATGTGGTTACACTGCAATGCTTAACATAAATTTCATGACTCTGCTGGCTCTTGGCCTTGCCTCTGGAGCATGTATCCATCCTCCAAGTGTGGGTCCTTTTGTCCCGTGCTGTTTGTGTGCAGTCTTTTAAGTACAAGTCTACAACATCAGCAGTTACAGCTGGCCAGACCTTACCCAGTGTTTCAGACATTGTTTGAGCTGCAGCTTTATAAAGAAACAATGGAAACACTGGAGTGTTCTGGCTCAGACAGATTTCACTCTGAGAAACCCATGTTCAAAAGGAACCCCAAAACCAGGAGTTTTCTGTCCTACATGTGCTTTGCTCCAACCCTGACCTGCTGCCTAATGGGATGGACGAGCAGGAAAAGCTTGGCAGTGTGAAGAAATGCCTCATTCTTGGCCACTCTGTGCTCTCTTTTTGTTTGTTTGCCTGTTTACTCTGCACTTGAGTGCCAGGTTAAATCTTCTGTCAGTGTGAGCAACGTCACCAACCCTCTTAGTTAGACAAGACTGGTAGGAAGAAGAAAGTCTCTCCCTCAGCAGACATGCTGAGGCAGAGAGTGCAAAAAACACAGGGTCATTAGACGGGATATTGTTAATATTCTTCAAAGTTTGTATCCATGAGCTAGAGCATGAACTGCCAGCCACAAAGTGATGGTATCATATGGAAACTGCAGACGATCCTTTTGATCACAGCCTATACAATATTTCTTGAAGGTGTGTGCAGGACAAGTTTGTACGGATCAGAGCTTGTTTGGGTTTTTATTTATACTCATTTCCCTGAGTTTGGTTTCATTGGGGAATACCTGCATTGTTCACCACTTGCATATTCGATGCTAAAAAGCATATTTTATCACCCAGTGGTTTTTCCATTTCACTGCCACAATTTTGTTTGGACTTTGAGTCATTCTAGTCACACAAAGTTACTACGCCATGCTAAAATCACTCTTAGTATCAATCAGTTTCAGTTACAGCTGAAATTCATTATTTATTTAAATTTTATCAATGAGGAGTCAGTATAATACTTGCAATCCAATTAAAACATGCTTGGAAAGTCAAAGAAAGCTGCAGTTTTCAATCAAATACTAAAAAAACCATCACTGCATCTGTCCTCCCACAAGCCACCATACAAAGCAAAACCAGCCCCATAACCTTTGCATTATCTCTGTCTTTGGTTTTGTGCTGGCCTTGCATTAAAAGGTTGCAATAGCTACTTTCCAGATAAGGTAAGAATTTGGGAGTTGAGATAAACATGTTTTTAAGCATTTTCTTTCTTCTGGTATTTTTTTTTGTTGTTGTTGTTGCTGTTTGATTCTTTGTTTGTTTTGTTGTTTGGGTTTTTTTGTTTTGTTTTGTTTATTTGGTTTGGGGTTGTGGGGGTCTTTTTTGGGGAGGTGAGGTTTTTTGGTTTTGGGAGGTTTTTTGTTTGTTTATGTGTAATAAAATAACTCCTCCAAAATCTTGCATTCCTTATCACACCCTAGATATGTTTTCAAGGACATTAAAATTAAAAAAAAAATCCTGAAATGCACTGTTTTGAGAACACTGCATTCTAAAAATTCTTTTTGGTTTTATTTTGACTGAACTTTTCTCTGGAATCTTCACTCTGACTTTGGTTCTCCTGTTGAGGAGAAGTACCCTTTAGAACGTTAGGGAAAATATTAAGGGATTAAAATTATGCTTATTATTTCTTTGCTGCCATAAAATGGAAATTTTTCCAGGATTTTAGGTGACCCTCCCTCTAGAAAAGGGGTCCTCTGAAGAGCACCATTTGCATTTTGTACATACTGTACATAAGATAATGTGTTCCATACTACTACATTTGCAAAGTCTAGTAGGCAAAAGTGTCAGAACAGAGAATTTAGCTTCATTTTGTTCATTTTACACATCAGCATTCCGGTGTGGTAATTAGTGGCTCATCTGCATTGTGTTTGCCCACCTTTTTGAGGGCACAGATTAGATTAAACTCTTTTAATGAGCAGCCGTGTATTTTTTAATGCTCTTTTACTGAGTCTCTAATCTGTTGCTGCTGGTCTTATTTAAACCCTGGCTGGAAGAGAGAATTATTAAATTGATTTTAGGGGTGTGGAAGAAAGCCTCCCACTCATTCAGAGGAACCTTCCCTGTGGGCAAGCGTGGTGCCAGGCCCCTCCCAGGGATGGAGGGAGCATTTCCAGGGTCACTTTGGGAGCTGCCCTGTCCTCCCCAGCCTCTCTGATTTCCCCACTGGCTATCCCCTCATCATTCCTGGGAACCCAAGGCTTCAGCTGCAGGACCTACCAGCATCACAGATTTGCTTTTCTGGTGTTGGCACAAAAAATAAATGGGCTTGTTGCTGTGGTGGAATGTGGGTCCCTCAGGAGTCCCTGTCTTATTTCTGTCCTCCTCCACGTGCAAGGAAAAACTTCCTACCATATCATGAGGATTTTTCCTGGCAGGAAAAGGATCATTCTAACTCTTCCCTTAAAAAAATAACAAAAAATTTCTCAAATTAACTGACTTATTCTTTTTTTTCTTTTTCCTCTTCTTTATTTCTTCCTTCAGACAAAAGGAGAAGGTTGCCCAAACATTTTCTTGCTCCACATTCCTCTCACACCCTGCTTTGAAACACAGCAGCACGAGCTCTGCTCTGGTTCCACTCCTTCCCCCTCAGCTCCCAGGAACCAGTCAGTGCTCATTATACCCTGCTCAGTTAATTTCTTTACAGGGAATACAACCTGCTGCTCCACACCGGCTGCAGGCTCCCATGCTCCCATTATTCCAGTTTACAAAGGTACATTTTTAGAATATTTTCAATGATTAATGCAGGCCTGGCGATGTTGCATCCAAAAGTACTGGTATCAAGACTTAGAAATGTAACATGCAGCAACCATTCCCCCCCAAAACAGAAAACATAAAGGGCACAGAAAACAGTATCTGGACATTGGAAACTGTGTGAGAATTTTTGTAAGAAACCCACAGAAATAAACTCGTTTGTTAGCCAAGATCCCTATTCTTCTCTTATCAAACTCAACCCTGTGAGTACAGATTTAATCTTTCTCATCAGCAAGCAAAAAGCTCTTATTTTTGGGGCACTTTCTACTGGAAAGGTTACCCTGACATAAGGACTGTCTGCTCCAGGATTGTGCAGTCAATATCAGCTCTGCAGCTTGGCTCTGCACCACCAGTGGGGTACAAAACCAAACTTCAGTTTACCACTGAGTTCCTCTGCTGGCCAAATGCACATTTAGGAGAGACACTGAAATGTTAAACCCACATTTCACATGCCCATGTGTTCTTATTGCACATGCTGAAGAATTAAGCCATGTGTGAATGGGTGTTTGATCTGTTATTAAGTAATTTCCTAATATTGTAAATTTTGCCACAGGAAGGTAAGATTTAGGATTTTGTCCACAAAGGTAACTGAAATACTGTGTCATGACTCATGACAAGAAGATTGGTAGCCACTGTACCAATAGATAAACTGCTGCTCAAAATTAAAATAATTCAAAAGATAATAACCATAAATGATGGGGGTCAAAAAAATTCAGCAATTCTTCCTTCTAGGCTAAGATATTTCTCTAATAATTGGATAACACAATGTGACTTTTTGCAGAAAAAGAAGTACACATTGAGTATTTATTGTAGTTTAATCCATTAGGCACTAACTGCTTATCCAGACCCCATTAATCTAATTTTTAGCACCTTCATTTTCCAACTTAAGTCTGTGTTTTAGCCAACCATAAAACCAGAACACCCTCTCTGCACCATGCCTTCATTAGCACTGTGCTGCTAAGCATGTAAAAACACGACAGAGACACCAGAGACCAGATTCCAACTGCAGGCAAGGCATTCTTGGGTTAAAACTGGCACCAGCACCAACGTGAAATTGCTCCTGCACAGAATATCACAGAGATGGTTATCAGCTGCACTGGGGAAGAACAAAAACTTACCATGAAAACTTCAGGAAAACATGAATTTTGTCTGCATTGACCATGAAAGAGTTTGCTTTCCCAACTGCTTACTCTTCCCCTCTTTTATTATTCTTAAAATTATTATAATTTATTATTATTATTAGTAGTAGTAGTACTTCATGATTAGGGTTTTTTTTGTTTTGTTTTGGGTTTTTTTTTTTGTACAAGCATAATAGTTTTAGAAAACTAACCCTGTACCCCTGAGATCTCTGTGACTTCATCACCAGCTTCTCTGGAAGCAGCTGAGGGGTCCTGCAAAGAAGCCTCATGCTTGCAGACCTTGATTATTACAATTTTGCCCAGATGGACCCTCTTCATGAGTGGTAAATGCTGCATCTGGAGTAAGAATATGCACAAGATGCACTTAGAATGCAGTTAAAATGACAGTAATCTTTGCTTAAGGTAAGGAAGGAACACGTTATAGTTCAGACTAGATTTAGGACAACACTCCTGCTCCACTAGATTTACCTTTAGTCTTGGTGCAACATGCCTTCTGCACTTGCATTGTTATTAAACTTGCATTAACAACACTGCAGGATGTACTTATACATGTAATGTTTGACATTACAGCCCTATATAATATAATTTATATGCAATATATATTTATATATAATATGTATTACTTGGTTCTGTGTCTGGAAACTTGTCCTCCAGTGTGGTTGCTGATGTCTCACCTGCACTCACAGCTGGCAAAGAAGCAAATGTTCAACAAATGATTACAGGAATTCCAACTAAAATTTCCCCAAAACACAAATGTACTAAACATAAAGACAACAAAAAGAAAAAAAAAAGAAAAAAAAAAAAAAAAGACAGAAAAAAGAAACACGACTTAGGCACTAGCACAGTATTTTCCAGAAAGTTTATAAGATTTTTCTTGAAAGGGCAGAGAGAGATTCCTGCTTTGTGCTCAGGCAGCTCGGCATTCCAAGACACATCAGTGCACTTTCACTGGTACAGTCATGATTTTTTATTTAAAAAACCCATAGCACAAGTTATTCACCAGCTGCAATCAAATTAAGTTCAGAGGAGCTCAAAATATGCCTGATCACCTCAGGAAAAGGTTTGTATGAACCTGAGGAGTCACAGACAGGTACTCCCACTCTACCTAAAGGGAAAGAATAATCTCTGCTAGTTTCAGATAAATATCCTTCGATCAGTCTGTGACAAATACTCGAGATTTTTATTTTTTCCTAGTATACCATTCTACTCTTTCATTCACCAGTTTGGTCAGGATGACTTGCCCACAGCCAGCGAGGCTGATCACGCCGCTCGGATCACGCTGCTCAGTCCCTGGAGCGCTGGCTGTGCTGGGTGCCAGCCCTCAGAGCCCTCCTCCTCCTCCTCACACCGTGTCCCCCACCACACACACACACCCAGGGGCATCCTCGCTGCAGCATCCTCGGAGCTGCTGCTCCCTGCTCGGCGCCGCTGGAGGGGCCGGAGCGGCCGCCGCAGGCAGCGGGAGCGGGGCGCGGAGCGCTGCTGGCAGCGGGCAGGGATCCCTTCCTGCGTGCCTCCAAACGCCCCGCGGACCCAGCCAGGGGCAGGGGCCATCGCTTCCCTTCTCAGTGCTCCTGCTCTGCCTTCCTCCCCTCCCTCCCCTTCCTCCCTCGGCCGTGACCCCGCGCTGCGTCCGGCCGTGGCTGGAGGGTCCCGCTGCTCTCCAGCGGGCAGGGGAATGAGCGTGCCGAGCCCTGCAAGGAGTTAATGCTCCTTCCACAAAGCCTTCCGAGGGCTCGGAGGGCACGGAGGACACGAAGACAACATGAAACCACCGGAACCGGCACCCCCCGAAAGCTCCCAAACCCTTCGGGTTGCGTGGAAGCAACTTCAGGTGCGGGCGGGGAGCGTGGAGCACAACTCCGGCCTGCCCAGCGCTGCAGGTGTGGGCACACCTGCCCGCCCACCCTGTGCCTCCCTGCTCCTGCCCGGCTCCAGGGCACAAGGACGGGCATTTTTGGCACCTCTCATCCTTCCCGGGCTGCGGCTGCCTCCAGTGAAACCCCACCTGCGGCCGTGCCCTCCCCCCGAGTGACACACGGCGAGGCGACTGACAGTCCCTTACCACACGTGTACAAAACCCCCCCAAAAAAACCCCCAAAACACCGAACCAAACCCCCCCACACACAACCACCCACGGGCAAAGCAGCGCCGGGAGCCTGCCCCGCCCGCGGGTACCGCACATCCGCACCCGGGCACGGCCGGGCGGGACCCCGGGGAGGCTCGGGGGGTCTGGGGGCAGCGCTGCGAGCCGCAGCCGGCACGGGCAGCGCCTGTGTCAGCACAACGCGAGCGAGCGAGCGGGAGGAGCGGCCGCGCCAGGCGCCGGGCGGCGGCGGGAGGCGGCGCGGGGCCGGAACAGCAAATGCTATTCAGCCCCAGCAGTTTCAAGCCGCCCATGCTGGGGAATTGCCGGGGCTGCTGCGGGCGCCCAGCGCCGGCTCCGCGCGCCGCCGCCAGCGCCGCGGCGGGACCGCGCCCGGGAGCGCGCACCGGGCCGCGCGCACCCCTCTCCACCCCCCCCCAATCCGCCAGAGGGGACGCGGTGCGGGGCACGTCCCACTGAACACCCCCCCCTCCCCCCCAAAAAAAAACTTCGCGTGCCCCCATGGTTGCGCTCTCCCGGTCCGGATATTTATTTTATTTTTAAATTTGTAGTTTTGTTTTGGTGTGGTTTTTTTTTTTAAGTAATAAAAAAATAAAACAAGAGCAGAACCCCCAAGCGCGCCCCGTTCTGGGGCAAGGGCTGACAGCCGGGGTCAAGAAACAGCTGCTGGAGTTAATGTTTCTTCCTCCCACTCCGGCTGATGGCGGTGCCCGGCCAAGGCGAAGTGGGAGCGGGAGGATGCTCGGGCTCGGCCCCGGGGATGCAGGACGGGCCGGGGGCAGCGATCTCCCGAGCGCGGGGTCCGGGTTCCCCGAGCCCCCTCCCGCAGCCGGGCGGGCGCGGGGACGGCGCCGCGGCAGCTCCGGGGATTGTTCCCGCTGTGTGTCCTGCCCGGGCTCGCAGGGTCCCCGCGGGGTCTGCCCGGGACCCCGCAGCAGCGACCCGGCCCCAGCCCTGCCGCCAGCCCAGAGCCCGGTGAGCCGGGTCCGGTCCCGGAGGGCCGGCAGAGCGCGGGAGGCTGTGCTGCCCCTCCTCGAGCACACGGCACCCTTTGGATCCAAAAATGCTTCCCCGGGTACATGCTCAGAGGCATGTTTCTGTCTTAAAGAACGCCTGATTCCCAGAATTCCTACTGACACAGCTGCTTGTCTCCTTCCCGGGATGGAGCGACCTCCCTGGGAGCGCCGGTTTTTTAGGAAGTTGGGCAGTATTTCATTTTTCGGGGGCAGCCATTAGACGAGTCCCTCTTGTTTTTCCCACTACAAACAAGGCTGCACCTCAGCTCGTGTTGGTGCACATGGGATGATCCCTGCCATCAGCAGAGCCACCTTTGTCAGGAGCTGCAGTATCTCCATATCCACCACCACCTCAGGACCTGTTGTGACATGTCCCACCATGTCGTGACACGGCTCCATCCTGTGCAGGGGCTGCAGGGGCAGTTGGCTGCCTTTGGGATATTCCTGCCTTTGCCATTGCCACGGAGATCCATCTATTCATAAATAAAATAGATGCAGCATGAGCACTATTGACATCCTGCAAGTGTGGCTCATTAAAAGCAGAGCTGTCCAGGAAGCCTGCTGCCTCCTGGCTAGCTGGCCTCTTTCATTCCTTGCCTAATTCCCTGCTCAGGATGGTTCACTATTCCAGTCTGTTGCTCTGCTCTGTCTCCTGCTTTTTCCAGGTTGGTCCACTCTGCTCCTTCAGCTGCATTCTCCACACGGCTCTCTGCCCAACTCCAGTACTTCCTGCTAATTAATGCCTGATTTTTTTGCTGTCTAAAAAAGATAGCACTTTGATTAGACACACAGACACACACATGAACATTAACTCTTCTCCTTCTGAGGAGTGAGTGGCTTGAAATCCAGAAGGCTTGACTCAGAGTTCCCAAGGAGTTCAGTGAGATGGAGGTTTCACAGGTGGTGCCCCGAGCTCATACCTCTAACCCAGGTTCATCAAACAGGATTCCTATTTCAGACCCACCATCTCCCTAATTCAGATTCCCTGTTAAATTCTGTAGTTCCCATGAAACACCTATATGCATATTTTGTTTGGGGTTTTCCTGAGCCAAACCCTTGCTACTGCAACCCATAAAGGACTGAAATGTGTTTATCTTTTCAAGTTTTTCTACAACCTCGGGAGAATTAACATGCTTGGTCTTGCTGTTTAGAAACTTGCTTCAGGTTGCAGCTCACAAGAATCAGCTCCTTGTCTTTTTCAGCCATCTTCTCCTTTTTCCCACTCAAAGCAGCTTCGAGCATTTGCCACCTTGTGTCCAAAGTTTTCTCATGCACAAATAACATGAAACTTGGAAAAATTGCGTGGAGTTCAGATGTGAAAGAGTTTTGGTTCAGAAACTCCAAGGATCTCTCCAAGATTTCCAGAGGTAGTGAAGGTCATGAGAAGAAATCATCCACTTCTAAGCACAGGGCCCCTTTCAGGTCTTTATCCTACAGGGTTTTTTTTTTCCTCCTGAGCCTCTAAAAGTTAATCCTAACTAAAAATCAATACTTTGAAGGTTCTGTTTCCAAAAACTTCATGATCTTGTTGATGCACTGGCAGGGCATTTTGGGCAGTGTGTCTGCAGAAGGATCACTGTGCCCTGACTTGCCATGCCAATGCTGATTTCATGGTTTGCTGCAGAATAAAAAAATATTGACAGCTTCTGCTCCCACTGTTTCGAACAAAGGGAGAGTGGAACATCAGTATTTACAAACTCACCACCAATGAAAGAAAACATTTTATCAAACCACATGACTTCAGATGAGAGAACACATTGCCACAGCAGATAACTGAGGTCAAGCAGTTTCCAAGCTACAAAAGAAAGCAGACGTTTTTTATGAGCAGCGAGAACATTCAAAATCAGAGCAGATAAACTAAAGCAAACATGTACAGAGGGAGATATAAAACCTTAGGTTCCAAATCTTCCCTCAATCTCAGAACAAACAAGTCAGATACGGACAGATACTGGGCAGATCACTGCTCGTCTTTACTGAGGGCTCCTTGAACTTTTATTGGAAACATCTGATTCCAGCAGCTACCGAGACAGATCAAACACCAGAGAGAACAGGAGATCCCATCCCTGAGTGATACACCCATGTTTGTTTTGTGCTGAGCAGAATTTGCAAATTAATGAGCTGCTCCAAACTGTGGGGTCACTTTCTTTGGCTGGCAATGCTCACAGTGGAGCACACTTTTGAAATTACATTTGTGGGTGCATTTGTTGGTGGTGGTTTGTGGGTGCCTTGGGTTTCTCAGGCTGGGAGACTGATTTCACCCACTGTACATCCAGCAGAACATCAGCTGTGCAGCAGACCCCTGTCTTATCTAGCTGGCTCTCACTTTGCTGTCTGGCAGGGGTCATTCTGCTGTTTTGGCACAGCAGCAGGCTGGATCCCTCTGGGACACTTTGCCAACCAGGACACCTTTGGAAGAGGTGTGGACAGGTGGCTGTGGGCTGGGTTGGGCTGTGAGTTTGCTACAGTTCCTGGGTTTCCACCAACTCAGGACTGACACTGGTGTCTGTGAGTCGTGGTGTCACCCCAGCCAGCTGCCAAGCCCCTCACGGACACTTGCTCATTCCCCACCAGTGGGACTGGGGGAGAACTGGGTGGGTAAAACACAGAGAACTCGTGGGCTGAAATAAAGACACGGAGGGAAAAGCCTTGCACACAGGCAAAGCAAGAGGAGATTTCATTCCCTGCCTTCCCTTCAGCAGCTCCCGGGGAGCAGGGCCCCTCACCTGTGACAGTGACCTGGGGGGAAAAACACCACCCTGCCAGCATCCCCTTCCTCCTTTCCCTCCTCTTCCCCACCCTGCCAACCTCCCCTTCCTCCCCTCCCTCCTCTTCCTCACCTCTGCCACCATCCCCTTCCTCCCCTGCCCTCCTCTTCCTCACCTCTGCCAACCTCCCCTTCCTCCCCTCCCTCCTCTTCCTCACCTCTGCCACCATCCCCTTCCTCCCCTCCCTCCTCTTCCCCTCCCCTGCCAACCTCCCCTTCCTCCTTTCCCTCCTCTTCCCCACCCTGCCAACCTCCCCTTCCTCCCCTCCCTCCTCTTCCTCACCTCTGCCACCATCCCCTTCCTCCCCTGCCCTCCTCTTCCTCACCTCTGCCAACCTCCCCTTCCTCCCCTCCCTCCTCTTCCTCACCCTGCCAACCTCCCCTTCCTCCCCTCCCTCCTGTTCCCACCTGAGCCGGTGCCAAGGGCGCTGGGCCATCCCTGGGCTCACCTGGGCCATCCCTGGGCTCACCTGGGCCATCCCTGGGCTCACCTGGGCTCACCTGGGCTCACCTGGGCCATCCCTGGGCTCACCTGGGCTCACCTGGGCTCACCTGTCCTGGCCGTGTCCCCTCCGAGCTCCCGGCGTGGCCTCAGGAGGGGCAGGGAAAGGCCTCGGCTCGGGGTGAGCCAGCAATGACAGAAACATCTCTGGGGCACCGAGCCCGTGCTCAGCACAGCCCCAAACTCCGGAGGCAATTCCCTGTGTCCCAGCTGAATCCAGCTCACCGTGGGAAGTTTGTCACCCACTCTCCTCGGCCCTGTGGCTTCACCCGCCGTCTTGGACTGTAATTAACCCTCAGCTGGGCTAATTAAACCAGCGCTGGTGCTGGCACGGGAGGGGTCACGGTGGGCACAGGCTGCTCCACCGCCGCCCTGCCCGGGAAGGGGCACAGAGAAGGGGCCGAGGAGCTGCTCGGGGTGAGCGAACCGAGACATTTCCAGAGCACCTGCGGATCCCCCGCCCTGCTCCAGAGCCCCCCGAGCCCTCCCCAGGCTCGGAGCATCCCCGCTCATCCCCGCGCTGCGCTGGCACAGCTGTGCCCGTGGGCGGCCGCGGTGGCGACAAACATCTGGAGGGGCGGGAGAGCTGCTGGAGCTGCTCGGGAGAGACCCCCGGGACACCCACCCTGAGGGAATCCACAGAACCAGAGGGTTTTGGGGAGCTGCAGAGGGCAGGCCTCAGAGACAGCAGAGCTGAGACTGGAGTGAGCAGCAGCCTTGAGATTGCTCAGCAGAAAAGTCACGGGAGAGGTAGAAAAGGACAAACAGAGCAATGGTCTGTGTGCCAGTGCTTGTCTGGAATAACTCCCCAGGCTGCAGAAAAGTCTGTCTGGTGAGACACCAGGGAGCTCTGAGTTAATTGTGGAGCTCTGTGCAGGGTGTTTGAGGCTCACAGGCAGTGCTGGGTCTGAAAGGAGCCAGCACTGTTTCACCACAGGGACCTGTGCTTGCAGTGTGGGATGGAACCACTGTCAGCACAGAGCAGATCCTGCACAGGTATAAATCCTGTCAGTGAGCCTCTGCTCGGTGAGATTGGCCAGAGAACTCCCAAAGGGAGCTGTACCACTGAGTTCTGTGTCTGCTGCTGGGATGTGAGCTGCTGGCATCTTCCCATAACCTTGGAATGAGAGGGGTGCTGGAAAATCAAACAGCTCAAGGCACCTTCCCAGCAGTGCTGTCCTTACACAGACCCCGGGACACCCACCCACCTATATCTGCTGGAGGTTTGGTGGCTGCCCTGTCCCCAAGTGCCACTGGAGGTAAATATTGGCTTGGTCGTGGCGACGGGCAGGTGTTGGTCAGGAAGGTGAAATAAAGTGCAAGTATTGGAAACCAGCAGCAGCACTGAGTTTGGAAACTGTGCTTCAGCACAGCCTGAGCAGAGAGAGGGAGAATTCCTCCACAGGAATGGGATGTGCTTCTGCTCTTAGTAGGTGATGGTAATTATGGGTGGCATTAAAATAGATTATTTTGATTTTTTTTCATGTAATTTTGTGACAGGAAGAGTTGTGCGTTATAAACAACTTTCTTCTGCTGCTGTTAAAAACTCCACCACTCTCCAGCTAGTAGTGTTCTGGAAAAACTGGAAAACGACAGAAAAGAAGAACCTGTCTCACAAATTGTCAGAAGATTTCCTGAGGAAGCTCCAAACCCAATCTCTGTCACCCACTGAAAAAAAATGGTATTAATTAATGGAAGTTTCTCTTAATATTTGATCCAGAGAAAGTGCTTAAGGGGCTTTCAGAAGACAAAGATTCTCATGCAGCTGATGATTCAATGGAATCAAAATATGCTTTTTTTTTCCTTTCTTTACAAACATCTGGTAGAAAATGTGCTTTCACAAGATGCTGAAAGACTCTCCTAAATCCCGCCAAATTTTCCCTAATAGCTCCTCTAAGTATCTCCGGAGCTTCAGTATAACCCAGGGAATTTTAATATTATTAAATAGCAGAAAATTTCACATTTTGCATAACTTCATCAAAACTGGGCTTTATTTTAAAAAAGCATTTAGAAAACCACCTTTGAATTTAATCCCTTGTTCAGTTTTTTCAGTAGAGTTCTTGATGACTTCTGCTAACATCACATTACTTTGTAGGAGTCTTTGTGATTATTTCCTTTCGCAATTACCAGGAAAAAAAAAAAAATTAAAGGAAAAACGCAACGTCCATCCTCAAAAATGTAGGAAAAAAGGCAATGCCAGAACCCAGGATTTTCCACTCTCCTGGCAGTAGTTGTGGCGTGTCAGAACAGGGTCACTGGGGAAGTTCTGCCCAAAGGGCTACAAGTGGAATATCTGGGGATTTTTACCATATTTATAAATACCAAACTTTACGATATTTGTGGTTAGTGGAGGGACAAGCAGGAGGATGGAGCCACCTACTCAATATCTTACAATTTTGTGCAGCAAAAAAGTGGGGGAATTAACAGGAACGGCTGAAAGTCTTGGTGCACGATCAAAACTGCAAGTTAATAAGCATAGCAGGCACTTGTTCAAGTAATTTACATGACTGGAATATTAATTTGTGAGGGTATAACTTTCCCTGGAAGGGTGGGGAGGGCAGCAGAGAGTGCTTTCTCAAATATCAGGATGATGCAAGGATTGTCCCAAGGCCTGGGTGGGAAAGAAGATGGATGAGTTATAAGCTGGTGGGTGAAAGTAACAGGAAAAATCACAGTTTTTGTGCACAGCTGAAGTGAGTGATGCCTCTGTAAACTGATGGAATTGTGTGAAAACACTGGAACCCGGGGAAATGCAGGAATTTAACTGCTCCGGAGGCGAGGTAGGAAAGCAGGAAAACAGGAGGAAAATCAGCTTACAAACGGTCGTCAGGAAGTCATTGTTCAGTAAATACACAGAAATTGAAGGATTTTCTGGGGAACGGGTCTGAGATATCCAACAGATTTGACAGCTCCTTTAAAAAACTATATTAGAGGCAGAACCATAAACTCTGCCAATGCAGAAGCAGGCTAGAAATGAATGTAGCTAAATCAGGCATGTTTCAATGCCTTAAAACACAAGAAGAGAGTACAGGAAGTTGGAAACTAGGTCAAACTAAAAAAAAAAAAAAAAAAAAGGGTAGGCCAGGACAAAAAAAAAATTATTAAATACAAGTAGGCATTTCAAAGGCATTGTAGTATGAAGAACAAAATCAAATGAGAAAGCTGCGGATCAATTAATTAAAATATTTGTAGTCTTCTGAAAGACCACAAAGAGGCAAGCAGCAGGCAAGATGAATTAGTCAAGAGCAGGTCATGTCCAAACAAAGTGATTTTGTTCCAGGACAGAGCCACAGGCAGGAGGAGCAGGAGGAATGCGTGGACATGGCACAGCTCTGGGCTCGGTGAGTTTGTGTCACTGCGCCTCAGAGCCCTCGTGGGCAAGGCAGGGAAACATGAAATTACTAATCAGCTTACTGGAAGTGTGTTTGGAGAGCACAGGTGTCACATTATCCGAGTAGAAACAGGTTATCAAATGGGATTTCACACTGGGGCTCTTCTCTAGTCCAGGAGTGTGCAGCAGGTTTTAGCAATGGCTTAGGTAACAGAGCAGGAAAAGTTTTTCTCCTCTGAGGATAACAGCAAGTGCAGGTCATGGTCAAGGGCAGGGTGATAATTCAGGATTCTTTTGAAAATTAGGAAAACTCTGAAAATCTGGTTGATATTCAGTTAGTAAACTGAGAATTACACCCTAGCAAGCACACAGGGTGAGGACAGACTTTGTGCTGGGGCTGTGGAAACCCAAAGTGAAACAAAACTCAAGAACAGAGAGTGCTGTAAGGAGAGGGGAACACCAATCAGGGGTACAGAGGAAATGAGGAAGAGGAGCACAGCACAGGACTTCAAATGCCAAAAAGTAGCTGTGAAACTCCTTTCACTGAGTCATTCTGCTTTGGGTTAAACTGATATAATCACAAAGAGTAGCTGGAGAAACCCTCTCCAACAGACCAGCAGGTGCTGCAAGTTAAAAACTGAGGAGGTGTGTAGTTATTTTTCCCTATGCACTGATCTTGAGGTTTTAATAAATTTACCTAAAAAAAAAAAAAAAAAAAGCCACAGGAACTTTATTTAACCTGGTTTTATTAGCCTCAGATGAGTGCTGCAGATCTCTACACCTCATGGACTGTGGTACATGTAGTAATGGGTAAAAATTCTCCCACCAGTGAGCTACAGAAACTTTACTGGGAGGCAGAAACTTTCACATCAGCATCTGCCAGTGTGGGGCAGAGCATCAAACAGAGGGACAGGCTGGAGGGCTGGATGAGGTGCTGGAAAAAACACCCAGGTGCAGGGGATTCACACAGGGCAAAAGCATGTTTGCTGTTGGGAAAATGTGATTTTTAATATCTGGCATTTGTGGTGCTTTGCTGTTTTTCGGCATCAAAAGGCATTTAATCACTGGTGCCTGCCCAGCAACATGTGAGTGAGATTATTTGTGCAGAGGCACTTCCCAGCAATATTTGGTCTTGGTGACTTTCTGGAGCCAGGTAGCAGCTCGAGTTCATAATCCTGCAAGTTTTGTCTGTCAGGAGGGAGCAGAGGCAGGGGCTGTCAGCTCCCACGTGATCCAGGTTATTTTACAAGGGTATACACGAGGTGCATGGGGGGAAAAAAATTAAAAAAAAATTTAAAAAAAGAAAAAAAAGAAAAGTACTGTTTCTTCACTTGTTTCGAGTGCGTGATGCTGTGCCTGCCTTTCTGCCATGTCAGGAACAACAGAAATCAGGGATTTCTAATGCCCCCTGCACCTTCCCTGGGCTGCAAGAACATCCAGCCTTGTTCTGAACCCCTGCTCCTCCCCTGGTGAAATGACCCGGCTGCTCAGCCACGTCTGGGGGTTTTTGCAGCTCTTTTAGGTTTGCACCAGGTGGAAGGGGCCTCTGGAGCCTCTGGTGGGGCTCAGCTGTGCCCAGGAGAGGAGCACTGAGCGCTGCCTGGGGGGGGGAAGCCCCTGACAGCCATTCGCAGCAATTTTGGGGAAATCCCTGGGAATTTGTGGGAATTTGTGGCTCCAGGGGAATTCACCTGCAGTGCTCACCCCAGAGCCCTCTGAAGGGTGGGGAGATGTCCCCTCCGAGGTCTGTGGGCTCTGGAGCAGCACTGGGGCTGCCCCTGAGACCTTCCCCTGGCAGCGCTGCCGAGATTATTCCGCGGCACAATCGCGCTCACTGTCAGGAAGATTTTAATGATATTCAAGCCAGGCTTTCCACGTCTTCTGATCACCCCATCATCCCTGCATATGGCTCGTTATCTCCTGCTCCCAGGGACCCAGTCCTAGCCCCCTTGGCCAAGCCAGCCTGGCCTTGGCTGGGATGAGGGAAGCAGGATCTCGATGTCACCTTGGCCGTGCAGAGGCTGCTACGCCCCCCGTGATGTCATCTTTCAGCTGGGGGAAAATCCACATTTCTGTGTTTTTATTTCTGGCTGCAAAGACCACAGGGCTGAGCCTATGGCCTTCATGCTGGAGGGAAATGAAAAGGCCTGCCAGTACAATTCCGAGGCATAAAGCAATATGAATTTTTAAATAACATTTGATCTTCTAAAAACATTTTATCTTCTTTCCGACTGACGTACGTCTTCACAGATATATAAAAACCTGCAGCTAAATTATTGGAAGCAGTTTTCTTTGATTAAGAACTCAACATTTGTGGTTTAGAATAGGTTCATAATTTGCTGTGGACAAGACAGATAACGTGATACCTCTTCCTCAGCAATCATTTATTATGTATAATTTGGCCTTTCTGGATGGTTGGATTGGAATGCATCCTAAATCTCCAGAAGTTAAATCCTGTCTTATGAGTGCTAAAAATCTATATTTCCTGTGGAATTGTATGGAAGCTTGGGTTTGACTTAGAATCAGGATGTGACATGTCTCCCATGGTGTTGGGACAAGAGTCCTGTTTTTATCTGTGATTTCACAGCACTGGTGATGTGAAGCTGGTTTTCAATGGTGATGAGGATCTTGGGGCAGCACAGCAACACTGTACATTGAATTTATTTAATTTATGGGATTTATAGGGATAGAAAAATACCAGGAGGAGTGTGTGGGCACAACACAGTGTGCATAGAATAATCCAAAATATGTTCCCATCCCAAAGATCTCTGTTCTGAAGAAATTGAGTTAATTCCTCCATCATGAGCACATGGGCCTCCCTGCTGAGGATGTGATTTTCCCAGCTGGGGCTGCCCGTGATGGCAAACCACTTTTTTCCCCTCTCAAGGCCAGATTTCCCCCTTTTTAGGCCTCCTGAGTGACCAGCCATAGCAGGTTTACCTGTGCATCCCCCCTGCTGTCAGTTGCACTCGCTCCTCAGCACCTGCCCAGCCATCACAGACATTAGGATTAAAAATGCAAGAGGCTGTTGCTGCTCCCTGCCCACCCCTGGATGCCCTGCCCTCTCTAATGCTGTGCTGGCTCGTGGCAAATGCAGCTCTGGCTCTTCAGTGGCTTCAGAGCTTCTCCTTTGGCTGCTCTGAAATTCAGTGTATTCCACAGCCTGTGAGCCCCTCCCGCCTGCTCCAGCACAGCATTCCCCCCGTGGGACCAGGCTGGGGTTGGTTTTGGAGTGAAACCCCACGAAATTCAGTGTGGACCACCTCAGCCCTCCTCGTGCTGCTCTCGTGGGGCCACAGTTTCAGTCCCCCTTTTCACAGACCAGTCCTGTACTGCCCTGGCAGTGCACCTTTTCCACACCAGCCCGGGGTTGTTTCACCTGATCTTTCTCTGACTGATGGGGCAGCTCCTCCAATATCAATAATAAAACTAATTTCATAACATAATTAATTATATTTATAATATATAATGATGATATAACGATGATAAAATAAAATAAAATAAAATAAAATAAAATAAAATAAAATAAAATATAATATAATATAATATAATATAATATAATATAATATAATATAATATAATATAATATAATATAATATAATATAATATAATATAATATAATATAATATAATATAATATAATATAATATAATATAATATAACAATGATATAATATAACAATGATATAATATAATATAATATAATATAATATAATATAATATAATATAATATAATATAACAATGATATAATATAACAATGATATAATATAACAATGATATAATATAATATAATATAATATAATATAATATAATATAATATAATATAATATAATATAATATAATATAATATAACAATGATATAATATAACAATGATATAATATAATATAATATAATATAATATAATATAATATAATATAATATAATATAATATAATATAATATAATATAATATAATATAATATAATATAATATAATATAATATAATATAATATAACGATGATATAATGTAACGATGATATAATGTAATATAATATAACGATGATATAATATAATATAATATAATATAATATAATATAACGATGATATAATGTAACGATGATATAATGTAATATAATATAACGATGATATAATATAATATAATATAACGATGATATAATATAATATAACAATGATATAATATAATATAATATAATATAATATAATATAATATAATATAATATAATATAATATAATATAATATAACATAACATAACATAACATAACATAACATAACATAACATAATATAATATAATATAATATAATATAATATAATATAATATAAACAATAATCATATATTTTTATATATAATAATTTATAATAAAACAAATTAGACAAATAATGAGGGTTTAGGAATTGGAGCTTGCCCCAGAGTCCAGCACAGAGCCAGGACAGAGAGTGGAGATGGAATTCCCTCCTGGGGCTGGGATGTCCCGTGTGAGGAGGGCAGAGCTGGCTTGTTCAGCTGCTGAGTCATCTCTGAATTAATGAATTAATTAATCATTAATTAGGAGCACTGAGATCAGTCTGTCACGTTACCCACTGGGTGACAATCTACTGTTTATTCCAGCCCCAGTCTTTTGTGATCAATCCTAAAAAAGTCAGGTGTGTTTGAAATCCTGCTGGTTTTGCAGTCAGTGTGACACGAGTTCTGCCTCTGTCTGATACTGCATGGTTCCACAGAATAAATTCTGGGCTGCCAGCACCTCCTCTTGCCATTAGCCCTTTGTTTTCCATTAAATTTTCCTCATTGGTAACCCACCTGGAGCAGTAAGAGCCACCCCTGAGTTCAAGCAATCAAACCCATCCCCTTCCCCAGGCCTTGGGGCTGAGCAGGGTGGGCAGAGACTTGCAGATTTCTGCTGGAAACTGTTTTCAGCTCCACAAAAAGCAGCTTTTTACTGCATTTCTTTGGTTTTGCCCTCCCAGCCATTCCAGCCCTAACACAATAACCTAATCCATGCCTACCCAAAAACACTGGTAACATCCTGGACCAGGAGAATTAGCCCAGAAGTCCATGGGAAGACAAGCACAATGGAACACAGATGATTAAAATTCACATTTAGCATAACAGATTCCAGCACCAGCACCTCCTGTATTTCCTTCCCCATTCAGTCCAGTTTTGTGCATCTCATGTTGGGTTACATCTGATGGAAGAGCAAAGCTACACCAGAAGAAACAATGCACAAAGAATGTTTGTAATGTAATATGAAAATGGTGTTCAGAATTTTAATACACTGTAATTTACCACAGTGATTTTTTTTTTCCTGTGAAAAGATAATTTGGTATGAAAATCATGCAGTACTTAAATAATGTAATTTTGATAATGACAGTAAAATACAATTTCTGTAAGGCAAGTGAATCATAAACTTTTTCTCATTCAAATGAAGTCTGTAATATGTCTGAATGCTGTCACTATTATACATTTTAAAAATAACTCTGCCACGAACTATTATCGAATATTATTATATTTCAAATACATAACAAAAGCTAGTGAAGTCACAATACAAACATGTTGTAATGCCATGTTGCATTGACTGGGGAAGCAAAGAATCCTGCAGGAGAGAGTCAAACCTCTTCCTCCAGACGATTTTATTGCAGTTCTTTTTGAGAGCTGAACCTCAGCAACTCCCTCCCACCTTCAGCTGAGAACAGAACCTGGGGTCGGTTTTGCCTTTCTGAGGATGAACTCGAATTCCTGAGGCTGCCACTGCTGCTTGTGCTGTGCCAGGCTCTGCAGGCAGAGGGGTTTGGTGTGTCCAGACCTTGTGCAGGAGTGCTGGGGTGTATGGGGTCAGCTGTCTGTCTCTGCCCCCACACACACTCAGTTTGGTTCTTGCACGCTGGGCTTCAAAGGATGAGTCTGGACTCTGGGTTTTTTCGGTCTTCAGAATTGTTTATTATCTATTATCTATAAAGTCCTTTCTCTGCCCGAAGGATCTGACCAGCACGGCAGCCAAAGGCACTCTGCCCACCCCCAAGGTGGTCGCATCTTTTATAACAAAAACTACGTATATCATATTTACATTTTGTCCCCAATACCTATCATCTTCGTCACTAAGTACACCCTCACCCCAGACCAATCTCCAAATGCCAACACCACCCCAGAAGATGGAAGACAGGAAGAAGAAGGAAAAGCCTGGTGGCACACCCTGATTCCTCCATCTTGTCTCTGCACCCCCCTCTGTACCAAAACCCCAAAATTTGTGATTCACCCTATAATAATATCTTCCCTTCACCATTTACACCCGAGTGATTCTCGCAGGTTCCATTTCCTCATACATCGGTGGCACATCCCTAGATGGATCAAAATCAAGCCACCAAGTGCTTTTGGCAACATTCCAGGACTCCTGAGCCCCCCCCAGGGGTTCTCTGGGCAGCTCTGGACATCAGGAGGGATGTGCTGAGCTCCCACAGGGGCGGGCAGGGTGGATGGAGAGCAGAGATCTCTGCAGCCAGGTCTGGAACCTGGGGTGCATGGCCAAGGGCCAAGGGCAGGGCTCTGCTGGGAGCAGCCAGCCACAGCTGGAGCAGGGCTGAGAGAACAGAGGGGTAGAGAGGGTGAGAGTGAGAGAGAGGATCAGAGGGTAAGAGAGAGCAAGGTTCCCATTCCAATACCATAAATCTCCTGTGTTGAATATTCTCATTCTCACTGACCAATCTAGTCCAGATACAAATCCTACAGCATTTACATACAGCCTATCAGAATATACATCACCACACTGTGTTCCATTTTAAACCCTCAAAACTCCTCTCTGGGCCCTTCTGCCAGGCCAGCAGGGTCTGCTCTGCCCCTTGGAGCTGCCTGCAAGCAGAGGGGGTTGTTCCATCCAAAGGGGATTGCCACACCAGCCACACCATTGTTTGCCAGGTTTTCAGTGACTGAGGGATCTCAGAGCTGCTTTCATTTCCATCTCACTCACAGTTTCCATATTCTCAAAACCTTTTTGCCAGGCAATCATATTGACAAGGCTTTCCTGTTTCACCTTCCCCAGCAGGTCTGCCCAGAGCCAGCAGACATTGGCAGAAATGCACTACATTGGTGGTGCTCCTCACGGACCTTCGCACCGCAGCTGCTGCAGGAAGCGCAATTCCTGCAACTCCTGCAATTCCTGCAATTCCTGCAATTCCTGCAATTCCCGCAAGTCTGCTCGCTCCGGGTTTCCATACGGAGCAGTCCTGCTGTCCTTCCCCCTCGGGGCTGCCTCCTCCTCGCCCTGCCCAGGGAAGGAGGGGAAGGGAAGGAGGGGAAGGGAAGGAGGCTCCGCACCCGGGGTGCTGCAGCAGAGCGGCCCCGCTGCGGTGTGGGGCTGTTCACAACTGTTTGCATCATCCAGGTGAGGCTGCTGCAGGTGAGGCTGCTCCAGGTGAAGCTGCTCCAAGTGAGGATGCTGCAGGTGAGGACGCTCAGGTGAGGATGCTCCAGGTGAGGATGCTCCAAGTGAGGATGCTCCAAGTGAGGATGCTCCAAGTGAGGATGCTGCAGGTGAGGACGCTCAGGTGAGGATGCTCCAAGTGAGGATGCTCCAGGTGAGGATGCTCCAAGTGAGGATGCTCCAAGTGAGGATGCTCCAAGTGAGGATGCTGCAGGTGAGGACGCTCAGGTGAGGATGCTCCAGGTGAGGATGCTGCAGGATGCTCCAGGTGAGGATGCTCCAAGTGAGGATGCTGCAGGTGAGGACGCTCAGGTGAGGATGCTCCAAGTGAGGCTGCTCCAAGTGAGGATGCTCCAAGTGAGGATGCTCCAAGTGAGGATGCTGCAGGTGAGGACGCTCAGGTGAGGATGCTCCAGGTGAGGATGCTCCAAGTGAGGCTGCTCCAAGTGAGGATGCTCCAAGTGAGGATGCTCCAAGTGAGGATGCTGCAGGTGAGGACGCTCAGGTGAGGACGCTCAGGTGAGGATGCTCCAGGTGAGGATGCTGCAGGATGCTCCAGGTGAGGATGCTCCAAGTGAGGATGCTGCAGGTGAGGACGCTCAGGTGAGGATGCTCCAAGTGAGGATGCTCCAGGATGCTCCAAGTGAGGATGCTGCAGGATGCTCCAAGTGAGGATGCTCCAAGTGAGGATGCTCCAAGTGAGAATGCTCCAGGTGAGGATGCTGCAGGTGAGGCTGCTCCTGTGTCCACTCAGGAGGTCTCGGGTGGGTGAAGCCTTGGTCGTGCCCCCTTTGCTCCTCACCCACCTCCCAGCCCTGCAGAGTCCCCCAGCCGTGCCCCAGGCACCCCAAGCCCTGCGCATTCCCTCCGCTGGAAAGGGAAGGTACAAACCCCTTCCCTTTTGCTGCTCCCAGTGTTCGATGTTCTGCTCCTGACCAAAAACACCTCGGCCCGGCGCAGACTGAGGAGGGCGTTGTCAGCGTGCCCGAAATGCCTTTGCAATTGTGCGAGGTGTGAGAACCGCCCGACTGCTCTCGCTGCAGGATTTGGAGCGGGTGGGAGATTAAAAAAAATTGTGTTTGCTTCTGCCAAGAGAGCGAGGAGAGGCAATGATGGATCTCATCTCTGGGAGGAGGACGGAGGAGTGGTGGTTCCAGAAGACATCCTCAGCAGGAAAAGGAAAGGAACTAGGACAAATGTTTTCTTCCTGTATGTGATGGAGACTGTAATGGTTTGTTGCACCAAAAACTGAAACCGATGGTTGATTGAGCTGCAGTAGGTGTTGAAGTAAGAAAACAACATGCAGAATGTCCCTGGTACAGACTTCATAAAACAGGTCTTTAACTCATGACAGAAACCAGAAAAAACATTTTTTTGTGGTGGACAAAACCACCTTTTTACGATTTCTTTTTTGAAGCGGACTTAAGATAATTTTCTCTCTGTATGAAAATTACGATCCACTCACAAAGGCAGGCTCTAAATGTCACTGAGGTGAGGAATCCAGGACGAAGGGAACACCTGCCCTGGCGCTGGAGGTTTCTGACCTCTCAGTCATTTCCTGAGCGTGGCACTAGGAGGCAACCTGCCATTGGAGGTGTCCTCCCTCCCTCCCCAGAGCCGAGGAAAATCGAGATTTTTGGCACCAAAAGCCGTGTCCACCGGGTGCCCTCCCATCCATCACCTGCTCGTCTTCCATAACCTGCTGCAAAGTGTCCGGTTGGTGATGAGAAACGATGGAAAACACCTCCGTGACACCCCAGCCACACATTTACCCAGTAATTCCAATTTCTGATATGCCCAGCACCGGAGTGAGGGGAAGTTTGGGCTGCAGGCTCCCTCAGCCAGCCTGCCTGAGTGGACACAAGACTGTCCAGGCACACCTGGGGGCAAACCTGCTCAGGTGACCTGCACTGGGAATATTTGTGCCCCTCTCTGCTGCGGGGGAGAAAGCAGCCAAAAAGGGGCTGGGGTTAAAAACTGATAATTTGGGTCAGGGTACAAAGGGCAGGACTCTGGCTTGGCTTTGTTCCTTTGCATCCTCTTATTTTTAGGGAAGTTCTTCTGCTGTTGTTTGGGGGCAGATGTACTTTTATACACTTTTATCTACTTTTACATACTTTAATATTTACTTTTACTAATTACTTGCATTAATTCTGTAAAGACCAGTCTTTAGAAGTCCTGAAAAGCCAAGGCAGAGCGAGCAATGTGCCTCTCAAAGCGCTCCCACAAGTGTTTACTAAGACAGAAAGCTGAATTTGACTTGGCCACGTTCGTGCTCCTTTTGTTTACTTTGCGTGAATATTTCAGCTAATAGGTTTGCCGCTGGGATTGTTTGCAGAAACTGCCCCGTTTAGGCAACTAACTCAGAAATTCCACGTCTATTTCAGCCTGTCAGACGCAAATGCTCCCCCCAGAGCCCTCATGACAAGCCTTGCTGGTTTTTATGGATGTTTTATGACGCAATCATGACGTCAGGAAGGGTGTCCCGGCACACCTGGGGTTATGTTTAGTTAGGAGCCACCAGCTCCGGGTTAAACAACAGCTGCTCAGAGGGCACCACCAACCTGCCCCATCCCTCTCAGCAGCTCCAGGTGTTCAGCATTTCCAGCAGGGCAGGACCGTGCAGATCTCTCCATTCCTTGGGATGCTGCCCTTTGCATGGCTGCTCCCAAGGTCTGGGGAATTCCAGCCACTGGGAAGTGCTGGGATATTGTGGGGCAGATCAAGGAAATAGAGATTGCACAGGAATCTCAGAGGAAACAGAGAAATCTGGGCTGGGATGGTGGCAGAGGAAAAACCTGTAATAATTCCATTGTTGCTCTGCTCAGTGCCATCCTTGATGTGCAAATTCTCCCTGGCAGCCTCCAAACTTTGTCTAGAATTTTGTCCTTCAGAGCCACTCCCCTCACTTTTTTGGGGGAAAAAAAAAAAGAATATCCATTCTGTCTGTGTGTCTGTGACACAAACACAATGAACCTTGGTGGAATATGGAATTCACAGTGCCTGGAATGAACAGTGGGGGTATATGGAATTCACAGTGCCAGTGAGGAAAGAGCCTCACAGTTACATCACAGATTTGCTGCTGTGCAGGTTGGGGATGGGAGCTTGGCTCAGCAGACAGTGGGTTTTTTCCACGGTCCACAGATTGTCACTCCATGCCTTGTGTCAGCACTGCTGCATCAGGCAACCTCACTGCTTGCAGCAGCTCACATTAATATTATTTTTAAGGCAAAATGGTCCTTGTTCAGATGCTGCCACTCACCATCAGAAACAATTGTGCTGCAGAATGTTAATATTAAAGTTAATATATGATAACATTGCCATTTGTTTTAATAATTTCCAATGGAAACAACTACTGTTTCAGTGAGTCATTTTATTTTCTTGCATTTCCTGGCAAGTGCTGCAGGACTGTTTAAGGAACAGAAAAACAAGTTGGCTGCAGCTCAGAGGAGAGGCTGCTTCCATGGGCTGTGCTGCTTGGAGGATCCCAGTGGTCTGCACTGGGTCCACAGGAAGGGCTGCCTCTTCCAGCTTCTAAACTCTGCCCTCTTACACTGCAGCACTGATTAAAGACATTAATTAAAACTTCAGGTTCAAACCAAGGTTCTCAGTGCATAAATGCCTTTCCAGATCATTCCACGTTATGTAATATTTGAAATATTGAGGCTTGCTTACAGAAGGGAGGTAATGGAAAATGTAATCGTGCTGGTGCATCTTGGGAAACATATCAGGTCTTGTTATCAGGTTTTGTTAATAGTTTGAAGGAAATTGTAAACTGAAGTACACAAAAGCAGTTCTAATTACTACTCTATTAAGGATATCTTAGGAAAAAAAAAAATTCAAACTTTTGTTAGTAATTTTAGCCCAGTTTAAGGTATTTGTTACTGGCCACTGTGATTTGGGACGGTGAACATTTTCACTATTATCTCTTTTCAGAGGGAAGCCAAACAATCTGACTCAAAATTGATAGCTGTAGCTACACCCTTCAGATCTTACCAAGAACGTGAAACCCTTTTTTCCTTCCAGCTCTGGCTGTCTGGTCTGTATTCCCACCTAAACCAGAGAAATTCCCCAGCCATTTAAACCCACCCAACCCTATCGACCTCCCCCACGCTCCCGCCCTGATTTACAGCCTCATTAGGATTTTAATGATGTAAATGGAGCTAGGCTCCGCTCCTAAACCTTCCCTCTGAGCTGGGTGCAGGGTGTGAGGGGTCTGTTCCTTCCAGAGGGAGCCCCGAGCCCGGGCTGGGCAGCCCAGGGAGGGATTTTGGGGTTTTTGGGTTTTTGGATCCCTCCCCGCCCCAGATAAGCAGCCGCGCATTCCCCTGCACCTTGTAAAAACCTTTAACAGCCCCACACATGCATGCACAAGTGTGGCACTGTTTTTACAAGATAGACAACAATTCCTACTCACATATCTTTGCGGTGAGGGAATCGAGTCATCTGTCTAAATATATTTGGGGTTCCTGGAGCTGCAGGGCTGCAGGAGGAGCCGGCGCTGCCCAGCTCTGGGCACCTGGTGAGCAACAGCAGCTCCAGCCCTAAACATCTCTAAGTGGGCAGCAAATGGGAAAGGAGAGGCTTTATCTATCTATTTGTTTATTTATTTATAAGTCTTGCCTTAAAGCCTCATCCAGAGCTCACAGAGGAAAAAAAAAAAAAATCTCATTAATGCCAGCAGCTGAAATCGGCTCCTGAAAGAGAAAACACCACGTACCACTTTCAGTATTTCTATAATTTTAAAGCAGAAAACCTTTATGATTTCTAACATCCTGTGTATTAAACAGTGCTATGGAGGATTTAATGTTTGTATTACACAAATCCCGCTGTGTTTAAATGTGTTTAAAGGTGCCATCAGCAGCACGTTTGCTCAGCCCTGTTGCTCGTTGTGGCTTGGATGTGTTTGTAACTCCTCACAACCAAAGTCATTCACCTCCCCCCCTCAAAACTGCACCAGAAAAAAAAAAAAATCCATTTTCCACAACTTGCCTCTGGAGGTTCATTTCCATATAGACTTTTCTTTAAAAAAGAAAATTAGAAATGTGAAGGATGGGGGGGAATCAGAATGGGCAGTTGGTCTGGCGTGTTGAGCTTGGAGTTTACCCAGCCACCATCATTCCAAGGCCAATAAAGTGTTAAGTGTCATGGTTTCCACACATCGTTCATGGAGAATGGTACATACTTTTATATATGTATAAAAGAATGTCATCTTTTAAGGCACCATAGCTGGGGGGTGCCAGACAAGATCAGGCTGTGTTCCACATGGGCAGGTTGGAATAATCCTGTGCAAGGGGAAGGGGTTAATCTTTCTTGCTTCTATTAAATTAGGGCTGCTTGGGTTTTGAGTTTATTTTAAAGCACACTGAAGCTTGATGACTTTTAGTCACAGGTGAAGTGCCGCAGAGTCAAGAAGCAGAAGGATTTTTAAAGATCTTACATAACTCCAGTGATATTTTTAAGCATATTAATTGGCAGGTGCTTCACACAAACATGGAGGTGACTTTCTGAAAATACAGATCTGCCCCTTGAGTACAGCAGTTTCATCTGGAGGCTTCTATCAACAACTGAGTTCACCACCTGCAAAAATGAAGAAGAGGGTGGCACTCGTTTTTAGAAAGGAGTGATCAACAGGAAGTTTTGCTCCCCAAACCAGAAATGAAGCTGTGAATAGGCCAGGGAGCAGGAAGGCAGCACGACCGAAATTCAGCATTTTTCAAGCACACAGGTGCCCAGCCAGCCCGCAGGTCGTGGGCAGCCCCATCCCTCTCAGCTGGGGAAGACCTGGGAAAAATCCTGTGCTCAACAGCAGCGCTGAGAGTCGCTGGTTTTTATTAATTTCCACTCTTTTCATGGGCAGAGCCACCCTCAACAGCCCGCAGAGAGAAACCCCCACCCCCGCGGGAGGAGCCCGCCTCACCTTGAGGTGTCAGGCAGGGCTTTGCACTGTCCCTGTTGGTGCCTCAAAACCCAGACACCTGCCTTGGCAGAGTTTTGGGGTTTTTTTGGGATTTTTTTCCTTTTTTTTTTTTTTTTTTTCTGGATGTCTCAATTCTGCTGATGCAAAGCGCGAGTGGAATTACAGGTGCCCGTCTGCGGAGCAGGATGCTGATAAACAACTCGCCACTTCGCAGTGGCTGGTCACATCTGGAGCCTTTTGGGATGCAAAAACTACTGGAGGATTATTGCAAAACTTACAGGCACTTACGTTGCCATAACTTTTGTTTTTAACCTAAATTTGTGGATTTTTTTTTTTTCCCTCCCCTCTCCCCTCTGTGAGAGGATTTTTTAATTTTTTTCGGGTTATGTTCTACCCCTGCAGCTCAGCTCAGCCAGCAGCCAGGCAGAGCCTCAGACCTGCAGCTCTTGTCAGGAAACTTTTCCAGTTTGACCTTAGACTGAGGCAGGCTGGTATAAAACCATGGAAAGGTGGATTCTGTGCCATCGATTCCAGCGTTTGTGGAAACCCCACAGCACGCAGCTCGCCAGCTCTGCCTAAGTTAGCACACACAGTGCTCGACTCCGAGAAAATAAAAACCCCACCAAAAAAACCAAAAAAACCAGAACAAAACCAAACAAAAAACTACCCCAAAACAAACAAAAACGCATAAAACAAACAAACAAACAAACCCACCAAATAAAAACACAACAAAACAAAAAAACCCAAAAAAACCCAAAAAAACCCCCAAAAAAAAAAAAATCCCCCCCCCAAAAAAGCCCAAAAACAAACAAACAAACAAAAAAAAACCAAACCAAACAAAAAACCCAACAAAACAAAAACCAAAGAAAAACCCCCCAAACCAAAACCAACCAACCAACCAAAAACCCCCGTGGTAAGTGTGAGTTTTCCCACCTTTACATCATCATCATGCTTCCAGAAGACGGGATAACAAGGCAGATGGAGAGATGGGTGGATGGATGCAAGGCTCAGTGGATGGTGGCAGCCAGAGCCACTCTGGCATTTTCCCCCTTTTATTGCCTGGAAGGGATGGATACAAGACCCAATTTGATGCAGCCTTTTGCCATTCTCTAAGCACTCTGTTTTCCCTCCCTGGAAAACCCCCGCTGCAATTCCAGGTGCATTAACACCTACCCAGGGCATCATTTAGCGCTCCTGCTTTGCCACGGACACTGAAAGGGCTCGGGGGAAGGTTCACGCCTTTTGAAATCCCTGCAAAATTTCCATCAGGTCACTGTAGCCATAATTATGCATGTATGCAGTTAATGTTCCCTGACTGCCTCTGATCCTCGGTGCCTGTTCCCTCCCCGAGCTCTCCCGTGGAGATCACACGGGCAGGATGGAGCACACAGCCTGGTCAGAACTCCACGCCCTGCAAAACCCCTCAGCTCCTGGAGGAGATATTCCAACCAACTCAAAATTAAAAAAAAACCCAGAAATAATAATAATAATAAAAATAAAAAAAAAGAGAACCTACAACCCTAAATGCTAATCTGCACATTTACTTCCAACCACTCCCCCCCCCTCAAATAACATTTAGTACATGGTGTGTTAGAAATATCTGAAATGGCTTTGATGTATTTTCTGTGATTATCCACAATTTCCTGTTATGTAAGGTGTCTCTCAGGAGACTTCAGACTCAAGAATAGGTTGCACTGGGAATTATCACTAAGATCTGGCCCAGTCTGGTTTTTTAGCTCACTGAGCATTGCTGTTGTGCACAGCACTGTATTTTTCCTATACTGTTTTGTCTGTTTATATAAAATATTCACTCTGAAACTGAGAATGCTCCAAATTTATCCTCTTGTGGCACACGTGATCTTCCATGAGAATCCAGTTAAATGTAGGGGGGTTTGGATGGGGTTTGTTTGGGTGTTTGTTTTTTTGGTAGGTGTTTTTTTTTGCTGTTGTTTTTTTATCTTCAGAGAAGATGTTGTCAGGTTGGGTCTGGCTTTCTTCCCCCTCCCGTTTGAAGGTCAGTGATCATTAAGGACAGATTTCTATCAGGCACTTCAGGTGCTCAGGCAGTGTTTGGAGCAGGAGACCAGCCATCATTTATCAGTGGCTCTCCAGCTGTTCTCCACCCCGTCCTGGTGAGGTGCTGCAGGGAAGCCTGGTCCCACCAACGCTCCCCCTGGATGATGGTGAGCATTTATTTCTCTGTGATTCCAGTCTCCAGCCCTGCACACTCCTCCCAGCCCACCAGGAGTTATTTTCCTGCATGCCTGATGGAGGAACCTGATCCCTCTTCCCCTTGGCCAGGTGCTGGTGTCACCTCAGGGAGCAGCCTTGGGAAGGAGCTGGACACTGCCTCGGAGCCACCTCCTCCTTCCAAGCACAGGATCACCCTTCCTGCACCCCCAGGTGCTCATTTTGGCTTCTCCTCCTCAGCTCCACACCTGGCAGTGTCCTTGGCTTTGTGCTCTCCTCTCCCTGTCCTCTGACAGCTGCTGCATTCCGAGCCTGCTCTCCCTGCTCCATCCTGCCCCACTCCTCCAGCTCCTCCTTGAGCAAGCACTGTGTCTGTCTGCCTGCAGTATCGGTGCTTCAGCAAAGAATTATCACCAAAATCAGGGGTTTTCCCCCCATTATTTCCCATACCTCTTTCCCTTCCTTGGCATTTTCTCTGCACGTGAGACAACGCCTTCACAGCTCCTTGGCTCAGGGCAGAAATGCCTCTGCCTTTCAGATTTTGCCTGTGAAACGATTTAAGACACAATTAAACTGGTGAATGTGTCAATCAGATTAATTTTTTGTTAACCAAGCTGGGTAATAACACACACATTTCCTTGGTGATTTCTGCCCTACCTGTCTGCAGACAACAGAGACTCAGTTAATCCCTGCTTTTACCGCTTTCCTTCTCTCCATCCTGCACTCCAAAAGGCAGCAGAGAAACCCTCACATTCACTTAAAACTGGCGAAAAAAAACCTGTACTTGTGGCTGAGACACACACAGGGCAAATCCAAGAGGTGGAGACGTGGCTCAGGGGGGCCAGGCACCTGTGTTGCCACTCTGCTGGCCACCAGGCACGCCCTGCACGTGATGTCACATCAGATGTCACCTCACTGAGGGGTTTTGGCTCTGGTGGCAGCAATCCAGAGCCCTTCCAGCAGAGCCCTGGCTGAGCACATCCCCAGCACAGAGCGTGGCACCGTCCTGCACCGTCAGCAGCAGGGAGCAACATCCACCAGGATTTACAGCTCTCCAGGTCCTGCTGATTCATGGGCAGAGCCAGAATTAAATTGTGCCACATCAGAGCTGTTCTCAGCCCTCCCACCCCTGCTGCAGGCTGCAATATTTCCAGACTCCTCTGGTGGTGACAGGGGCTGGATGTCACCTGGGCTGCCCCCTGGCCACCACTGGGTTCTCACCCCCAACTTCACTCCTGCTTGTGGGCTGGGATTCTGCTGTGGAGCACTCCATGAGAGTGTGACAACCAGATTTACAGGTGCACTTCAGAGAAAAAAAAACATAAAGTAAAAATTTAAGGCTGCTGTTCAAATGGGAAGGATCATGGATTGGTGTGGTGGTGCAGGAGCTGCATCCCAGCAGGTGAAATTCCCTGTTCCGACTCTCTCAGGCAGTTCTGGGATGCTGGGATGCTGCACTTGACCCTCAAGTCTTTTCTGTGGTACCTCTGTGGATTGGAAAATGATATCATGAGCATGGTAAAAGGAGGGGATGCAAGGGTTAATGAGCTGCTGGCACTTCTCCTCTGCTTTGTGGTCTGCTGAGTGCACAAAACAACTTTGTGCCAAATTCAGCACGTTTGGGAGCCCTCATCAGAAAGAAATCTAAACTTGGGCATGGAAGGCAGAGCGGGGAACCCTCTGAAAAGATGTGCCTGCAAAGAGCTCAGTGCTGCTGAGGCTTTGTGACAGGTGAGGAACCATTTCTGTGGCTTCCCAGCCCCAGCCCCAGGAGGGGATCCTGGCAGGGGACGTCTGACCCCAACCCTTTGTTTGGGTGCCCCCAGGAACCGAGCCCACGCAGTTTGCACAACCCTCTGAGGAATTAAACTGCTGTGTGTGCAGCTAGAGCTGATGTTGGGCTGCTGGGGCAGGATCAGGGCTGCCTGGTGCAAAGCCCTTCCAGACGGGCAGATAAAAGTCTCTGATCCACAGAGCAGACAAGGCATGAGTAGAAACACAGGAGACAAAGCTGAAAAAACAAAAAGAAAGCCGGGAGAGCAGCTCACAGGTTTTTGCAGGCTGAGGGGCTGGCAGTCATCTCCCATGGCACGGGGAAGGGGACAGGGAGAGGTGGCTCTGCCTGGCCTCACAGAGCACTGGCTGTTATTACAATCACTGTCAAAGCTGGAGGAAATTGCATCCATTTTACTGTTGAAACGTACAGAACGTACAAAGCTTCCCCAGCATCCATAAACAGCTCAGTATATTAGAAAACAGAGGACAAGAGCTTGCTGCTGTTCCTCAGCCTCAACTTGTATTGCTTCCAGTGGCCATTTCACCTCAATAAAGACACAAGGATCCAGGCACAATGTTTTTAATTACAAGTGGCATTTCTAAGCCTTCTGTGGTCGGTGCCTAATCCAAAAATGTGACTTCACTTTGGGCTCTGGCGTGGTGGATGCTCCGTGCAGAGGACAGGCTGAAAAGTGGTTCCCATCCTGCCTTAATAATAGGTTCACAATCCAAAAAGGAACTTTAAACACTTGACTTCAATATGCAGGCTTGAAGTTTTCTCTCTGTAAAGGGTTTTATAACCCAGCAATAAAAGACTGCCTTTGAAAGTTGACTTGAAAGGTCTTAGGAGAACTGGGGAATTTTAGATTGGAAGCTTCCAGTGCTTCACTGTTGAACAAAAGATAAACAAATTGGCAGCTTGCACGAGCAAACCTGCCCTGACCAGGTGAGATGAGCCAAAATAGAGCCAAGCTTGTGCACTCAGCTTGGGCAGGGTGGTCCCACGCAGGAGCAGCTCCAGCTGTGCCTGCTGCAGGGTGGAGCAGTGGGCAGGGGAGCTCCTGGGCTTTGGTGGGGCACGACCCCTGCAGGGCAGGAGGCACCAGAAGCACAGGGACAGGAGAGACAGAGCACCAGAAATGCGAGGAAAAGGACCAAGATGAGCTCTGAGGTCTGGTTCCTGGTGGCAGGTGGCCAGGGGAAATATTTCTCTACGGGGTGGATAAGGGCTCGTCCCCTGCTGAGGTGTAACCAAACCCCACTGAGGCTCCCACGAGCTTTCAAGGAATTGGCAGAGGCCAGGGGAATCCATGTGGAAAAAATCCCAGTTTTTATCCAAATGAGATGTAAATGTTCTGATGGATGAGCTATTCACCATTTCCTTTGAGAACACTGTTGGACGTTCGCTGCGAGGAGTTTTCCCTTTATTTCAATGACTTATGTATATTATTGATTTCCACACAGTTTGCCTAGTTATGCCATTTTCTCTGCAGTCAGCTATTCTGTGTAAGCCCCAAGGATCCCTCTTTCCCTCAGGAAGCTCCTTCTGGAGTCAGCAGCAATATCCCTGAATTGACTGGTAAAAGCCATTTGTGTTTGTATTCTCATGGCCTGTAAATGCTGGGACCTTGCCAAACCTTCATGGTTGCCTTTTAACCAGGCTATTTTTACTGTATATATATAAAAAAACATAAATCCTCTCACATTGGCATCTGGACATTCTGCTTTGCTCCTTCTCTAAAATTACCTCTGTTTGTCAATACCTCCTTTCAGAATGATGCCTTCAGAACAAGATGTCAAACCACAGCAGAATATTTTATGTAATGCTTCAGTGTCACTTTTTCTGGACAAGGAGGAACAAACCAGCCTTAGCAGAGTTTGGAACTTGAAAAGGGCTCTCTTTGGAGAGAGTTCTTGGAGAATGTGCTGCTCAATTCTTTGGACTTGTTGGGAACTTGGACCCTGAACTGAAGATCCAAAAAAAGATTATTTCTATAGGGATGAAACTCTGCCAAAGAGAAGAGGGGGCAGAAACAGAAATTTCTGAAAAGGGTTAAAAAAATTAACCTGAAAGAGGTTTAAAAAGAGGGAAGGCAAAATCTGTCATGGATGGAGGATGGAGCCACCCCAAGGATGAGGCAGGAGGGAAGGTGCCCACAGCCTGCCTGCCCTGCTCCTCCCAAAACTGGTCTGGCCAGCCTGGATGGCACCTGCTCCTTCCCTGCCAGGCCCTGGGAAGGTGTCTGCCTGGCAGTGGAGCCATTCCTCTGTGCCTTGGAGAGCCACTGTGTCCCTCCCCAGGCAGCCCTTGTGAGGAGGAAATTGTATAATCATTTCTATGGTGACAAGGAGGGAGAACAGAACTTCGAGATGTTTAGAATAATAATAATGTGCCTAAGCAAGTGCATATTTTAAAACCCTCTGCTCGTGCATGAAAAGGTCCTGGGCAACTTCTGGCAGTGAGGAGAGACAGTGTGCCATAAACCTCCTCACAGCAGCCTGGAAATTAATTCCCAGGAACACAAGTGACCACAGAGCAATTTCAGCTTGTGCTGAGCCCTCTGTGGTGAGCAGCACTGTGAGCCCAGCAGGGAGGGACTGGACCTCCAGATGAAGAGCCAGGTCTGCAGAAAAGGGTGGGAGCACCACAGTGCCCGTGGAGAGCTCCAGCATCCCTCATTCTGGGGTGCCCTGACCCCTGGATTCCCACTCCCAGCTCCTGGAAAAGCAGGACACGCTGTACTCATTCACATTCACTTGCTTACCTGAGCTCCCTCAGGAAAATAAGCCCTGAAATATTTCCAATATGTCAATTTGGAAAGGGGCTTCCAGTCCTCACTCAGCTGATGCTGATTGTTGGCAATCAATAAACAAATGTTTTTGGTAACTTGGGTCTGAATGCAAGAATTCCTTGGGAAATGCAGTTGATGGGATTCAAATTCAAATTGCAAGACAAGAACCAAGACTACATATGTATATACATATATACATGCATATATATATATAAATAGACATGTGTATATATATCTGTGTGTTCCAGGAAAGATGCACCAGGTTATTTTTAAATGGCATAGGAATAGATGGGAAAGAAATAGAAACAAACAGGGGAGAATGGGGTGAATCTTCCCTTCCCTGAGTTTTAACATGGCCCTGTATGAACTGACTTTCCTCACAAATATTGAAATAAAGAGAATATCATCACAGCACACGTCAATACCTTCAGGAGATAGTGAACTGTGTGAAACATTGGCCATTCCTACGCCTTTGCTTTGGTCATTTTAACTCCAGTCTTGGCGTGGTTGTCTGCCAGGGAGCACTGAAACAGGGAGTGCAGCACACTCTTCAGCCCTGGTGTGCTCCTCCTCGAGTGAGACCTTCTCTGAGGTTCACATGGCCTGGACCACCTCACCAAGCTTGTCAGATTCCCCTTCTGTTCCTCATAAACTCGCACGATACTGCAGAGTTCAGCTTCGTCCTCATGCAGAGAGACACCCAGACCCATCCAAAAGATTGTTTACATTGACATCAGAGAGGATGGAAAACAAATTATGGCATTTTTGTTTGTGTGAGGAGCCAGACACCGCTGGAACCATGGAAATCTGGGACAACGTTCAGATTGGATGCTAGTGTCTATAAATCTATTTTTAATTTCCAAGCAGACCTAATCTGGGAACCTTGAAACAGTTTATTAGTCCCCTACTGTTCTGACATCCCTCTGTCCAAGTGCTTCTCAAATGAGGAGAGGGCTGGGTGGTGCCTGTTGAAAATCCATGGATATCTGTGAGGTAGGTTCACTGGAAGGGCTTAAATGAAAGATTTTCTTCACTGTTTCCCTCGTGGCTTCCAAAAAAATGTGGAGTTTGTTGTTTCCTCACTCCTCAGCAGCAGTTCCTAGTCCCACCCTGTTCCAAACCATCCTGGTTTCAATGGGAAACTCACTCCTCAGCACCATCAGGCTTGCTGAATTTAGCTTGTGTTGTTCCCCCAGACATGACAAACACCTATGGAGGTGAAAGGGGATTCATAACATTCATTGCAAGAGAGGAAAAAAGTCCCATTCTATTTAAAAAAAAAAAAAAAAAAAGGTATTTTTAAAACTGCTTTCAAAGAATCAGCACGTAGGGAGAAAGAGAAATGTAATATCAATGGAATCTCCTTATTATTGTGCATTTCTTTGCTGGATTAATTTGTCATTTCCATCAATATGCAAGTTGCCTTTAATACTGACAGCGTTTTTTAAAAAACAAGGGCTGTGTTTGTCAGGGTTAAATGTGCTCAACCCACGGTATCAAACCAGAGCAATCCTCAGGAGCAGCCACTGACTGAGGATGGAAAAGTGGAGTGCTTGGGAAGCCACACCACTGCTGACTCCTGATTCCCTTGAGGCAGCAAGAAATCAGGGCCAGACTCTTTAAGGAATGGTAAAAAAGGAGACCAGGGAGCAAGCTGGCACACGGAGCATGAGCTGGCAGATGGAAATGAACTGGTTCCCTGAGTCCTTGGTATTCCAGGAAACTCCTCCTAGGGGAAGCATTTTTATCCCCACAATCTTAAATAACATTATTTTTTTTTCCATTCTAAGGTGGGACGCTTTGGGGCTCATGAGAAATTTGAATTCAGTGAACAGAGAATGCCTCAAACCCAAAGTGTGACCCAGACTCTTGCCAGGGACACATCAGATCATGCAGGTCCCCAAAACCACAAACACACATGGCAAGAGGCTGGAGGAGCCTGGGTATTGGGGCAGGCTGAAAAGTGGCACTGGGAGGATTTCCCAGCTGTGCAGGGAAGGCAGGATGGTCTCTTTAAGAGGAGGTTCAAGATCAGACAGAGATGACACTCTCAGCTTTGCTACAAGGGGTTCTGTGCTGGGCAAAGAGCAATAACAAACCAGAGAACTTTTGGCATTTCAACTTTATTGAAAAAGGGTACAAAGGAACCACCTCTGGATATTGTAAAACTCACAAATAAATTCTTTACAGCTGCACGAGGAAAGATAACAATGAGAGCCTGATATTTCATTCCTTGCACAGTAAAAAATCCTATTATAGCCAATGCAGTTAGGGGTGTATTCTGGGAATTCTATATAACTTCTGCCTCTTTCTGGGCCAAAACCCCCGAGGCCAAGGAGGGAGATTAAAAAGCCCTCCTCTTCCACATCCCTGTTTGCTGGTCAGTGTCTGGAATGGAGTGAGTTGTCATCATGGGACATGGTGCCCTCCCAGGCCGTGGAGATTTCCACTCCTGCCACCCTGCCCTGAGCTCCTGTCTGTCAGCAGCAGCCACCTGAGCAATGCACTCTGAAAAAATCCTCCCTCTCTAAAACCCACACCTTGGGATGCACTGGTCAGACAAACCTTGAGCTGATGGAAGAATATTTTGGGGTTTTGGGTTTTTTTTTAAGCACAGGAGTAAATGAAGGGGGGGGAGGAAAGCCAGAACATGGAAGGAAATGGAAGGAGTTAAAACCTCTCTGCTTCTCAAGGCCACTTCTAAATCACCAGGGGGAAAAGGGAGCCACAGGTCAGGCAAGCCTCATGAAGCTGGGCTATAAATTCTGACCATAAAAGAAGGATATTTTAAATAACACAATTCACCTTAGATTTCAGGCTCCTCCTTACTCAGATATCCCAGGGAAACACCACACCAGGCAGCAAGTATGTGGAGAGCTGAGGAGACAACAGATGGGACAAGGCTCTGTGTGTTCCAGAGCCCTAAAGCAACATGTTTCTGTGCTCAGGACCTGGTTCTGTCCCTGTCCCATCCCTGGGGCATCCCTGGTTCTGATTCTGTCCCATCCCTGGGGCATCCCTGGTTCTGGTTCTGTCCCATCCCTGGGATATCCCTCGTTCTGGTTCTGTCCCATCCCTGGGATATCCCTCGTTCTGGTTCTGTCCCTGCCCATCCCTGGGATATCCCCAGGTTCTGGTTCTGTCACTGTCCCATCCCAGGGAGATCCCCTGGTTCTGTCCCTGCCCCATCCCTGGGACATCCCTGGTTCTGGTTCTGGTTCTGGTTCTGGTTCTGGTTCTGGTTCTGGTTCTGGTTCTGTCCCATCCCTGGGACATCCCGTCGTTCTGGTTCTGTCCCTGCCCATCCCTGGAATATCCCTGATTCTGGTTCTGGTTCTGTCCCATCCCAGGGACAACCCCTGGTTCTGTCCCTGCCCATCCCTGGGATATCCCTGAATCCCTGATTCTGGTTTTGATTCTGTCCCATCCCAGGGACATCCTCAGGTTCTGGTTCTGTCCCTGTCCATCCCTGGAATATCCCTGATTCTGGTTCTGGTTCTGTCCCATCCCTCGAACATCCCCAGGTTCTGGTTCTGTCCCTGCCCATCCCTGGTTCTGGTTCTGGTTCTGTCCCATCCCTGGGGCATCCCTGGTTCTGGTTCTGTCCTATCCCTGGGACATCCCTGGTTCTGTCCCTGTCCCATCCCTGGGGCATCCCTGGTTCTGGTTCTGGTTCTGGTTCTGGTTCTGGTTCTGGTTCTGGTTCTGGTTCTGGTTCTGGTTCTGTCCCTGCCCATCCCTGGGACATCCCCTGGTTCTGTCCCTGCCCATCCCTGGGACATCCCCTGGTTCTGGTTCTGTCCCTGCCCATCCCTGGTTCTGGTTCTGGTTCTGTCCCATCCCTGGTTCTGTCCCATCCCTGGGACATCCCCTGGTTCTGCCCCTGTCCCCACTGGGCCAGGGCTGGGCTCTCCTCCCACACCCACATTCCCACCCCCTTTCCTGGGCACACACCCAGAGCCTGCAGCCCCAGGACAGCTCTGGCTGTGTGAGCAGATCTCCCAGGGACCCAGCGAGGCCAGAGGAGCTCGTTGTGTTCAGCTCCCTAAAAAACAGGATTAGACACAGGAAGGAGAGCTCAGAAACCAGCAGAGAAGTCATCAGCAAAGGGGTCTTTTGGTGGTATTTTTTCCCCCCCAAGTACACAATTTATTCCCAGAACTGGAGAAGCAGGAAACCTTTTGGAGCTCTCTCAGTTCAGCCCCATGACTTCTCTCAACAGGCTCCCACAGCCCTTCGGGTGCCAAGAGTTCCTTCATGCCAGAAATCCCCAAAAAAGAGTGAAATTTATGTTTACCTTAGACCCAGCAGTCCCTGGAGACCCTGACTTGGAGTTGTCCCCCCTTATCCATCACACCGAATTCCCAGCACTTGGCTTAAAGGGAAAAGGATATGAATAAGTCCTTTAATGTAAAGATAAAAAAATGGCAATGTGCTCAGCCTTGGTATTTAACTTCAGTTTCTCACTGAACGTGTCTGGAAGTGAAGCCAGGATGGACCTGAAGTGGATATACACCAAAATACAGACTGGTGGTGCTGGTTACTTCCATTCAATCATTTGTGCCAAGTAATTCTCAACAATCACTGAGGGTTTTCCTTCTCTAAGAAGCCAGGAGTGAATATTTCCATACTCCCATATTTCCCCCTGGCACACTGATATCAGGGCACTTATTGAGAATTTCAGAAGGGAAGTCTGCAGATTCCTGTGATATTAGTTTCTTAGTTAAATAAATAATTGCAGACACGTCAATGAAGTGGATTTTTTTTCCTATCCTGAATGTTCACAAGTTGGTGTCATTTGACTCTGACTGCAGTGATTAAGTGAAAAATTGAAAAATTGGGCTCGACTCCTGGTTTGTAGTTCATCCTGGACTTCCACAAAGGCAGTTCCAGGACAGAGACCTCAGAAAAGGAAACTATGAAGCAGAAGTGCAGAGAAGAAAGGAGAGAGAAAGGAGAAGAGTTTGTTCTTTCCATTAATATTAAACTGTCCATTTCCCAGCTGCAGGCTCATGAAAAGGAGACTTCTTGGTTATTACCCAGTAATTCAAACCTTACAAACCCACCTCAGAACACACAAAGACAAGGTAAAAAAGGATTTTTTTATTGCAGTTTCATGAAATCTGATCCCCAGCAGAGCTCGGAGAATTTGCTAAGCGTTTGAACACATATGCAGACTGGTATCAATTTCTTTTTTTATTTCTTCCTTGCCAGATGAACAATATATATGAGCAATATCACGTGTGTGTGTGTTGAGAGAAACAAAACATACATAAGCATAAATTAATGAATAATGCTGTGATTTCCTTTCTTACCTTAACACTGCTCTGGGCCAGCTGTTAAACAACCAGTCAGACCTGGTACCACTTGGATTTGACAGTGCTTTTTGTCATCATCACCACCCCCTCCTTGATCCACAGGTCCAAAACAGTGAAATTTTCTCAGCTTTCAGTTTTTCCTCAGCTGAACACAAAAGCCTCAAATGGTTCATAAAAAGCAGAAGAAGTTCAAATCTCGGTGTGGAAAACCAGTGGGGGCACAGTGGGTTATCAGGGTCCACTGGCACATTTTGTGCTTGCTGAGAAGCAGAGCAGGCCCACAGACAGATGCTTTATTTCCTGTGATCCCTGAGATCCAGAGAAGGTAGCTCCTTGGAGCAGGAAGCCCACGGAGCAGGCTGGAATGATCTCCACCTCCTGTGCTTGCACACCTCCAGCAAGCTGCCGAGGGGCTGGGTGTGCTGATGGAGCCTGGCTGGCGTGGTGCAGCACAGGGATGGCACTTAATTCAGCAGTATGTGCTCAGTAAATATGTGGAGAGGGAGAGAGAGAACCATTTCTCCATCCTCTGAGCTGGGTATGAACTCCTAGTGCAAAGACCGACCCGGAGAAGAGAACATCATGCACGTTTGTTTTATAAAACTCTGCAAAGGTTTGCCAAAGCTGCCACAGCCTCACAGCTTGGGCCATTTATTTTTTCCAGATCTTCACTTTGAGTGCCACTGCTTGCTTTGGAGTCTCTTCTTTATGAGCAGACTTTAATAAATGTAAAATTTTGAGCCTTCTGAAGAGGTTATTTGCCCTAACCATGGTTAAGTCCAGGCTAAAGGGGCAGAATTTCTGCTGTCATGCTCGTGCAGCCTGAGCCCTGCCAGGCCCACAGCCCACTGCAGGCAACCTCGTCAGCCCAGCCTCACAAAATTGCATTTTGGCTAATCCTAAACCCAAAAGAAACAAATGTGTTAAATAAGCCTGTTGAAGTCGACAGCAGCCTGCATATGTCAAACCAACTCGGGAATTATCAGCAGCTCCATACTGGGATCAACCTTTTCCTGCAACATATTGCTGAGGGTACTGACCCTGAAAATAAAAGCAATTTTGATGCTGCTAATGTGATTTCTGGCTGGGCTTTTTTTTTTTTTTTTTTTTTTTTTTTTTAGCACAGCACTAACTGCTAAAAGTGGGCAGCTAAGGCACTTTAGCAGCAAAGTCCTTTAGTGAATCCCTGCACCCACATCATGCAGAGAGAGATCTGTCCATGTGAAGCTTCATGCAGGATCAGGGTCCCATGTAGCCTCACATCCACCTGTATGCCCAGTGCTCATGCAGTTTTTCTCCTGTGGACTGTCACTCTCAGCACAAGGAGCCACACTCCTGATGGGGCACATCACTGAGCCAGCAATGGTGACTTTCAGCTATCCTTCAAATGATTGATAACTAAAGCAATGTATTTTTTCTCATACTATTTCTTTCCCCCCCCACAGACTGGGTTGTCTGGTAAAATGTAATTTCCACCAAATGGCTTAAAACAAGGAGCTAACCAATGAAATCAGGGAGATCTCTCATACTAGGGGTGTTTATGTAGACATAATTTTAACCCAATTATCAAATACATTTCTCCAAGAAAAGTATCAATTCCCATTCTAGGAGTCAAAATATGTGACTGGGGAGAAGAGGAAGACTGGATTTGAACTTTTCCTCATGAGAGGCAGCAGAAGCTCAACCCCCAGCCAGCACCAAAGGCACACAGGAGTGTCTGTGTGAGAGAGAGAGGCTGTGGCAGCCCCTCCAGTGGAAACAGCACCAGGGAGGGCTGAAACCACATAAAGCACCAGGAAAAGCAGCCGTGGAGGAAACCAGTACACAGAAACGTGGGGCTTTTTTCCACTGCAAGGTTCAGACCGTGTGGCACTGCGTGCCCTGTACAGATAATTTCCCCACTCTGAACTGTGTGTGAACAGCCCCGGCACAGCCAGTGAGAGCAATAAACCCGTGGAAGGTTTGTTCTTAGCAAGTTTTGCTTCCCAGCTGATGGTATTTGTGCTGTCTCTGGCCCCTTCGTGGATGAACTGTGTGGCAGGAGGCTGCCAAATCACCCTGGCTCCTTCTGCAGAGGCAGGAGGGAATTGTGGCTCCTGCTGGAAGCAGAAAGTGCAAGGGGTTATTGGGTTATTGGTAAGCCTTTCTTTGAGATCCAGAATCACAGAGCACCTCAAGCTGGAGGGGACCCACAAGGATTATCCCTCCCTACCCCTGAGCCATAATTACTTTTTTTTTCCCCTCCTCCCGGGTGGAAAAGAGGGGGCAAATAAAGATTTTGTTCTGACCTGAGCGTTCCCGCTCTCTCCATTCTCCAGCAACGATTTAGGACTCGTTCAATCACCTGAGCAACCCCTGCTCATCTGTATGGCTCAGGAATGAAAGTCTGCAGAAGGAGCCTCATAGTTAGGCACTCCACAGGAAGATTAAACATTCTACAGAAGGAGCAAGGATTCCTCAGAAAAGGCTTCAAAGCTGCCTCGGTCACGTATTTGTTGAAAAAGACTAAACAAAAGCGTCTCTCTCCCATGATATCTTGCCCAAAAAATCTTCCCAGCTACACAGCAATAAGTATAGATAGCTGGAATTAAAATAAGGGAGTAGCATTTACTGACTTAATTTCCTGAACAGCCCTTTGTTAAGGGCTGTGTGAAACCTGGCAGTTGGAATAATCAATGGTTTTTGAGGATCCACGGAATGGGCAGAAATACAAAGTAATTGTACATATTAGTGTATCAATAAAAGTGTGATCCTGTAATGTGACGTGGTTTAAGTCAGCCACACCAGCAATGTTTCACTGCAGATATCCTTAACATTAATCCATACTCTAGCAAGCTGCGGCAAGAGAGAGGGGGAAAAAAACCAACCACCCAGTTTGGAGCTATCCTGTATCTCAGACAGGATGATATAACATAGCATATGTTTTAAAATGATAAAGACTTCCAAGAATAAGGCAGTTTCCAGAATAATATTCATAACACGCCCAAACAAAAAGCAAAATCCTGTAATAATTGAATAATTGCAGCTTTCTATATCCAAGAAAAGTTAAAGGGGAGAAAAAAAAAAAAAAATCCAGCCCAAACCAGCCCTTTTCAGTGGCTTAGCTGGTCAACACTCTTATACACAAAGCCCAGTGCTCTTCCCTAAAACCGAAGAATTAATCAGCATTATGTAAGAGATTTTTATAACACTCTAAAAATACATTGTGAATTCCTTCCCAGTGTCGGACTGAGAAGCTTTAAAGTACCGCCACCCCTCATCCCCTTCTGGAACAAAGGCTGGATCCTCACTCCCGATACTGGAAACTCGAATTTTGTCTCGGCGCTCGCGCCTCAAATCTCATTAATTACAGCGCCGGCCTCATGAGATCCAAGTGCTCCTGCTGAGAGCGGCGTTTGTGCTCGGAATGACTGGAGCAGGGGCAGGGGTACCCGGCCAAACGCGCCCCCGAGGGAGAATTCCTGGCACACCGAACCCGGGAGCGCCGCTCGGGTGGGTTTCCCTGGTTATTCCCCTGCCGACCCAGCGAAGTTTTGTGGTTTTGTCCCCACTCTGGCGGTGGGTTTGATGGGTCACGGTGTTCCTCCTCCGGGGGCAGGGGCGCGCAGCATCGCCCGCCGGGTCCCAGCTCCGCTTCCCACCTGCTCCCTAAACACGGGCCAGCGCCATTCCTGCGCTTCCCACTGAAGGATCTCTGAGCAAAATTACAAAGTCATCACCTGAATGTTAATGGTAGCTTGGGAGGCAGACCTGTGAAGAGAATTTTTAGCGTTTAACGTTTCGCCTTCGCCGTTTTTCGCTCCTGTCTTGCTCCCGCCCCAGGGCCCCTCCCGAAGTTCAGACCGCTCGGCCCCAAATCACAATTTGATCTGCACAACCCACTGGCGGCCCTTCAGGCCAAAGGAAACCACGGGGATGCAAATAAATCACACGGAAAACGGGAACAAAGCATTTTCAGCTGCGAAAGTCCCGTCCTGGGATGCATACCCAAAGGACGTGACAGCTATCTCGCCATCACATTTTTGGGAAACGCTTCCACATTGTCCTTTTCCAGAAGAGCAAATTCTCCCCTCGCAGGGCTGACACCACACTGACGCAGTCGCCTTCCCGAGATATCCCCCACCCCTTAAACCACAAACAAATCAACCAAAACCATCGAGGCAAACAAAACGAGAGCCTCGGAGGATTGTCTCGCCCGGGAAGGATTTCGCCACCGTTATCAGTTCCGTGTGAAAGCCCTGCTGATACCACGGCTGGCGGGCGGCAGAGGGGAGCTTTGGAGAGGAGTTTCTCATCCAGCCTGATGGGCGATCCCGCCCTTCCCCAAGGGCGAGCAAACCCTGGCATCAAAGTTCTGCTCCGGGCGATCTGTACCGAAGTTCCAGCTACCCCTATGGCTTGACCAAGGATGTCCACGCTCACTCCTTTCCTTTCCTCAGCAGCCTTCTTTTAAATCTTACCCACAGCCCGAGTCGCTCTTTGCTCCCCGCCCTGATTCCCTCTCTCTGGGGCTCTCTCTGTGCCCTGTCCTGTCACCCGCGCTCGCCCCGAGTGCCACCAGCCGCGCCCGGCCGCCACCTCAGCTCCGGGCACCACACTTGTGGCAATTCCTCTGCCCCAGTGCGGGCAAAACGCCTCCCTTTGGTTCACCCTGCAGCAGCTTCTCAGGTTCTCTCCCTGGTCTTTCCCCCCAAATTCATCGAGCGTTGCGCTTTTACTTTGCTTTTTCTTTTTCGCATCCTTCGTTTCCTCGTCCTTCATTTCCTCTGCCGGCTTCTCCTTCCCTTCCACTCACTCCTTCCTCCCTCTTTTTCTCCTTTCCCACTTTCTCCTCACACCAGAACCCGCTTCCTCTGGTTTCCTGGGTGTAACTCGGGAGCAGGAGCCTCGGCCCCAAGCAGGGTGAATGATGTCAGCCTAATTTACTTCTTTCCACTCCAACCACACTCTCACGCTGTTAATAAAAATAAAAATATTTTTCAAAATCGTGCAATGGGGTGAAAGCCCAAGACGACCAACTTTGGCACAAAATGTCTTTTGTTGCCGTGTGTTTCAATCTGACGGATACTTGGGGTGGGTTCCTCGAGCACACACATCCCACGCTGGGCAGGGAACTGCCACAAGCACCTCGGGCTCTCCAGCCTCTCCTTCCTGTTGTCTCTGCTACTCCCTCGCTAATTTGTTCCAGCCGCTCATTAATACTCTCCTAATCCCCCCCTCCCCATCTTCACCTCACCAACCATTCCCTTCGCTCCGGCAGCTCAGGATCCAGAGGATGTTTTTTTCCCCTTGCAGCTCCAACAATGATAAACAGATGCTGGTGGTCTACGTCTGGCACAACTTCCCTGCTCGAATTTTGGTCGGGTTTTTTTCGCGGCCCTGGTTGTTCCTGACATTTGCCTGCCAACACGGCGGGGAGATAGATGATGGGTGCATTTGACACACACAAAAAAAAAAAAAAAACCAAAAAACAAACACGGGTTGGCATTGCTCACTTAAAACATCGAAATACTGATAGCCCTCTCCCACGGGTCACACACGGGAGTGGGTTTACAAGGTTAGCTTCAGTTTAAACATAAGCAGGCATCGATATCTGCAAAATTTGGGACTGTGGTTGAGGAGGAAGAGCGGAAAAATTCCAGAGCTTCGGGTACTTAAAAAAAGAGAAATCAAGTAACAAATGGCCCCAGTGGCTGCTCTCTCTCCTCTCTCAGCCGTCTCTGCGGAGCACGCAATTATTGCCTTGTAACTTAAAAAAAAAAAAAAAAATCAAAGCATTTCCTTGAATTTTCTTCAGACCGTGGGTGGTTTTTATATTTTTTTTTTAATTTTTATTTTTTTAAATTATTTTTTAAGCTACTCTAAGACACGCTGCTTCGCTTCAGGAAATGTTTCCTCCCCACCTCCAGCCCGGTCCCGGCTCTCGCTCTCCACCGTCCCTGGGGGGGGGGGGTTGTTCCCTTCCCCTGGGGGTGAGGGGTGCGAAAAGACCCCGGGGGTGCTTTTGGGGGATGTTTTTGGGGTGGGGGGCTCGCTTGGCCGCCGGGGGGGGTCGGGCTGGGGACACGGAGCGGGCGCTGGAGCGCTGCCCGGGCCAGTCCGGCCGCGAGTCCGGTCCGCAGTTTGCGTCTCTCTGGCGCGCTCCCCGCTCGGCGGCGCGGCGGCGGGGGGCGCGGCGGGCGCCGGGAACAGCCGGTTGTTTAAAATCCTTCTCGAACCGTTTCTAATTCCCCCTCGCGCGGGGAGCGGCGCGCGGGGGGGGGGGGGGGGGGGAGGTGGGGGGGCGGGGCCGCGCCCGGCCGGATGCGCGCCCCGTCCATCACCGCACGGGGGGCGGGCCCGGCCAATGGCGGGCGCGTGTGGCGCCCGTCACCCTGGCGACGGGGCCGGTCCCGGGGAGGCGGTGATGGGTTGACAGGTGCGTGACAGTCGGGAGCTTCTCCGCAGGCATGTACGGCAAAGGCAAGAGCAACAGCAGCGTCCCGTCCGACAGCCAGGCCCGCGAGAAGTGAGTGCCCCCCCCTCCCCGTCCCGCCCCACACGCCCGCCGGCCCCGCGCGCGCGGCCCCCTCACAAAGTTTGCGGCGCTCCGCGGCCGAGGGGGCGCGGGGGGCAGCGGCCGCGCTCGGCGGGTCCCCGCGCCGGGACGCGCGGTCCGAGCTTGGCCGGGGTCGTGGCGGGGTCCCCCCCGGCCTGCCCGGGACGCTGCCCCGCCGTGCCCGCTCCGCAGCCCGGCCCCGCAAGGTGCCGGGACCCCTCCGGTAACAAAGAGCCCGGGCAGGGGGCCGGGGCCGCGTCCCAACTCGCCGCCTCGCAACTTTTGCCGCGGCCCCCCATTGTTCGCTCTCGGGGGGCTCCGCGCCCGCCCCGCTGCACAAAGGGGAGCGGGCACCGCGCCCCCCGCCCGGGGCCGGCCGGGCTCCCGCTGCCTGCCCGAACTCATGCTGGGGTTTTATTATTTTTTATTCCTAATTGCGCTTAACGCGCCCGGGCGAGCCGCGCTCCGGCGTTCTCCAGCCCGCTGCCCGACGGGTGGGCTGGGGGTGCCCCGGCACGGGCACCGCCGGGAGAACGGGGGGAAAAACGCAATTTTTGGGGAATGGACGGCGTCTCCTCAAGTTGTCCTGTAGCGGCCGCGACTTGGCGTGACCGAGGCCGGTTTGGCACGGTGGGGGTGGAGGGGGAGGAAAAGCCCGTGCGAGGAGGAGGAGGAGGAGGAAGAAGAAGAAGAGGACGAGGGGGGACGAAGTGTAGCGGAGGTGGGAAGGTCGGGGTAAGGCTGCTGAGGGGGTCCGGAGGCGGAGACCGCCTGCCAGAGACCGGGTTCGCACCTCTGTGTTCCAAAAACCGCATCGCTCCAGAGCGGGTTCAGCACCCGGGATCTGCGCTCCGGGCACGGCCGAGGAGTTTCCCTTCAGGCAGCTGGTCTTGAACCTTCACCTAAAAGTTTTTTTTTGTTTGTTTGTTTGTTGGTTGGTTTCCTTTTTTTTTTTTTTCTTTCGTGCGCGTGAGTTTAGGAATTTTGGGTTTGATGGTTTCATTTGGTTTTTTGCCTTTTTTTTTTTTTTTTTTTAGTTAATGTTGGTTTAGGTTTTTTTCGTGCGTTTTTATTTTTGGTTTTGTTTGGTTGTTTTGTTGTTGTTGTTGGTTTGTTTTTTTTTTTCCCAAGACTTGCTAATTCCAGAGGCTGGCATGCACGCTTCCTGCAACAGCAGCAGGCCAGGCATCTCTGTTTCTACAGGAGAAGGGGAATTTAAGGCGTTTGACAATTTCACACCTAACTTTGCCACGGGAAAGTGGAGGGAGACAGAGGCAGCCCTGCCGGGAAGCGTTAATTGCTGAGATGGAGCGGGAGGCACAACTTGGGCTCTGAAATCTGATCAACTAGTGGCACTTCTTAGTTCCAGCGGAGGGATAATTTTAAAAATAATTGCTTGGCCGGCTGGTGGAAGCACTGTTTATTTTGTCTTAGCAAAATTAGGGAATTAAACCATTTCCTCGTGCTACATGGCTGCTGGTGTTTGTCAATACTCTCGGTAAATCACTGAAGGGCACAGTGGGATCTCACAGTGGGACTGAAAACAAATCCATAGGGCTGCTGTGCATCGGATCAGATGAAGATCGTGTTGTTTTAATTCTGCTTTGCAAAAGGTACCCAGTGCAAGCCACACACACAAGTGCTCTGGTCGTGGGTCTGAAACTTTAAACAGTTTTCAGTCGTAGTGTTTTCATTGCAGCTGATTTTTCTTCGGTGTTCTTGATGCTATAAAGCACATAATATTTTGTTTGGTCTGAAAATGCTTAACAATTTTCAGGGCAAGCCTGCCAAACTGACTTATTGTCAAGTAGCAACTGCCCTCCTAAGTAAAGTTGTGAGGACCTGCTAGATGGTGCTGTTCGATTTAAATACACGTTGTCTCCCACTAACAGCTGGAAATGTGGACTCCTCACGTGTAGATTATGCAAAAAACTGAAATGGTTTGCTTTTAGATCGTGGACCTGACTGGTCAGAAACTTCATGGTTGCATCTCCTTACAAATTAACTCAGCTGGGAGTTGGAAACATCCTCTTTCTACCCCTCTCCTCCTTCCTCCAGTGGGAAAAAAAAATAATAAAAAGCTTTGAGACTTGCTTTATGATGTGGAATACCATTATGTATAGTCTACATTACAGATTTTTTTGGTATTTCATCTGTTAAAATTTCTTCTTTCTGATCAGATCATATCCTTGCCATTTTCATGTGCTTTCTTTCTGACTTCCAAAAAACTGTGGTTGCATTTTTTTTCCCCCTCTTAGGACATTGTTTTACAGCCATGAAATGCTTGTCCCGAGGTAATGCAAGAGTTTTTGTTCTGCTCAAAAAGAAGTGGCTGTCCAGTTAAATATCTCTACAAAAACACATCTCTGACTTCTGCATGAGATTGTGTTAATTTGGAAACCACAGAGAAAAATACATATGTTTGACTGATACAATAAGTACTTATTTAATCAAGAGAAGTGGAATTATAATTATGTTTAATATCAAACTTTTTAGAACAGAAAATTCAACTGAACACTGGCGTGTCTCCTCAAGATTTTAAGTGCCTAAAATATGTAGCCAGTAACTCCAAAATACACTTGTAATAATTGAGGAAATAAATTTAAAAAAAAATTACACTCCCTCAGTTTTTAATGGCCTGATTATGTGGACCATGTGTGTTCCCCATGAGGATGTGTGCCAGTGAGAGGACCTGGGTGTGAAAAGCTTATTTACCAAGTGTGGGAAAGATGTGTGTTGTTCAGCTGCTGTTTGTGATATTTGTTGTGATATATTTTACAGAGCAGCCCAGTGCCAAGTGTCTCTTGTAGCACGGTGTCTTGCTGTGTGCTGCATTCGGTATTTGTGTCCTTTGAGGTTATGTAATTACTACAAAAACGAACAAAGTTTTGCCAGCCATTTGTAATAGCCCTTGGCAGATTTTCAGTTCCAAGATGGCATTTGTTTTATGGTCCCTCTCTTTGTCCCTTCTGCTTGACCTCAGGGGTAAACCTCCCGTGCTGTTTAGCTTCACAACACACTGAATTTGGGGGCAGCAATACCCAGTTTTGTGCCAGAGAGGTGCAGAACAGCACAGCTGGATAAAACCCTGAAGGGGAGGGAGGGCAGACGATACCTGTGAGGCATGAGGAAGGTGAAGAGACACAAATCACAAGAAAGAGTCTTTGTGCCCCTTCCTCTCACTCTGGAACAGCTGTGCCTTAATTTTAAGCTGTGTCCATCCCCGTTGCTCAAGGATGGAAAAACTGTGTTAAACAGTAGGTCTACACCACAGACCCCACTACTGTCAAAGGAAAAAAGTCTATAAAGAATCTGCACATCCTCTGTTGTTACCTCTTCACAGCACCTGTGACCAATCTTTTTTCATTTTCCCCCTCTTATTCCTTAATATACAACTATTTCAGATTAGGAGCTTGGACCTGACAGCACTTCACTGAATGGTGAAACTCTCTAAACTGTTAATCTTTCAGAAAAAAAAGGACCAGACCACACAAGTTGCATTTGCAAATATATATCTGTCTGTTTATATATAAATAATACTTCAGGTTGAATATAGGTATGTAGAAAAGCAGCTCTAACAAACATATAAGGAAATCTAAATTCTGGTGGTAATATATGTTTTGAGTTCAGTTTTCTTCATATTCCAGTGATCTTCCAAACTAATCCTCTTCCCAAGAAGCCCCAAACCTTCTTGGGGCTTGGCAGACACCCAGATGGATGACTAGAGACTTCAATTTAATTTCTTATAAAATGATGCCTTATCAAAATACTGCTTCTCTTCAGGTCTGTTTTGAGAGGTTGCCTGTTTGTATGTACAGTTCCTTGGTATGAGTGGAGTTCTTAGGGTATCTTCTTTCATGGTTTTTTTTTTCCCCCCTTCTGATTTGAAAAGACTACATTGTCCAAATTTACATAGTTAAGTCATCTTTTCAACTGCAATGTTTGTAAGCTACGTAAAAATAAGAATCAAATAAAAATTAACTGGCTTCAGTGATGAATTTGCTACTCATCCCAGGGAAGTGGCCAGCTAGTTTCTTAAGATTTTGTGGAAAAAGATGCATTAATTCTCTTCCCCCCCTGCCCCTTTCTGAAGACAAATCTGGTAGTTTAATCCTGCCTGTTTTGTAAAGTTTGGGTTTGACATGTATCCATCAGGTCTAACTTGTAAAAGTTGCAGTTGTGCTGCTCAGGGAGTCTGTGAACATCAGGCATTTTACAAGAATATACATTTTAATAAACTGTGCAGAAGGGAGGGCTCTGGAAATAGTAGCTATTTATCAGTATTTATTATTGGCCATGTGCTTCAGGTGCTCGTTTACTCTGCACAGGTGTCTTGGGATCACATGAAAATGTGTCAGGTAATGTATGTGCTGCCATTCAGATTAAACAGAAGAAATTAATTCTGCTTAAATTACAGGCATAGGATACTGTCACAAGTATTAAAGCAGCCAAGATTTCAGTAAATTTGCCAAACTTCCACTGTTTGGGTGGAAAAGTTACAGTGCAATATTTAAGCCTTGTGCCGATTCCTGTAACTTTTTTTTTGTGTGTAAGAGTTCAGTTCAAATGTGACCCATTTTGAAAATTGGGCAAAGACAATAGGTGTTTTCCAATGTTTTAAAAGTTTTCTCTATTTTTACCATGGAAGACCGATGATACCCCTCTCCTTCAAAACACTTTAAATCTGGTTGAAAAAGAAAAGGATGGGGGATTTGATTCCAGAGATGTGTCTTTTTCCCATTTGCATGACAAAGCATCTGAATTTAGCCAGGATACAAGCCTTTTCAAAAAGATCCATTTGCATATGCTTAGGGCTTACTGACTGTAATCGCTGAATATTTCATCTTCGCTGGGAGGCAGCAGATCCTGGGATCAGAGGGGAGGAAAATTGGGGCTGGGTGGGAAGGAAAGAGGAGATGTGAGCAGCTGGAGCATGCAGCTGTGAGGTGCCAGGACACAGGCATGACAGGGAGCATAGAGGAAATGGGATGGAAGTGGTCAGTCTGGAGAGGGGAGACAGAGAATTGCTCCCGAAGAGAAATGGCCCTGGGATTGGGGGTCTGGGATCTGGGATCAGGGGTCTGGGATCAGGGGTCTGGGATCAGGGATCAAGGGTCTGGGATCAGGGAGGAGGCTGCAGCATCTGGACCAGGGACACAGACCTGGCGAGAGGGAGCAGAGCCAGGACAGCCAGGAGGCAGCTCAGGAAGTGGGAGGCTTTTGTTGAGCTAGGAGGAACATTCTGTCCCTCCAGGTGCTGGGAAATGACCATTCCTTTGCTGCCAGGAAGGACTTGAAAGAGCAGGGGTGTAATATTTGCTGTCTCCACGGTAAAACCGACCCACACCTCTGAGATGGCAGCACACCGAGGGGTGTGTGGCAGTCCTGGAGCTGTGTCTCAGGGATGTCAGAGCCCCGGAAGGGAAGGGTAGGATTTGCCATTCAGAAGCAGCTGGAAAAGTGTGTCTCTGCAGTGTCTGGGCACTGTACTTGCATTCCCAAAAATGTTCTCTTAACTTGGAAAATGCAGATATACATGGAGCGTATTTCTCACTTTGCCCTCATTTGCATGTTCACTGATTTTTTTTTTCCCCTCTGGAAAAAAAAGAAAAAGCTGTGGGGTTTTTGTTGTGCAGGGAAGAGCATTGTTTTGGTAATGAGCAGCTATTTGATAATTTGCTATTTTGCTGTCTTGCGGTTTGTGCCTTATGGCTGCCTTGCTGTTTCATAATACGGCTGTTCCTACAGGAAGATTGTGTTGTTTCTTTGGTGCCCAGCTCCACAGTGTCTGAGCTTCACCTCTAAAAATAGGCATCCAGCCACTCCTGACCGACAGCCAGTTTGGAAGTAGCATTAAGATGCAGAAAAGCAAAAGACAAAAATGTTTATTGGTTATTGGGTCCCCAGTTTGAGCTGTGTAGCCCTGAATTTTATTTTATTTTTCTTTCTTGGAGTATCACATAAACCAGAAATGCATAAAGACAACTTCCACTGTCTCTTTTGCCACAGGATGAGATGCCAAAGGAACTTGTAGAAATGTTGTATTTTTGTGAAACTGCTGTCTCTCTTGTGGGTACACTTCAAAATGGGAAATGCACTTGAAATGATCCAGGCTGGAGAGTTGTACCCTCACCTGCAGCAGGGCCCCTCCAGGGTGCTGTGCTTAGGGAGAGAGGCTCACAAATGCCTGGTTCTGTGGCTTGGGGTGGCTGAGCAGAGCCACTTCAGGGAAGGGTCACTGCCCTGAACAGCCTCGTGTGGTGCTCTGCAGGTAATGAGCAATGGCTCAAAACACCTTATTTTTAAGAATTTTCTGCTAAGGCTCCTTTGGGCAAAAGCAGATGACGTTTTTTCTCCATCAGTGTTCAGGAGCTGCGTCTGCAGAGCCTTCCAGCTGTGTTGCTTGGGGTTAGGACCACTTGTTTCCTGCTTTCTTTGGTGCACAAACATTCCAGGAAGTAGTGCTGGTCCAGGCTGAGTCACAGTTGAGGGGTTTTTTCCATGCTGTGGAGCCACTGACCCCTAACACCCAGTTGTTCAGGCAGTGGGCAGGTGTTGATTCAGCTCCTGGGAGAAAATCATCCTCAGATATCCACAAATGTGTTAATCCAGAAGTCTTGATGACCTCTGTCCACGCTTCTCTAGTCTTTGAGGTATTTCTCACTTACAGTTCCAGGAAGGGAGAAGGTGAGAACATAAAATGTCCCTTTCTAAGAAACTGAAATATGGCAGTAGTCAGGAGCATAGAGTCTTAGCTTTTCACTTTCCATCAGATATAAAATAAAAATAAACTGAACATTTTTGTGGTGGGTCATTTTTTTTCCCTTTCACACCTTCTGTGGTTCTTGCCTCTGGACTTTTTCTCCATATTGTTAGTAGCATATCCAGAGCAGAATGAAATAATTACCTTTCATTTGACATAATATAGATAAAACAATGCTATTAATACTCTCTGGAACACTTGCATGTTAATTGTTGCTGTTTGTTGGGGGAGTTGTTTGTTTGTATGGGGGGGTTGTTTTATTTTGTTTTTTAAATAATCCATTTTTGCAGTCACATGCCCTCCAGGTTCTTTTTGCGACATAGCTGCCTTGCCAATTATTCCCCATTTCATATTTGTGTGTTTGATTTCTTAGTCCTGAGCATGGTACTCTGCATTTGCCTGTATTGAATTTTCTGTTATTAACTTTCCTTATTCTCTTCCTGTCCCCAGAAGGGCTTGTAATTTTTCCTGATTTTCATGTACACGTCTGTATTTCTACATAGCACTCATTAATGAAAGTCTTTTGTGGAGCAAAAAGTGGAGCTGGCTTAGGGTAGGAAGAGCTTTGTTGAAACGTTCTCTCTTCTGTAGAAACATGCTGTTAGTGACTCTTCCATAATTTATTTTATGTGATTGTACCCTGATTTTTAATTTCATGAGGATGTTTGCTGATGCAGGTGTCATGTGATAGGCTAAGAGTCAAAAGTTAGTATTTTAACTTTTCCACCTGTTCCTTCTCACCCACTGCCCGCTCTCCCAGGTGAACCAAACTGAGCTGATACTTCTTTTTTTGGCAGATAATGTTGGCCTCTTGCCTTTCTGTTTTGAAGGTGTTTCTATCCCTAAAGCCCTTCCTTTCCTCTTCCTTTGGCCCTCCTTCCCCTGTGCCCAGAGAGACCTGAGCCTCTTGTAGAGAAGCTTTTGGCTCCTCCAAGCCCCAGCTGCACACAGCTTTGACATACACATCTCCTCTCAAGCAAAACCAGCCTACTTTGTGATAAAAGAACAAAAATTTCCATTAAAATAATTTATTTTGCCCATTTTTTTTCTCTAGGCTTTCCAAAGTTGTCTCAATCATTCTTCGGGCAAGAGTCCCAGTGTTTTTGAGGGTTTATTGTTAAGCTGGAGCCACCTGTGGAAGAACACTGTGACACCACACTTTTTTTGCCCCACCTTCTTTCCTATACAAATATCAATTGGAAATTACAATTTGAGGAAATCCAGATTTCAGAAATCACATTTCTGATGGCAGGTGTAGTTTTTCAGCTATAGTTGTGGATAGTGAGGGTTGTTTAGCTCCTCTGTGCATCGAATTCATAGGCTGCTTTATCCCATCCTTGCTAGGTTTTAAATCTGCCTTTGGGCTCGTGCCTTGGTGTTTTTTGGAGTTTGTGTGGGTCTGATTGAAGTACACCCCTTGATGTTAACCCCAAACTCTTAAAGGGATTTATCTGGCCTACATTGCTGATCAATTCCTAATTTTCTGCTTAGGCTTCACTGTTTCTTTTCTTCTTTTCTCCTATTCCTAAATAAAATACTGTTTTTGAAAGAAATTTAAGAAGTTAATGATTACACACTGTCCTATGTGTTACAGTATTTCCATTTTTATTTCCAATGCCTCGGAGTCTTGGGATACATTTCACCTTCAAACCAAACCAAAACCCTGTAATTTTCATAGGAAGAATCCAGTGTTTTGAAAATACAGAAGCAATAAGTAAACAGTACTAAGGAGTTACCACTATATGTAAATGCCAGTGCATGCAATTTTAATTTTATATTGCTATTGATAATGTCTTGTTACTAGCAGGTGCATTTTTGTATTGATATAAAGAGTTTGGAAAGTTAGCAAGAATGTTCCATTGCTGGAGTTAAGCATTTTTACAGATAGGAGAAGAAAGTAAAATACTACCCATGTTTTCTGTGATAAACAGCCTAATGCTTATAAGAAAGTGTTGGGTTTTAGTCTCAAAAACCTGTTTTAGAGGTTAGGAAAAAATTCCAGCAACATCAGTGGCAAACTGTAGCAGCCTGAGTTCCTTTCCTTGGGAGGGATTGTGCTTTCTGAGTAGGGTATTGGAGTGTTATTAATTCCTTAATAACTGTGTTGCTCTTGACAGTGTTGGGACAGGGTGGATCGTGTGGCTGACAGGGTGTGTGACTGTGTCATAAATATGGGGAGATTTGTGAGGATGGAGGTGAGGCTGATGCTCCTCAGAAGTTGGGGTGCTTTATCAGATCCCTGGAGCAGCAGCAGCAGGATTTGGGAACCCAAAGCCTCTCCTGATTTCTCCATGCTAGATTTGTTATTTGTGTTCTTCTCCCAGCTAATTCTCAAAGAGTGAGGGCTAGCCATGGATGGTTTGGGTTAGCTTCTGAGTGGAGGTGCTGGTGGGGAGGTGCAGATGCTTTTTGAGTGTTTGGAGTGGGGGTGAGTTACTGACATTTCATCAGGTCTAAAAGGAATAATGAAACTCCCTTGCCAAATCTGAATTTGCCCTGGAAGTGAGGGTTATGACTCCTATCTCATGTGTCTCTTGAACTGTTTGGCTCCTTTAATTGTTTATTGTTTAATATTCCTTGAAATGTGAATTTGGAGAGGATACAGGTACAAGAAGGTGATGTTTAAAAAACTAAAAGGCATCTGTTGCAGCCTGAGGAATTTGGTTTTCCTGTGTGTATGCACATTGTAAAATAATGCGAATATAAGTTGATTTTTTGGGTTGGAGTGGAAGTATATGATCAACAAATAAACACACAGAGCTTGCACACAGGACAGTTTTTTAGCAAAAATACAAAGCTGGAAAAGATGAAGGAGATCTTCTGATAAGGAGATGAAGAGCAGTGTTGGAAGTTTGGAAATGTGCCTCTGGTGATGGTAATGGGCTTGACGAGCAGATCTGAAGGGTAAAACACTGCTGGTGTTCCTGACTTCTGAGCAGCTCCTCAAATCCAGTGTCACTTCTAATTTTGCTAAATGTACATCTAATTCTTTATGAAGGAAAGATGTTTACTTTTACAAGACCATTGTGTGTAGACGTGGGCATCCATAAACCTAGTTATATATACTTCAAAATATTTTTAGAAATAATATGAGCTATTATAATGTAGCAAAACCCAAATAAACAACTCCCGACCCCAAATAAAACTATCTTATGCTTCAAAAATGCCAGACTTAACGTATTTGTCCAACTGCAGTTGGGGAACATAAAAAAACTATTTTGAATGATTTCACAGATTATCCCAAATAGATGATCAGAAACAAAAGCAGACTGGAGTATTGGATGCAGATGTATTCCCATTAAATCCAGTAATTAAAGAAAATTGTTTATAAAATGTTACCCATATTCCCCAAACAGACCTGTAAGCATGTAGTTATGTAGTAAATAATTTTAAACTAGGGAAAAAAAAATTTAAAAAAAGAGAGAGAGAAAGAGCAAGATAGAAGTTGCCCAGTGTCAGTCTCCAATTCTGGCTGTGATTACTCATTTAGGGAAAAAAAAAACCCAAATAATAGAAGTTTTTCTTGCCATAAAACCAGAAGCATTTTTCCTGTAAAAAAGTGTTAGTGGATTGAACAGTTTTTCACTCATATCACTATCTAGTAAAGCTCTTACAAAATACTTCAAAAAGTCAGAAAAGGACTCTGTGGTTTCCATACTTGGACTGTGAGCCAAATAAATGAATTTGAAAATGCAGGGTCATGCCTGCAGCAGCTTGTGGGAGTACCTGTTCCATATTTCAGAGAGCAGGTCGTGCATAAGGGGCGCCCTGATGGAGCAGCACTGGGGATGATCAGCTGCAGCCACAGGGAAACACTCAGAGCTTGTGGAAGTATTTTGGAATTAGTTTCTGTTTAATTTCTCTTTGCACAGTGTACACATTCAATGGGCAAGGCATAATTAGACGGGCTGTCTGGTGTGGTGTGTTTTTACAGAGAGCTTTGCCTTCTGCAAATGGTTGTGGGCTGAAGTGAACACAGGCACTTAATGCTCAGCACAAACATTGGAAATCCTCAGTAATTCAGGGCACAAGTGAAAAACTAATTGAGGGAAGTATAGGGAAACCTAACCCATGGTAGTGTCAGATGTGCCTGGGGCTTTCTGACACCTTATTCTGAGGCATTCCGAGGGTGTTGTGAAAGGAACCAAGAAAGGAGATTAAAGGGACCAACAGTGCAGCTTGGCAAAGTAGTTGCTGTGTATTCTGCAGCCTGAAAATGGAAATGTGTTCATGTTCTTCCTGCCTTTGTGATTCAGTTGTAGATTTCAGCTAAACTTCAGTCCAGCTCTGTGACAGGCAGTTTATAACAAGCTCATAACTTTCTTGGTGTTTCCCGTTTCCCAGTCCAGGGTCATTTTTAAAGAGTTAACATAGCTGAAGGAGAGATGACCATTGCATTCTCCCAGCACCAGTTTCTGTCACTGTGTTGCCTGTATTTGTGTTAATAGGTGTATGTATGAATTTATATAATAATATTTATAGATCAAGGATTGATACCTCTGTCTTTAGAACAGGCAAATGGGCATCACTTGTGTGTGTTGAATGACAAAGGTAGATTGGTGGGGAAAAAAAGACAAACAGTTTTGATTCAAATATGGAATAAAATTAAAAGAGGCATTTTCAGAGTTAATAGAGTAACTGTACTCTTGGTCCACCTTTGAGCTGGTTCAGTGGCAGCCTTTTATACCCTTGTCATGTTTCCTGGTATGGAAACAAAATTTACTGTGTCCTACCTGTTGGTTGTATAATAACTGTAGTTACCTCACCAAGGCTGATTTTATGTTCAGCACCTGTATTTACTTGTCTGTAGGATCAATATTCAACACCTGTATTTACTTCTCTTCAGGACCAACAACAGGACTACCCAACAACCCAGCTTCTTAAAGCAAAGTATTTGAGTATTTAGAGAAGTGTGAATGAAAGCCTTTGGAAACAGCAAGAGCAGTCCAAATGTGTAACTGTTTTTCTGTCTGGGAATGCTCTACTCCCCTAATGCTAATCTGGTGCAAGAACTTTAAATGCCCCCATCAAGCTTCCATCCATGGTTCTCCCTCAACAGCAACCCCAGCAACTGACACGAGTTTATCCAAAAGAGAAAAGAGTTTTTTCTTACCTTTTGACAGGCCAAGTGACCTGAAGAAGCTTTTGTGCTCCAAAAGCTTATTCCTTCTTGTTTGTCCACCTTTTAGCTTGTGGGTTTTTTCTTTTCAGCTCCGTTGATTCTGCATAAGTCTATGACAAAACCTCACACTCTGATTCCAGGGCTTGGGGTAACTCTGAAAGCAGCATGAAAACCAGGATGAAGGATTCTATTCTGGAGATTGTGGAGGGATCTCAGATAGGTGGAAAACTGGTGCTCTTAAGCCAGCTGGCAGATATTTTAGCTGAACATGAGCATTTGAAGAGCACAGGACAGGTGTACTACTGTTTGAAACAATACAGAAGCCATCTCAAGGATCAAAGTGTGTTTGAACCCTCTTTGCCCCACAGCCTTATGGCTGCCATGCTAACAGATAACCATTCTAAACTAATACACAATGTGCCTGGGTACTCAGGTGTGCTGGGACAAACCTTCCTGTCTCTTCCCTCAACCCACCATGCACCACAAGAAGCTTCCCAGAACCTCTGTGTGTCTTCATCCAACATGTAAAATTGAAAAATTGCTGTAACAAACTGTTAGAGAAAGTTCTTGCAAGGATGTGATACAATCCATGAGTTATGCTGTGACAATCCTCTGTGAAGATGTTGAGATGTCCTTACATCAAAGTCAACGTTTTTTTCCCTTTATGTTCAGATTTAAGTTAATAAATAGATTTCCAGCCCACTCCTACTGTTCTGTATTTGTATTCTAAAGTCCAAGAAAATTTCTTTCTGAGGTGGCTGATATCTGAGTATTTCCTAGTGGCAGAATTATATTTTTTTTGCTTACATCACACAGTTTGTAAAATTAAGTAAATTCTATCAATCTCTTGGGCATTCAAGCAATGTTCAGATACAGTCTTGCACCAGTATTCTCTTTCTTTCCTGAGTTTTTATTTCTACAAGAAATGGAGATGTTGGTGTGCAGAAGCATCCTTCCCTGCTGTGGGATACTGCGGGGAAGGAGGCACTGGAGATGACTCTGAAAGGTCCAAAGGTCCACTCCCTTTTGAGTGTCTCTGGCATGTGACCCAATGTGATGTAGAAATGTCAATTATGTGATTATGAAATGGTGAGATGAGCACTTGTGATGTGCTTTAGCCAGATCATTTCTCTTTATGTGGAATGCTCCATCCAGAATGAAGGAATGGGATGCTATTGTAAATTACTTTCTGGTTTAGTAGCCCTAAGACACCATGTTTGGTGTGTCCTCTGTGGCTGAGACAAGCCCATCCTGCTCAGCTCCTGTTTCTTCTGAGTGTGGAATGCTGTTAAATGTAGGTGGTTTGGGCTTGCTTTTTGATATCCTGCCTGCCCAAAAATTAAAGAACTGGGTGATGTGCATGTGTCTGCTTGCAAACCAAAGCCAAGCTGGCTCTGCTAGTTCTGGGTTTTCTCATTGGACTGCATCAAGGTAAGTTTGAGAAATATGTAAGAAATAAAGAATGCAGCCTATGTCTGGAAATGTTGTTGGCTAAGAGGTGAATTTAAAATGTCCATAGCCTTGCAGTTCCTGCTGGAGGTGTTGGGAGCTTTCTGGAGGGGCATCCCACCAACCTCAGGAGAAAGATCCAGGAGCAGCCATTCACTCAGTGTGGTCATTTACTGTCTCTGGGGACTCTGGAGCCCCTCAGGGTCCCTCAGGGCAGGGTGTGTGTGAGGCAGAGCTGTTGGTCCTTCCAGGAGCTGAGCTGGAGCTGGGAGTTGCTGCTCTCCCAGCAGGACTCCTGCACTCTGGGTTTGCATCCCTGTTCCCCCTCCCCTCCTTTCCATGCACTGTGTGCTGCATGTTGAAAGGGGTGAGTCACCTCTTTTATTATGTTTTGAATACTTTCCTCCCAAATGTAGTTTATTTTCTGCAGGGAAAGGAAAGAATTTATGCTGTCCTGGTTCCTTATTTTTATCAGAGCTCTTGCTAACAACTTCCAGCTGAGGGAGTTCTTGATATTTTTAGCCCGAGATATTTAGCTATTTGAGCCTCTCTACATGTTTTCCTCCTGATATATATTAACTGGAGGGGGAGGATGGTTCTTGTCAGTTAATATATTCATGAGCATGCCTGCCAGATTGCCCACACTGACTCCCAGGAAACTGAACACTTCAGGGTTGGGGGGAAGTTTGAGTCTTGGTCTGAAGTGTTTGCATCAGTTTCATTACTCCATTCTCTGACTGATGCTGCCATAGCTGTGTTCTCACTGAAGCTTCCTTTTTATTTTAGGAGGTGGTGTTTGTATAAAAAAAATAGACATCATTGATTTCTGCCTAAAAACACAAAGAAGTAAATAAACTAAAAAGTCGAGAATCATAAAATGGGATATTGCATTAAAATAATAGTATTTCTTTAGAAATATCTTTTTTTTCCCCTTTTTTTTTCTTTTTCCAAGCAGCAGAATCCTCAGTCTTATTACTAATGTTACTATTTTTTTGGTTGTCTTTTCTGTGGTCTGATGGAGTTCTTCAATATTCCAGATACTGTACTTGATGGCACATCTTACACACAGCATTTTCAAGTTTCAGAATAACCTTACCCTTCCCTGAAACCCACATGAACACTGTTTTGAAAGAAAATATTAAAAGCCACTCACATTGACCTTTTGCCTTTAAGATCCACTTCAGCCTGTTTAACTATAATTTCAAAGATCTTACTGTCATCAGCTCTTTTCCCTTTTCCCAACAAAGTTTCAGACCCAAGATGAAAAGCTGTAGATTTGCCTCAGTGTAGTGTTTCCATCAGCTGCTCCTCTGGGGCCTGGGAGGTGGCGGTGAGAGGGACAGGTGGTTGGACTCATGCTCAGTTTAATGAGAATTAAATGGCATTTGCTGTTGTATATAAACGGACCATGGTGCCTTTTCTCTGCATCCATTCCAAGTTGTGTGCTTCTACTGGACAATACATGCCACGGCCCTGCTCTGCAGAGTGAGGAGCTGACTCTGCCTTCTCTGCCCAGGCTTTGTCCGAGTGCTCTGGTCCCAGTCTGCTCTGTGGCAGGAGCTGGAGCTGCTCAAAGGCTGCTCTGGCCACCAGGATGTATCCCATTACCTGGGACCAGCTGGGCACACATCTGCCCTGGCAAGTCTGCAGCAGCTCCTCACCACCCAACGATTCCCTTAGGGACCCTGAACCTTCCAGTAGCCACTGGCAGAGCTGAATCTAGCCTTAAACTTGGCACCTAAAATAGTACTGTGGGTGGTGGGGTTATTTTGGGGGGTGTGTGCCCAAAGGCTTTCAAAGTGTTTGAATCTATTTTTTTATAAAAAAATTACTGATATTTGTTTAGTCCTTCCTGCCGTGCTCCTCCCTGAGAGTGGTGTTGTAAATGATCAGATCGGCAGCCAAATTTATAAAAACAATTTTATAAATTTATTAGATCGACAACCAAATAATAGAATATTATAAAACTGCCACAGCCAAGACAGCGTCAACCCCGGACCTTGACATTGGGTGACCTTGGGTCAGACCGACGCAGCGTCAGCGTCTCCCCAGAGTGTCACACCTACTGCTCCAGGTATCCAGCTTGTATACAGTTTATTCTGCCTGGAGCAGAAATGACCTAAGATTTCTGTACGTTCCTACATATGTATAACGGGAACTATACAGATTCAGTCCCGTACAAAAGTTAGTCCATCGGTTTGGATGGCGGTCTGGGCTCCTTGAAATGGTCTTCTCGTTGCTCAGGGTAATCTCTCCCAGGTGTTGTTCGGTGAATGTTCTGGACATTCTTGGGAAATGGTCACTAATCACCCAGGAAAGACTCATTCACTCGTTAATGGCCATGATTTTATCTGAGCGAGTCCAGGAAATCTTTTGGAAATGAAAAACCCTGCTTCTGGCCATGGGGGTCAGATGCATGGCTGGATCTTTATAATTTTTATACATTTCACAAAGCATGAATTACCTACATCATATAAAACAGTGGGCAGTCACAAGTCCCTCCTCGGACACAAGTCTCTGCTGCAGGATTCAGCTCACTGTAAGTGCACCAGTTTTGTTTTCAAAGACAGGTTCATATTGTCCCCTTAGCTATCACCTCAGCCTTTTGGCACAGAGGGTCTCTGTGCCCCTTTGGGTGCATATATATATGCATTATACAAGGTTGCTTCAGGCGAGCTGCTCTTGTTTGGAGCTGTCAGTCTCCTGCTGTATGATGAGTGATGCTGCTGAGAAGCTGTGGGGCAGCACTGCCACCGCCAGAATGCTGTCTGGTCCCTGTGAGGGCTTCTCCGTGGGACTGCAGGATTAACCAAATACTAATCTTAAGCTTCTTAACACTTAGTGAGAAGTCAAAATTTCATTACTTTTATTTGTTTTGTGGCAGGCTAATAGATGTTGGCATCTTGGTTGGAGGAAATTTCTTTGTCTTTGCAAATCCAGTCCTAATAAAATTCTTGAAATTTTTTTTTAAATATATTTTGCTGACTGAATTTCCTGTGCAACTTGTTTTAAACTGCCATGCAAGTCGAAGGGATCTTAAATAAACTGAGCAGCTGGCTCATTAGTTTTGCCATTTGTACCACTTTTTTCCAGTGGTCCTTCATGAACCTGAAAAGTTTTGTAAAATCCTTGCAGGAAAGGGATTTGTTACAGAAAAGCTGCAGTGAGTGACTTCAGCTCGGTGTACAAAATTTCGGCAGTTTTGTTTTAAGCTTCTATTTTAAATCTCTTATTCTGATAATGACCAGGCCGGCTCTTCCTTTGCTGATGAGACCTGACAAGATCATCATCCATGTGATTTCATTTGTTTTCATGGCAGCCCTGGGGAGGGAAATTACTGGAGCAAGAATGAAGCTGTGCCCTCCTCCAGAGCAACTTGGCCGCAGAAAACAGCAGAGATTTCAACAGATAAATATGTATTTATGTAGAACACGCACAAAACGCGGGCATCAGCAAAACCCTTTAGCCCAGGTGGGATGAATGGGAGACAATCACCCTCCCAGGGCCCAGGTGGAGCAAGAAGCACTGGAATTTGGGGAACTTCGAGTGCTTTGTCAAACCAGTCCTTATCGAGTGTCTCCTGCTAATCTTCCATCTCCAGGTTACTGGTTTTGAAATTTAGTCCTGCTGTTGTGAAGTTTGCGCCGCTCGTTGTTCACCTTGAGGGAAGTGTGAAAGCGCCTCAGGGGGATGATGTTCCTCCTCTCACCTGCAAAGCTCACAGGTTGCATGAGAAGGGGAAAGGCACCAGCCTCAGGAGCTGCTCTGAAAAGCTGTTTTTAGAATTAACACACAAATACTTGGAATGGCAGCATGAGGGGAACGTATTCCTAGTTTAGGGTAGTGTGTACTGAGTGCTTCAGCTCAAGATTGAAGTCACAAGCACTGATTTGGGAGTTTGAGGATGGGATTTTTTTGTTGTTGTGGTTTATATTTAGTTTGGGTGGGGGTTTTGGGTTTTGTGGGGATTTTTTGGTGTTTGTTTTGTTTGTTTTTAAGGCGTTTTGGTTTTTGGTTTTTTTTTCCTTCTTTGTTGGGTGGGGTATTTGTTGTTTGGTTATTGTTTGGGTTGGGATTTTTTTGTTTGTTTTCTTTGTGGGGGGGGATTGGTTTGAGAGTTTTTTGTTTGTTTTGAGTGTTTTTGTGTTTTTTTTTTCCTGCGGTGCATATATTAGTTTGTTTTGAGGAGGGTGATACCACCTCAGGATCTCTCCATACAGTGGTCTAATCCACATTAGTTTCATACTCTATCCAGGCATTTAGTGCTTCCATGTATGAATAGTGCAGGGATATGAAGTCTGTAACAGAGATTAGTAACTTTCTGAATCAAAACATCACATACTTTATCAACATTTGTTGTGGGAACAGCTGACACATATTGAAATGACAACAGTATTTTTCTTCTATTGTTTTAAATGAAATAGTTTTATAGGCTTTTGAGTGAAAAAAGCAGGAAAGCACATTCAGGTCTGAGGAAAATGATGAAAAATTGCAGCCTCTTGATAACTTTACTCCTGCATTTCTGTGAGGAACCACTGCTCACTTTTTAAAATTTCTGAAGGTTTATTAAACTTTAACAAAAGATACAAGCAAAGCACTAAATAAGGAAAAATTAGAACACTGGGATCCCCAGGCCATCCTGTGATAATGATGCTGGGGGGGAGGACATATTACAGTAATACAACTATACATCTACAAAAACTTCTCTTAACATAGATGTAATGTTCACCTCTTAATTGTGATAGCCAACTATCTCATTACTCATCTATAACAATTCCTTGTAATTATTTCAGTCTTAGCTAAGAATGTTGGCTAAGGATGAATATAAAAAGAAATCGTGGTTACTCCTTGTATCTTCCTTCCAAAAAACCCACCCAAAACTCTAATATTTGGATGGTTTAATGAGATCATCATTGTAGAAGTGTGATCAAACTCATGAACAAGCAGCAAATGTTGCTTTCATTAATTCCATGTGAGGTTTTCACAAACAGGCAGGCAATGGCTCACGTTTATTCAAGTGGATGGGTAAGATTACTAAAACAGTGAAAGGTACTGAGAAAAGAGAAAAGTTTCCTCTGTTTCAGTGAGTGGCCTTCCAGGGAAATCAGGAGGTGGCAGTGAGTCAAAATTTTGACTTAGATTTTTGAGAGTTGAAGACATGAAGGGCAAGGCTGTGTTTTCTGAGGAATGTTTGTGGTTAGTGCTGGTGAGCAGCTTGTCCCAAATGTCCTCACAGGTCTGGAAGGAAGATGCAGCAGGGTCTGGCTTCTCTTTTGGGATGGCAGAGCCCTGGATACTGCCCAGGGAGGGCCTGGATTTCCCCTCTCTGGAGACATTCCAAAGCCACCTGGACATGTTCCTGTGTCAGAGCTCTCATGGGGCTTCAGCTTGTTCTGATGGTTGATGCCCAAGCTGCCTTTGGAAAATATATTTTATTAAAAATTATCTCTCCATGGCTGTTGCACCTTCAGGGAGGATTGGAGAAATTGCAGGAATTCCCAGTATAAATAATTTATAAAGGTAGGCTGCATCTGGCTCAGATTTATGTTACTTTCACTGTAGCAAGAGTCATGTAACTCCAGGTGCTCCCTTTTCTCCTCATGCTGCTCCCTTTTTCCTGCAGTCCCACATTTCCAGGGATGAAGAGAGTCAGACAGACACCGTAGAGATGAGCAATTCCAAGTGCATCTCCATCTCTTCAGTCTCATGGTTGATACAGTTCAATGTTTACCTACCTCTTGTCCCTTTTCAGGGGCGTTTCATTTTGGGGTGTTTGCCATTTCCTTTGGGGCACCAAAAGCAGAGTCCCTGGGTTTAGGCTGCAGTCACAGTGATGCTTGTGCTCTCCTGGAGAGAGGGAGCAGTGAGGAGCCACAGAGTGCCCACCTCCTGAAAAGCAAGGACATTATTTAGGTCAGAAGCAGTGGGAAAGGAACACATTGTGAAATAATGAGCAGTTTTTAACTCTGCTGATCTTGCCAGGGTTGTCTTGAGGCTCCCGTTGGACTTCAGAGATCTTAATCTCAGGCTTGCTTGTTCAGTTGTTATTCCCATACATGTGTTTTCCCCCCCACCTTAGATAGTTGCTTTGTAGTCTGAGGACACCTTCAAAGCTGTGCATCTCCAGGGACTCTAAAGGACTGGATAGCTGCGTGAGAGTCCTGAAGGGTGGTTTTCATCACCCTGGAGGGTGCTTAAGACCTTTTCAGTGACTGCAAATCCTGTGTGGGCTTGTCTTGTTGACCAAGCAGTGGAAAGACTGCATCACATGTACAGGCATGATGGAAACCCCTGGAAATTCTCTGCTGTGTTGGCACTTCGATTTCCTTGCTAGAAAGAGACCAGAGGCTGCTTGTAGGGGTTGTTGAAGTTCTTGCAGCCCAGTGTTGTCCCTATGGCTGTGTTCTTTCCTGCTGCTCTCGCCCCCAGCTCTGCTCCTTGAATTCCCACCTGGTACCTCTGTCCATCCAGCTCTGGGCTGTCTTGCTAAGGATCTTAAATGCCACATAATGTGTGTCATCCTGTGTTTTGTCTTCTGTGTCTTTCCTAATGTTTTCTTTTACCTGAATATTCTGTGTTATCTCTGCTTACTTTTTCCTTACACATCTTATAAACAATGGCTAGTCTTGTTTTCATTTGTGAACTCAAAGCTTCTTTTTTATTCAAATTGCACAGTTACTCCCTTGTCATCTATCCTGTGAGCTTCATATGGACATGAAGTTGTTGGGTTTGTTTTCCTGTTTGTGCATCCATGTTAAGTGAGATGATCCATAGAAGACATAATTTAGATCTGAAGAGGACACTTTATTGTTAAGGACAGGCATTTTTCACTTGCACAGAGAGCAGCCTTGACCATGATTTATATTTTTCATTGGCTTCAAATAGATGAGTAGTTTTGAACTGCATGAGTTAATCTTATAATGTGAGCCTTTGTGTTATTTGTTTTTATGTTTCCCTGGTGCAGCGTTTCTTTCCTGAAGGAATCCACACCACTGGGAGCAAGGAGTTAAACAGTCTGTGCTGTTTTATTCCTGATGAGGAATTTTTTTGCATGTGGTCTTACTTGTAGTTGTTTCTCCTGAACATGCTCTCAGAGATGAGCAACACAGGCAACACATGTAGCACCACTGATATTTTTGGGTTTGATGTTCCACCAGTTTGCTCAGATATTGTGCTGCTCAGAAAAGACATGTCCCATAAGGAAAATTCCATAAGGAAAATTCTGAGTTTAATCAGAAAAATGCCACAGGTTTTAGCAGTGTTACATAGCTGTGGTTGATTACTCACTGAGCTGGAGAAAAATCCTAGAGAGGAGAGGTGCAAACAGCAGACTTGAAGACTTAGAGGGAAGTGTTGTTCCCTGTGTCTTGCCATTAAGGAACTTTGGTTGTGTTTTGCTATGGTGTAAGGATTTGCTTTAAATTTAATGCAGTTCTCACGCAAGAAGAATTAACATTTATAGAAAAAATCCAAGCAGTGCAGTGCCAGAAGGAGCCACAAAATGCCTTGTACATGCTAAAACTATTAACTGTTTTAATACTAAAAATAAAAAGAACGTCAGCTGTGTGAAAGAGAAGACTGACCCTCAGTTAATGTTCAACATTATTTCCAAAGCTGTTGAAAATTTGAGTGGCAAAACACACAGTTTTCCTGAAATTTTCACTCTCTCCTGGGCAAGCAAGGCACCCTAGGCAGCTGTGCTTGGAGTGATCTTGCTAAAAAGAGTATTTGTAGGACAGTCCAGCCTACCCAAGGTGGAAAATTAAACTTCTTCAACAGATGCATGACAGAGGTATGGAAAAACTTCTTCTGTTGCACCTAAACATGACTTCAGTTTTGTTAGCGGTGCTCTTATAACCACTTCACATAAATTTATGGGAAATTCCCTACATAGTACTGAATTCTGAGATAAACGATGAGCTGTCCTGTTTGGCTACATTTTTATATCCCAAAATGTGTATTACTGTTAAGTTCTTTATAAGTGGGGTTTGCTTCCTAATGTGGCAGTTAAAATTCCGCAGACGCCTTCGTTGTGGGAGTAAAGGCCAGTCCAGTCATGCTTTATAGTAAGAGTACATTTATAAATTGTTTATAGAGGGCTAATAAATAATTAATGTCTGTTATTAAACAGGTTACAGGCATGAAGAGTGTGTATTATGTATGGCAATAAGCACACAGTGGAAGGTGTTAAAGACAGTGTTTTGTCTAACTGCTGCCCTAAAATCCATAACAAATGACCCTTTGTTAAAATATATATTAAACATTTGATTTACTCAATGCAGATTTATAAATACTTTATAGTTAGTACTAAATATAATTCCAGGACTTGACTCCAGCCTTCTAGTAAAACCCTGCTGAGGAGGGAATGGCTTTTGGAGGTGAAATTGAAATCCAGAGCTGTGACTGCCTGGTGCTCTGAAAAGCTGTCTTCTTGTCATATACTAATAAAATAATATTTTAAGAAACTAATGTGTGCTTTCTAAATAGACAAAGGACCAAGTCAAGCATCAAGCATAATTTGGAAGATAAACGAGGGTATTTCAACTTGAGTACAAGTTTTAGATTCAAGTCTCAGTTTGAGTCATGTTGAGAGTAAAAAAATGGTATCCCTAATGAAAAATAATTTCTGAGTTTAAACAGAGAGTTACATATTCTTTATTTTTGGTTTTAATGTAGCCATCTGCTGATGAAAATTAAAATGTTGCATGTTATGCAGATTTCTGTATGTATGTACAATTTCTTGTGAGATCTGTTTCTGGTATTACCTTTTGAGGAGAGAAACTTTTGTAGATACATTATGCATAGTAGTGAATTAATATGACAGATATATTGTGAAGCTTTTTTTAGTAATGAGTCTTTGTGGTGTGCTTTTCCTTGGCTTTTTATCTTTGATGGTAGCTGGTTGGTTTTGTTCATTTCAGGTATAGTCTGTTGGTTTCTGTTTCAGTCTGTCTCCACTAGATGTGAGACAGGACTGAAGGATATTCACCACTTAGCTGAGAGCTGAAATTTTTGTGTTTTTTTTTTTTTTTTGCTCTGTTCAATATCAAGTGAACAGTTAATGCAGAAACAGGAGAGTTCCTTAGTAAATCTCAACTGTTGATTTCCTTTTCACTTTAATGCTATTCATTGCAAATTTAATACCTTTTTCTTCACTCTGAGTTTTTGCAGTTGTTTAGAATCCTGCACCAATACTTCTTTTTGAAGAAATGCATATTACAGTGTGACTCATAATTTTTCTTCATAAAAGCTTTATGTGGCATAAACATAGTTTCACTGAGATTTGAACATAATGCATTGTAAAAGTGAAGTGGTAGTGCCTGAAAAATTCTATCCTCTTTTTGTGTATGAAAGATGAAACAGGGAGGCATACATGGATTTATTTGTGTATGCTGATAAAAATATATAGTTGGTAGAAAGAGTAAAAGGATCTTAACAGGCTTTAGTTCATCAGTTGGTGCTGGAAGTGGGTTGTGCAAAATCTTTGGAGTCCTGGATCATCTCCCTCCCCTCTCCCACCCTTGGCAGTACCAGCACTTCACCACACCGCAGCAGAGTTAATGCTGGCAGGCTGCAGAAAAAGCAGGAAGTCTCTTTCCCCTTCCTTCTGCAGGTGAGAGTCTTGTTGAAGATAAGGATCAGCAAAGCAAATCCCCATTCTCTGCTCTTTGTAAATCCCATGTGCCGGCTTCTTACACTGAAATCTGCTTTTGAGAGTTTCCAGAGTAATTCAAGATCAGTTTCTCTTTTACTGCTCAGAAACAGGGAAAATGAAGAAAGGAGGATAAAGGCAATAAATGAAGCATGGAATAGCAGTGTAATTATTGCAGTGTGCTGGGGAGTGTCCAAGGCCAGGCTGGACAGGGCTTTGAGCAACCTGGGGCAGTGGAAGGTGTCCCTGCCCATAGCAGGGGAGGGACGGGATGAGTTTTAAGGTCTCTTCCAACCCAAACCATTCCATGAATCTGGTATTCTGTGTGTGTACTTTGTGGCTTAAGAGCAGAATCTCTTTAATACCACATAAATATCTCAAGTCAATTTCAGGTGGTGTGTAAACAGCATCCTAAATACAAGTATTTGCTGAATCTTAATATTCTATTCATATTTAACTGAGAAGTGAAAAACACATGGAAGTTGTGGGTTTGGTTTTTTTTTTTTTCCCCCCGTTCATTCCGAATTCTTTAAAATGTCACTGAGAAGAAATGAAAAATTGTGCTCAGGCAGGAGTTTGCACATGAACAAAAAGCAAACCGGTGTTTATATTCAATAAAACATTTTTGAGTTCATTTTGAAGGTATATTATTTTTGCACTATTATTACAGAGGATTTTTGCATGAAATGTTCATCACTCATGACATATTAGAAAATATTTTCTGAAACTCTCCTTAGAAAAACTTAAGTTCTTGCATGGAGCAAGAACTTTTTAATCTGTAAACCTTAGACTCCATTAAGACATCTTCACTATCTTTTTCCTTTTGATCACAAGCTGAGAGTTTTAGGTACTTCCTTGCTATGCCTGGCGTGGCACGGATGGTGATCCCCAGGGGTTTTGGTGCTTGCAATTGTTGTTCAGTGGCTGTGGTCAAGTATTGGCTCAGTCAGGTGCATTATCTGGATTGTAGTGTTGGGGCACATCAGTTTACTGAAGTGTACACTTCTAGGACCTTAAATTGTCTGGCTGTGAAGAGCCCATCTGGAATTATTTTTCCTTTTTTTTCCTCCCTCTCATTTTTATTCTGCCCCCCCCCCCCCTTTTTTTTTTAACATCATCTATTTATTTATATGCTTATTTATACTTTTTTGTGCCAACTTCTGTCATCGTAAAACCTGTCCATGCCTTGTTGAAATCTCCTATTTTCCTGTCTACCTGCTGCAGAAATTGCATTTTGGCAACATGACATTGACTTATATCCTGCATTTCTTGTCCTGCCTGCCTGTGAAGTTATCCATGAAGTTAACTTAATAACTGAATTCAGTTTGGATTAGAGTATTCTAGTAATACATACTTAAGAAAATAAAGAATTTTATATTTTCCCCTATAAACCAAGTGTAAGGCAACCCTTTTTTGAACTGAGTATGTCATGTACAGAAATGCATTTGTAACTACTAAGAGCAGAACTACTAGTCTGAATTGGGTCCTGCACATGGTAGAACTGGAGTCTTTTGCATGCTTATGCCATTTAAATTTTGATTTAGAATAAGTGCACAGCCAGAGACTGTGTGACAAATGTTTTGCCTCTTTTCAATGTTTCATAAAAAACCTCTGTGTCAGTTCTTCTACCAAACATCAGCTGTCAGTGAAGAATCAAATACTTCCCATCTATTTTCTCTTGTGTCTGGTTTCTTCCTTTCAAGCACTAGCCAGTGGTAGCAATTTGGACAGCTAGCATTCAATTTTTCTAGACTGTTAGTCAAACATTTGGTAGTAGAAACTCATTACTGCAAGGTTTTATTATTGCTGAGGTTTTTTAAAGTTTGGGGGTTTTTAATATGTGGATAAACTCTTTGTGAGCCTGATTTTGAAATACCTTCCTCTTGTTGCTGGGATTCTTTGTTTGGAAAGTATTCTTTTTATAAAAAGATTGTGGGAGGTTGTAGAAAACCACTATGTCTTTTTTATGACCTGCATTTCAGAAGGAAGGTGTTTCTGGTAACTTCCAGTTCAGAGTCTAAGAAAACTATCTGTAAAGTTGTAAAATATACATATTTGGGTATTAAACCATCCCCTGGGCAGTCTGCGAGGACAGGAGGCTCAGCAAAGTCATCATGTGTGAGCTGTAGCTCAGGTTGTGTGCTCCAGTTTATCTGGAGATGTTGCTGAGTGGAAACATTGAGTAATTGGGGGTCTTGGCTTATCCTTCTGGGCCGTGGTCCAGTCTGAGGGAGCAGCAAGAGACTCCCTCCAGCTCCCTCTGTCAGCCAGGGGTGGGCACGAGTGTAAATCCCTGGAGCAGGGTGGCCAGATGTGTGGGAGCTCAGCAGGTGACAGCCCAGCCAGATGTGTGGAGTGGGAGTTGAGCAGGTGACAGCCCAGCCAGATGTGTGGGAGCTCAGCAGGTGAGAGCCCAGCCAGATGTGGGGGTAGGGGGTGAGCAGGTGACAGCCCAGCCAGATGTGTGGGAGCTCAGCAGGTGAGAGCCCAGCCAGATGTGGGGGTAGGGGGTGAGCAGGTGACAGCCCAGCCAGATGTGTGGGAGCTCAGCAGGTGAGAGCCCAGCCAGATGTGGGGGTGGGGGTTGAGCAGGTGACAGCCCAGCCAGATGTGGAGGTGGAGGGTGAGCAGGTGAGAGCCCAGCCAGATGTGTGGGAGCTCTGCAGGTGAGAGCCCAGCCAGATGTGGGGGTGGGGGGTGAGCAGGTGACAGCCCAGCCAGATGTGGGGGTGGAGGGTGAGCAGGTGAGAGCCCAGCCAGATGTGTGGGAGCTCTGCAGGTGAGAGCCCAGCCAGATGTGGGGGTGGGGGGTGAGCAGGTGACAGCCCAGCCAGATGTGTGGGAGCTCAGCAGGTGACAGCCCAGCCAGATGTGGGGGTGGGGGGTGAGCAGGTGAGAGCCCAGCCAGATGTGTGGGAGCTCAGCAGGTGACAGCCCAGCCAGATGTGGGGGTGGGGGGTGAGCAGGTGACAGCCCAGCCAGATGTGTGGGAGCTCTGCAGGCAGGTGTGGGTCTGGCCAGAGCAGGCTGTGTGCAGCTCTCCTGGGGGTGCAGACCACAATGATTTGAGGAGAAATCTGTGCTTCAAGCATTGCACATCCAGTTCAGGTGTGCTGAGAACCTCCACAGGGGTGCTTGCCCTCACACACAGAGAGCTTCTGCTGGCTGGGGTGGCTGCTGTTTTGCTTTTGTTTTGTAGGGAAATGCCTTGAGTTCCTCCACCTCAGTCCCCAGTGCAGAACTTGCCACCCAGCACAGGTGGCAGTCTCAAAGCCATGGGAGGAGGTTTGTTCCCAGGAGCAGCATTGCAGCTCCCTGTTTTAGGGGGGAAACTTAATGCTTCCAGGGAGAGGCTCAGTTGTCATCTACTGATGCAAATACTTGAATGGTGTTAATATTGTTACATGACTTTACTTTCTTCATTGCCGTTGCAGTCTTTTCTTGGATCACTAATGAATTTTTGGATGCAGACAGAGTAACCTCTTACTATTTCCTATTTGTCTTCCAGTGGTCTTTGCCATCAGTTTTTTTAATTTAGCCTAAGGCACCTGATGCTTGTCTTGCACTTCTTTTCTCCAGGTTGTATGTTTTCTGAAGAAAGTCTCTCCACCAGTTCCCTGAATGTCTTTGACTTCTGAGGTCTGATACCTTCGCTCTTATAATTTCAGAACTTAATCTTTCCAGAAGAAAATTTTATTGCTTCATAATAAGTCATACAAATTACTTTCCACCATTACTTTTTAGGTAGATACTCAGGGAATTTCATCTTGTGTGTCACCATCCCATATGATTCCCATAAAATTCATGAGGTGACTCGTTACTGTCTCTTCAGGGCATCCTACCAAGCTCTCAGTGCAGATTTTGCATTTTGCAGAGTCTGAACACATAACTGGAGCATGCAGTGAGTAGGGGGAATGGCACAGTCTGCCTTTAACATCTGCATCTGGGTTTTACCAGGATCTGCTGTAAAGGAGGAATAAATGCTTTTGCCCAACATCAGTGATGACACAAGGGAGACCAGCAGTCCAGCCCTAAATATCCTGGGGTTCTTTGGACAGGATATTAAATGTGCATTCTCTGAGAAGGGCTGGGAAGGCTACTAGCAAAACCATGTCCTTGTAGGAGCCAGATGCTCAGAAACACTATTTCTTTGTATGAATGAAAATCAAATTAGGTGCTGCTTGCTCAGTGAGGCTGGTGGGCACTGCATGTCCAGTGCTGATCCAGTTCGTCCTTGGGGAGCTGCTCTGTGCATTCCTGCTCCCTCCTCTTCCTCAGTCTTCTCTAAGGGATGCTGTAGACATTTTTTTTCTACTCAGAGCAAGCAGCTGCTTCAGGAACAGCTGTAATATTTTAAGATGTCATATATCAATGAGTAATTCTGTGATTTTAAGGCTTTCAAGTTTGCATTTTGGTTAGGACTGTGTCTCTGCTTTGCTCTCTGATTGTGATTCTCTCCGTGCCAGGTCTGTGCTGCTGCCTTTGCTTACTGCCAGGTCATAGCATTAAACTCATTAAATACAGGAAATTTTATACCAGGGACAAAATAACATGTAAAAACCCATTACTATCCCCTTGAAAGCAGCAGGGAAGACCAAGGTTACCACCTTTACTATCACAAAGAGGTGGAACCTCAAGTATTTTTATTATAGTCTCAGCTTATACTTTAAAATGCATTTTGTCAGGTAACTATTTTTTAACTGCCATTAGGAATATTTTTTAATTATAGTAAGTTGTGTAGTTTATATGGGTTAAGCCAAATTACTTAGAGACTTTAAAAATCAATTCAATAAAATGTATTACTTTTTTTCCTAACCCTGGACTAGGAAGCCTGTGAAACTACTGGAAATTGTGAGGAATATATATGCAAAACATAGGTGTAAAAATGACAGGGTTTTAATTTGAAATTCTGGAGGTCATCAAGGAAACTTGCCTTTTGATGAGGTATTTGGAAATCAATGGAAATTATCTTAGTCAAGTTGGAGCCTTCAGAATAGTGTTTTGATTCTTCAGTAATTTGGCTCTGTAGTAATTTCTATGAGCTGAGACCGGAGACAAAAAACGAATATGAAGTTCAGCCAGAGTCTGATAAAAGCAATGTGGGGAAGGCTGCAGTGTGACAGCACAAACCAAGCCGTCCTTAGCTGATGAAAATATGTAAAACCATGCAATTATGTGCTTGTGGGGGAGACTGCAGACACTGCCACAGCACACATCTCTGATCTTTCCCAAAAGATCAGTGCATAGCAAATATCTATTCAGTGTTTAGTTACACACTGGTGCTCAACTTAACACGTGGCTGGTAATGGCTGTGCCAGTGTTTGAAGTCTGCAGGAGTTCAAGTAGCAAAAGTGTGTGAAATGAGGACATAGATACACAAAAGCAAGCTGCAGGTATGTGGGTGAACTGAAAAACCCTGCTGTTGTTTATTGTGCTGTCAGAGCAGTAACCAAGGGGAGGGTGGCCTCACTTCAGGCCGGTTTTTGGGACATCTTGTAGGGGGTCAAGTGGAAAAGAGACCAGAGGTGAGTCTGCCTGCTGGCAGAGAGGATCAGCTTTTTTTGGGAAGCACCACCAGGCCCCCGTTCCTCACAGCACTGGGTGTTGCTTGGATGAATGCAAAGAAAGTGTTTTCTGCTATGTGCAGAGGGAGGGAGGAATAGCTGTGTGTGAATCATGTTGATCACATTTGACACTGGCAAATGTGTTTGCAAGGCAGTGCAGGAGCTCTCAGGACACTCCAGTGCCAGGAAAACATCGAGGTTCTACCCCAGAAATGTTTCTTCTACCAGTGCTTGTGTTCCATTCAATACCTGGGTGTTCCTAAGAGCACCACTCAGGCTGCTGATGGGACACAGGGCACTCACAGTGACACTGATCATTCTTGAGCTGTGAGAGGGAGCAGTAGAGTGGCCTAAGTGGAGCCTCTTGGCAAGGGCAGCCTGCTGGCTCGGGCTGAACCGCCCAAAATCTCACTGGTGTGTGGGATGTGCAGGTGACCCTGGGGCTGCTGCTTGTGCTGGGGTGTGCAGGGAAATCCCTGCAGCCTCAAGGCTCATCATGGAGCTGCCTAAGCACAGGGAAAAGGTTTCATGGACTTCTCAGGCAGTGCTTGACTTTGATCCAAAGCCATGGCTTATCTGGTCTCTTGTCCAGCCCTCTCAGTCCTCTCTCAGGTGGGTGGTACACAGCAGACTGAATCACATAAGTCTCAGGAGAGATGAGTAGAAAAAGATTTTATATATAAATATGCTAAAAAGAGGGGGAGAGAAGGAGCAAAAAATTACTGTCAGTATGACCAAATAGGCCAGAAAGCATGGTTTGGCATATTAAATAAACTTCCTTAGAAGGATCGATTACCGGTGTTCGTTGAAATTTGGTAAAAGCAGCTTGCCTTCAGGAGCTTCAGAACAGGTTTTAGAGTACTGAATTAGTGGAGTCAAGAAAATTTGTTCAGAAAAACTCCATTTAAAACATGTGCTAAGATTCAGTGCTACTTGGTCTTGTTTTAGAGAATGGGATTTGTAATTTGAATGTGAGATGAGTGAGATTCCTAGGAACTGAAATGAAATATAGATTTGAACTGAAGTCTATAAACATTCTTGAAAACAAAAGAAAAGCTATTTCTCTGAACAGAGTAGTAATTTGGGAATACATGAGGTCTTCTGAAACATGGAGAGTAACATTTAAGTTCTCTTCTATGAAGTTGCTTTTCATTCTTGCTCAGCTGCTTCACTCAGACTTACAATTATGTATGGATATTGATTTTCTAGTTCTTTAATTACTGTTTTGAACCCACCAAAAGTTAAATGGATGGTGTGCCATATGCTAAACTCCATACAGGAAGAGTTTTCAAAAAATTATGTGTTAACAATCTAAAAATGCTATAAATGTATCTTGGTGATGCTCAGATCTGGAACATTCCCATTATAGATACTTTATTTTTTTACATCCAGCATCAGATGTTAGCAGCATAATGGCTCTTGGTGACGGAGGAAGTGGTGGGAACACTTGTGTGATGTGCAGTCTTAGTCTTTTGGTTTGGAATTGGGTGAGTTCACCATGTTTCCGTCAATGGAAACAGTGCTGCAAGGCTTGAGTTGTAGGTTCTCATTAGGCTAATTGCATCTCCCCATCTTTAAAATGTAGGAATGTAATTTCCACGGCACAGTTAGAGGAATTACTGTTTATTTCCTGGTAGTATTCTGATAAATGCTTGACTCGAACCACTTAAATGGTTCTTTTCTGTGGAACTCAGTAGCTGCTTGTGGGATGTAGGAATGCCTTGTCCAATTAGAGCAGGAACTTCAGGCAAAGTGCACCAGGTTAGCAACATGAGTCAGACAGTAACCTTTTTTGTTTGTTAATGGAGTGAATGTATCATCAGGGTACAGATGAATGTGTGCTCTAATTGTCTTGGCAGGGAGGGGGGAGCTCTGGCCTGTGTCATGTCTTTAACAGAAATTTCTGCAGCATTGTCATAAATTGATTGGAAATATTTTTTCCTCACATTACTCATGGGATGTCAACAAGTATGCAAATGTGAAGATTCAACATATGTCTGCTTGCTTCTTCTGCACGGTTTCTCACACCAGTTTAATGAGTAAAAACTGTCTTTTTAAAATGTCACTTCAAACCCAAGTCTTTTGGTGTTGAAGACCACCTCACTAATACTTTTTAAGTTGTACAGACTTGAACTGTAGCTTGGTTTTGTCTTTTCTGTTCCTCGCCTGTCGTTACAGTTTGTAATTTTGGTATTCCTCCTTGTTACACAGTGATGCACCTTTTTCGGCGTCTCTGCTGTCTTTCCCCAGAGCATCAGTTGTTGCAGTTTCCCACTGATCCTTCCTTGTGACACAGTGAAACCTCAGTATCTCTCTTTTGATCTCTGCGGTGAATGCATTTGTTTCCGAATGAACCCATAACATCGTTGCATTCTGTGAAGGCTTCCTGAGAGCACAATAACGAGGGCTGGGGCAGCCATACAGACCTAGTAAGACCCCATGGGGTTATTCTGTGCTGTGCTCCTGTCCCACATCTGTTGGTGGGAGGTGGTCCCAGCTCTCCTGTCCCAACCCTTGGCAGTCTGGGGTTTACCCCAGCTGGATCAACCTGGAAGCCTAAAGCCTTCTACTGAATTCTGCCACATTTACGCTCCACGCGCTCATTAAACACCATTTCATTGTGCTGCTGGTTTGTTTAGCCCAAGAGGTAACAGCATTTACACAGAGCTGGAGATGTTAACAGGTAGCATCGTGCTTAATTAGCAGATTCTGTGTCTTTAGGTCAAAAGTTTTAGGCTTGTCTTGTGGCAGTGTTGAAATGCCTTGTGTTTTTGGAGCAGAGACAGTGGGGACAGGCAGGGATGTTGGGCTGTGCCGGAGCACTCTGGAGGCACCCCAGAGTCCTGAGAGGAGGCACAAACCTCTCTGGGCATTAAGGCCTTGTGCTGTCAGTGTGGGCATCAAGGTGCCCTGTCTGCCAAAGCTTTCAGTCAGTGTGGGAGTGCTGTAACCCCCCACAGCAAACCCGGGGTTTGTGCTGCTCCCCCTTCCTTCACGGGGCAGGAAGGATGTGATCACACAAACCCTTTTATCTGGACTGCAGGCTTCATGTTTGGATAAGAACAAAAAAGGGACTCTCATAAGACAAATGAGGTGCTTTAAAGCATTACTGGCTATTCAGGATGTATGGGCTGTGGCAGAAAAGCGTTTCTTCTCTGTCTCTTACATCTGTCTTAGATTTAGTCTACAACATTTATTGCTTAAAATTTGCACGGTAGTTGAACTGGGAAGAATTAAGTCAACTCTTAAGAGATCCTCTCTCTCCGCAGTACTTAGAGTTCAAACTAAAACTAGTCACATGTTTGAATTATATATATTTAATTTGAGAAAAAAAGTACATCTTTGCTTTTGAAGTTGGACAGAGAGTAAAGTAATATGTGTGTGTGTTGCATGTACAAAATACAAACAAGTAGTGAAAACCATTTTTGGGGAAGGTCTCTCTGAGATTTTAAAATTTCACACTTGATAGGTCACTGCAATAATTATTGCTCCAGCAGAGCCTTGATGACAGTGATCACTGAGAACATGGCATAGGGTTTTGAAGAGCAAGACAGATCCTCTCCCTCTCTTCTTTGTGTAGCTGTCTACAAGTTTTTGAAAATTAATAGGGAGATTATTTCAAGTAAGAATAGCTGTGTATCACTACGTGCATTCAAATACTTTTAACTTTTTAGAAATAGTGCAGGTAGCAAATATAAAAGACATTCTCCTCCTTCTCCTTCTCCTCCTTCTCCTCCTTCTCCTCCTTCTCCTCCTTCTCCTCCTCCTTCTTCTCCTTCTTCTCCTCCTTCTCCTTCTCCTTCTCCTTCTCCTTCTCCTTCTCCTTCTCCTTCTCCTTCTCCTTCTCCTTCTCCTTCTCCTTCTCCTTCTCCTTCTCCTTCTCCTTCTCCTTCTCCTTCTCCTTCTCCTTCTCCTTCTCCTTCTCCTTCTCCTTCTCCTTCTCCTTCTCCTTCTCCTTCTCCTTCTCCTTCTCCTTCCTCCTTTCTCCTTTCTCCTTTCTCCTTTCTCCTTTCTCCTCCTCCTCCTCCTCCTCCTCCTCCTTCTCCTTCTCCTTCTCCTTCTCCTTCTCCTTCTCCTTCTCCTTCTCCTTCTCCTTCTCCTTCCCCTTCCCCTTCCCCTTCCCCTTCCCCTTCCCCTTCCCCTTCCCCTTCCCCTTCCCCTTCCCCTTCCCCTTCCCCTTCCCCTTCCCCTTCTCCTTTCTCCTTTCTCCTTTCTCCTTTCTCCTCCTTCTCCTCCTTCTCCTCCTCCTCCTTCTCCTTCTCCTTCTCCTTCTCCTTCTCCTTCTCCTTCTCCTTCTCCTTCTCCTTCTCCTTCTCCTTCTCCTTCTCCTTCTCCTTCTCCTTCTCCTTCTCCTTCTCCTTCTCCTTCCCCTTCCCCTTCCCCTTCCCCTTCCCCTTCCCCTTCCCCTTCTCCTTTCTCCTTTCTCCTTTCTCCTTTCTCCTTTCTCCTTTCTCCTTTCCTTTCTCCTTTCTCCTTTCTCCTTTCTCCTTCCTCCTTCCTCCTTCTTCTCCTTCTCCTCATTTTCCTTCTGGACACTCTGGAGGCTTGCAGACAAACAGGAGGCTCTGGGGAGTCATCTGGAGCTGTGGCAGTCATTTGTAGCTCTGCTGCCACCAGAGCCCAGGTCTGGATGAATTTCAGGATCTGTTTTTCCTTCGCTGCAGAGCTGTGATTGTTCAGCCGTGGATTTAGGCTGCCATTGCTTCTCCTGATGCAGCCTGAAGTTTCCATGTGTTTTGGAAAAACCACAGGGCTATTTTTCAAGTGTGCTAACAGCTTGACACATTCCACATGCTAAAAAAGTTGACCTGGAAAAGCAATCAGTGACGCTGTATGAATATATTGTATTTACAGTAAGCATGCTCACTCAGAGCAGCACTGGGTCACTTGTTGGCCCACTAGGCACTTGTCCAAATATTAAAAATGTTGACATTAAGTAATTTGGGGGTTTAATAATGTTTTAATTAATGACTGTTAAACGCCTCTGGTCAGATAGACCTGCATGTCTAGTTGAAAAATTCTGGTAGTGGTAATAGATTTGGCATGTTCAGTACATTGTGGTTTGTGGAAGGCAGTGGGGCATATCTCAAACTTGTGATAATCCTTTATTTCTGAAGAAGAGGAGCAAACAAATGCACAATGCTAAATATTGTCCTTTCTGTTTATTTTTCAGATTAGCTCTGTACGTATATGAATATCTGCTCCATGTAGGAGCACAGAAATCAGCCCAGACATTTTTATCAGAGGTGAGTTTTTTACATGACATCCAAGGGCCTGCAAGTGAAATAAATATGATTTGGTCTAGAATAAGAGCAGTGAGGACCTTGGGTATCAGTTTGCCTCAATCCACTGTTCCTCATCCTCCAGAAGCCAGTTTGCCATGTCATTTTACATGATCTTGTGTGACTATTTTTGCTGTGGTTTGTAATCCCCATTCTACACTGGAGAAGATTAATTTATTTTCTCTAATAAGTGGGCATGCTGGAGAACACTTGAATGGTACTCAGTTTTGATGACCTTTTAACTTACTATTGATATCTCCAATTGTGAATGATGGGCCCTTCTAAATGTATTTTACATCCCACTGTCATGCACTATCAGTTCTCCTTCTCTGAAGCACTGCTGATCTCTCTGTGCTCTCACCATGCTTTTAACCACTTCACTTCTTTTCATCTCTTGAATCAATGATGGCCACAACCACTTAGGTCCTGCTTTTTTAAACACTTTCAACTGCTAATGGAATTTTTACCTTTACACAGTAGTTTTGGGTTTTTTTAGTCTTTTCAAAGACTTTGTATGCATCTTATGAAGGTTGAAGTAAATTGTGTCTCATCAGCATTTTACTTTTGCCCTAGGATACAAATGGATGCTGAACACATTAAAGTCTTCTGGGTTTATTATTGTTTTTAATCTTTGACAAGAGCATACAAGATAACAACAACAACAACAATAACAATAACTAATAATAATAACAATAGCGTAGTAGTAGTAGTAATAATAGAAATAGTGATCAGAAGTTTGGAAAAAATAGGCAAGATATTGTCCTAGGAAAATTTGCTGCTTTAACTGATCCTCCTCCAAAAGCCAATTAAATTATGCTGGTGATGACATTTTGGAGATGGAAGAGGGGAAAATGAAAATCCAGAGGATTGTTTGTGATGTTCACACAAAACTGACAAAGCACAGATAAGGAAAAAGGGTGGAATTGTAGTAGGATCAGTTTACATTTATAATAAAGCATGTTTTTGACAATTGTTTTTCCTCTGTGGTAAAACATTGGAAAAATAAGAGAAAATAATGTAGAGTATCATCTTGGCTTTTCCAAAGCAGCTGTCTTTTGTAAATAATGCATTGCACAAGGTAAATTTTGCTCACTCTGTTTTTATGATGTTTTTGCAAAATGAACAGTTGGCAGAAGCATAGCTGGTATGACATCTGGATTTCCTGAAAACATTAAATACGGTGTCTTGAAACTCAGCTTTTAGAACTAATTCAGTCTTGAGTTACAGAGGAGCTCTCAGGTCTGAACACTGAAACATAAGGATATATCAAATCTTCAAAAGTAAGACTTGTACTCCTCAAGAGACAGTAACACAGGTCAGGGACAATTAGTAGTGCACAGAGTGGGTGTGAGGTATGAGCTGTGAGTTTATTTCCCTCACTAATTAGCAGTGCAGGAGGGTGAGTGTGCTGACAGTTCTTGTGAATGGTTTTGTGGCTGCTGGGCTGGATGCTCTTCAGTTTGGGTGGGTTTCGTTTTAAAGTTGAGATTAACTCTAAAACTAAGTGTTGGGGCTTAAAAGAAGAGCACACACAGGTTGTCTGAGCTGTAGGGCAGCCAGTGGTGTCTAAAGGTTAAGAGCCCTCTCTCAGATTTGCCAGGGACTGACTGTGACTCAGTGGAATGGAACCTTATTAAAGGAAAATAGAATTTGGATATCCACGAATCCACTGTGATGCTCTGTAACTTAGGGATGGTTGTCCTGAGCATCCCCGTGTTTGTGTCATGCTTTGTGTCTAGTTTGACTTTTGTATGCTTCCCTTGAAGAGCTGATCCTTATCCCCATGTATTTTCTGTCCTGGAAATCAGATTCCAGCCTTGGATAATTCCATTAGCCTGGCTGGACCTGGCTGGTGGGCATTTCCCAGTTAATCATTCCCTGGCTATGAGCTTAACCAGTACACTTGACAATGAAGATTTTTTTTTCCTATAAATAATAATTCTTCATAAGTCCCATTGATCAGACTGCATCTGCTGTGTTAGACACAAGGACAGATATTTAAAACAAAATGAAACAAAAATCCTTTCAAAGAGTCCCAAACTTCCACATTCCCTTCAGTCTCCTCCTCCCAGTCAGTCTCTCAAGATGAGATGATGTCCCAGGACCCACAAAAGACTTGCACTGGGTAATTTCCTCACCAGGCCCTGCTTTGAAGAAAACAATCACTGCTCAAACATAATGTGGGTGTTCTTCACAGACATAATTTTTACTGCTAAGCAAATGATATTTCTGCTTTAGGAGCCCCTTTTTCATTCTGGTTGTACAATGCATCTCTTCATTACGTGACTTTGAACCTTCTCAGAGGTAATGTGTGTTCCTGATAATTAATACAAATATTTCCAAGACATTCCCAGGGTGCATGAGGAGCAGCTGTGCTTCAGAGAAGTATATGTGAAGAGTATGTAGTACCTTTGTAGTGGCTTTGGCTTTCAAATGTTCATCACTTTTTCTTGCCAGCACTTAAGGAACTTTAGGCACTTAAGCACTTCAGGAACTTCCTGAAATACGTTTTTTTGTGTATTAGCTACTGTGTGAGGCATGTTGGTTTTCGTTCTGCCAGCTTTACCAACTCAAGTGATAGTGGCTCAATGTTGTCTTTTACAGACAATTTAAAATAGCATAATTATTTTTGAATAGTTGTACTCATACAATATATCAAAATTGCATTAGGTTTCTTCATGTTTGAGATTTTCTATATGGATTTTCAGGTAAGTCCAAACAACATTTTTAGGCATATGAGCTATATATTCTGCTATTGACAGAACCTGTATGTGTTTGAATTTCCTAAGAATTGGATGTGAAAATCAAGTGTGAGTGGAGAATCTTAAGTCCCTTTGAAAAATGCCAGGAGTAGGAAGGACCCTGGCAGTATGAACACCTTTAATATTATGCTTTTATCTATTTTTTCATATTTGTATATGGATCTGTCACTTTAAATTTCTTTCATATTAAGGCTGTTTAAGCATTTAATTAAAATAACCCTCTTCTTGTCTGCCATTGCTTCTGTCTCTAGAGAAGAATATGGTTTGTGCTTTTAACAACTCCTTTTCTAAGAGAGTTGGACAGGAAATTGTGCTGTGTGTCATTGTAACTGGAGGAGTTTGCAGTGCACACAATGCAAAGTGTGCACCAAAGATCCACCAAGTTCTAACATGAGACATTCTTCTGGGCAGTGTTGTGTGGGCTTTGTGATAGCCCAAACTATTTAATTTTGGAGTTAAGAACAGACTACCAGCTGGCATTGAAAAGGTGGTTGTGTGATTATCCTTAAGGTACAACATTTGGGAAGTTTTGCAGAGAAACAGATGCTGTTGCTGTGATTGGTGTTGTCTGATGGGTTCCCTGATCAATAACAAAAGTTTGAATTCAGGAGCTGAGAGTTCTTAAACTGCATTTCCTTTGAAAACAGCCTCAAACAGACCAGTTTCCTTGGTGGGAAGGCAGTACAGGTGTTGGGGAGAGCTTGCCAGCACAGGAGAGCAAGCCCCAGAGCAGCTGTACATTTTCCCTGGGTGGTGGGAGCTGGGTTATGGCAGTGGTGCTGCCTCGCTTTTGCCACATTACCTGTGACTGAAGCCTCCTTGAGGATTATAAAACACTGCTGGCCCTGGCTGCGGGGGGAAGAGTGCCACCTGCTGAATCCACAGCATCAGTCCTGTGCAAATGGGAAAAGATTTCAGGTTTTAAGGGTACTTAATAATCACTTTTTTAATCATGCATTTTTGACCTTAAAATAGTTCACCATGTATTCCGAATTAAAAAAAAAACAACAAAGAATAAAATTCTAAACTATGCTTCCCTAGCATCAGAGGAGCTAATTTAAAGTATCAGCTATATCAATAGATATAGAAAAGTAAGTAAAAAGAGCATTCAAATTGATGACCATAAAGTGTCTCATAACTCTAGAATCTTCACTTCCTCATTCTTTTTCTATCTGAATTATGTAATGCTTTTTAGTCACGATGATCACAAGAATGTACACCTCTGTTTTTATCATTTTGTTTTAGATAAGATGGGAAAAAAACATCACACTGGGGGAGCCCCCAGGATTCTTGCATTCCTGGTGGTGGTAAGTACCACTTTTCTTCTCCTCTGATTTTCTTAGAATACATTGATGTGCAGTTCCAGCTGCTGGAGGCAAGAAATTCGGGTGAACACTGTAAAAAGAATGAGAGGATCAGGATTAAGAAGCATTCTCTTGTTAAGGAATAAAATAACAGAAAATTAGGTACAGAAAATCAAATGATAGGAAAAGATACTGGATATTGGATACAGAGAAACAGAAATAGTGCATAGCACGTTGATAAGAAAGGAGGTGGCCTGGCTTTCCTTCTTCACCACCTTCCAGCACGTTTTGCAGCTGAGGGGTCATTCTGCATATCATAAATACTTGCATTTGGAAAGAAAACACAGTAAATGCACAGACTCTGTGTAGATGTGAGCTTGCTCAGTCTGCAGTCCATTGCTGTGTGTGTAGAATTCCCCAGGGGAGATGAGTGCTCATAGGCACTGCTGTGTAGCCGTGGTATTTGTCCATTATTTTAGTATATCCAACAAGTTTGTGTTTGAAGAAATGCAGAAGTGCAGAGAATATGCTCAGCTGTCAGGAGTGCAATAATTCACAGGTTTTGAAATGGTGCCATTTGAACCCAAGTGATTTGCACAGCTGCATGAGAAGTGGGGTGTCCTTCTTTGACCATTCTTTCACAGCTCTTGCTGTGTGATGGAAGCCTGGCAAGAGCATGTCCCTTTTGTCTCTAATGTCTGCATTATCCTTAATTTTGATTGTCTGCAGCAGAGTGCTCAAATTGTCCATAAATCCCTATTATGGTGCTGGATTAAGTTATAGAGGATTAAGTCTAAACCAGTAAAAAACTGCTATGAAACTCCAATAAATTTTATTATCAAATATACTGTTAAGTTCTTCTAGCATAGGCACAGTTTAATTCCAGAAACTTTGTGGTAGAACTGATTGGTATGTAACTATAGTTGAAGGAGTTTGTGGGGGAAGACCAATGGGATTTTGTGCCATAATTCCCTTCCTTTTATTCTTTATGACCTAAGAACATGCATTTTTTGTGCTTGCCCAGGCACCAGATCCTCAGGGAGCTTTGGTTTAAGCACAGGACTGGACATTGTCCACAGAAGCTGTGGCTGCCCTGTCCCTGGAAGTGTCCAAGGCCAGGCTGGACAGGGCTCAGAGTAACCTCGGATGGTGGAGACTGGATGGGCTCTAAAATCCTTCCAGTCCAAATTGTTCTATGATTCCAGGAACCTTGACCATGGAAGGCTTCCCAGTTTTCTCTCCACTTTCTCTCTTTTCAATATTGTTATGAATTCATTCTTTCCCATGCTTTGTGGAAGTTGTTTGAACAATTGCTGGAGGGATAAGATTAAATGCACAGTAATACCTGTTGTATTCATATATATTACACCAGATTCTTGGTCTGTAGTGCAGTGGTGTTCAAGGAGTACAGCCCTGCTTGCCTCAGAGATCAGATGGCAGGGCTTGGTTCCTCGCAGATGATTTACAAATCTAAATTCTTCCTTAGAGGGGAGTGTTCCCATTCTTTGGAGAGAAAGTGATGTTTCTGTATAGGAACATCCATGTGGGGTGTGTGTTTGCCATAAAATGCACATGAGCATCACAGTGACACTCTCACTATGCCTGTAACCTCTCCCTTGCAGTGTGTTCTGGGATCTCTACTGTGCAGCTCCAGAAAGACGAGAAACATGTGAACACTCGAGCGAAGCAAAAGCCTTTCATGACTACGTAAGTTTTGTGTGTCTTTACCATGGCTTCATTAATTGCATGTATAAATGTGATAGAGAAGTATTTCTGCACTGCAGTGGCACAAAAACACAGGTGTTGTTCATGTGTAACTCTCAGTTTCCTAGGGATACCTTAGAATTAGGAGCTTCAAATTCTTTAATTGCCAGCACAATATGGGTGACTCCTGAAAGCTGTCTCAGAGATCAAGGTGCTGTCCACGTGTTAATGCAGAATAAAGAGTGTCCTTCTGTCCCTCATGCCATGGACACATGAGGCTGATCACAAAGGCACAGATGGAAGCATGGATGGGACCTGCCCAAATATCTGTCCTCTGTCAGTGCTTAAGAACAGACTGTTCTGTAGGTGGAATTGATCTCGGGCTTCTGTCAGGACCACCCTGGCTGAAACTGGGGTGGTTCATGTGTTTTTGTATCCTGAAATAACCTGGAGATTTTTCACCCTAATAAACAATCAAGCAACACAGAATAAGTTAAATGCAAAATCAGCTCATCAAAAACAACAAAAGGAATAAAGGGAAAAAGTTTCACGACAGTTTTGCTGCCTTTGAGACTTCATTCAAAACACAACAGGGGAATCTTGAGTGAGAATAGTTCTCACAATACAACTGTGAAACCTCTTTCCTTGAGTCTCTTCCAGGTCTGTCTCACAAATAGTGTCTAGTTACTGCCAAAAAATATTTCTGCGGATAAAAGTGACATTAGACTGCCCTATCCCAGTGTCTTATAAACACAGTTTGGGAACAGCAGAAATGATTCAGCAAAGTGACCATTTTCCATTTTCTGTTGTCAAAATCTGGTAATGGCTTGGCTTCCTACAGCATGTGAGCTAATGGTGATCTTGCCTTGTTGTTTATTTGCAGTAACATCAGCACAGTCAGAGATACCCAGCATCTTTCACCAATGTCTCTTTAACACCCTGTAGTGGTGATTAAATTGTGAGGGTCACTGGTTAAGGAGCTTGGACAATGTTGCACAGTCATGTCCAGGCTATGCTGACCACTAAACATAATTAATGAAAGAAATAATTGTCAGAGAGACTAACAAAGTTTAAGGACATTTTGTACCCACAGAGTTGTTAAGGTCAGCCAACTTAGTAAGGTACATTCCTCAAATTAAAAATGAGGTATCTCTTGGAAGCACAACAGTTGTGGTAATTTTGTCCTAATCTGTTGTAAATAAAAAGTTGTTGGAAAAAGAAAAGACTTAGCTATTAGTATTAGGTACTTAGTATTTTGTTTCCTGGTTATTAGAGGAAGGTTTAATTCCCCACTGAAGGAGCAGTTGTTTTACAGGAATAGTGTAAGACCGTGAGGAATGACATTGGAGATTTAAATCTGGGCAGATCCAAAGCACAACAGTTGACTTCAGAGGGGGACATTGTGTTCTCAAAATTAAGTGTATGTAACAAAAGCCAAAAATCCAAAAAATGTAAATATTGTTATGAAACAAAATTGTGAAACAGAACGATCAGCAAGAGGAAATTTTTGGTGGAAAAGTATTTGGAGTCTAAAAGGATTCCACAAACGTTTAAGCTCAGGAGAGTTAAACTGATCAGTAAGTTCACTATTGAGTCTACATTTAGAGGTATACTAGGAATTTGAGTAGGTGAATCAAAGTAGTTAGAAACCTCCTTTAGCATGTTCTATTAGCATTTCTACAGGCCATGGAATATTACATGGCCTTATTGCTCATTTATGATGTGTATTGTCATAATTCAAGAAAAGTGAGAGAATGTGAGTTTGGTGTGTCCTGCAATTCTGTGATTGAATATTTAACTTACTGTATAAAGTCATGCTTGATGAAGAAAAGATAAAGTCATGGTATGATTCTATTTGCACATCAAGACAGGATGAACACTTATTTTAGAAACAGTTTGATTTATTTCAGAAATTAATTTGCCTGGTGTTTCTAAAACCTGCTCTCTCAATATTTTAAGGTGGCAGGAAAAGCTTTGCATTGTTTTTGTCACAGCTGGGATAAATTAATTTAATCCCTCACAAGACTCACAATGCTCCTTGTTATCACTTAGGTTTTGCTTAGGACAATCTTCATCATGGTTTTTGTGTCTGGTATTTTAAGGTAGCACTGTAAGCTCATGTCAAAGAACAAGAAAATGGTATTAGTAGGATATAGCCAAGCATATCTCACAGCAGAGGAAGATGAACATGTAGTGAGTGAAATCCTGATCCACACAGTGTCTTGCCATTGCCTGTGGAGAGGTCAAAATCCCACCATCAGTGGGAACCATCAGAAGCTGCTGCTGGATTCTTCCTCCTGCCGAGGCTGCTGGGGCTGGTAAATCAAAACTCCGCTGCTACATTGCAGGTCAAGTAGCAGAGCATCTGTAGCTGTGCTGTCGTATCTGAAAACTGTTATTGTACGTACAAAACAGCACAGAAGGCTTGTTTATTAATTCATACGAGCAATTCAGAATTTTTTATTAGGCATGTGTTCCACTTGACCTAAGAAAAACCGTTCCTGCTGAAGGGGTGCGTGGTCTGGCTGCTGCAGACATGGCAGCTGTAGCTGAGTGGGCTGTGTTTGGAGAGGAAATAATCTTGTCTTTGCTTTTGTGGAGAGAGAAAGGCTTAGGAATGCTTGATGGAGGAGGAAAGCACTTGCAGATGATTTAATGATTTGGAAATATTGCTGCCTCACTTGACATAGCTGAGAGTCAGGCAGGAACACACAGGTTGACTCATGAAATGAATGCACAGAATGACTGAGTTTCTTCAAGTTTACTTACAAGCTTTACATTGTCTGAAATGCAACTGTAAGATTAATGCTGTTTGATTTCTCTCCCTCCTCAGACAGTGTGTTGTGGTTTGCAGCACTACAGTGCTCATCTTACTAAAAATCCACTAAATAGAAAAGTAAAGCCCAGTTCTGGCTTTATAAAGAAGATTTTCCATGCTTATCCTGAGTTTAAGTATTTGCAGGTCCCCCATATTTAAAATGGATTTTATGTTTATTTTCTGTCAAGATTTGCCACTGGATATGTTTCCTTCTGAGTGAACAAGGTTCTGAACTGATTAGGTACATTTTTATCATTTTTTTTAGGCTTGAAAAGACTCATGTCATGAATGTGCATGTGCTGGATCAGGGAGATAGCTCCTGGCCTGGAAGTTTTAAGATATATCATGTAGAACTGGAAATTGTTTCAGGTGATTCAGGAAAGAAAACTGTTGCTTGCCCACCCAGCCTGTTAATACTGCAGGCATTTCAGTAGGAGTAGCTTCATTTGAAGCAGAAAAATCCCCATGATTTTTTTCTGGGTACCTGTTACTTTACTTTTTCCTGGAGGAGAACTTCTGCACTCTTTGAAGTCTTGTGAGAAATCATGTTCATGGATGGTCTGAGGCAAAATTCAGTCTTCAGTGTAGAATGGTTTGTGTTTCTTCACGATGTCCTGAGGAGATTTCTTCACCTCTCTAGTTAAGAGCTCATTTTTCCACATTTTGAGATCTTCTGCTGAGAGAAGCAAGTTTCAACATGCATCTCTTTCCACTTCTTTCCAAGCTGAAAACTGTGTCCAAAAGGGGAAATAAAGCCAGAATTTTTAACTGTACCCCATGTTCTGATGGCCACAAATGACCATCCTGCTCTTCCTCAGGCCTGGCCATTCATCCCCACATCTGGGTTTGAAAGGGGTGGTATCTGAAAATCCTTCTTTACAAGATGATTTCTGTACAGAGCAGTTCAGATATTTTTACTTTCCAGAAATTTCTGTGCTCCTGTTATCTCACACTCCTGGCAGTGGAAGTTTTTCTGTGTGGTGCTGGTGCAATGATGGGGTACACTGTTTCTCACATGAAGCTGTATTAAAATCTGGATTATTTTCCAGTTAAGGTTTGATCAGTTCTCCCCAGCTCTTTGAAAGATCACTTCTGCTATGGGCAAAGGTGTCTGGTTTGTGTTTGTGTCTCCCTGAAGAATTCCAGGTAATGCACAGGGTAGCAAAACAGAGACACTCCTTGCTCCACAGACTGAAATGAGCTGGGCCCACATCCCCTCTGCCCTGTTGGCACAGTTCAGTGCTGAGCTCTGTGACAGAGGGTTGTAGAGTGTACCAAAGACAATGCTGTCCTTGGTTTTGTCCAGATTATTCCTTTTAAAGGTCATAAGTAGAGAAATAAAATATTCCTAGAAGCAACTGAGCAGAGTGTTTGGACATTTGAGGTGGCTGCTCAATCTCTGTGCACCTCTCTTCAGAAAAGTTGGGTCTCTGCATTTATTTCTATGTTTTATGGGGAGAGAAATGGCTACTTTATTCTCTGCGCCCATCTCCCTTCAGCAGAACTAAGAGGCACTGCACACTCTAAATGCCCCAAGTCCCCTTAATTAATCATTATCAATACTCAGTATTCGAGGAGTTGTGAATACTTTTATGTCTGTTTTGGACTACAGATTACCATGAAATGCCCGTCAGACTGTTCTCCCAAAAGAACTGTTTTGTTTCTGGTTTCATTAAACTGCTGTCCTCCTTCTCTGCCTTTTGTGCATCAGGGATGGAGGAACTTGTTTTCGTTCTTGATTGCCTGACCCATCTCTTGCTACTGTGACCTTCTGCAGGCAGCCTAGCTAGGGCAGCTTTTGCTTCTAGCTTTATAGCTGAAGATTGAATTCTAGGTCTGGTTTCCAGCTGTCAGTTTCTGCGGAGAATGCATGTTAAACTCTTTCTGCTTAAAACAGAAATTAAGGAAAAAAACTCCCCATCATCCTTATCCTCCCACAGAATGGCAAAAAAAAGACAAGTTGTCCTGCTTTGCTCCAGGGCTTTTGTTCCAGAGGCAGTGCTGCAGATCTGAGTTACCTGTTAGTTCCTTACCTGAGTTCCACAAAGTTCTGGAAGGCCCTTTGCATATTTACTGATCAGCACTAAGTCAGTGATTTCACCCTCAGAATATGTTCTTCAGACAATTGATTTGTCTACTCTATAGATAGTCCCTGTGTCCAGGTAGAGAACAGGTAATTTCTTAAAAGTAGAAGTTGTTTATCAAATGGCCGTAGCATTCTTTTTGTAGTTAATAGGGAAGTGAAATGCATTTCCTCTCAAACATTCATTGTTAAAATTGTATTCTTTCTTTTTGTGTAAGTAGTATTCATATTTAATATTGAATGAAGTGGCTTTCTTTGCTGCTCTTTTCATTCTGTGGAGATCATGTCTCACAGTGTTCAGGTATATGTGCAGTAAAATGTGTTCTTAGATATGGAAACCAGGAGAAAGCAAAGAATTTGCTTTTCCTTTGAAATGCCATACCTGAACACATGAAGTAAATCCATATGGTTAAAGATTGCACAACAGTAAACAATTAACAAACCATATTTTTAGCAGAATACTGTTTTTGTAATCTCCCAAGGTGGTGCATCCTTGACTTTCTCATGTGTGCTGTCAAAAATGCAGTGAATGTGAAAACTGGATAAATGTCTAGGATTCTTGTCCTTGGTATAGAACACTGTTTTGTCTGCATGAAGGCCAGTGCTCACTGGGAGGTTTGGGGAGGACAAGGTGGGTCACCACCTGAGGGTGTTCCATAGAATTTACACAGGTGAGCTGGGCTGCCTCAGTCTCCCATCTGTTTAATTGTTCATGAATCGTGTGGAAAGGATTAGTTAAAAGCATGCTCCAGCTCCCAAAGTCTGCAAACAACATTGCCTGGTGTCAGGTGTTTAAGAGTGAATATCAGAATATTGCACTGGATCTCCAAGAGTATGAAACTTATTGTTGGCTCACTAGAAATTTTTCAAAGTTGAGCAATTGGTACTCCCCTTGGATTGCAGAGACTCTTTTTGCAGGAAAATCAGGATTAATTTCCTGTTTCCTGCTAAGAAATTCCCCAGTTGCATTCTTGTTCTTACATTTTCATGAAGAGGGAAGATGTGCTTGTACTGCTCATACCATCCTTCTTCATCATTCCTTCCCATAAATTAGTAGAAAATATAATGGTTGGGTTTGAACTGCTCTGTCACAAATGTTAATTGTAAGCTCTGATACAGAAGTGTGTTGCTTCTTACAGCCAACATAATTTTTCTCTTTATAGAGGTAATTTCCCAGGTAATTTTGTGCATTGCTTCTCTTTTAATGAGAGAACTCAGCCACTTGTTTCAGAGAGCACAAGCAGCATTTCCTCCCCAAAATTCTAATTGCGCTTCTTTGAGTGAATATTTAATTTCTTTGGAATTTAGAAGTAAAATAGTTAATTAGTTTGAGCTCAGTGGAAGCCTCAGACAGGATAAGGAACCACGATTTCCCCAAAGGTAATTTAGCTCCTCTTTCATGGTTCCCAGAGGGAGGCAGTGGACACATTTCTTTCTTTTTCCTCTTCTCTAACAACCATTTTAGCTTAACTTTCATTGAAAACAATGGGAGATAACAGCCATTTTAATGAGGGCAGGCTTTGGGAACATTCTGTGTGAAAAATAGTAATTATTTAGAGTGGAGCACCAAAAACATTTATATACACTCTATGCAGAATTTTGTCCCATTTCATGCCAAATTCATGAAATGGGACAAAATTTGGTTTTCTTTTGCTTGAAGGAGAGCAGGGGGATGTGAAGGCTCAGGAAGTTAAGGGAGAAGTGAGTGGTTGAAGAGATAATGTGGAATTCACATGATGAGGTAGAGGCTGAAAGGCAAAGGGAAGTAGCTGGAATGTTCAGGCTCCTTCACAGCCTTCTAGAGTAGCTTAATTTTTTTCAAAAACAGAGGTAAAATCTGGTTGTAAGTTTTTTTTTGTTTGTTTGGGGTTTTTTTAACATTGATAGACAGACTGTTAGCTTACTAGATACTTTAGCTCCTGAAAGGTGTCTCCATGGATTCATTTCTTTGTGTTCTGAAGTCAAGGGCTTTCTTTATAATTAAAATAAAGCTGAGGTCCTTCTGCTCTAAAGACGTGATGTGTCATTGTCTGGAAGAAGGCTCCACAGGAAATTTCTGACCGAGTTCAGTGGAAGTCCCAGGGCACTGCAATTTCTTTTCCTGTGTGGTTGTCCTGATGAAGAACTTTCAACTTCAGCCATTTCTTCGAGTAATGCTGTTAAATGGATCCTGTGTGAAATGTCTTGCAATTGAATGAACTCTGCTCATTCAAATTTTAATTTTTTCATTTGCTCGAATGGATTATTTATGCTACCATAGTGAAAGCTGCATTGCAGTTTAAATTTTAAACTTTATCATTTGGAGTGAACTTAAAGTCAAGGTTTCAGTGGAGAGAGGATATTTTTTCTTTTACAAATGAAAGCACTTATGCATATACAAACTTCATGGGGTGCATTTAATTATCTAATAATTCAATATACAGAAGTGCAGACCTTCTGGATTTTAGACATTGCCTCAAAAGTTGTAGAAGCTTCACTTATTTTGAATTTATTTCACCTTTAATATTGAGAAGATACAGTCTACTGTAGATTTCAGTAGCATTGAGAAATGTCCTGTTTCTAAACTTTTGTTTTAGTAGTGGTATTTTAAAAACATTTTATTTGTTACTGTTGACATACAGATCATCCTTACTCATGGCAGAGTGCACAGAGTATGTTCTTAGAGCACTCCAGAACATCACTAAAGGAGGTCAAGTTGTAGCTTAGTAACGCTGGGAATGTTAAATGGACTTACTCTGAATGTAGAGCTGGAGATTTCCTGGCATTAATATTTAACAGTGATTGTACATAATGCCTTACATCAACAGAGCACAAACACTTGATCAGTAGGGAGCAAGTGCTGGGTTAAGCCTTTCCAGGGCCCGCTCCCTCTGCTGACTCTTCCTCCCCCTCGTGTTCTTCCCCCTGATGGTTCATCTTCCACAGCAGGGTCCCTCCTGATGTTGATGGTTCAGGGTTTGCACTGAGCAGTCCCACTTCAGCTGGTCATGTCTTGGGCTGAGGACAAGGATGTTTTGTGGCTCTGCACTGATGAAATTTGATTTTTGCCTTTTTTCTTTTCTATGTTCTCTGTATTCCTCACACATTTATTTGTAGCTCTGTAGCTTATTGTATCAGTGACTAGATTTCCCAGTAATTTTCCATGGCCTTTCCCTAAAGAAGAAGAAAATTCCAGAGCTCCAAGCCCCAGGGGTACAGACCCCCTGTGCTATCTTGGTTCTTTCCTGGCTCCCAAGGTGGAGAGCAGCTCTTGGAGACACATTTCATGGAATAAGTGCAGCCAGTGCCAAGGGAGGGCTCCCGAGCAGGGGCTGGACCTGGGGGGATTCCATCCCCACTTGTCCTCCTAATTGGTGCTTTTATCAATGACACTGATTTCCTGACACCTCTAAAATGTCCTCACCCCTGTGGGGGTGGGCTGTTGTAGACATCTTTCCATAACTGCCCCTGAAGGCCTCCAAATAAAGGTCCACTCTTATAATACCTGCTGACTAGAATTGTCCTGAGTTTCATTTCCAGCTTGGGAAAAAGGCAACAGCAGCGCTGCCTCTGTGTGGTGTGTGGCCATGCCTTTGTCTGCACCAGGTTAAGCACAGCTGCACTGATGGGAAGCATTTTCCTTTTCCTGTTTGCCCAGGCTGGAGGCACTTCACCTAAATGCAATCTTCTTAAACCTCATGAAAAGCAAAAGTGAAAGTGAGAGTCTTACGTCTGCACAATATGCCAAACACAGATTTTGTTATCAGCTCGACTGCTCCGTTAATACATCTAAGTGACTCATTTCAGACTTGCTTAGCACATTTCTGGAAAATCCAAGGACTTACAACTTCCATCTGCTCTCTAATATGATGAAAGATGAATCCTGAAGATCACAAATTGCAGGAGACGTGCAGCTCTTAATAAGAACAGCTGAACAACAAATGCCTTATGAGAGGTGGTGAAAAGTGAAGTAATGAGGAGGAAAGGCAGGGAGGCCTCTGGAGGGAACACGGATATCCATGGCTGACTAGAACTGTCACATCCAAGCAGCACACTAAATATGAGATGCACATTACATAACACGAGTCACAGGGAGCAGATAATGGTAGTTTTGAATTTTCTGCAGAATTAAGGCCTGGGTGTTACCGGCACTCGTGTTTACATGGGTCCTTGGGCCTGCACAGGATGTGATGCTTGGGAAGAAACGTGCAGCTCTGCAGACTGGGATACATTTAGAGGAAAGCTTGGAAATCTTGTGTCTTATTTTGAGATCTCTGTATTCTAAACATGATAACCACTGAAAACAGTAAACCTGTAGTGCATACAAATAGATAAAGTACAGCATTTCATCTCCATTTTCTCCCCTCTAGAGAGAAATGGAGGTTGTGGCATAATCAAAGAGAACAAAAAATATTTAACTTGACTTAAGGTGAAAGTCTGCACTGCACTTTGTCCTTGTAGCCTGTTTTATTGTGACCCCTCCTTAACTTCAGTGTACATCTTCAAAGTGCTGTCACAGCAACATCCACAGGCTGGATTTATGCCACTTTGGGAGGGTACCTGTAACAAAATTCAGATGCAGCAGTCTGTAACCCATCAGAGGCTCATTTACCCAAGAAAGTACTTCTGGTGTAATTCCCACCAGAAGAGGTGCATGACCTGTCTGGTTTTCTCTGACACAGGAAGTGGAAGACAAAGTTCTCTATAAGGTAGATAATAAATATTATGTTCTGAGGCATAAAGGATCTGGAAAACATTTTCCAGTTCTGCTTTCAGATCTGATTTCCATATTACAAACCTAAATTTTAGTCTGAAATGTACTGAGATCTTAAGTAGTAGATAATTAAGGGAATAATTTAACCCCTGAGGTGAATTTTAATGTCTTTTGTGTTAAAAGAGTGGCAGAAAAATGCACAGACTGTGCATATGCATACAGTTGAGTGCGACATTCCACTTAATAAATCAGTTTTACACGAGTAGGATTTCAGTGAGATTTGTAAAGGCAGGCAGTGAGTCCCCGTGGAGCATAACCCCATTGGCTTGGTCCCAGCTCTGCACAGATGTTGGGATCTGCCTGGACAGGTCCAACAGCAGGATCAGGAACTCTGGCCCTTGCCTGGCAAACAATTTCACGGTCGAGTAGCATTTTATGTGTGAATACTCTGATTAGAGTCACACATGTTTGCAGTAGCAGGGTCACAGAAAACAGTACAAATGCAGTGGGTCATTCCTGTTTACTGCTCTGTTTTAGACTACTTCTCTGTAACAAAACTATTAATTTATTTCATCTGGATTTTTTCTATGCATTTGAGGCAAAGACACCCTTTCCCAGTTATCTCTATTGTGAAGAAAATCTCAAATTTTCTGTTTACAAGGACAAAATTGTTAAAGGGTGACTGCTGGACAACCCTTAGATATCCCTGCAAAAAGCTTTTTGCTCCATCTTGCAATCTAATTTAGAGTATTTTATTTATTTTCCCTGTATTTTCATAATTTTGTGGTACTCTGTATACACAAGGTGTTTTATGAATCCCACTTCCAATTGCTTTATTTTTATTGCTCCAGCTGCTGTCCCCCCAATGCCGTATGAAGAACATGTGTTGGATTTCCTCTTAACAGGAAAAAGTTAGCTACTTGACATCCTTGCTGACTTATCCTGATAATGTGCAGGATTTCTTCTTCCTGAAACAAGATGGATATTGTTATTTATTGTTGCAGCACTACAGTGTGTTAAGGGTTTTGCTGAAGCTCCTGTTCCCTAAATCATGTTCCTTAAAATTGTACAAGGAACTAAACTTTCTTTATTAAAAAAAAAAAAAAAAACTTTTTTAGCCTGATTATTTAGAAAACATGATCTGAGTGAATGGTAGAAAATAATTAGGTACCAAAAAAAAAAAAAAGCTGACATTGCTTCTATTCAGTTTCCTGAATTCCAAATTAGGACAAGAAAATGGTATTGAAGGCTAAGGTATCCAAGAGGGTGATTGCAGAGGAGGGCTTTGATAGATTTTTCTTGTTCTACCCTGTTACCTGATGCTACTTGACTATTTCACCCCACAGGGGTAGTTCTTGAACACTGATCATTAATAAATGTACTTTTTCCTGTTGCCACTAGAACACACAAACACATGTAACCTTCTGGTTTTGTGCAATATGGGTAATAAGTTTACAAAGGGTAACCTGTAGTTTAAGATTCTTTTTAAAAGCCTATTTTTGGTTGCTTTATGTTTTCCTAAACTTCAGCAGTTGTAGCTGAGTTGTCTTTCCAAGATATCTGTCCATGATATATTGGATGCTGCTGTGGTGCTGCTGTGGCACTCAGGCACCTCTCAAGTTACCTAGTGACAGAACTGAGGGTTTATGGAGGTGGTTTTGTATTGAATTCCTGTGTTCAGCTGTGTTGTGCCTAAATCCCACACAGACACACAAATTTCCTTGTGCAGAACTTTCACATCCTTCCAGAAGAGTCCCTCAGACCCCACCTCAGTCTTTGCAGCGTTTGTCAGAGACAATTTTTTGGTTAGTTAATGCTTCTGGCTTAGAAAGCCCTCTAGAAACTGTGTATTATTCACTTTTGAGCAGCCTGCAACTTAAAAAAATAAGAGAAAAAATTATCACCTTGGTATATTTATTTTCTTCTTTCTTCTCAATGTTCCCACTACCCAAATGCAAAGCAGTGATGATTTGTTAATAGCGTGGACTGGAAATGGCCCAGTTAACATTATTAACATCAAGTATAAGGTTTGAAAGGTGGTAAAACCTCTGAGTTTGTCCTGTGCCTTAAAAACACATTTAATGAGAGCAGGAGCTGAAACAGGTAGTAATTTGTGTTCTGATGATTCTGACATCATGAATTACATCTCAGCTATGCCTGCTTAAATTTTAGCTACTGGTACATGTTAATATAAGTACTCCGTTGGTGGTTCTTTTTTCCTTTTCTTCTTTTATTTTTTTTGACATAAAAATGTGGAGTCTGCAGCAGCTGTTCCTGACATGAGATGAACTCCAGAGGTGCTCCAGCTGCCATAAATCAAGCTGCCTATTTGAGAGGCTGAGTTAGGGTATTTATCTGTAGTAATTATCTCTTCTCTTAACAAAGAGCCTTTTTTTTTTTTTTAATACAGGCCTGATACTGGGTTATCCAAACTCTGTAAACCAGTCGCATAAAAGAGATGATGTATCCTGGTTTTGTCAGGAGCTTCTTGGTTTAGAAAAGTTACAGTAAAACACAGTAATTCCAATTAGATTGTTTGCAGTTTTCAGAATTTCAGGTTGAGGTCAAAGGAAATATTGCAAGAAGTAAACATGCATTTACATTCTAGATTTAATAGTGACTAGTATACACCTTAGAAAATGTGTTCCAGCTTTATTAAACACTGGCTGGAAAATGCTGCAGTTGTTAAGATATTGCCTGGTAGCAGAAACTGAATTATTGTTTGTGGTGGTGTAAGCACTTCTGCTCAACCATTGCCTAAACAGAAGAAAAGTTCTGTAAGTTAGAATTGCCTTTTTTTGGTAGTAATTTCTGTGTTGACTTTCGTTCAGTAAGCAAACCATGGAGCTCTTGGAGCTTCAGAAGTAGAATGTGTCCATTTTTGTCTTGTGGACACTACATTTCCTTGAACATTTTAACTCTTGTGCCGTTGCTTGGTGCTTTATTTCATCCTGGGCCTTCTAAACTTTATTTCATTTTTTTTGGAAGTCATGGTGGTGACATTTAGTTCCTCTAGTTGTCTTCAGGGAAACTTCAGATGCCCCAAAGCACAACATTTTGGTGGAGTTGTTAATCCTAAAGTATGATTTCTGTGGAAATAAAAAGGCTTAGGAAACCCTTACTGGTGCTGATTCAGGAATTACATGACATGAGGGTAGGAGTAGTGCACAAATACTTGGTATTCGAAACTCTTTGTGAATTACTATAATTAATAGAGTTGGTCATGAAACAGAGTGAAGGTCAGTACAAAAGAAAAAACAGTCACAGGACAATGTTTTTAAAGAGCCATTGCTGATTAGTCCTGTTTTCCAGAGACCAACCTATAGTAAATTAAACCTGGAAATCTCCAAACATATTTATTTATAAAGAATTAAAGGTTTTGGAGAAATTGCCAGAAGTGAGCTGTAATTCTGATTTAACTAATGGGCACCAGTTACAGGAGCTGCTTTTGGTCACACCTTCCCCCCACTCCCATGAAGTACCAAAACACATGACTTCCTTTACAGATCAGGAAAAACATTATTTAAACTACTACTTTTTAAAGATTATTATTTTAAAATGTATTGTCTTGATTTATTTAAACTTAGATAATATTCACACAGATGAGGTGACCACTCTAAACACCTTTATCTGTGGTAAATAACCCGAGGCACAGGTTCTTCTTTTAGCTGTGTTTTCCTTGCATTACTCACCATTCCAGACCTGTACTTTATGTCCCTTTGTCTGAGAGCTCAGTCCTGACTTCTCTGAAGTTGTGTTAAGGTAAGTTAGTTGATGTTTTTATTTCATGTCAGCTTTGCTGTGTGCAGGCAGATCCATCCCATCATACAGTTTAGTGATGTAACAAACCACTTGTATCTTTATAAGAACAGTCAAAAAAGTCTCAAGTATTGCTTTCAAGCATGCTGAAATGTCAGACTTCAGACTAGCTATCAGCCTTGACGAAATACACACATTTTCTCCTCCTTTTCTCAACCCACACATTGTGATCCTCCACTGATCAGTGAATTTGCTTTTAAAATATATGTTTCTCCTTTTTTTTTTTCCTTTAAAAACATGAATTCCTGACAAGCCAAGGCCTCTGCTTTAATTTTTAATCCCAGCCTGACAGACATTCTGATTCACTCCCTGTAACTGCACTAGAATCAAATATTATTGCAGATGTTTGATGAACCATAGAATTGGTTCAAGTCTCATTTCCAGTTACTTGGTTTCTAAATGTTCTCTTTGGGGACCCAAGCAGTGCTGTCAATATTCTTTGTTCCAGTTGCTCGGCAGTTTGCAGCTTAATATTGTCAAGGGGTTTTTGTGCTGAAGCAGCTACTGAAGTCAGAACTTGTTATGGAATGGAAGAAATTTAGAAATGCGCCCTATATCCAGTGTCAAACTGTGGAAAAGGCTATTATTTTAATTGCTGCGCTAGGTATTGATCAAAAACACCCAATATTGCCTGTATCTGTGATCTTCTTGGTAGCTTTTTATTTAAGCAGCACCCCCAAAATTAAGAGTTCATTATTATATCCAGAAAGTTAAATCTGCTGCCTAAAGTAGCTGATATTCTTTTCTGTATTTCAGTTATTCCAGTGGGGTTTTCTTTCTCTTTTATTTCTGAAGATATGCAATCAGTGCACGCTGTGTCACTGTAGTACTTTTATTTTTGTAGATGCAAAGTGAAATGCTGAATTGTGTTGAGTAATTCATGTGGTGTGGTACTTTTGTACTAGAACTTTTGTTCTGGTGTTCTGGAAGGAAGCTTTCATTTGCTGATTAGTATAAAACCCCTTTTTTCATATTAAGTTGCACTGTGTCTGTACGTGGTCCTCAAACACTGCTCCCAGCATGAAGTGTCATACATGAAAATTTGTAAATTCATTGCTCTCCAGCAAAATCTGATTTCCTGCAGTATAGCAAAGTTCCTGTTCATTTCAGGAGGACTGCACAAAAAACAAGAACCTAAATTGTCAGGTCCTGATTTGTAAGTCTGCTTCTTCACTGCCACTTTATTGGATATTTGGAAGGTCTGCTGCAAGGTTGTTTAGGATTTGGAGTACTTAAAAAACCTGCAATTTAAACTCTCAGAATAACTGATCAAGACCCAAGATAATATTTTCCACAGGGTAATGTATAGACCCTTTTAAAAAAAATCAGTGTTGTTGCACCTGAAGTTGAATTTCCCAGGTGATTATTGAATAAGTAATTTTGTGAGATAGTTTTAGGGAACCTTTTCTTATTTTTGAAATTCCTTTTTGGTCCCAAATAAAGATAGTATTTATTGGTGGATTTCACTGCAGTGAAGCTGAAATTACGTGTGGAGATATATAAACATAAATATATCTGATGAATGCAGGCATTATAATCCATATGTCTCCCATCAGAACTGTCCCTAATTTCAGTTTTCAGTTGGTGAAATAATGTCAGGCCCACCCATATCTTTCAGCAGCATGGGTGATGAAAGCAATATCATGTTCCAGAATTAATATTGCTGCTCCTCACAGAGACTGAAGGAGGAGGAGGAAGAAGGGGGTATTTAAGCCTTCAACTGTGTGGTGGGTAGGAACAGGAACTGCTTGAATGTTGACCTGCTGGAATGTGAAGCTGAAGATGGAAAATTCACTGTTTTTGTTGAGAACTTGTGGTAGTGAGTGTGGGATCAAAACCACTTCTAGATCAAGGGGGCTCAGATGTGCAGGAATCGCTCAGGAGCCTCCAGCTCTGCACGTTTTTACCACTGAGAAACTGGGATTCCCCAGATCAAAGGGGAGATTTTCTGGAGATAATTGATATTTTAAGGTAATTAACGTTGTGGTTTTCAGCTTGCACATCCATCATTTGCTTTCCCCCCCTGCACTGTCTGACAGCAAGACGTGAAATCCCCAGCCAGCCCAGCTCTGCAGGAGCAAACACTGCAGGTCCTCACCCTGTTTGCTCTGACTCCTGGGTTTGTCCTCCTCTAACCACATATTTGAACAGAGCTCCTGGGTAAACTGTGCTGTCCTCTCTCTTTTTCCCCCCTTCCAACTGCTGTCCCTGGCAGGCTCCCAGCATCCGCTTCCTCCCGCGGGCTGCGGCAGCGCCGGATCCCTGCGGAAATCCTGCGGCCAGCCCCGCTTCCTCTGGACACAGATCCAGCTCCTCTCTCTCTCTCTCTCTCCCCAGCTCTGCCATCCCTGCACCCAGCAGCTTCCCATCTCCACATCCCCCAACAGCTCCCTTGGTTCTCTCTCCTCTGGTTCTGGATCGCTGCTGAGCTCCTGGCCGTCGCCCTCCCCATCCTTCCCTCTGTGTGATTTCACTGATGTCTTACAAATAATAAAATCACAGCACAGCAACACTCAGTGTGACCTTTCCCCCTCTTTGGGTCTGCCTTCTCCCCTCTCCCTGCTCAATTTTGTTCTGTCACAGGTTCAGGAAGGGGTTGTAGCTCTCCTGCTGCTTGTTGCAGTTGTTTAGCTTCCTTCTTTTGCATTCTTTGCATAGTTCTTCACCTTTCTCTTTTTAATTGCTATTCCCTCCTGATTTATAACTAAAGGTTTTTAATCCTTCTTTTCTATAAGAACACACACACGCACATACACAAAAAAATTCTGATTTCCTTTTCCTTGAGCCACATCACTGTCTGTCATCAGCTTTTCACCCCTCGCTGTGTGTGTTTGGGGCACCTCTCCTTCACAGGCATGAGGGACCTTCTCCATCTCAGAATTCACCTGTTTTATTCACATGAAAAGTGTGATCCATTCTTGACTTCATTCATCCTCTGCTTCCTTCAGTGCCATTGATGGCTTGGCTGTCCGTTCACCTCCTGACTTGCCAGATGTTGCCACACTGTTTCCTACAGTGACTTTTCCTCACCTTTTAGCCTCCCTCATCTTTCTGCCCCTTTTCCTCTGGGTATAGTCACTCTTTGGTCATCTCCAAACACAAACACAGCTCCTGTCTTCATAACTCTACCTATTCACATCTTCAAAAATTTATTTTCTCCAAATCAGTATCCTAGCCTTTCTCTTGCACCTTTCCTTTTGAGGAGACTGGGATAATTAAGATTCTTATTTTCATTGACTACCTGGCCCTCAGCCTTTTCAACTTGATATCTCCTTTCCCTTGTTCTTACCAGAGCCAGGAATGCTATGATCTGCAGGTTTTTCCCAGTCACAATATATATTTTTTCATGCAAGTCTTTCTGTAGATCTGAAATTTCTGTCTCTGTGCTTGACCAATATCTTCATAACAGAGTTGTGCTTTTCTCTGGCCCTCAAAAATTTGGGGTTGCTGTAGCACCCCAAATATAGAATACCCCAAATACAGAATACCCCAAAAATAGAGCACCTCTATAGAAATCCTGCCTCTAAAGTGGTACTTACTTTCCTTGCACTTTCCACTGCTGGTTGTTGATTCTGTGCTTAAGAGATCACACTCTACATTTACCAGTAAAAAGTAAATAACCTGCTATAATACTATTTTTGCCCTTCCTGCATAGATTTTAAAACCATCATTCTAGTCTTGTTCTTTTTCTTTCTGTTAAAGAGAAGCTGTCTCTGTATTCTCAGGGTTCACTTGTTACCATTCTCCAGATTAATCCTTAAACTTGACTTTCATGTCTTGATTAGGGATTTTGTTTGTTTTCAGTGTATTTTATCCATTAAAATCAGGGAAATGCACTGTTAATATGGTTTGTCTGCTGCCTGTGTGGTGGTCAGTATTTTCTCTTTCTTTGTCCTATTTCTCTGTATTCTTCGTTTTGTAGTCTTGGATGTTCTGGTAGCTGAAATATTCAGGGTATTTGTCTGAGACATTGTAATTATTTTTGCCTTGTCTTGGGAAGACCAATTGGGGATTTCTTCAGAAACAGTCCTGCTTGGGGTCATTAGGAAGAATATGTTCAGTTTGGTGCAATGTAGACCTCATTATATTTGGCAGAACAAAAAATAATTCTGGTCTTAACATGACACAAGGACGTCTTGACTTGCAGAGCTTGGACAACTTCTTTTCCCAGAATTTCCCATCTAAGTAGGATCTGTTCCACATCAGCTGCTGCCCTTCTGTACCCTGGGAACAAGTCTTGTACAGACACTTCTACCTTCCCTCACATCAGTCATTAAAAAAATATTAATTTCGCTCTCTTTCCTTCATACTTATCAGTTCCAAAAAAATCAATGGCAAGACCAAAGCCATTGCACATAATTGTAAGTAATAAAATCTCTGTTTATATTTAAAGCAAAGGAGTAGAGACCATTTTCAGTTTTTGCAGAAGAGAATTTATTTTTCCAGATATTCATAGTTCTGTTAGTATCAAATATTCAGGCTTTGTAAGTGATGTAAGTGTCATAGGTAGTAAATGGGGAGGGAAAACCCATTCTCCTCAAAGGGAGATTTTCTGGAGTTTAATGTTGCAACTCCTTAGAATCACAGAGCTCTGGAATGGTTGGGGTGGGAGGTACTTCAAAGCCACCCCTGCCATGGCAGGGACACCTCCCACTGTCCCAGGCTGCTCCAAGCCCCAATGTCCAACCCAGCCTTGGGCACTGCCAGAGATCCAGGGGCAGCCCCATCTTTGGCTGGAGAGTGAATTAGACCTCATAACCAGAGATTGGACATGGAAAATGTTTAAACCAGGAAGCTGAATTAAAATAGATCAGATGAGTCAAAGACATGCCCTGTTATATTAGAAAGTTTTTGGGAAAAAATCACTGAATTCCCAAATACCAATGTAACTTGAATTGGGAGAATTTTAGCTGTTCCTTAGTATGTTTTTTGTGTAAGGAACTTGCTTACCAGTTCTGTGCTGTGTGCTCTGGGTTCAAATATGGTAATGGAATTGATTTGGAATTTAACATTGGTATCTGTTCAAGATTTAGAAACTTTTCTTAAAACTGTCAAGTAGTCTTATTTCTCAAGAAAGTCTCATTAGTGTCATTAACAACATTATAGATTACAAAGGATGCTATTAAATGTATTAGGATTTTTTTCCCTGAAATGGATTGCACTTGCATTCTGCAGTTTTCTCTCAGTTCACTCTCTGCAGCTGCAAGTGCCCTCGATATGAATCCATTGCTCTGACTATAGAAGGAAAAACTGGTTTTCTCCTTTTTTCCCCCTCCAAATCCTTGCCTGCCACTTCTTGTACTAATTCCATCACTTTTATACCTATTCCATGCAGAGGAAGTGAGGTTATCCCTTATCTCCCCAAGGTGCAAACCTCCAACCAACCAGCCCTTCATGTCCCTCTTCAAGTGCAGCTTCACTGCATCCCAAACTTTGGAGAGGTTCCACAAAACTGTAACATTATTAGCTTGTTTTCTGCTCTTCCCAGCAGGAAGAGTAACTCCCCTTGCTGAGAAAAGAGCAGCCTATTTTTTAGGGTTTATAGTTGAAACTCGTCACAGAGTTTGAAATATCAAAGAGAAATTAAAAAGAAAACCTTAAACATGAAGAAGCAAGAGCATGTGCATATCTTCCTCTCTCATCTCTAAGAGAAAAAGAGTTCTCAGAATTGGGTCTGGATAGATCTGAGGAAGAAATTCAGGAAGGATTATTTCCCTCGGGTGCACATGTTTGTTTTTTAAAACAATGATTGAGTTATTTTAATACTCTGGATGTTCATCCTCATGTGCAGCACAGGAAAAATAGAATAAACAAAGGAGAAAATATTTTCCACTCAGCATCATTGAAAAAAAGAGCTGTTGCCCTCTCTATGCAGATTTGGAAGATCTTGTCTGAGTAAAATAGGGACTCCATAATAGAAAATCCAGACAGAATAAGAAAAGAATAAGAAAGAATAAGAATAAGAAGAATAGATAAATAAAGGTAGGCAAGATTGTTTGAACATAGCTTTAACTTTTCCACTTAGCCATGATACAGCCTGAAAGTGAACTCTTGGCCACAGGTTCAGCTCTAGAAGATTAGATCTCAGGTAATATTATCAGTGTATTTTAGATGAGACATTTTTAGATTTTCCTACTCTGTGGGCATTGCTTCCTGTCTCTTTGCTCTCCACACGAGAGACCCACCTGACTAGCAACAAAAGTTTTCCGTTGCTACACTGGAGAGGGAAATAAACTTCTATTTATTCTAATATAATTCTAATTATTGTTCTGCCACAGAAGAAAAAACAGTGATAAAGCCACATTATACAGGAATTTAAAAAGTCCTTTGGGAAGCTATTCCTGGCATTGCCAATGACACAGAAATTTCCAGTTTCAAAGTCAGCCTCTTTGGGGTGTGTGACTGATTTCTTTCATAATTCACCATCAGACTTTTAAGTATCAGAATCACTGTGTTTCATATATTGCAGAAATTATATTTGTCAGGCACCATACAGAATAAAGAACAAGTATGATTGCACTTACAACGTTTATTTAATCAAAGAATGTGGGAATAAGTTCAGACAGTAAACACAGACAGTGAATGTTGTTCCTGGTCTTTTCAAGTAGTCTGGGTATAAGAATTTCAGTAAGTTTTTGAAATGGCAAAATAGTAGATATTAAAAGCCATAAAAGAGAGCGCTCAGAAGTTGTTGAGTGTGGTTTTCAGGTCTTGTATATTTTGATTAACTCTTTTTCCATCAGCTGGTTCAGAGGTAGAGGGAGGACTTCCAGTGTTTTCCTTTTATTCCTTCCCTTACAGTGCAGAAGGAAAGGATAACCTTGTAATTATTTATACATCTTTATCTCCACATGGGAGTCAAGTGGGGAGGACTGAGGAAAATGCCCTCCTCTGAGGTAGAATTCTGTATGAAGATAATTTCTCTTCCTCAGGTTCTTATCTGTAAACTGGGCATAACTGTCCTTTTCTCACATCTCCTGTCTCTGTTTAAAGCATAAATTATCTGTAGTAAAAATTACCTCCTTTTTCTTTATACAACCTCCCCCATCATCAATTATAATTTGCCTGAGTCTTTTTTTTATCAAACTGCAAATGGTAGGTGATAATAGGTATGGGGAGCTCATTGCAAATTAAAAACAAAGCCTTAAGACAGGCTGAAATTTATTAGCACCTGCAGGCAAAGGTTAAAAGAGTATAGATGTTTTGGGGTATTTTTTGCAGGTCTGCTGTGTATTTGTGTGTGGAAGTGAGAAGTGAGGAGTGGCAGTCAGTCTATAGCTGGAGTAATGCTTATTTTATTCAAGTTTCACTTATTTCTTTACACAGCCACTGTCAGCTGGCAGATTTAAAGCCTCTCAGAGTTTCATTCCCCGAGTGAAAGAAACTAAATAAACTGCATAATTCAGACATGAGCCAAGGAAAGGATACTGGTGTGCCAGCAGAGAGGGATGGAGAGTCTGTGCAATCTTGTCTAAATTGTTACAATCATGGAGGACTTCACTTAGGAATGAAGTGGGTGAATAGCACAAAACTTCAGGTATGTTTTTTCAGCACATTCAAGAACTTCTCCAGAACAGTTAGTTGGAGAGCCCACATTATTCTCAGTTTAATATTAAATACCTAACTGAAGTTAATTTCAGATGGAATGGCTGAGCCACCAATTTAATAATAATTACAGTATAATTAAATTCAACATCCTAGGGGGAGATAGAGAACCAAGAGGCAACACAGAGGAGACTAAGCTTTAGAGGAAGTAAAATCAGATAGTTAATCAGACAGATGCTGAGGTTAAAAGCTAAAAAGGTAGTGGAGGCATGGTCTGAGCAGAACTGCAAACCAGCAGTTTCTTAAAGGTCAACGTTGCACTGAACAGCAAGGACAGGAAAGATGGGATGCCTAAGTAGTAAAGTGAAAAATGCTCTTCAAAGGAAAAAAAACCACAGGGAATTCTGAAATATTTTCGTGAGGTGAACAGTAAGGAATGTAAATTTCAGCAAGGAGTGTTCAAGGGAAAATGAGAAGGGAAAAGAGGACTAAAGGAATTTTGTAAGTTTATCAAAAACAGCCTGGAAAATAAGCAGTCAGTTCTTTAAAAGTCAGGACCAGTCCCTGAAGTGCAGCCCTGTCAGAACAGGTGTAACCGTGGGGGCAGAGGGTCTGGAGCACTGCAGGTTCCCTGGGGAGGATTTTTTGCCCTGTCTGGTGCCACCACACAGGGTCACAGCTGTTCCAAGCAAACTGGGGCAGAGGAAGCAGCTCCTTTCTCCCCAGGGCAAAAGAAGGAAAGAAGCAGAGAAAGTGGGGCTCTGGGCTCAGCAGAACATTTTTTCCTCAAAGTGGGTAGGAACATAACTTTAGGAAAAGGCTTACCTGAAGAACTGCCAGGCAATATTAAGCCCACAGCCTCTTTTGGTGAGTGAGTTCTGTGTTTAATAATCCTGACTTCTTGGAAACTGCACTTAAGTGCTGAATAATTCTCAGTTTTAACAATATAACTCTAACCTCTGGCTATTGGATCTTGTGATGCTCCAGTAAGGTTGGTGAGCCCTTTATGATCAAAGATTTTCATCTGTTTGAGTGCCTGTATCCACAGATGGAATAATTTTAAACAATCTCTGTTAGGAAGTGGATGTTGAATATCATAAATATTCGGTTCAGAACTTGTGTGGTTCAGCATCTTACACACTTCTTAGAATTGTCCTTGAAAAATTCCACTATTTCCAGAGCTTAGTGAATTGTTCTAATTGTTGGCATACTGCTGTTTGGTTTGCATTCCTGCCACTGAAATGTTTAATCCTGCTTATATATAGTAATATAATTGCTATACAAATTAATATGTGCAGAAAATAATTGTTTAAAAGTTTGACAAAATGCACTATCTGTAAAAAACACTGCTTAATTGTTCACGTGATATGGAAATCCACAACTCAACCCAGTTTTTCTCACACAAACCTCTTGTATTTAACATTCTCATGTTGTATTTGTGAGATTTTTTTTTTTTTTTCAGTTTCTTTTAGCCAAAAGTATTTCTGAAACTGCAATTGGAGGAAGTTCTCTCCTTAGTTATAAAAAACCACCATCTCTCTCAGTTTCAATTTATTTGTGATAACACAGGAAAATAAGCTTGTGTAAGGCTTGCATAATAAACAGGGTGGGAATCAGTATGGAAAATTTTATAAACTCATCATGAAAAATGTGTGTTAGGGCCTCATCTGGCTTCTGTGTGCAATAATGTTCACTGCAACCACTAGAGGTTTTCTTCCTTCCAACCTCTTGCCCATACTCCTAGGATAAAAGTGCTTTTTGGGCCCCACAGAACCAGCTTTGGTTTGGGATTGCTTTGTAGAAAGGATTCTGAACAATTATTTCAAATGGAACCTTCGTTATGGGAAATAATTGCACAATGAGCTAGATTTATAATATTAGATGCTACTGACTTTTTTTTTTTAATGAAGAGTAATTGTGATGCTCATAGGCTGGGTGGGTAATTGGATTTTGAATGGTGAGGGAGGAGGTTAATGTTCTCAAAACTGTGCATGCAGTGCCTGTTGCTGGTGGTGGCTCAGATCATTCAATTATTGCTGTTGGAGGGCTGGGTTGTGCTCAGGGCTGCCTGTGTACATACCATGGGCAGCTCTTCAGTGCAGAGCCTGAACTCACAGAAGGCGTGGAAACCTTCTGAACCAGGGCAGGAGTAAATAATCCTAGCATAAGATTCATTTTTAATGTAAGAAAACAAATTTTATAGCTTTGCTGTGACACAGTTTTTCATTTAACCCTTCACTGATGAGTTGCTTACTGCATCAGCTGATGCCTCTTGAAATCTGTCTTCTAAAAAGATAAAATACAGAAATATTTTCAGTCATTCCATTACTCCTGTGTGGCAGCACTCCTGTGAGGAGGACACTTTTCTTCACTATCCAAAGTAGTGTCTGAGCACTTTGTTTTCACATCAAAGTGTCCTTAGTTTAAGATATTTTTAAGTTTTAAAATACTCTTTTTTTTGTGATACTTGCAGATGTCTTTTGGTAGGAAAGGTAGAGAGTGAAAGGACTTCTTTGGGTTTTCTTTCAGGTAGTATTAATGCACAAACCCCCTTGTATAAGGTAATACTTAAGGCAGCTGCAGACAATGTCTTTGAGACAGAGTTTCTTCCAGAATAAACGTGAGGTGATACAGTGAGAGTGAAGAGAAAGAAAATATCTCTGAGCATTGCTGTTTGGATCATTTAGGGGAAAATGTAATTCAGTATGAACTTGAGTACATTAATTCATCAGCATTTTACAGCAGGAATTTTTGCTGTTGCTTTACCCATTGTAGAGTAATTTTAGTTTTTGGGGTTGGTTTGTTTGGGTGTTTTTTCCCAAGAGAACATAAGCAGTCATAATTTTGTGGTTTGTGTCCTATCTTTGAGAAACATGTAGGTATTTCACTAGAGTTTAAATACTGTTGTAATGTAAAATGGAATCACAGAATCACACACCAAGTGGTTGGGGTAGGAGGGGGATTTAAAGCCACCCCAGTGCCACCCCTGCCATGGCAGGGTCACCTCCCAGTGTCCCAGGCTGCTCCAGCCCCAGTGTCCAGCCTGGCCTTGGGCACTGCCAGGGATCCAGGGGCAGCCCCAGCTGCTCTGGGCACCTGTGCCAGGGCCTCAGCACCTGTCCTGGCTTGGTTAAACTTCCTGAGATCCCCACGGGCCACTCCTGGGATGTCCAGGTCCCTCTGCATGTCATCCTGTCCCTCAGGGGTGTCCCTGCACCATGTCAGCTTGGTGCCTTGGATGCCTCTGTCTTTGTCACTGATACAATATTAAATATCACTGGTGCCAGCACAGACCCCTGAGGGACACCACTGGTCACTGGTGTCCATCAGGATTTTGATTTGTTTTCCAGTCCCCTGTGGATGTGCCCATCCAGCCAATTCCTAATGCACACAGCAGCCAAATCCATCTCTGTCCAATGCAGAGAGCAGGATGTTGTGGGGGTCTGTGTCAAAGGCTTTGCAGCAGTCCAGGTAAATGCCATCTGCAGCCCTCCCTTGTCCATTGAAGGAGCCACCCCACCAAAGAAGGCCACAGGTGTGGTGCTGTGAGGGTCCCCAGGATGAGAATTTGACTCCATGTTCTCAGAAGGCTGATATATTACTGTATGTTATTATATTATGTAAAAGAATGTTATATTAAAACTATACTAAAGAAAGAGAGAGGATACATCAAAAGGCTTAGCAAGAATGATAAAGAAAAACCTTTGACTCCTCAGTGCCTTGACACAGGTGGACCACGATTGGTCATTAAATTAAAACAATTCACATGGAACCAGTCAAACATTCACCTGTTGGTAAACAATCTCCAGACCACATTCCAAAACAGCAAACACAGGAGCAGCAATCAGATAATTATTGTTTTCATTCCTCTCTGAGGCTTCTCAGCTTCCCAGGAGAAAATCCTGGGCAAAGAGGATTTTTCAGAACGTATCATGGTGACACACAGGCTTGGTCAGGCAGGACTTGCTCGTGGTGAGGCCGTGTCCCACGTCCCCTCCTGTGCCCCCACCTCAGCAGAGCTTCCAGGAGGGGCTGTCCAGGACCTTCCCAGCACAGAGGGAGGCTGACAGGGCAGGGTTCCCAGGGTCCTCCTTTCCACCCTTCCTAAAGAAGGGAGCAATGTCTCCCTTTTTCCAGTCACCTGGGACTTCTCCTGGCTGCCAGGACTTTTCCAGTATGCTGGAGAGTGGCTTGGCAACTCTGACCTTCTGTCTGACAGACCTGTAGGAGCATTTCCTGTTTTTCTGTGTCCCTTGAGAGGTTCAGCTCCAGCTCTGCCTCGTCCTTCCTCAGCCCAATTCCTACACAACCCACACTCACCTGCAGACTCTTGCCAGGTCACCTCTCCTTTCCCACTGCCTGTGCATTTGTTTCTGTCCCTTTCCTGTGTCCAGCAGGTCCCTGCTCCTTTTTCTCTTGCTCCTGTGGATCACTAGCTCTTGAAGCCTGTAGGAGTCTTCCTTAAAGATCCTTAAGATATTTCTGTGTAACACAGAATCCACATCAGCTGTATTTGTTTATTTTAGAAAACAGCATCATAGATGTGTATTGAAATTCAAGGATATTCTCTTGATTTTGGGCAGTTTTTAAGAGTCTCTTGCTGAAATGGAATTTTCCACTTCTCTAGGTGGGCATTAGAAAAGCTATTTTGTCTTGAGAACCTTCCCCTGCCCTGCACCACAAGTGGGCAGGGTAAGATATTCTCCTCACATTGTGGATGAAACAAGATGTCAAGAAAATGCTTGTTTCTGAACACAATAACCTTTTCCCTAGTTCCCCCCACTTCCTTTCCACTTTTCCTCAAGTGTTTTTTCTTAGATCCTTGAATCCAAAGCAACAGTTTTCTGGGACCTTAAAAATAATAGTCATTCTTACACAGAGGCCTGCTGCAAGTACATGCAATCATGACTGAAACACGTGGTTTAAGGAAGAAATAATGTAAAAAGGGTTGGACGTGGGGCTGGGAGCTCTGGGATCTCCTGCCTGCACCCCCCGTTGTAATTGTCTTATCCTTTTAACACTTTTTCCCCAAACCTGCTTTCCTGTAAAATGGGGGAAGTGAATATTGCCATCTCCCAAATTTTTTAATGGTCTTAAATATTAAAGAACATACATTATTAGCACTATAAATAGAAAGTAATGGAAACAATCTAATTTGAGTACTAACTTTGCTCTGGTCAAATTTTCAAAAAAACACTGTACCTTAATTTTTTCAGTCTTCTGTTTCCCCCCTCCCTGTTCTGTTCTGCTGGAATCAGAGTTTGACATTAGTATTTTGGGGCAGGTTTTCAGCCAGGGTAACAGAGTGTAGCCTGATCAAAGACAAAAAGAGTACAACAATATTTACAGTTCTGTTTGCTAGGAATTTATCTGGAGTTATTTTGGTCACAAGAGCCTTTGACCACGTTGCACAAGAGTATTACAAAATACTGTGGTGTAGGAACACAGGCATGAGCATCTTTACCATTTTTTTCAACTTTTAGGAGAGTGGCAGATGTAAAGGAGACTTTTGTGCAAAAAAACCCAGAAGCTGGAACAAACTTTATATTAACATATACGTATTTTAGTTGTAATTGATGATTTTGTATTAAAATCTGGGTAAACCAGTTGTCACAACCCCACCCCTCCCATCCAAAACCATGAAGGGGGTTGAATTTGTTAATTTTTGGCTAATTTTATACAGATGTATAAAACTTTGCTTCAAAGGATGTCAGAATCAAAGGAATATTCTCAATATGAAAGTGCTCCATCTTCAATTGGTTCTGCCAGTTTTCTGAATGTCCATTGTGAAATGAGTTATGGTTCATAAATAGCCATATAAGCCTGATTAGCTCCCCACCACCATTAATGATCAAACCTCTTGCCTCTGTGTTTCTTTAATTCTGTTACAGTCCAAATTAATTTTACTTAATGGTCACAGTTTTCCATGTCCCAGCTGGGATCTCACAGACCATTTCTGGACTAACATCAGTGTTTTCCTGTGCTTTACCAACATTTCTTCAAACTTCACATTTGTGTTTGCTTTCACGTTCTCATAATCACTCATTTTTGTTATATATTTATTCTGCCATAGACTGATTAAAATATATATTTTGTTAATTTGTAGGTGTGCTATCCATATTGAAGTTAACACTTAACCAGTTTTATCCCTTTGAGGGCCATCCTGTCCCATCTGTTTCCTCACCACTGATATTCTGTTCCTTCACTGCTGAAACCTCCAGCTTCACGAAATTGCCAGATTCTGTTGGTAACACCCCTTCAATGGCCATGAATGTACAAGTACCTTTCACCTTCCCTGTTTTTCCCAGTGTTCCATGAAGGGTTTGCACAGGTCCTCATGGGATCGACCTCCTTCGGTCACAGACAGTCTTGGGCTGGAAGAGCTGTGACAGGTTTTTGAGCTTTTAGTTAGAAAATAACTTAAAAATGAGCAGAGAAGAGAAAATGTTCAGTGTTTTCCAAAGCTGAAAGGTGTCACAAATAAAAGGGAATACAATTCCAACAGAGGAAAAAGTTTTTCTTTCTCTAAAATTGCTGACACCCTACTCCTTTAAAAGCCTCAGCCACAAAGCAGACTGGCTCCTGGTATCTCAGTTAATGGTGGATTTCAAAGCATGAGTTATTTATTTTCCTAATAATAATAAATAAATAATAGTTTGGTTTATATACTATGACAGTCTGAATAATAAGGCCTTTATAATTACATATTACATCTGTTGCCAGAAAAAATATTATTAGTGTGAATTTTATTTTAAAATTAATTAAAGTTTTTTCTAATATTTGCAAATGGCAACAAAATAAGGGTGCCACAATTAATTAATTTAGTTTTAGTCCTACTCAGATGGTAACATGTGCAGGTTCTGACATCTGTCCATCTGTGCACATGCTTATACTGTCCTTCAATCTGGTTTATAATGTCCACCTACAAGTTCTTCACTCAAAGTAGTTTTAGCACAAAATCAGGAGAGAAAATCTTGGCCAGGCTCATGTCCAAACTTCTCCTTACATCCCTAAGTTCTGATTTTACAAGGATTTTTGTACTGAATTCTTACAGCTCTGTCCTTGAGTATCAAAGTCCTTAAATCCAGTGAGATAAGGTTTTAAAGCTCTTCCTTTATGAGATATTTTCATGTCAGAGCCATTGAATCTGTTCCTTTCATTTAATGGTCTCAAAACCAAAAAACAAAAAAAACCCCCTCAAAACCACAAAAATAACCTGTAAACAAGCCTTTGAAGAGGATAAAAAGAAAATTCCAGTTACTGCTGGCAGGGGCACAATTCCACTGGTAAAATTCCAGTTACTCTTGGGGTGGAATGGCCAGTGAGGTCCAGGTCAGATCAGCTGCACTGACAAAATTGGCTTTTGGTGGGACAAGAGGGGTCATTGTGGAGCATTTAAGCTTCTTGGGAGCAGAACCATGGGAGATTCTGCTGTGCACTTCATTTTTCTGCATCATTTTTAACTGAGACAAAATTAGCCAAAAGCTGACATCAACATTCAGATCCTTCTCAATTTTTCAGGACTTTGTGATTTTTGTTTATTGATTTTCAGTTGCTTGGTGTTTTCAGTCTTCTTGTGTGGTTGGCCATTCATTGTCATATTAGTGTGACAGAGATTTTATTCCTTTGCATGTTAGCAAACTCATAGCTTACATATACTTCTTTATGCTTCGGAATTTTTTTCCACCATATAAAAAAGCCAATAATTTTATTTTTTTCTATGTTTTGTAAAAGAAAATAAACTTTTTTTCAGGAGTAAGTTATCCTAAGAAATTATATCTGTTAATTATTTAATTTGTAACTGTGAATTTTATTCCAATGTTTCTATCTTGTTCCTTTCTTCCCAGTGAGATGGGATTTTCAATTCCACTTGCTGTGCCTTGGATGGGAATGGTGGAGTTAAAGCCTTCTGTTAGTTCCATGAAAAAGCTGAAATATTTGAATGGGTTTGTTACACTTTGCAGTCTGAGACTCTCCCTCCAGGTCATGTTCTTGCCTCTCAAATGCAGTGTGCTCAGTGGATCCAGTGAATCTCATATAACAATTCATTTCCTCTCTAATTTAAAAAGAAAATGACTGTGTCAGTTAAATGCACAGAGAGCATGTTTTGTATGTTTTCAGGTTGTATGAATTGTGCAAATTAAATGGCTAAATTATTTCAGAAGTCCATTCTGCTGGGTGATTTGACCTAAACAAGGTTTGAGCAGAACATAGGAAACTCCAGGTAAAAATAAGGAAAACCTTTTTTACATCAGCTTTGACAAAACTCTGGCACAGGTTGCCCAGAGGAGTTGTGGTGTCATTTTCTGGGATACTGAGAGCTTGTCTGGTCAAGTTCCCACTCAGCTGAGCTAGCTTTGGGAAGGCTGGAGTAGAGGAATTCTAGAAGTCTCCTCCAACTTAAATTACTTGGTGATCCTGCAATACTTCCTAAAAATGGGGATACTTGTTCTCAGTGCCAGTAATGCTGACAGCACTGCAAGCTTTGCAGGGATCCAGAATGACAGATATTAAAGATATTAAAGATAAGAACAAAGTTTATTGGAAGAAACTGATGACTTGGTTCCCAGGCATACAGAATTTATGGAAGCAAAGGGAAGTAGCTACCAGTTTTTCCTTCTTCTGTGTTTTAAGAAGAATCCATATAATATTAGGTTTTTTTGGTTTATTTACTTCTGTGGGACACCTTGAAAGAGTTACTTTTAGTTTATTGCATCTTCTCCTGTTGTCTCAGGCTTCCCCACAATGACCAAACTGATGATTCTGGGATAACTTGTCTTATTTTGAGGGATTGTACATGATTTTACATTTGTAAGAAGAACTCTCTCTGGGCAGTAGCAAGAGTTGAAAGTGGTAGCTCTTGAAGAGGACACTTTTACAGTTCATCTTTTGAGAGCAAGTAGTACAGTAAAATTGTAAAATTGTACCTCTGAAAAATTCACAGGCAATTACTGAAGTTTTCAGTGTAGTGTGTTACTAGGAATAAAGCACAATGCCATGTTGAATAGTGTGTTACACACAGATATAAATGCAATTATATGTGAATTTTAAAATGAATGTACAAATGAAGATACAAATGTAAAGGTATGCATCATAAATCACAGCTGGGTTGAATGAAAACCTCACCATTCACACAGTAATGCTTTATGTCAGAATGAAAACTCCTAATTGAGATTGCTGCAAATATTTGCATTAGTCCTTCTTGATCTTAATCTCCAGCTCCCTAAACCATTCTGCTTTACTTGTGATGCTGCTCACCTGTGTTCTACACAGTTATGAGTCTTAGGTTCAACTTTTTTTGAATGTGAAAGACATAAAGCACTGTCATGATTAAAAACCTCAACGATTTCATCAACTCAAGATGACTATTTATACGAATCTGAAATTTGGCAGAGGGTGACAAAAGTACTAGGACACCTTGGTTGCATGAAAGATTCATGGTTTAAAAAAAAAAAAAAAATCTGTGGTGTTTCATCTACTTAGGTAGCACACTTCAGGGAAAATATCAGTATGTGGTAGATCTCCAGGATTGTAACCATGAAATGTTCTCTTGTACTCCTGTAAAAGTACAGCTGCTTTATTGAGTTTGGGTAGTAGAAATTTTTTACAGTCCTTGGAAGTGTGTGTAATTGTGAGAATCTTACATTTTGCTATAGTCGGGGATTTTTTCCTCCAAATGAAATCCATGAAAATTTAGAGGGAGCAGAAGCAACAGCATCCAAATGCTGTTTGTACGAGCAGGACATTTCTGCCTCTGTGCTCCCTGCTCTGCTGCCTGGCTGCTGAAGTCTCTCTGAGGTCACAGCAAAAAAGGGAATTTGCTGAGTTTGATATGAAATCATCTTGGATATCAGAACATCAAGTCCTAAGTGGTTAAAAGAATCAGCAGGGACCTGCTTATTGATGTAATCTTGCAGTCCTTCCTGAGGGAAACTACTCCTACCATACTTACCTTGAAACAGAGTTATAAATCTTCCAAGTAATCATTTATTACGGAAATAAACCCAATTCCCTGAAAACAGCAGTTGTAAAGTGAGTTGCTGTAATGTTGTGTGCTGCCATCCTGTCACACGTTCTGTTATTTTGGGTGATGGTTTACATTATATTCATTATATTTTGTCTCTAGATGTGTCCTTTATTTAAAAATACAGAGGTTACAGATGAGATCAAGTCAGGATTTTCTTAAGCCTCACCAAGGGCTGTAATTTTTCGAGTAAATCAGTGATAGGTAGCACAGGTGTAATTAATTTCAAGTTCAGAAGACACAATCTCTAAGTACCATTTAAACACATTACACTGCCATTACTATGACAATAATGAGCTTTAATTTATTGTCACTTTAAATTTTGGCTATCTTATTCAGCAGCACAAAAAGAAATGCTCCTGTGTTTAAAAATATTCGGCAGCAGCTGTGGCTTTACCAGTATGGAAAAAAACCATCACAAAGCATCTGACAAAAAGAGGTTTAGATGCTGGATTTTGGGCTTAAATTTGTTCTTTTGATTGTTGGGTAAAGGCACAAGAAGGTTTGGTTTTAATACTTGTATAAAACAATTTTGCCTTAATGGTTTAAATTGTGCAAGGAATACACTAGGCAGTGGTGTCTGAAGACACAATTAGCCTGGCACCAGAAACAAAGTGCTGGGAAGGAGGCTGAAAATATAGATGGAGTTAAATTCAGAAGGCATAAAAATGAATATAGGCTGAGAAGTTTCAACTGTTTAAGTAAAAGTAAGGATGGAGTCAGAGGAATCTCAGTGTACCTGATTGCCATCACCACTGCTTTGCTCCAGATAATTGGCTTCTTTTCTCACTGTAGCTCTCTTTTATTCCCTGTTTCTGCTGGATTGTGGGGAAGTGTCAGAGTTCTCCATTCCCTGTCACATTGCAGCCCTCAGTGTGGAGCTGTTGAAGACTTTTGGGTATTGTTGAGCAATCAATGGCACTGGTTTTGGTTTGGCAGCAGCAGCAGACTCTGAATTCCCCAGTCACACCTTATTCCAGTGGTGTGCACGTAGAACCTTAAATACCATAAATTTGTAGGTTCTAATCCATGTAATGAGTCCCACACACTGATTGTGTTCAAGTCTTGTGTGAATAAAGAAATGGGCTTTCCATACGTGATTAATGGTTTTGTGTGCTTCAGAGTGTGCATGCTGAAACTCAGGGAAAAAAATAAATAAACTAGGTTATCTGTCTTCTCCTTTTAGGAAAGATTGTAGTGATTTATAACTGCTGGGAAGGGCCAGGTTGGAACTTTATTTTCCATAACTCCAAAAGTTTCAGAGTGTGAGTTATTTTAGTTGTGTTAGTTGCCATTAATTAGAAATGGTTGAAAGATTGTGACAGGGGCTTAGAAAAAGATGTAGTTTGCTTAAGTATGATCTAAAGAACATCCAGGTTGGATGATTAGCAACAACAAATACATGATGTTTTGTTAGTTGCAATATCCCTTAGAGTCTTTGGGTGGAAATTCCCATGAGTGCACTTTATAGAGTTTATAAAGCTCAATAGAAATCTCAAGTAAAATTTTCTCCAGTTTCAATTTACTCCATGACAGTCTTGTGAAATTACAAAGAAATTGAAGTTTTATTTTGCTAATTTTTAAGAACTGTAGGCAAGACTCAGAATCTGTGTTATTTGGCCATGATGTATCTTACACTTTAAAATTTTTATTAGGCTCACAAAAGTCAGCTGTTGACAATGAACTGTGTCAGGTTTTCATCTTTTAAGTTATTTAAAATGACATTTCTATTCATGTTCTCACTGAGCAACCAAAGTGCTATTTAACAAAAAAGTTAAACCATGCCCACAGAAGTCTGCTATTGCTTGTACAATATCACTCAGGGTTTCTTGGAAGTCAGTAGAGGGGGGAGAAGATTGTGGAGCAGAAAACCACCATTATGGTTATTCATTTTGATAATTACAGTTACTGTAAAAAAACCAAACCAGCATTGTACTGAGTGTCTGTATCTCATGAGCCCCTTCCAGTTACTGTGGTTTTTTTCTGGTCTTAGATGTGAAGCTCAGGAGAGGCAGCCTCCCAAAACCATGGCAGCCTCATGGGCCACTTCAATGTGGTTTTGAAAGGAATACATTTGAAATAATCACAGGCTTGGGTTGCCAGCCAGGTGTAGGAATTTAAAGTTTGAGATGGGGGTCCGAATGAATCCCCAGGTGAGCAGCAGCTTTGTTACCACCTTTGGATTATTTGTTTCTGGGTAAAATACCTGTCAGTGCAGCAAAACCACTGACTGCCTGAACTCTCATGGGAAAGCAGAGTGAAATGTTCATGCCCTAGGAGGGAGCCCGGATTTCCCCCAGCTGTACTCCCTAGCAGGTTTATTTTTGTGAGACAGGAAAGGTTCTGTGTGGCCATGGGAACAGAGATGCTGTGAACACCAGGTCGATTTCCCTCTCTGCCTTATTTTCAGCAGAGATTCAAGCCCTCCTGAACAGCTCCAGATACAGGAGAGGTCACCAGAATAAATTACATTTAAACCTATTCTTACTATCTGCTGAATTTTAAAGCAAATCAAGTTTCTAGGCTTGTCTGCCATGTATTTCACAGTGATAAATAAGCCTTTCTCCTCCACCATCAGAGTCTTGAATGGCTCCCCAGTCCCATCACCACTGCTCCTCTAGCAGCAAGGTGGTTCTGTTGTACCAAATCCTCCTGGATTTTGGCAGCTTTCGAGAAGCTTTCTTCATTGGGCCATGCCATGCAGAGGTTGACCAAGTCCAAGTGTATTTTTTGAGAGTCCTAGAGTCAATAAGCCAACGTGGTCACTGGAAAGAGTTGAAACTGGGACCTGAGAGTCTTCTTCTGCCTCTCTTCTTATTTTGGGTGTTTGGCAATTTTTTTTGTAGTTCTGCTCCTGCTTTGTGCAGGCTGAAGGTCCTGGTCCTTCAGAGGAATATTTCTTGAGCTTGTGTCTGCTGGAGTCCAGCAAGCAGACATCTTCATTTCCCATTTTCACCAGGTGAATGTGTTTTCTTTATAAACACATTTTTGCAGGAATGTTCTTGAGACAGTCTGTAGCTAAAACCCTTGAGCAGCTCCTGTTTTATCTGCTCAGAAGTGAGGCTGGTGTTCCTTTGCATCTGCCTGGTTTCCTGCTGCTCCACAACTGACCTGGATCCAGGCAGTTTCTGTCACAGCTTTGCACAGTGCCTCCTTAAGAGCAAAATAAAAGCTTTAATTTTGTTTAAATCTGCAGGATCTGAGCAAGATTTTTGCCATTTTGAATTAATCTTCAGTGGTGTTTGGGCAAAACATACTGGACACTCCTCAGCTTGTAAAGATTTTGACCTTGATGCAGCAAATAAATGAAATAAATATAAGCATTGAGGTCCAGACATGAATCTGGGTAATGTGAAAGTTCTGGAAAATAAGTCAAAAGCTGATATCAACACTCAGATCCTTCTTAATTTTTTGAGACTTTGTGATTTTAATCTTTTTATTTTCAGTTACTTGGTGTTTTCAATCCTTGTGTGGCTTGCCATTCAGTGTCATATTTGTCTAGAGATTTTATACCTTTGCATATTAGCAAGCTCAAAATTTATATATACTTCTTACCATTACTTAATAATTTGGTTTAAAAATTAGGCTGGTTTTAGTTGTGCTGAGAGGAGGCCATGCCCAGTGTAATGTGACAAAGATTTTATCTCTGCTAATAAGGGAAATGTGGGTACTGGTATAATTTGGATTTAGAAAAATGCAGTATACCTTTGGGATAGACTGGTTTCCATGACAACATTTTCTTTTGTGTTTTTTTAGGCTAGAAATGATGGGCAGAAGCTGTTTTATTCAGCAGTGGTTAGGTCAGTCTTTGGTTTTGGTTAATTAAACAATGCCAGAATACCCAAAATTACTTATCTTGTGGCCTCCATGTAACCTGCAGCAGAGAAATAGATTGGAAGGGGCCAATCCTAAAGGGAATTGGCTAAATATTGGCAATTGTTTTACAATGATCATTGTTCATCATGGAAACAAATGGATAATCTTTCTTTTTCCAGTTCTGTGCTCCTCTAATCAATCTTTCCAATGCAACAGTCAAGTTCAAGCTGCTTTGAGTGCTGTGGGTGCCTTAAAGCACTGTGAGCCTGGGCTTTTACTTTCCAATAGCCTCATGACCCAGACTTATTTGTAATCTTTGGCCTTCTAATTTTTTTTTAATCTTTGCTAATCTGCTGTAAATTGTTGTCATATCCTGTGCACACACACACATATTGCAAAAACAGAAGGTCCCACAATGAATTCTCCCAAATCCTCCTGACTCCATTGATTTATTTCTCCCTGTGGTTGTGAAATTTCTGATGTTGTTAATGAGGTTCCCATATATAATATAATGACATTAAGTTTTTCCTTTATAGCTGTAAAATAAATTAAATACAATGATGCAAGAGACCTCGTTTGATGAGAGGAGGATGCTAATTTTCTAAATAATTTCAGGGGTGGATAACTGATATGCCACATTTCAGAAGAAAATTTTCCACCTGCTTTAGTTTTGTTAGAAATCTATAATTTCTACAGCTGCAGAAAATGTTCACCACCTATGACTCTGCAGACTGACACTGTGCAAGCTTTCTTGTGTAAAATCCAATTTTTGGGGTGTATCCCTTCTCATTATGAAGGCTCTTGAGATGTTGTCACAGGTTGTAAGATTTCAGTTTCTTTTCTTTTTTTAATCCAGTCATGGAGGGTGTGAATTGCAGACATACTTTTAATATCATTTCTTCAGATGAAAAAAAAAAGAGCACCTTTTAGATTGAATAGATTTTCATTGATTTTTGTACTTTTGCCATACAGCCATTAGCACAGAACCTTGGCAGAATGTGATAATGTTTTAGCATCAGATGAGACTCTGACTTCAGTTATTTATCAGACATTTATGTGCTCTCAAATAGTTCTGCAGCCTTTAAGATATCCAAAAAGTAGGTGTTACTTAAAACCTTATTTTTAAAAATAATCTAAAAATAATATAATGTTGTGCACTTTTGTTTTTAGGACTTGCTTGGTATCACTTCACACTCATACCTGTCCAGTTAAGGACTTAAACATGTCTTCAAACAATGAATTAAGTTTAATTATGAAGAAAAGGCAGTTATGATAATTTAAAAATCATGGACATGTTTGTACTTTCCTTTGTATTTTACATTTCCAGGGAATTTTTGCCTTCTCCTCTTTGGAATTAGAGAAGAACTTATTATTTCATGTTCTTTTCAAGCCTATATGAACTTCATAATACTTTCCTGAAAAAATATTATTATTTACCAGCTTTCTTTCCTCTGTGTTTAGATCCTCAGAACACATCATTCCATTAAATTGGAACTTTGCTCAGTAGGATTCTTCTCAAAAATGGATTGCTTAGTATTTCATTATTTAAGTTTTGAGCCCTGGTCATCTTGGTGTCTTCAAAGTTTGAAGTGAGTAGAGTTTCAGTGAATTCTTTCAAAAAAGAAGTATTGAAATAAGAGAGTCTTTAGGAAGCAACATGAAAAATATTACTTATCAAACAAAGAGTCTCATTTTGGTTTTGAGCTTGGCTTCACAGACTTCTGAGCTGTACTACCAGCCCTAGAATGTCTTTGTGAGGCCAACAAATATATCTATTTGATATATCTCTGTTCCAAGTGTGGTAGGAAATCATCTATTTTCAAAACTCTGCTTGGATTGTGCCCATTACCCAAAGGAAGCTCTTTAAGGACTGTTTATTTTATGAATACTGGCCACAGTTTTACTCTTCTGCATCAGATGACAGCTATATGTGTAGAATTTACTGGTTTTTCTTTTATTTAAGGTGTTGCCATGTATTTAATTGGAAATACCTTTTGAAACTAGCAGGAGTCATGTACAGTGCTCAATTCCTTTTAAAGTGTATTTATTGTAAATTGAATATTGAGCAAAATTAATACAAGATCTTGCTAACTGAGATGAGTTAATGCACTGTGCACAGTCTGAAATACAGATAATTCCATTTGGGCATCACAGAAAGCTGTTTTACTGTGGCAGCAGTGAAAATTAAATGTGACTCCAGCTGCCTCTCCCAGAAGAAGAGAAGTAGTACCTTCTTCTGGTTGTGCTGATCAACCAGAGCCAGGTGTGAGTAAAACCCTACCTTGTCTCTCTGTCTTTTCATCATAATCCTTGAGGTTTATCCCTCAATCCCCTCAAATGAGGCTACTTCCAAGTTTCTGGAACAGAAAAAGAAATCTGGAGATGCTTCAGTGGGAGGTGTAGCATCTTTAAATGCTGACCAAGAAGACCCTCATGTGGTCACTGGTTTTGCAGAGAGCCCCTGAGGGCCAGCAGTGCCCACACCTGGGCATGGCCACGGGGGTCAGGGGTCCAGCTGGAGGGGCTTTTCATGGTGCAAGGGCTCGTGCCACAGCCCTTCCATTCCTCCCACCAACACAGCAAATGTTTGAAACAAATGTGTTCTTTAAAGCTCTTCTAGAGACCCTCTTGTGAGAGGGAAGCTCTGAAATGGGTTTGAAACCACCCCAGCTGCTGCTGGTGCCCATGGGGGTCTGTCACACACTGGTTGACATCTGTGAAAAGCAAAGGAAAAGGTTGCACCAGGAGACAAACCAAGAAATTGGTTTGGACCTTGGACCTTTCTGAAATCATCCCTCAAAACTCTTAATTTCAGTCACTCACTGCAGTAAAAAGGATCAGATGTTCCCTGCGCTCCGTTTTGTCTGACCTCAGTACCTGCTTGTAAGTCATAAATGAAATAATTTTGGAGTAAGAAGGTCTTCTTCCAACATAACTTAATTTTGAATGAAATTGCCATAAATCTCATTAAGTGAGATTTAGCTGGGACAGATGCAAGCACTGTAGATGGCTGTAAGTGCACTCTCTTCCCTTAAATTCTGGGAAGGTTTTACCAATTCAGCTTGCTCCATTTCTTAAGGAGAACTTTATCCAAGGGGTTTATTTCTCTCTGCTAGCAGGCAGTAAAAAGAGTCCAGCTGTACTTATTTTATATTTACTCCACCTCTCTCCTCCGGTGTAAGCTAGCAATACTGTAATTACAGGGCTTTTGTTTTTCTCTCTGCTGAATAAAATTAATCATTTCTGTTAGTGATACAGGTATTTTTTCTGTGGTATCTGTGATCCCTGGGATTTCTTTGTAAGAGAAGCAAGTGATGTCCCACCCTTAATGTTTCCTTTCCTGCTGCTGAGGGAAGAGGAAGGAGTTGACAGTTTACACACAAGGTCTCCTCAGTCCCCAGAGAAGTTATATCCTGCTTGGTCTGGAGTTTTTTTGCCCCTCCAAGTACAGAATGCTGATTTCTATTAAGATACTCCTCATTGTTATTACTACACCAAAGACATTGTTATTTATTTAAATATATAATGGATGTGCAGGGCTGTAGGAAACTCTTAGGAACCATTAAATAACAATGTGACTTTTCAGAGAAGCTTCATTTACTCTTTTTGAAAATCTGTATCAAGAAAGGCTTTAGTTTTGCTTTGATGATAGTTTTCCCACCCCCCTTCCTTATTTAGTTAATTATTTAAATTTTGGATAGCCATTGCTATGAAGCTGAAAGTTGGTGTTGTTCCAGTGCCTCAAAGTTGGATTTAGCTTCAAAACAGCCCCGTGCCATGCCTTTATGAGCTGTAAATATTAAAATTTCTGTTTCAGTGGTATTATTTGAAGTCAGCAGTGGAGCACAATGACTCAGTTTGTCAGAACTGAGATGTCTTACTTCTGGAAATTCAGTTCAGAAGGGTTTTGCTGTATCATGTGGCTCTGAACTGAGGACTTAGTGCTACATAAATGCTATGCTTATGCCTCATAAATGAGTCAAAGTGGTGCAGAACAGGTGGGTTTCTCCCTGAGGAAAAGTATGAGGACAAAATGAACCTCATTATAAACAAGGGTTAAAATATTTTCTGAGTTCTGATGAAGTCATTGTTCAGTGTTTTCTCTCTTCTGAAGCAAAAACGGTGCACTCAGAAATTCCGAACTCTGAAACTGCCAGCTCTGGAGTTAGAATATACAATGGGAATGAAAAATTTCTATCTTTAGGCTTGGTGTGGGAGGCATTCTTTGAATATTCGTATCTTAATTTCCAAGATGTTGAATACCATGAAGATAAACAGATTTCTGTGCCCAGCACTTTGGGGATCTCCAGGTGAAAGGAAGCTTGCTCTTCATATGGATATTAAGTGACAGTGTCAGTATGACAGACCAAAAAAGAAAAACTCTACTGAATAACAAATGGATATGAAGCAGTTATGATTTTTTTTTAAACCTACTGGAGCAATTCTCTGAACAAAAAGCATGACAGGGCATGTGCAATGAATGATAAGAGTGTGAGAGTAATTATTGCTTCATTATTTGGAAGTCCTTTCTTTCCAGGGAGGGAACAAACCCCTAGAATAAAGTTTTCTTGTTGTCTTTGTCCTCACCTTTCAGAATACTTACATTTTACCTGTATCTAAGGATGCAGTGAGTGTGTTTTGGGCTGGGGTTGGCAGGCTCAGAGCATCACCTGCAGGCTAGATAAAGGGCTGTGTCCAGGGAAATGCCAAAGTTTAAAAATTCCTGTGCTGCTTAAAAACCCTTTTTTACCTCGGAGAGATCTTTAGTCCCTTTTGCAGTGTTTGCAACATGTTATCAGAAAAAAGTCCCCCAAATAAATCAAACCAAAGAGAGAAATTTAATAGTTTAGTGCCTTCATTTCTAAATGTAATGTTCCTTGCCTTCTAAATGAAGGAAAAGGTGGTTATTGAGTAGTAGGGTGACAAATTGGGAGGTCGGGGGAAGGTTAGATTTTGTTCTTGCTTAGCTGCAACTGACAAGAAAAACTGGGTAAACGTTCTGTGAGTTTGCAGTTTGGCCTGGTCTTGGGACAGTGTGCTGGTATCAGGAGCCACAGATGCAGAGGGGCTGTGCTGGGAGAGGCTGGGAACTGTTGCAGGTTTGGCAGGGGATTAACGACAGGCTTTGTGAGGAGTGTGAAAAAACACTCTCAAACAGATACATTTGTGCTCAAATTTAGAGTATGTAACATTTTCCATGTGGCAAACAATTCAAAAAACCATAATCTCTTCTTTTGAGGGGGAATTTTGGTTCATTTAGCATTAATTCCTTGCAGAGTTATCCTGCTTTTCTGTAGAATTAACACGAGCTGAAATTTAACCTTTCACTAACATTTAGTTTTAGGGAGGAAGGGATGTGGAAGGGTGTTTTGTGTGCACCTGTGTACTTTTTATTTTGCTGTGAGTGATGTATTGTTTTTGTCCAAGAGTTGTGTTGTGCAGGTCTCCAGCTATGGTGGGGTCCCCATGACAAAACCTGGCTGGTAGTGCTGGCCTCTGCCCAGCTTATCCTTCTGCTTCCTGGAGAATTCCTCTTTAATAATTTAAACTTGTTTTGTTGCTCACAACACTCCGTAGGTATGTTCAGAACTGTGGCCAAAGGCTGCTGGTTCTGGCTGGAAATAATAGCTGTGCTTCTTAAATGGGTAAACAAATTTAAAAGAAAGATTTGGGGTTCTTTATTTCCTTTTTTTTCCCCCATCTTTTTGCCTTTTAGGTATTGTTTGTTGGCATAGGTAACACGGTGTTCGTCCACAGTGAGGAGCAAAAGAATTTAACGTACATGGGTTAAATCACACATTCCTGTTGCTCCTAAACATGGTTTTGTGTGGCTTCTCTTTGGAAAACAGGATCCTGTAATTAAATCCTGAGGCTCCACATGCCCCGTGTCACGGTGGCTTCTTGATGCATCTCGATTTCCTCAAAGCACAAAAATCCAAGTGTCTCAGCTCCTGGTGGAAAGGTAACATCCAGTGTCAGACACACTCTGAAGTGTCTCAGTGTGATAAAGAAATGATCCTATTTTATCATATCAGCACAATACAACAACTGATGTATTGTAACACTAGGAAAAGGATGGGTAAAGGTAAAATTACATCAGTTACACTTTTAGTTATTTTGTTTTCTACGCTGTTGATCTTGTCTGAAATTAAAATTCTCAGATTGGCACATAAAATAATTCTATGAGCCATAGTTTTGATACAGAAGATGTTACAGAGTACAGAAGCTGGAGAAACTGTGGCAGGAAATCCTTCTGTTCTCATTACTTTTATCTTTTTGTGCCTGTGGCAGAGACAGGGTACCAGGTGGGACACTTTTATTCCCCATTCATTTTTGCCAGTAAAACTCAAAAATCTGGTTTGTTTTTCCAGGCTCTCATTAAGTCTTAGCAACTAAAGTAAATCAAAAGAGGTAAAAAGTACTGGTGGATCGAGGAATTGGGAGGAGCCTAAAGAAGGCAAGAAAACAAGATATTTGTTGGCCAGGAAGAAAAGGGAGTGAGAAGAGGATAAGCCAAAGCAAAAAAGTAGATTTTCCAAGTGCTGCAGCAGTCACTGTTGGTCATGCTGGGGTGGTCAAAAAGCTCGTGCTGAATAGCTCAAAACTCAGTTATTTTGTTTGTCTGGTGCTCCTTTGCTGGGAAGGTTTGCTCCTGTGAAGATTGAAAATAAACACAAAACTTCCCTCCTCTGCAATTTTTTTTTAAAATTTCAGATGGTCATTGCTTACCTTTTTGCAGAGTTGCAAAAGAGTTAAATAACTTACTGTAACTTGATTTTAAAAAAACCCCAACATGCCAAGAATTAGTTGAGGTAACGGTCCAAAGTACCTAATGCAGATGAACTACATTGCAAACCTGATGACAGAAGTCTTAATATTGACACAAAAATATTTACATTCTGATCACTGAAGAAGCTGCTGCATCTTTAAAATAGTGCTGACTGTTAATAACACGGCAGGGCCAGTCACTGAGCTTCCATGAATCCGGTGTTGGATATTTTGTTTATTTTTTGGCCTCTGCATATTTCCTAGATTGGGAAATCCCTCAGCCTAAAGAGCTCCCAAAACAAACTGAACAATAAAAGCCTGGATTTGGGGTTTTATGAAACAGCCTCTTAAATTCAGAACAATAAAGCAAAATGAAGAGAGTCAGCACATGGAAAGCACTCCTTACAAGGAGCTGTTTTATCTGCTGGCATGTTCTCCCAGAGGAAGTGATGAAATCGTGGCTGATTTTGGGTGGTTTGAGTGCAGGATGGACGAGGCACAGGCAGTGAGGTGGTGCCTCAGGGCAGCTGACCTGGTATTCCTGGTCCATCCAGAGATGGAATTCAGCGTTAATGCCGGAGCTGTTCAGCCCCTGGTTGCTCACGTAGGGCTGTTCTTTATATTAATGTGCTTCTCCTTTATTCAGGAAGTGTCTAATGGCATTGGGGGGAGGGGAAACTCATTAGCTTCCTTCCTGAGTAATATAATTTTTATTTCCTGTTGTAGCAGCAGCCTCAGCCAAAAGCAACAGCCTAAAAAGTGCATGGGGGAGGGTTGCCTGTGCAAAACATTCCCATCTCTGGAGTGAAATGCTGGTTCCAAGGATTCTAAGACCCGTGGGCAGTTTTAGGATGCCCTTTGCAGTCAGATTTTGAACCTTCTGCCCTTTCTTCTTTAATTGTGGGGATGGATGTGACTCAGAACTGCACTAATGGGAGCATTTGCATTTACCTTCCCCATCCTCCCATTGTCCTGAGACCCCCAAAGGTCACCCCAAAAGCTTTCTCCCAGCTGCAGGTGTGGGTGAGACCTGTTGGGCCCGGCCAGGTTTGGGGTTCTGGGGGTGCCCCAAGTCTCTCTGCAGGTACCACACATATTTATCTTCGTGTCACAGCCATGGCACAACTTAAATTGGAAAACACCAAGCAGCCTTTCCTTGCCTCCTGTAATTTCACCTTGGCACTGTATTGCAGCAAAAACTCTTTCTATTTTATTTTAAAACCTTGTTTCCTGCTTCAAAATAACCAATATACTCAAAACTTGAGTGCTTGAGGAGGACCACAGTAATGGGCACTGGTAGAGTTGAGGGTTGTTTGGGATGAGAAGGATTTAACAATTACACTGAGAAAAGTAATAAGACACTGTTTGGGTTTTTTGATGTTTTTTTACAGTGCTTTATCAAGTGTGCCTTTGTCATGCTAAAAATGCACACACTGTTCTGGGGATAAAGAGGGATTTTAAAAATAATTGAAAAACCTGTACAAGTTCATTCCTATGGCTGATAACAGTTTGTGATAGTGTTACCTTAGCCTGAGAAGTAAAAAAAACCTTTCCAATGTTCATATTGTGTATATTTAAAGTTAGATATTTGTCACTTTTTCACACATTGTACAGTGTTTTATGGTGGTTTTCAGTCTGAAAGTTACAAGTTGTTTCATGCAGTCTATTCTAGCTAGGTTTTCACCAATCTGATGTAGTCGTGCTAAATGCTAATTTTGTCATGTGTACAATTGCACAAAGTGTGCTGCAAACACAAGTTCCTACAGGAATAGCAACAAACTGGGGACCCTAAGGGAAAAAATAACCCCTTGATTGTCCTTCTGTATAAACTTTCCACCTTTCACTTGGATTTTCAGGCTGCAGTGGTAACATTTTAATTATGCAGCAGATGAAATAGACCTGGGTAGGAATGAAGTACTCCAGACATTTTAAAGAGGTACCAGCTTGAGCACATAGAAAGTAAGAACAGCCTGTGATGTGTATGATCTTGATTCGTAAAATATCCATGCAAATGGTAATCACAAGGAATGACAAAAAAGGGTGTTCTCTGGAAAACAGATCCTGGAAAGTCCCTTCCGTGGAGTGGTACTGGCAGGGAAAATCAAAAGTGTTTTCTGTTCATTTCACATGAAGCTGGAGGCACAAGGGACATCAAGCACACAGGTGAGCAGCTCCAAGTTAATTGCAGGAGAGAAACTTCACCATCCCAGGAACCTGCAGTCCCTTTCATCAGCACTTGCTCTGGGCAGGCTATTAGGGTAGATGAGGCAGTTAAATGAAGTACTACAATTATCCACTGTTACCTGACACTTAAGTTTTGTCAGCTTTTGTAGGAAGCATTAATATCCCTCCCCTGGGACCCCTCTGCCTGCAGAAACCTGCTTTTTTTTGTGTGATGGGCTGCAGTCCCCAGAGAGTGAAAAGGCTGGAGTTGTTCTGAGGGATAGGAAGGCTTATAAATGGAAGTGAAGAAGAGGAAATGGTGGAATGGGGGAGCTTCAGAGTTCTGTGCCTTGGCTGCCGATAACAGCAATTGCAATAAAAGCCACATTTTCCTCCTCCTGGAAAAGGCCTCTGTTGTACTTTAGTATGGGGAGAATGCTTCAAATTGACTTCAGTTCTCATTTTCTCTTGTTTCCAGCCTGTACATTACATAGTTCTCATTCTGCTGTATTTTAACCTGGAGCCTAAATTTAATTCCAAAGACATTGTGGGCCGGGGGCTGTTCAGGTGGCACATGGGTGACTGCTGCTCTCCTGTAGATAATTCTTTTAAATAACAGAGCTAAACTGGATATATCTATCCTTTTCCTTCTGTAAGCCTCTCTGTATTAGCCGAGGAGGAAGCCAGTTTTTTATATATAGTGAAATATGGATTATTGCAACCACTAAGTGCTCACATTAATCTCTGGTGTTTTAGGCCATCTTGGACGCAGTGCTGAGGTGAAGGTGACCCTGACAGGTCTGCACTCACAGACTCAGTCAGGGACCTTGGGAGAACAGGCTTGCTGTTGTTTTGGATCAGTATAATGTGACCTGATTTATTTATATAAACAAGGGGGTTTATACCTGCTTTGCTTTTAACGGTTCCTTCACTGCAAAATGTGCATTTTTAGTGAAGATACGTATACACATAATTCTCATTTAAACCCAGTCTGCCTCTATATGCAATCTGTGCATGTATAAAACTGTTTATGAAGGCAATTTTTCATACCATATTCCTGGGTTTAGCTGATTTTTTTTTTCTTTTTTTTTAATGAAGTGCAATGAAGAATTACATGGTGAAGCAGAAGTTTCAGCAATCATTCTTGCATCAGCTGAATTTTGAATCTTGTTCCTTGTATAACATAATGTATTTAAAAATACACTGTCAGTTGCTGTTTTCTGTGTGGGTGACCCAGTAGTCCATGGGCCACCCAGGTGGAATAGCTGTGCGTGGATCACCATCCCTTCAGTGTCTGTGTGGGCACCACCTAAAAATCCGAATAATAATAAAGTAAGCAGAAGAATAAGATTTTAAAGGTGTGCTTAAGAGCTGTAGGAGGTAGTTAACCCTGGAAGACTCAAGCTCTCATTATCACTGCTATGGATTTTCACACCACGGGGTGTAAAATAATTGGTTCCCTGAGGAGGAGCCACCTGAGACAGGTTCACCTGCTCTGCTGTGTGACTTGGGCACCAGCGAGTTTGGTCACGTTTGGAGCCAAGGTTTATCCTTGCAGGGCTGTTTCTCCTTGCCCCAACCCTCACCAACTCTGGGATGTGTGCTGGGCACTCACAGCCTTGGTTTTCTTGGATCAAATTCCCAAAGAAAGGGAATTAAGGTTGGGGGGGGGGGGTTTGGTTGTTTTTTGTTTGGTTGGGTTTTTTTCCTCCCAAAAGGACATCCAAAAACCACATCCTTGGAGCCTTGCTCTGCCTCTGCTGTCTGTGGAGGAGGGAAGGAAGGATGGATGGATGGATGGATGGATGGATGGATGGATGGATGGATGGATGGATGGAAATTCCTTGAATTTTGTTACCCCCTAGGGTGGCCTGGGGAGCTTTTGTTGCTCATTGACTTCTCCCTATAACTCCTTATAGCAAATAATCACCAGCAGGAAAATGTGAGGTCTTCATAAGCACAGTGCCTAATTCTGGTTTAGCACTTAGAGGTGTTAACTCTCTGCTCAACAAGTTACATTTATCCAAAGATAGATATTCAGCTAGCATGAGAAAAATGAGATACTTTAGAGGCTAGCTTTCCATGAGTTTTAAATTTGTCCTATTTTTCTTCAAATGAACGTGTACTTGTTAGAAGGTTAAGTATTTATTCATCAGCACCTGCACACACAAGAAATACCACTGGTTTTAAAGCAATGAAATTCAGGCTAGAGACTGTAAAGTGTCTATTGTGTTATGTACCACTAATTCCATTGAAAATGGAGTAATGTTCAAATAAAACCCCTAAATGGGTGCTTCAGTAGGTTTGGTCTGTGAAAATTGGCTGTCAGAATTACAGTGTTGTCAAGTCAGATGTTTTCACATTTTTAGGACAGAGGAATAATTTATGGAGCACACTATTGGAAAGAAGAGATGTATCCATGGTTGGTATCTTAGTAAATGGTTATTAAAGAGGAATTTCATGACATGAAGGTCCAGACAAGCACATGCAAATTAACAATTTTTCAGGCTCTGGAGAAGCTGAAAAACATTTTCATCATGAAGAAAATTCTGCAATTCAGGTCCCTCTGAAGTAAAATTTATCTTTTTGTGCATATGACTTTTCCAGTCAGCTACATATGGAGACAAAAATCCATTTTGAATTGTGAGGGAATTACTGAGGGGTTTTGGTGTATTTTCCTTTCTGAAGTTGTGCATATATTGCCAGCATTGCTGAATCATTCCCAGGCGACCTGAGGATAACCCCAAACCAGGCTACTTTGCATTTCATAATCAAATTTTAGTCTTTCAGCTCACAGCATATTTGTTCATTTGTTTCATAACTTGGAAAGGACAGAGAGATACAGAAAAACTTTCATCTTAATAATCACTGTATTCCTAAAATGGAAAAGCACTTGACTCGTGTGGAGTGCTGGGCCATAAGAACTGGGATACAATACTCTGGCAATCTTAAAATCTTTGGAAAATAAAGTGGGTTTAACAATTAGATTAATTAAATGATTAAAAGACACTGTGCCAACCACTTAATTGCTAGGGGAAGTCGGGGTATGAGATAGTCTTGTCATACTAGTCCAATTAGCACAATTGTACCAACCATGAATTATGTGTAGAGCACGGAAAAAATGGAAGAGTGTGTTGGGGAAGAAGGAGGAAAGGATGAGCATCCTCTGTGCAGCGTGGCGCGTCTTGAGCACAGGGAATATCTGGAATTCGAAAATCCAGCTGGAGACAGAACGTGTGGGGGCTGAAGCGTTCCCTGTGTGAGGAGGAGCATGCTCCTGGGGCAGGCAGGGGTCAGACCCTGGTCTGCAGCGGCCCTTGCTGTGATCCTGGAGGGAAGCAGGAGGAGAGCAGCGCGGGAGCGTGCGGAGGATTCTGCGGCTGCCGAGCAAATCTGCCTCGGTCTCCAGGGAGTCTGGAGGAGGGGTGTAAGTGTCACTTCTGGAAAAGAAGTCATTTTGTTGAAATATCACTGCAACTCGGCTCCAGGCTTCAACAGCAGCAGCGTTTTGTGTCCTCAAGTGGCTTTTGTTGTTGGCAGCGTGGTGGTTCCTGCTGGGGCTGACGGCGCTGCTGCAGCTCGGGAGGGTCCTGGGCTGGGACCCTCGCCCTGCACACAGACACACCTGGCTGGGCAGCACAGGCCTGGGAGCCCACCTCAAAGGAGTGCCCTCACCCTCACAGAAAACGGGCTGAAAGCATTGTTTGAAGTATCATTTCTGAATCTTCATGAAGAACTTCACCTGAATGGCCTGCCCAGGGAGGTGCAGAGTCACTGTCCCTGGAGGGGTTTAACAAAGCCAGGACGTGGCACTGGGTGCCAGGGTTTCGTTGATGAAGAGGTGCTGGGTCAAAGCTGGGACTTGATGGTCCCAAAGGTCTTTTCCAACCTGGCTCAGGCTGTGATTCTGTGATTCTCCAGCTGGGGAAAGCTGGGTATTCTACCTTTCAGTATAGGTCTGTTTTGTAAAAAAAAAAAAAAATCAGAAGAATGGGCAGAAATTCAAAAGAATGTCATAGGTTTATTTCCATATCTACAACACAAATTACTCTTGCACCTTTTTGTCAGTGAACAGTTCACTGATACCTATTCAGAGTACTGATTTTATTAACTTCCGGGCAATAATGAAGGTTTTGTTTAAATAACTTTTCTTTATAACCATAATTTTGAGAAACCGTGTCTGGAAGTTATGTTCTAAATAATCCAAGAAGCAGCAACTGAAAGAAAGGTTGAAAATGCTGTCTTTTTACAGGAATTTGAAGTCCTTTTATTCACTGATAACAAAGCTTTCCTCAAAATTAATTTATATTCCAACCCAGTAGCCAGTTTTTAGCACTGTAATGAAATTTTTCTGTCTCAGCTAAGCAGGATGAAATCCCCAGACTGGGCATGGGGATACAAACTGTGATCCCACTTCAGCTATTTGCTGGAGTCAGGTGGGTTTGGGGCTAGAAATATTTCATGGGGAAGAAGGATGGGTGAAGTCTCACAGGACACCTTCATTATCATCATCATCATCACTATCAACAGATCTGCTCTTCCCTAACTGACCACATCTGCTGGTGCAACCTATTTTCTATTTCCAAGAAAAGGAATAAATGTGATTTTTTTTTTTCATCTGCATTGATGGCATCATTATTTTTATTATTCTTTATTACCCACAAATAAGACGGAATGAAGAGAAATAAAAAGGCAGAGTCCAGATGAAACCATAGGGAGCTGGGATTGGAGGAAGACGGGGAAGTTGTAAGGAATGACCTTCCACAGTTACAGTTCAGACTTGTGCAGTCATGTGAATGCCTTCCTGTTACACAACAGAAATGAAGCAGTTTAGACAAATATATATCAGTGGAGCTACGCCAGGGTTTAATTAGGTCTCATGATCCAGATCTTTTGAATTACCTGCCTCTTCCAGTGTGATGAATCCACCTTTTTTGGGCATGACCTTCCAGTCTGTGTTGAGTAAACCAAGGCTGCTCAGTCTGGGGGTTTTGGCTTCTTGGTGTGCAGCCACATGTTCAAATATGGAAAAGGCACAGAGACTTATCTGAAGCATTTGAAATTTTATTTATTTTGTTGTTTAGAGTGATGAGTAGTTTAATGTTCCATCTTGGAGAAAACAAGGAGGTTGCTAGTGGTTAATCAATGTAGTTCCTTTAGTGCTTTTTATTTTGTGATGGGTGCAAATAGGGATGGTCTCTTACAGGAACCAGCTGGTGTCTTAGAAGGACCTGGTAAATTACAAGTTGAAGTGTTTACAAAAGGAAATTCAGTATTTTTTTTATGGTACTGGCTGCAGTATGCCTGGCACTTCAAAGCTATCAATGACCAGAAATTAAACATGTGGTAAATATGACTGGAAATAGTAATCATCCATCATTTATCTTTCCAGAAAGAAAAAAACAACGTACAACTACGTTTAAATTCCTTAATTCCCATAACTTCCTATGTTAATGTACCAGGTATTTTTCCCCTGTCCCCAGAAAAGAAAAGGAGAAAAGAAAAAAAACCCAAACCCAGCAATTGTTTAAGTTTTGACATTTTCGGTTTTTCCTTCTGACTGTGCTGCTCTTACCAGCATTTCAAACATGGTTGTGGTTTCCTGCATTGTCCTTCACATTCCACACTCACTGTTCAGTTTGTTGCATTACCTCAACACCAGAGCATATAAAAATATCCTGAGACGTTGATCCCTTCTGCTCCAGCTCAGCTGATTGTGTCTGTACCATCCATGGCAGAATATCTTTGTCTGGAGATGCCATGTTTGGGTGCCTGTATGAATAGATGAAAATATTGTGTTCCTAAATCATAACAGTAGATTTAGGGCTGTCGTGGAGGAGGGCGAGGGGATGAGGGAATTGGGTGTCTAACACTTTTCTTTGTAGGGTCCAGCTCCTCCCCTCCATCATCCAGTAGATTACATCATTTCCCATCAGTGAGACTTGTTAAAAACAGAACTCTCCTCTGAGTGGACAAATTTAGTAACATGTGGTAAACTTTAGATAAAAATAAGGAAGTTTTAGTGTAAGCAAAATACCTGAAATTGAATGTCTTGGTGAAGGGAAGAGCCAGGTGAGGATTTTTATAAAGTCAAGTAATTCCTTGGTAGCATTTTTTGGTTTCGAGTGAAATTCTTTGCAAGCTTCCCTCATCAGCCACTTCTTGGGATGGCCTCAAAAAATGAGCATTGCAGGTTTATCTCTGGATTTTTACACCTCAGATACTGTACTAGTGGAATAGCTAAATGATTTTACTTCACATTTTATTTACGTTGGGATTTCTTTATTATAAAATCCATCCCAAACTATAGGTAGTTTTATTAGTTACTATAATAATCTATTTTTGCAATGCCAAGAGTAGCTTGGGTAGAGAAGGAATGACCATAATAACTTTGAGTCAAGTACATAGATTTAATTAATAATTGTAAATTATTATAAATTCATTAGTATAAATTCATTATTTTAGCTACAAAAGCAAATACAGATTTCCATTTTTAAGGAGGTAAGCTACTGTACAAGGAGTTTATACCATCTAAATTTTCCGATTTCATCTTTTTATGAAAAGCAGGGAAAGCAATTTGCAAATATTTAAAATGTCAAACTAATGGAAGTATAAATGATGAACAACTTGTAAGGCATGCAAAAGGAGGCCATGGTTTGCTATGGGACTGTGGAAAAAGAATGAATAATTCATCAGGATAGAATAAATAAGAATATTTCCATGCAGCAGTTGCAGGTTTGTTTATTGATCTACCTGGTAGAAGTTCTTTAAAGATTCATTATTTAGCACAAGCTAGAAAATGTAATATACCCAAAACACTGAAAATACTTTATTTCTGGCTTTGGGATTTCATTGCCCATCAGGGAAGAAAATCCCAAACAAACATGAAAACAGAAAAAAACCCCAGTGGATTGCATAATGAAGGGTGGAAATGAAGGTTTCTGTAACACCTGAGGGTGTAACAGCAGAATTCTTAGGGTTATGGCCCTGCAGCTGTGGGCATGCAGACTCTGAGTCCTCCCTCCCTCCTCTCACAGGGGCAGGGCAGGGGGTTTGCACAGGTGCTGTGACCTGGGAGGGCCATCAAACCTCAGGTACTGAAAAACCACTAAATCCCCTAAAAATCAAACGCAGCACATTGAGTCCCTCCCGGCCAGTTCCTGGTGATTCACCAGGAATGGGGCTGGGTTCCTCTGGTGTCAGTGCCAGGGGAGATGCAGAAACAGGGGAAAAACCCCACCTCTGTGAGACAATTATGAAAATGTTATTTTTAGGTCTATTTCTTACAAAGCCTTTTTAGGCCAGCAAATGGCTAACAGTTATAACTTTAATCCTTTTCTTCCTTTGTTCTGGAATAGTCATTATTTCTCCCTTCCCCTCTATTTCTTAACTAAATTTGCTGGGGTTTTTTTAAAGTATAATCTTCAAAGTGGGAAAAAGCATGAACTCTCCACAGCAGGGTGCTGTATCCCTGTGGCAGCTCTTCATCCCAAGGGGCTGTTCCCTCCCCTGTGAGCCCAAGGACCTGGCAGGGGGCACATCCCATGGCCAGTGGCACATGCCATGCCCAGTGAGGTGGCCCCGTGAGGGCACTGGGGGATGATGGTGCTGTAATACAGCCCAGCAGTGCCCCTTTAATGGGCTGCTCCTCCTTGGTCAGCCACTGCAGCTCGGGCTCTTTGGGGGCATTTGGAGATGCTCAGGCTTTTAACATCATTGATTTTCTCCATCAGTGGTGCTGCTGTTGTCATCCTTCATCCAGAAAACCTGTACCTGTGTTAGTGCTTCCAACGTGTTCCACTCAGACTGTGCCTCTCATGGGTTTATTGCACATTGATGCCTAAAGAGCTCATATTTCCTTAAAGAAACCCCAAGCAGCAAGAAACCAACTGTGTTTTTTCCTGTTTTCCTTTAGGAATGGAAATGATACGAAAATAATTATTTGACATGAGTGGCAGTGGCTGGCAGGGCACCACCTTTTTTGGCCACGGCTGGTCTGGCTGCTTTGTGGTGGCCTCTTCCTGCATGATTTGTGGTTATAATACCAAAGTATTTACTGGATACAGCTCACCTGGCTGGCCTTCCCTGTCACCTGCAATTCTACAGTGTTTTAGCACTGATCCATGCATAGATAATACCCTTTATAAGATGATTTTTTCATGATTCAAAGCCTTGCACTCATTTTGAAATCAAGCTTTTTTTTTTCAGACTTTATCTTTCAGTGATACATTCCAGACTTTTCCAAAGAACATTGAGCTTGGATGCTAAATATGTTACTGCTAGTTGTTTAGAACTTTAATTCTAAAACACAGCTTAAGCCATGAAGAAATCTGTGGTGATTACCTGAAGGTTTCCTTTCTGCTTGGTTGAAAAAAGGTCATCCGTCCTTTTGTGCCAGTCTTCAGATCTTTCCAGCATTATTCCTTCCTTTCCTAGGTATGGTGCCAAACACCTGGAAATGCAATTTCCAGATCTGCATCTTTAGGGTATCGAGTGTGAGTGCACAATAAATAGAGTGATAATTTAATATCTGCGTGTTTTGTACAGCAGGCTTTGGCAGGTCATTAGTAACCTGCCAGTGGCTCTGGGAGCATTCTGTGTGCTCCAGTACTTTCACACAAGATTTTGAGCATTTATAGGTGATTCAGCCTCATGCCATACAGAAACACATCGTAGGAAGGAAGAATGCTAGAAATTAAAAGTAATTGAGGTTCCAACACATGACAACAGAAGCAGTTTGGCTTCTCTTTTCCGTGACAATCCTCCTGCATGTAAATTACCAGGTCCAATATTCTTTACTCGCTTATTCCAGCTGAAGGATTTGCAAAGGTAACTAATTTCATCCTCTGATTCACTCCTTAGAAATCCCTTTTTTCTTTTCCCTTCCAAAAACGTAACCTGAATTCTTCTAATTTGTCATGGTGGTTATTTTTGGGGTTGGTAAAATCTTGAGCATTACCAGCAGAATCATGAGCATCCCTTCTTGTACTGTTTATAACAGAGCCCTGTTTTGAAGCTTGTTGTTGTTCTGGAAAAATATTACAGGCTGCTGAAATTATCTTTGAAGTGCTTAGAAATTGCTGATAAAATGCATAAATTACTTTCTTTATGCTCTGTATATATCCTTGTGCATGTGTGAGACTGTTCATACACATAAGACAAGAAGTATGCAAGTTACATTCACATTGGTGCATGCAGAGGCACTCAGATACAACATTTTTCAAAGTCATTCAGACTTTGCCTAATTGGCCTGTGCACTCTCTGGCACCCTTTCCCTCAAAAAACATTTGTTATTTCAACAAATCATGGTACATGTATAGACAAAAGGCTAAACAATTTGAATTTACCTTCAGATGAAACAATGGCATAATGTGACATATCCAGAGAATTACTTTCTGCACTTTGGTCAGGTTTGGGGTTTTTTGGGGGGGGTTTAATGCCTACCATGCAATGACAAAGGTTTATTCTCCCTTTGTTCTTTTCAGAGTGCTGCAGCAGCTCCCAGCCCAGTGCTAGGAAACATTCCCCCAGGAGATGGCATGCCAGTAGGTCCAGTACCACCGGGGTTTTTTCAGGTATTCAGAAAAAAAATTATGATTACAGGAATTCTAGGATAGAAAATCCTCTGTAATACTGTGTGCAAGTCTGTAGAAAAGGTCCTGTTCTGAACTGTGTCTCACTGTGTGGTGCAATATTTGAGAGTTTATTTTTAAACAGAAGTGGACAGGTGGGAAGGAAGGGACCTGACTGACAGGTATTTAATTTATGAAATAGTACAGCACAGAACAAGAAATGGTGCCAGGTTTTTAGCAGAGATCAAAAAATGCTTGAGTGAAATATTAAAATAATTTCTTATGATAATATACATAACATTCCATGGAGATTTTAAAGTTAGAACGTTGTTGGTTGTGTTCAGCTCTGTGCTAAAGCCACAGGCCAGATTCCTGAGGGATTCTGTGGGAATTCAGCCTGGGCAATGCACAGCACCCCACTGAGCATTGCCCTGCACCTTGAAGATCTCAACACCACTGCCTAGAAAACATAAGTCAGGGATTTAGACCACGTGCTGCTCCTGTTCAGGTTTGTCCTACATGGAGCTGAACGCCCAGTTAGCACTTTGGGATGCGATGGTGGAAGAAATGACATTGCAGTGCAAGCCCAGTGTGCTGTTTGTGACCTGAGCCTGCCCTGCTCCCAGGCTGGGCTTACATCTCCTCCTCACCAAAACTCAGTTGTTTCCCTCCACACTGGCAAACTGAGGCTTGATTTGTAATACATGAATGAAAAGACTCTTGGAAGTGAAGTGGAAAATATCTGGCTGCTGCTAGTCGCAAAATTCTCGGGAGCTGGCAGAACTCATTAATTAATTTATTTCTGCTTTTAGTGCTTTGAGCAGCTGGTTAGGTAGGCTCTTTTGCACATAATTTTGGTCTTAATTTTTAGATTATATCAATATTTCACTTTTTTTTTTTTTTTACTTTAGCCTCCCACTTCAGTTGTGATGTCAGAGGAATTAACTTTTTTTGTTATTGTCTTTGATGACTACTAAGATGGGGAAGGGGCACAGCTAGGACAAGTGTGTGAAGTACAGAGGAGAGAGTAACTATTTTAAATGTTTTGCAGAAGGAGGATGTGGGAGTTTTGTTTTTAGAAGTGTGAATAGACTTCTAGCCACTCCAGATCTTTGAAGATGTAAGAAAGACAATCTGATAGAAAGTTGAGTGCGGGTAAAGTCTCATTGTATGCCAGTATCTGTCTGGAGTCTGAGTTGAAGCCACAACATCATCCTGCTCTTTTTATGAGGCCTGAGAGTGAAAAGGAACATTTCCCAAGACATTATTAATTCTTGCTGTAGCTGGGTGCTTAAGAATGCTTAAGTTTGGAAATCAGGTGTGGTAGTGGGTGCGTTGATGTGTTTGGGAGCAGTCCCAGCAAGGCGAGCTAAGCCAAAATCCAGAGGGTTCCATCCCAGTGGGAGCCTGAAGTGTGTGAGGCTGTGAGTGCAGACAGCCCTGCTGCTGCTGTGGGTGTCGTCAGGCAGCACTTGGTGCCAGGCTCTGAAACCTTCGTCAGAGCTCAGCCTCACCAAGGTCAGCTCGCCGCAGGACAAGGAAATGTGCTCCTGACAGAGCCTGCATGTGTGAAACCTGGAAATGGAGGGGCATCATCTGCTGCTGTGAAAGGCAGGTGAAATCACAGGCAAGAAAGGGAAACTCATGGTGAAAACCTCCTCCTTCCTTCTCGGGTGCTGCTGTTCTGCTAGACCTTTACCTGGACAGGCTGTTCCTGCATCCTCCCCTGCCATTCCTGTGATCCCAGAGTAAAACAAACCACAGAGAACAGGCTCATCTGTCTTGGTCTGCGAGCTGGCAACCCTCATTCTGTGGAGCTGAGACCTGCCCCTGACTCCTGCAATATGACGGCAAACAATTCGTTCTCCACAGTCAGTCCACATGGGCAGAGAAGGAGAGAGGTGCTTGTGTCTATATTTAGTGCACTGAGACTTTGCTCCCTAAAGGCCTCGTAACATTTTAATTCCTTTAGCCCGAAATGTATCTGGAAGGTCACCCTGGAGTGATACGGGTGCCTGTTGTTGCTTTCAGGGTTGTTTGGGTTGGGCTGAGCTGAAGCTGCTCAAGCACAGCCAGCACCTTCCAGCTCTGCTTGCAGAACTCAGGGGTCACAGATGATTTAAAGTAATTTCTTCCCTCTTGCACTCATGTTTTGGGTGGGATCATTGCTGCTGCAGTGAGTTCTTGGCAGAGCAGGGGAGTGTCACAGTCCAGGGGGGAAATGTGCTGGGAATGAAGAGACAACAGCAGCAGTCAATTTTGGTTGGCACAGCTGACTTGTAACATGATTTTTGAGACATTTATTTTTCATAGAAGAAAAGGAATATATTTTATATTTAAAAAATAATGCAGTCTGCTAGTGTAGCACGTGGAGGTAGAGAAATACAGGAGAATTCTTTCTCAGTCAGTATGTGGTAAAACTCTGCTCTTTGTAAAATGAGATTTTCTCATGCAGGTAGACCATTAGCACTGATGTTAATTAGCAACCTGTGGCTCTTCATGCCTGGACCACAGAGGCAGAGGTTCTGCAGCCAGCAGCTGAATTTATCTTATATCCCTCTGTAGCTGTACTTTAATACTTCAGTTTAGGTGAGAGGTGATGGTCACTGCAGTGCTGACTGTCCAGAAAAATGGCACAGTGGTGGGGTTGTACACTGCTATTGTCATCAAATAAAGGAGGTTTTGAGGTTTTGTAGGATTTCTCATTTTCAATAGAAATTGTTTGCAGTGTCAAAAGTGAAATTTCAAAAGTCAGTATTTATGTGGAGTTAGCATGTGCCTCAGTTCCCTCCACTGGTCTGCTTGTGTTTGAATGTAGCTTTAAGTTCATATACATACTTTTTCTTTTCATCTTCTCTCAGTCTCAGCAGCAGTGGGACTCTGGAAATAACTGTGTGAAACAGATGCTAAACCTGCTCTCGGTTCATGAGGAGCAACAATTGAATGTGTGGGGCACAGGAGTTCTGCCATACAGGACTCCTTAACTCCAAATAGTATTACCCAAACACCTGCTTTGGGCAACAGAAGTAATGAAAGCATACTAGATTGCACAGAGGCGAGATGAATTTATTTATACATGTTTGAAGTGCCCAACCAGCCCCAGCCTGAGTCTGGAAATACCTCATACTTATCCAGTTTTCCCATCTCTAACATCCTGGACATGGAGGTAAAGTGTGAGGAAGGGACTTAGCTACTGTGATAAAAAAATAAAGTCATTTGGGACATTTTTCTGAGTAATTTTTAGACCTTTTTAATCCTCATCATTTGTTAGTTTCTTCATATGGCCAGTCATGGATATCAGCACGACCTGCTCTTTGTCCCTGGCTCTGAAGTGCTCTCTGACCCTGACATAGCAACTGAGCAGCTGAAAGACTGAATAAGATCTTAATAAATAATTACCTTTGGGTCTAATGTTAGTGGATGTATATAATGTCAGCAGCCACAGCTTTACACAAGGCTCTTACAAACTCATTTACAGTCAGTTAAATCTTCCACTTGTGTCAAAGAGTTTCAGGTCGTAGAATTCAGAGACTTTCAGGTTTCCACATCCAGTCTTGTGGGTGCAACTGCTGCTCTTCAGGTACTGAGGACCATTTCCATCCTGCTCTTCTCTGATATTTTAAGGCAGCTAAACAATGTGAGAGATGCTACATTTGTGTTTTTGCAGACCACTGATTTGATCCTTGTGGACAATGTTGGTAAGCAAATGAGCAGAGGCCAGAGGGAAGTTTGGGAGCGTGTGTTCATTGAGGTGTTTGGAGCTTTTAAACAGAATGTAAACTGTTGATTTCACAGGATTTTATTTGCCTCTTAGATAAATTTCCAGTTTTAGCTCTCCTAAATGCAGAGTTTAAAGCAGAGCAGCATAGAATGGTGTGGAAGGTACCTTAAAGCCACTCCTGTTGCAAACCCAGCCGTGGGCAGGGGCACCTTCCACTGGTTCTCCAAGTTTCTGGCACCCAGCATTGCCCAGAGTCTGGCCCTGCCTGCTGCCTTTGCTCTGCAGCTAGGAGAAACACCTGAATGTATGTTTAATTAAACCCCAGCTGTCCTCTGCTCCTCGATTCCGTGGCAGTCCAAAGGTTTGGCTGTGTGAGGAGTGTGAGTGGCTTTAGAGGCACTCACCTGAGACCCTGCTGGGAGTTGTAGGGCAAGCAGGTTGTTCTACAGTTGACAGTTCATTTGTTTAATTTGGTAATTCTGTTAAAAGTCAAGCTCTAACACTTGTCTGTACCTTTTCACACATGAGTGAAGCGCCCTTTCCTTGAAACACATTACTTTTTTCAGCACATTTGTTAAAATCTCTCCTTTAAAGAGATTAAAGACATCTTTTTTTTAAATCTTCCAGTTCAATTTACCCCTAAACATTATTTCCGTGGTGCCTGTGTTTTCTACAGGGCTTTTCAAGTGGTTGGCTTCATTCAGCAACTTCAGATCACCAGATAAACTTGGAATGGCATGGGAGAGAAGTGTCGACACCATGTTTGAAATACAAATGTTACATATTCCTCTTATATAAAGGGAAAAAAAATAAAAACCAGCCTGAACCCAGCCCTGCAAAGTAATGTGAGCCTGTCTTGCCATCTAGTGGCAGCTGCTCATGCTCGTTTTACCTCAATCCCTACTATTCTCAAGGATTATTTTTAGCCTTGTTTGCCATAGCAGAGCTGACCTAATGCTTCAGGAGAGCATTATTACAGTAAGGCACAGGAGCAAAAAGGACTTTACTTTCCTGCCTAGCATTACTATTTGAGATGTAAATATATATTGCAAGTAGTAAAGTTAGGCAGGAAAATAAATATAAATCTGTATATACATATAAGAACCATTTATATTGGTTATATATGAATATATAACAAATATATATCTACGATATATAAATAAGTATAAATCAAAGTTTATTACTCAGTTAAGTGAGAATAAGCAAAGCCAGCAAATTAAAAAGTATTAAATGCATCTCCTGCATTTTGAAACAGAAATGGGGAACTACTTACACATGAAAAGAAAATGGATTTGTAAGGTGCAGTGTAAGGCTGTAAAATTTCTCTGCAATGTACAATTTTAGTTCATGGTTAATATTGACCATATTTACAGTAAAAAGTCATGGCATGACACATTGTTAAAAAATAGAGTTTGTATTCCAGACCCAATAAATGCAGTGTTTGGTTACAGCTAGTAAAGGAAGGAAGATGAGGAGGGAGGACTCCCCCAGCACCTCTTTAAAGCCATTTTGGATTGAGTTATCCACTGGGGTTGTTATTTGTGCAAGGAATGAGGAATCCCTGTTCCAGCTGTGGAATGTCACAGCTGGAGCCAGAGGATGTGCTGTGGCTCAGCCTGGTCTGTGCAGAACCAGCACCTGAATCTCTGTCAGCCTAAAAACTTCTTGTTTCTTTTTGAGTCCCTTGGAACTCTTTCAGCTCTCCTCCTAATGCTCACTCAGTCTCCTGGTTTTCCAGAGTTTTTCCATATTTTGTCTCCTCCCTTCCAGCAGCCACACCTCATTATCTGTCCCAGAATCCATCACCCACCTCCCAGTGCTGATCCTCCTCCTGTCTTCCCCCTTTCTGCAGCATTACCTTTTCTGTAAAACTGAGGTAGTTACAAGCTGTAACAGAAGGGCAGAATTAGCTGGATTGGGCACAGCCAGCCTCAATTCCAGTGCAGCAGGTGGGGCAGTTGCAGGGGAGGGAGTGAAAAGTTAAAGATTCTGAGCAGGGCAGATAGAGGGAAGTGCCAGAGGCTTGAGAACTGTCCTGGGCTGTGAAAACGTGGTGATGGGAGTATGGAACATCACCAGGGCTGCACGTGCAGCTTGGGAGCAGAGGCAGCAGCTTTGGTAGCCTGGAGAAACTTTGAAAATAAGACTTTTAAGGGATCTTCTCCCCTCTGAGTTTATATAATTCCTTATTGTATTTATGGAATGTCCATGCACCCACCCCAGTGGAGCAGTATGGGAATACTCAAATTCATAAAATTATAGCTCTGATTCTTTGCAGAATTAGCATATGTGCATTTTTGTCCTCAGCAGTATCACTCTGCATTTTAAAATATACAATTTTGTAAAATTGGTTTGAGTTATTACACAATGTGAGAGGGTATTATCATCTAGAAAGATCTGTAAGTAGTTTGTGGTTTTCTCCTGCTTGGGTTCCTTTCCCTAAATACCAGCAATAAAGTCAACTGCTAAAAAGTAAAGTTATCCAGGATCTGCTGCCCTCAGTACTCCCACCCTGCACTTGTGGCAGTGCTTTCACTGCCCATAACTATTGGAACAAATTTAAAATGCTCAGCTTGAGGAGTTAATCAGCTGTTCCAAAGAATCAGCTGTGTATCAAAATCAGGTTTTCAATCTGGGGAAAATGCTTCCAGTCATCTGTCTGGATGATGTCTAAGTTCTAAAAATGAACAGATTTTTATTTTGAGAGCTTTTAAGGTGATCTTGGATGTTTTGGCTTGTCGTGTTTGAAATATTCTGTTTTCTCTTCTATCTGCATTTAATAAAATTAATATAAAAACTATTTACCCAATATGAAATTCATATAAGTAATAATTCCTATAAGTAATCTTATGAAATTTGAATTTCTTTTAAAAATTCCTTTAGGTATCACGTGCAGAATTTAGCAACTTTCTCTCACAATTATGAACTCTTGGGCTTCAGATGTTTATGTTCCCCACAAAGTGACACAGATGTAATAACAGTGCACTTCCTACAGATCATCTGAAAGCAGACCTGGCTTGCAGCATCTCAGACAAATGTTTAGCTGGGCACCAAACATTTTGTTTGTGGCTTTTCCAATTGGTTTTCTTTCTTTCTTTCTTTCTTTCTTTTAGGCATGGAATTGGTTTTTCATTTTTCCACACCTAACAATGTGTGTGTTGCAGTGTCTTTTCACATGGTGTACTTGGCCAGGGATAAAACATTAAATTTATATTTTAAAAGCTGGTGTTGCTGTAACCTGGAATTCTGGATGTGGAAGGGGCTCTTCAATTTAGGGAAAAAAAAATTGCTCTCATACTGAATTAAATCAGATCTCTTACTGTTGTCAGTCTGCTCTTAGAAAACCATAAATACAGGAATTATTTTTTAGGGATCTTTTTCTGAAGCACAGTAAAGAACTTGCTCATGGAAATGGATTTTGTCATCAGGAAAGGCCAGTGTAGAGAGAAACCCTCTCTCACTGCTGAGAATAACACGTTTTTATGTAAAATATCATAGTTAAAATCAGCTGGTTTGGTTTGCAGTGGCACACTGCAAGGTGTGCAGTGTGCAACCCAAATTTCATCTCTGAAATATTTCAGAAAGAAATAATTCTGGGTTTAGTCCTGGTGAAAACTAAAATGTGTTAATGAAGAGTGTCCTGAAACTTGAGTGATTGTTACTGCTGAGGGAGATGCCACCAAAAAAATCACAGAGGAAACTAAAAACTAAAAAGCAATGAAATGAAAAATGAATTGCAGGGTAACTTGGATAAATTAAATTCACATATTTACTGGTTCCCAGTGGTCTGAGGAGGAGGGACATCCCCGCTTGGTTTGGGAATGGGAGATGTAGGTGTAAAACATCTCTAGAGCATTTCCTAAAACACTGGAGTCTTAAAGAGCTATAATAACATATTATTTACCCTTATAGGAAAATGAAATAAAAATGGCCAGCAGTCTTATTTTTTATCATTTGGATACTAATAATCATACCAGTAAGTGATGCCAAACCTTTAGTAGTTTAAACACAAAAAAGGTGAATAGTAATTGTATTTTACACAGAATGTGTGACTTGGCTACTGATTTTTAAACAGAGAGGAGAACAAAGAATTTTGGATTCTTTCACTTGTGATCATTTAGAACTTTTGAATGGATAGATGGAAAGATTGGGTCATTTTCAGAATTACCAGAGGAAATGCCACCTTGTCTCTTGCAGCTTGAACTGTTTTCCAGTACTTGCACCTGAAGTAGCAGCACAATTAATTTAAGATCACTCTTAGTGTGTACAAATAAGGTCTGTGGTTCCATTTTCAGCTGCTAGGATAAGTGGTGTTTATGTTTGTGCTGTAGGTGGCTGAGTTGTAAAAATCAATTATTGCCATTTCTTCTCCACACCATGTGTGAAGCTGTTTCTCACCATGTGATTTTTAATTTGTGGTCAATATATTTACAGTCAATTTAGTCTCAATAGGAGTTTAAATATTCAGAATTACTTCTCTGGCTGTGGGTTATTGTAAATTTTACAAACTTATGTGAGACAAAATGTGATTGATAAAAGCAAAGGTATGAGGAAAAACAGGATAAAAATGTCAGTGCAAGAAACCTGTATCTGGAAGGAAGTAAATTACACTCCCAGCTTTTGGAAGGGAAGTAAGATTAAAGAAACAAAAGATTTATTGCAGTATGTCATGCTTAGTAGAACATCACTCTCTGAATGCCTTATTTCACCACTATTAGGTGGAAGTGAAAACTGATCCACATCATATTTGAGAGTCTTCTGAACAACTAAAAAAGAGAGTAAGAAACATCCCAGCCTCCCTGCCTTCATGGCATCAGCTTCCTGCTGGATACTTCCAGGAAAATCACATTTTCTGGCACCAAAATGTGGGCAGTGAGGCCATTGTGCTTCAACATTGCTTTCTCAAACTCTTTCCCACGGACAAACTTATTTTCTGTTGTGTTGAGAACCAAGAAAAACAGGATTTTAGAAGGTTTTGATGTGGCAGAGCACACACTCCTCTCAGACCTGCCCTAAACACACAGGTTATGAGATACCCTTTGCTGTCCTTGCACACAGATGGATTATTCTTGAGCAGAGTGATAACAAAAAAGTGCTACAGCTTCTGGCACCATCATTCAAGTGCCTGAACTTGACTTTCTTTAAAGTACTTTTAGCAATTCAACATGAAATGTTGCTGTAAGAGCAGGAAACTTATTAAATTTAAGATTTCACACCCTGATTTTATTTTGTGTCATCTCTATTATTCTAGTATTCTAATACTTTCCTCCTTTTAGTTTTTTGGCTTTTTTTTTTAACCTTCACTCTAGGGTGGTAGATGCAAATATTCTGCAGTGACTACAGAAAAAAATTTTCTTTCTGGCTTCTTTTCCACCCAGTTTAGTAGAAGTTTGTTCTTCCTTTGCTCTCAGCTGCAGGATTGGCAGCCTTCAGGATACATCTTGTGATGCCAAATTAGTGAATTTCATACCTGTGAGTAGGAATTACAATATATTGCTGCCAGCAGATATTGGTGGCACCTCCAGTCTCAGCAGTGGCTTAGGTCTGGCTTGCTTGCCTGTTTCTTTGTTTTATTCATTTTTGGGGGGTTATTTGGTTGGTTATTTGGGTTTGGTTGGGATTTGTTTTGAGTTCAGGGTTTTTCCCCTTTGTTTTTGTGGTTGCTTGTTGGTCTCTGTCTCATTTTTTAGTTTTAGTTTTGAGGGATTTTGCAGGAGGTTTGGTTTTGTTTGTGTAGGTTTGGTTTTTAATTGGGTTGAGCCTTTTATGTGTCCTTTGGTTTGGTTTTTGGGGGGTTTTTTTTGGTTTTTTTTCTGTTGTTTGTTTGGTTTGTTTGGGTTTCGCTGTGGTTTTTTTGTTGTTGTTGTTGGTTGGGAGTTTTTATTATGGTTTTTGGAGGGTTTGTTGGTTTTTTGGGGCGTTTTGTTTTGTTTGTTGTTATTGTTCTTTCTTTGTTTGCTTGCTTGCTTGTTTTGGAATGTTTTCTTCTGCTTTTCCTAACACCTTATCTTGTCTGCCAGTTCTTGAACTCCTTTGGAGAAACTGATTTTAGTCCCTCTGTCTTCTTCCCAGCCCACAGCTGAAATTGCCTGCTGCATTATTGAGTATTTTTCAAGCTTAACTCCAAGACAAATAGAGTCTGTCTTCCTGAAAATTCAGTGTGAGCATCCATTTAGGGTGCATTTTATATGCTGAATTTTGAGTTACACAAGGCTGGGGCAATAGGCAGAAATGCCAAAGTGTTCAGCATGCAAACATCTTCTTCCCACCTTCAGAAACAAGATCTGAGTGACCAGCTGAGGGTCTGTGGGCACTGCTTTAATTTAGTGCCAGTATTCTGAGCCCAGTGAGTTCAGGGCTGCAGGAGAAGGGGAAGGAGAAGTTGCCAAGAGTTGAGGAGAGAAGGATGCCTGCTGTAAGAAATGGAGGCCCAGAGTGGTTCCTCCCTAATGGACAGGCCAGCAACTCCTAATAAAAAAAAAAAAAGTAGGAAATTAAAGTAAAACTAACTCAGAGATTAATGCTAGGTGTTCTGGAAATGACAAGGGGAGTGGTGAATAAACACATGGCACAAAGTTTCTGCTGCTTGAGTTCGTGTCTTTCAGAATCCAGTGCTCAATAATGTGTGTGGGGACTTTAAAACCACTCCACTGTCATGAAAAGCTGAGAGAATTTCATATATTTTCATTAAAATGTTGGACAGAATTTCTTTGTTGTCTGGAAACCTCTTAGTAGAACCTTTTTGTGGACAAATAATATATACAATGCACAATATGATATATACAATACATTGGTAGTGGAGAGGGAGAAGTTCAGTCATTGACACAAAAATGAGAGTATTTAAGTTTGTACTGGTAACATTTTTTTGGAAAGCCAAACCATAGGAACTACCTGAAATCTGCTTGTCACTGATTGCAGCTCCAGCTGGGTGTGAGGGGAATACATAGAAACATGAATATTTACAGTATATAATACTTGTAGGCTTGGAAGGAGGAGGTTTTTTATTAGTATTGCGTGTTAGTCAGCTGTTTCTGCTCTTTAGACATGGCTGCATTCAGAGAGCATTCAGGTTTCCCCTTTTTTGAGCTGCATAGCTGTAAATAAAGTTGAGTTTCATTTGCTGGAGGAGACAAGTCAAACCCATGGTCCTCACTGGAGTGGCTGCACTCGGTTCACCTCTGTGGAAATGGTTGAAATTCTAATTTCCTGGCAGTTCTACTGTTTCACGAGGGCCTCATCACATGCACAGCCCTTTCTCTTTCTTATCAGAGGTTCTCACCATGAGAAAATGCACAAAGGAGCCTCCCTCTTCTACAGCACATCATTTCAAGTATCTTTTTATTAATCTATTCACAATTGTTATTGAACTTTCTTCTCCAGTTTGTAAACCCTCTGTACTTTAAATTGCTTTCTAGCACTGCTTTGAGTGTGTGTTTATGTAGGTTACATTATTTCAGCTTTCATCTGATTCCAGGATGTGAAAGGTTTCATTAATTTATTGATGTAAGATCATAGGAAAAATTCCAGTAGTAATTATTGGTGAAATAATTGCAGTTTCTCTGCTAGCTATTGCTACTCTCAATCAGTCTTTTTGTGCCTGTGCTCAGACACAGCATACTTTTATCTCTTCACTTTCTTCTGGAGCTGTAGGTACTCCTGCTTGCCAAAGCCATCCTCTTCATCTTCTGTTTAGTCAGATATTTGTGCCTTTTCCCTGTAGATTTGCCACTCATCTTTTTATATTTCTAGGCTATTGCCACACTTTGGGGTGGAATGAGCTGAGAAGTGTTTTTGCTGCCAGTACCACCTGATTATCTGGGGGCCTGGCCTTGTCTGTGGGCTGTGAGGTAGCTCAGGGGTAGCCAAGAGCCACCAGAACCTCTCAAGGTGTGGATGGTGTGCCAGATTTGGGTTTAAAGTGAGGGGTGAGAGAGGAGATCCAGTGTGTGAGCAGGGAGGCATGGCAGGAGGCAGCACTGAATTGACATGGTGACTGAAAACAGCAAAATTCTAAATGTTTGCATCATGAACTGGGAATCTGTGCCCCCACAGGTTAAATTTTGTGTTGCTTTTCATTGTATTATGAAGAAGGGAATGAAAAGTATTTGTGAATTATTTTGATCTTCCTTACCTCTGAACTCTCCTAGGAATACTTTTGTTTTCTCTTCCAAGGTTCCACCTTTCCCCCTTCTCCAGTGGAAAGTATAGATGTCTCATTTTGGTTTATTCTTCACTATTAATGCATTAAGTTTTTTATATTGTACTCTTAAAAGTGCTGAAACAAATTGTTAAATAATTTGTCCTGATAGATGGGTTGGCTGAGAATCTCTGAATTTCTGCAATACTGCTAAACCTTGTGGAGCAATGTCCTGAGCTCTCTGAAGGGAGTGTTCAGGCTGGATGGGTGTGAGCATGGCAGTGCCACGGGGTGGGATGGATGGAGGGGTTTACAGGATGAGCAGGATTATTCAGCAGTGTTTCCTTCTCTCCCTGCAGCCTTTCATGTCCCCCAGGTACCCTGGAGGCCCAAGGCCACCTCTCAGAATACCCAACCAGGTAAGGCTGGTCCCTGCTGCTCTGCTGGCCCGGGGTGAGGGGTCTGTCCCTCTGCCACTCACTTCTGTGCCAAAGGCTTCTCTCCCTGCCCATCTCTGGGGCACATCCAAATTATATTTATTCCACAGAAAATGTGGGGATTCTTGGTGAGACACAGGTCTCATGAAGTGCTCTGTGGCTCCCAAAGGCACTCTGGCAACTTTCTAAAAGCGCTGAATTCCCAATTTTCTCTCATCTCCATCTAAGGATGTGCAATGCCAGCGAGACAAGGATGAGTAATGAGCTGCTGTTCGTCAGCAGGGACCTTTTCTGGCCCATCTGTGAGAAGAGGGTTCTGGAAGTAGAGAACATTCGTGTTTTCAAGTTCTCCATAGTGCAGAAAGAGGAGGAGAAAGAGTTGTCAGCAGATGAAAAGTTAAAGACAAGCAGACAGGAAAACATCAGTGGAGCTCTGAGAGGAAAACTAGGTCATTTACAATACTGGGAAAGGTAGAAAGGATAAATGGAACAGGTAATTTGGTTTCCAGGACTGCCTTTCGATTGTCACACTATACCCCAGCCTCATTTCTGGCTATTTTTTATATTTGTGTAGCACAGTTTCAACAAATTTGTCATTACTTTTGACACACTATCACCAGAAGTTAGAAAATGTAAATTTCAGTGAGTTGGATGTATCAGGTGGCAAGACTTGTCCAGGTGTTGCTCTGCCTGGTGATATTTGGGATCAGGTAAAGCCACCTGGTCCAGGGCTGCTGTCTCACCAGGGCACTGGGGGACTTAATTAACCTTGATGAGGTTATCATTTGTGCAGTGCCATTAGCACTTAATATCTGATAACATTTTACTGCTGTAACTCAGTTTTCTCCTGGATTTTGCACTTCCCAAGACTATCTTAGCCAGAGGTGTCTGAGCTCCAGAGCCAAGGGTTTGGGTTTCACACCCTCTGTGCCTGAGCTCAGTGAATCCTGGCAGGTGGGATGTGGTGGCTGGAAGTACTGCCAGCCTGCAGGTTTGGTTTCAGAAGTGTTTTTCTCTGCACACTGTGGTATTTTCAGTCCAGAGTGGAAGGTAGTCACATAATTCCAATCAGCTGCAGCTCTTGCTGCACTCACATTATGCCAAATTCATTAATTGCTGCATTAGCAGCGCTGACATTACTCAAAGTACAGCATGGATGAGCAGGGTGTGGAAGCAAGAAACTGCTGTGGTGCAGCTTTAAGGCCCAAATATTGATTAGGTGGTAGTTTGGTCTTGGGATTGGGAAAGGGTCCCTGCCCATGGCAGAGGGGTTGGAGGGAGATGAGCTTTAAGGTCCCTTCCAACCCAAACCATTCTGACGTTCTGCTCACTCAGGATACATTCTTACTGAAAATGTGATGGTGCTTTGAAATGCTAAATAGCACCTCATGGATCAGCTACAAAGATCCATTCATAAAAGCATTTTTCCACTTGACCCAGCTGCAGGTAAAATCCTGTAAAAATGAGCTTTAAACCTAATTCAGTAAACCCAGAGGGCAGATTAGTGTGGGAATTTAAAAGCACGTTAACACCTGACTCAGAGGAAACATCCAGGAGTTAGGAATTAAACGAGTGTGCTGTGTCTTTACCATGGATTTCAAGGCATTCTGTGGGTTGATGCTGTGTTTTCCCTGCCTCAGGCCCTCGGAGGTGTCCCGGGGAGTCAGCCCCTCCTGCCCAGCGGGATGGACCCCACACGGCAGCAGGGTGAGTGTGGGACCCCTCCTCAGTGCTGTCCTCACAGCCTGGCACCTTTCCTCCTGCTGATCCTTAGGCTTTTCTGTTAATTAGAAAGAGGTGATTCATTACAAGTAGCTGTAGATGGTGATGGTGTCTTGCATAATTAAATCAGCTGTGTATTGGATGTACAGACATAATGTGTTTTATGTTTTGTTTGCAGGTCATCCAAACATGGGTGGGCCTATGCAGAGGATGACTCCTCCAAGGGGAATGGTGCCATTAGGACCACAGGTATTTTCTGCAGAGGGGTTATCCTTAGTGACAGGCCTATACTTAGTCTGTATTCTGTCTTTGCTGAGCTTGGAGATTCCCAGGACTTGTTTTTGTAATCTCTTTTTAAAACAAACCTCCTGTTTTACAAAAAAAATCTCTTCTAAATTGCAGCTGTACAAATTTAAAAGATTAAAAATCTGCCATTTTCATAAATATTTGGGATTAAAAGAGACATCCCTTCACTTGCTTTCTTTAGAAAAGTGTGTGTTGTAATCAAAGACTGACATTGGCAAGGCAGACCAGGAGTGGAGTAGGTGTTTCCTCCTCCTCCTCACTGATTATGTTGTTTAGGAGGAAAATATTAATACCTTCTAACTTTGCCAAAAATACCTCTCCAAATTCTGTAAACTTTTCCTTTCATCCACTGTTGATCTAAATTTTGGCACAAGCAGCAGAGGTTTTAGTGAAAAGTGAGATGTCCAGGCTACCATTTGTCCCCATGTCCACCTCGAGCATCTCTGTGGCTCTGTCCAGAGGGACAGGGCAGGGGCCCAACAGTCCTGGTGCAGCCCTGGAACACAGCTCCAGGAGTTTCCTCTGTGCTTTGTCAGCACTCCAGTCAGCAGCACGTGGGTGGAGCTGTTCCTCACTGGTGCTGCCAGTGTTTTGTTTCACAGTGTGCTTGTTGTGCCCACACTGTGCATTTCTGCTTCCCCATTTCAGATAATCTCCCTGGTGGCTTCTTGTTTGAATAACAGCTAAACTCTAAATTATTGAATAGCTTTGCCTTCCAAGTCTGTTCACAACTGTCTTCTTGCTACAAACCAGTTGTGCAGTTCTTTACAATCTCTGCTGAGCGGCCAGCAAAACATATAGAAGTGTAAAATTAAATATATATTTTATATGGCCCTGAGATGTATTTGCCATTTTTGGAGGTAGGAAGAGAGGCTCTGCTGTGCTGCCATGTGAGATTGAGCTGATCCTTTAGGTAGCACCATTAGTCACACAGCAGGCAAATCTCATGCCACTTTTTAGGAGGATAATTTTTCCATTTTTGCTGTCATTTAACCAGTCTTTTTGTAAACTTCTTCTGTCTTGTGCTCAACATCCTGACCTACACAAAATTTAAGTCCGCAAAATTTAAGTTCACAAATGACTCCATAATTGGATCACCAAATACCTGGGCTCTGCAGAGAGCATCTCTGCTCTGGGAGGACACCTGTATGGGGGGCAGTGCTGTTATTTAGGGCACAGGAGCAAATCTGCCTAGGATTAGCAGTAACTACAGGTGGAAAATTGTCAGGTGAGACAGACAGTTCTGCTCCTATTCCATTGAATAAAAATAGGTTTCATTTATATTTTTATGTAAGTAGTGCAGTCTAACTTTGGTCATGGTATCAGGACATAAACTCAGATTTTATGGGCATTGGGAATTTAATTTGTTAGCATTGCTAGGACATGATTTATCATATTAAATACTCTTCATTTTGATTGTCAAAGACCTGGGGTAGTGGAAAGTGTCCCTGCCCAGGCCAGGGGTGAGACTGGATGGGCTTTAAGGTCCCATCCTGGGATTCTGTGATTATTACAATTGAGTCATGGAAAGAGAAATGTAATGGTACATTAGAAAAGTTATATCATATGGTTTAATTTTATACAAACATAATGAAATCTAGGTAGAAATAATACCATTTAATATCTCATAATCTTAGTAGGGGATTCTGATTTTGAATTGTCTTGGTTTAGAAGTTTAATTCATTAATAAAACCTGACTCTAACTAGCCATGAACTTATCTCAAAATGTGGGTTGAGCTGTGTAAATAGTATAATTCCCCCTGCAACCATGTTAACCATTCTTAGCCAATATCTGTTGTTAATATTGTTTCTCCTTGGGGTTAAGGATCCTAATTTTTAGTCAACAGTCAGGGAATCCTGAAAGCATGAATGGCATGGCCTGTCCTGGCAGCAGTTGCACAGGGATGTCATTAACCTGCTGTCCTTTCTTTCCCCCTCCTCTTTGGTTTTGTTTTTTTGTTTTGTGGTAGTCTGACCCTTGGTTGTCGTTGCAGAACTATGGAGGTGCCATGAGACCCCCTCTGAACGCTTTAGGTGGCCCGGGGATGCCTGGGATGAACATGTAAGCACAACACAAATCCTACTGTGCCTAGGAAATGCCATTATTGCATTGCAGAAGGAGCAGTTGGGACAGACAAGGCAAGGAGAACGTGCTTTGGTGACCAGTAATTGCAGTTTTAATAAGTGAACCCACAGTCTTACGGGAGCCTTGGCTGTCCTAACAAGTCTGTACAAATAACTCAGTTTTTTTCACAAATCAAACTTCAAATACTGGGAATATGTTGTCAATATAATGACTGATATATCGTTGTATGCATTTTTAAAAAGGAAATTATTTATATTTCTACTTACTAAATACCTTGTGAGGAATGTTTTTTCTCTGCAAAATAATCCAGTACTTAATTGTAGCAAAATAGTTTTTGTCTAGAAGTATTTATAAGAAAGACGGAATTGATTTTAGTCTTCCTCCACTGCAGTTCTTATTTCCTTAAATACACTTATTTCCAGTCCAAACAGACAGAGGAGCTTTACAAATATGAGTGTATTTCTCTCAGTGTTTCTGTGTATTTCTGGGTCTGTAAAATCATCTGGTAGAAATGGATATAATCTGAGTTCAGATTTATTCTAAATGTGAATGTAGCCATGGCCGGGTGTTGCACCTTGTATCCCTGAAGACAGCCCCCCTTTTAAATGTGTAGAAATACTTCAGATGTAACATTAAGAAAGCAGTAAAGATTTCTATATGCTTTCTCATTATATCATAGATACCCATTTTTACTCTACTTTTATAGGAAGCATAAATAAGAAATGATAATTTTAATTTTGAGTGAAAAGTTACCACTGAAGAAGTCAAAGAGGTACAGAAATAGATAATGTAATTTTTAAAAATCTGCAGTACCTCTAATGGGTTTGGATTTCCAGACATACATTGAAATCCTGAGGCAAATAAATTAAAATCTGAAGTTGTGTGTTGCTCTATCATATAAATCACATATGGGGATTTATGACAATTCTAGGAGCCTTTCTGAGGGCAGGCATTTATGGTTTTCAATTAAATTGATGTGGAAAAAATATTTAGACATTTGAAAACCAGTGTGAGTCAAGGCAGTGTGGAGTTTTTCCTCAGCAGAAGACTGTATAAAAAAAAGGAAATTAACTTTCCAGAAGTAAATTGAGGGATAGATATTTTGAAACTTATTTATTTACATAAATGAGAGTTTCCCCAGGAAAAATAAGAAAACAGTTTTCTGTATGGCAAAAAGATTTCCTGGCATACCAGAAAGAGAGAAGGGGGATTGAAATACTTATACTGTGCTCTTTATAAACACGTTTTATCAAAGGTTTGCTCTGAGTTGGGATTCCTTGAACTGCATTTTCAGGACAGGAGGGTGTTTCCCTGCTGTAAATTTCCTGCTGTCTCTGAAGTTGTAGTGAGGCCTCAGAGTCAGGGCTGGCCTGGGGGCAGTGGCAGAGGATGGAGCCAGATGTGCTCCCCTCACCCTTCACCCACTGTGGGTCACTGGGAAAATCACATTTCACCTGTGCATGAGGATGTCCCCTCCTACCTGAGTGTTTTCCTTACATGACAATTTCCCACTGCTCTGTCCTTAATTTTCTTGGGTTTTTGCCAGTGTCAAGTGCAAAAATGTGTGCTCCACAGAAACAGCTGCTGTTTCAAATCCAGCTTTTCCTCCTTGGAATGCCAGGGGAAGCTGCTTTGGTTAAGAGCAGACTATCTGCCAAATGGAATGTTACAATTTTTCTGGGTGAGAAAGTGTTGTTTGTGGTCAGAAAGGGCAGCCTGAGGGCTCATAAGGCAACATTTCAGCCCACAGAATCCACAACTGCAGCCCTGCTGGGTAATTCCTGCCCCTGTCAGCAGCAGCACCATCAGATTTCTGTTGGGCACAGCTGATGCCCAACCCCTGTTCTTCCACAGAATAACTTCATTTTAGGCTGTAAGTTTTTCAGTTGGAACTTGGCACAGCCATTTTTAGGAAGATTTCATGTCTCTGCCAGTTTTTGGAAGAAGAAGGCAGATTTCAGGGAGCCTCAGTGTTATATTTCACTGGTGATTTTTAACACCCTGTGTGACCTGCAGTGCTGTCTCAAGCACTAAGAATATCTCAGTCATGCCTCAGATCTAAAAAGAAATAAAAGAAAAAGGTGTGATTTTGTCTTTTAGCTTCAATTCACAAACTTGAGTCTAGATGTTTCATTTCCTGATGGAATATATTTGCCTCTTGGGAAACTGGAATTTCAGACTTTTATTTTTTCTAGCCAGAATTGACACTTACAGGATAAACTCTAAAAAAAATACGGGGAAAAAAAAAACAAACAAAAGGTCATGGCAACAGAGACTTTGTGAAGTATTTTGGAATTGGTGCTTGTATGGTTATGTTTTATGACCCTGCTGGTGCTTCCAAAAGAAACATTTAGTAAAAGACAAAAGACCTGCTTGCATGGAATTAAAAAAAAAAAAAAAATTTTAAAAAATTGCAGTTTGGGGGGTTTTCTGTGTGTTTTATAAACATTTGGCTCCACAACATCCATGTGGCTTTCCAGCAGACTCTGCTGCAGTGATTTCTAAGTTTGTACTAAAAGCTGTTGAATAAATCTGAAAATTCCAACAGCTTTTTAGAGGAAAGGTGAGTTCCCCTGTCTCAGTGTAATTTCTGAGTTTCCATATTCCTGTGGCTTACCCCAGTTTTGTCTCTGAGTCAGTAATGTCACAGAAATGAGTGCAAGGGTTTGGGGTGAAAACAGACTTTTAAGTGTTGTTACAAATATTCCTGATTTTTCTGAAAGAGAGGATCCAATAAACCAATGAAAAATAAGAAAAAGACCAGCAAGACAAAAAAAAAAAAAAAAGTTAATATTTCACTATGTGACCATCAGCAGAGGAGAAATTGCTGAATGTTTGACCTGAGGAGCATTTTCTCTCTCAGTCTTTCTTTGAATGACACAGAAAAGACCATACCAACATTCTTGCTTTCTAACATTCCAACAATAAAGGCAGTGGGAATAAATAAATTTTCTGTTTGTTTTTTTTTTTCTCTGAGATTCTTCCTTTATAGTTTCATCAACAATGTAATAAAAAAAATAAGATTCAATATTAAATCCCTCGGGCAATGTATGCACTTTAATAGCTTTTATTTCTGCAAGACTTAGAAAACTCAGAACTCATTAATGAAGGGTGATTCTCTCTGTCTGTTTCAGTCTCTCTCCCGTGCCTGGCGAGCTGCAGTGCCTAATGTTGCTTTTCTACAGCTAATGAGGCCAAAAGGCCATGGAAAATGTGGAAGTTTTGTCATCTGCTCTGCCTCTCTGTTGTCAGGGCCTTCAAGCAGTGATTCTGTCTTGTTTGTAAATAAGCAGGAGCTGTTGGTACTCCCAGAAATAACTTTGGGTTTCAGGCATTGTGACTGTGAGCCTGGAGATGTTACCTCTAGTGTGTCTGAGTCCCCTCTGCATTGCTAAGAGATGAAGCCTCACCCCCAAAATATTTTTCCAAGGTTAGCTGAGGGTGAGAAATTTAAAATAACAGCAAAAGATGTGAGAAAAACCCTCTGAGGGTTTTGTGGGTGTAATACATGAAATTTATATCATGGCTGTTGTTGTTATCATCATGCTCACCATCATCATCATCATCATCACCATACAGGGATCATAGCCACCTATTTTGTATGGCTTGTTCTTTTATAAATTAGGCATTCCCAAAACATTTATTAGCTAATTGCACAAGTTTTGCTAATGAAACCTGGCTATGCTGCAGTATTCTAGATCCACAGTAATTGAATGCATCCTTAGCACTTCAGGCATGTGCTTAATCATGTGAGCAAGATTACTGGTTTTAGGACCTAACATTTATTTATTTTATGACTTGAATTTATTTTCTGAGTAGTAAATACATTAATCAACTCACCAAATGACTGAATAGCAGTGCAACAACAAAAATTGTGCTCTTGCATTTTAACTTATTGTAGTTATGGTTTGTAAACACACTTTAGCCTGAAAAAAGCCATTTCCTTCCTCTGGAAGCAGGTTATTCAGATTTTTTTTTCCCTCAGAGCTGATCAAAGGATGAGGGTGGTTCTGTGTCTCATCTTTCTTCTTCTGTTTCAGGGGTCCTGGGGGTGGTAGACCTTGGCCAAACCCAACCAATGCCAATTCTGTAAGTAAATCTTACAAATATATATGACATCTCTTGTATTTAGGGAAGTATCTTCATGCCAGGCCCAGCCCTGCTGTCACATAAAGGTTGTCTGGGATCCTGCATGAACAGCAGTGTCTGGTATTTTTCCAGAAGGCAGAAAATCTTCATTGTCATTCAGGGATCATATATCATTAGTTTAGTAGTGTCCATTTTTGGCACTTGTAGGTGGATAAAGTGGGTCTGGCTTGCCCTGCTAAACAGTTCTGCCTAGTTTTCTCACTTTTGGCTTTTTAATTCTATTAGTGAAATTCTTCAATTTTCTTTTCCATGTACTCCATTAAAATTGATATTCTTTAGCTGATAGTTGAAGTCTTTTCAGTCCCTGAAACCAATTGGCAAGGTCAATAATAGATTTATTTGTAACACTAATTTGGCTGACAAGTTGTCTGTAGAGAAATTTGTGCTTGTCAGTACAGTTGCTGCTCCCTCAACAGCTCTGGCCTGTGTTCCTTTGGAGAGAATAACAGCAAAGGCAGTAACAGAAAAGGAGACCAGATCAATCACAGGGTTTCTCCAGGGCACTGTCCTAAAAAACACATAAATTAAAAATGGAAATAAATACCGGTGTCTTCTAAGGTGAAAAATGTGGTCACTTCTTTTCCTTTTGTGGTCACAATTGTTTTCCAAATTTGGTGTCTCTAAGATCATACAAATTCAGTTCATGCTTGGCTGACACTGGAGTCCTGCTGACTGAAATGCAAGTCTGTGCTGCCTGAGTCCATACACCTTATGAACTACATTGCCTTAGGAATCTTATACCTTTACATTTTAATTCTTTGTTGTTTTCTTAGTCAATATTCTGAAATTGCTGAAAAGAGGTGTTTATTGGGACAGCAGAGGCATTTCCCCATGACTTTAGCTATGTCCTTAGTTACTCTAATTGCATCAGCTCTCCCCTGCAGCTGCAGGAGCCCATCCCAGTGCAGAGGGACCCAAAATCACTGTTTTTTCTATTGATGTTACAGATACCTTATTCCTCAGCCTCTCCTGGGAACTACGTGGTGAGTGCCTTTGTGTGTGTTGGTTGGACATCACATCTCATTTGGGCAGAGAAACAGCAGCCCAGATGTTGAGGGAAGCCCCCGTGTGCTGGCTGGGGGTGAACATCTGGCCTGAACCAAGGTTTCCCAGCCCCCTCTGGTGCAGATGTGGGTGCTTACCACCAGAGTCATGTTCAGCCTGCTCCAAATTGCCCTCAGTGCTGCTTCACTTCAGAAAGAACATTTCTGTACCTCATACCATGTATTGTCTACAGTAATGAAGGACAAAAAGGCCCTTGGCTTTCTCAGGAAAACCATGCTGGGTGAGAGTTCCTGAACTTCTGCAGGAAAAAGGTGTTCATGTGGAGAGCTGGACTTTGTCTCTGCCACTGGAGATTAACATTGTTTATTATTTTAGAATCTCTCTTGTAGTTGCTGGTGCACTCAGGTTGTCTGTATGGCTGGGGAGCTCTTCTAAGGCAGATTGTTTATTCTGTTTTTATCACATGGCACATGGCTGGTGTCACAGGGTGAGGAGGGAGAATTATTATAATTAAAAACAATTTATTTTGTCATTTATTTAGAAGATTAGATGGGGGAAAAGTTATGATTCTTGCAAGTGCCTGTAACTGTAGGCCTCATTTTGTCACAACTTAGTGGAAACAGTCAACATTTGCTGTCTCCAAATCAGTTCTTTCAATGCAGAACTTCACAGAGCTCTCTCTGTTTGGAGGAGGTTTTGTGGGTTTGCCACATTCTGTTGTTGAAGAATTTAAAAACATTTTGGGAATATTTGACTTCATAGAGAGTGAGTGTTTGGGGATGAGGGATGGGCTGGAGAGCTCCTGAAAAAATGTTTTCAGTGAAAAGATTTGTAATCTGAAATTACTCACTTTGAGAACTTAATAAGATTATCTATATATAATATATTAATATATACTGATATAAAACTTATCAAAAATATAGAAGTATATTATATATGTATAAATATGCAAATATATACTTTGTATACATTACTAATATTATATTCTCAGAGTGAAAATAATTGATACCAAGAAACTCTCTAAGAGAGGAAAAAACCATAAAAGTAAAAGCAAATTTAAAGTGAGATGAAAAAGTTAATGAGGACAAATACCTTTTCTCATAAATGGTCATTTAGTTGTTCCTACATCTTTTTATCTGATGTTTAAAAACATGCAGAGACAGCCCTTAAAAAAATAAAGTGAGTGAGCTTAGTACACAAGTATATAGCTAAGAAGTGTATGGAGAGCCTGTGGTGCCCAGGGAGTCATATGGGTTTGGATAAAATGTGGATATAAATCTATGGGTAAAAGTTTTTAGGTAAAAAATATATGGACAGGTATCGTGTAAGCAGAGAGAAAACCCAGACCCTTGTAATCACTGCCACTGGAAAGATATCCCTGTCTGAACACAGTGCTTTACATTTTAACACAAGAGGTGAAGTACAGTCATATCCATATGGCCATGAAAATAATAATTATTTCTAGCAGTCTGTGTGTGTTTTGTTAGAGAAGGTCAATATTCATTGACTTTAATTGATGTAGCGTTTTTGCCAAAGTGGAGGTTGGTGGTTTTTCATGTTTCCTGAAGGGGTTCAACAAACATAAGAGGCAAGATGTTATGTTTGTGGTCTTACTAAATGATTAGGGTGATTAGAATAAAATTCCTGGAGAAATCTCAAAGAACCCTAAAACTCTTCTTTAACAGCCAGAGCATTTTGTGTTTGTTAGTCTTGATCAGATTTGTGACACGGAAATAACCAAAACTTTAAAAAATATACATTCCTTGATGTGGGGGGTTTTTTTGTGTGTCTGTTTTTTCATTTTTTGTAACCTTCTAATTCATGCTAACTGACAGTTTTTATTCTCCCCAGGGTCCTCCAGGAGGTGGAGGGCCACCAGGAACACCCATCATGCCTAGTCCTGCAGGTACTGAAATAGACTTGGAAATAACAGGATTAAAAGAGATTTTAGGAAGTACACTTCTTTTTTTTTTGTTGGCTTTTTTTTTTTTTTAATAAAGAATCAGATAACAAAATTATGGCTCTATATTTTCTGCATCAGGTTTCTTCCCTACTTGCTAACCTCTCCAGCACAGGAGGGTAGGGAATTTTCCAAATTGGCCATAAAAACTTACTGCATCAGTGTACAATGTAATTGAATACAATTCTAGAGATTTAAAAATAAAAAAATGAAAATCAAAACCAAAACAAATAAAACCCCTCCAAAAAATGAACAAACAAAAAAGGCAACCTAAGGTAAAGATATTTTGAAGTTCTGTTTTCTAAAGCATGAAAACACTTAGAAATTGGCTACCTGTGGGTTTTGCCAAGGTATTTACTCAGCTCTGAGACCAGCAGCTCAAAGATTCCACAGCCCAACCATCCCTCTGTGTTCTGACAAGAGCCAGGACAGCAGACAGGTTTTTTTCCAGATTTGGGGACAGTCAGGGATGTGTGTTGCACAAGGTTCTGGTGGATAAAGAACTTTTTGCCTGCCTCACTGAATATTAAAAATAACCTAATAGGCTGATTTTACTGCAGGCTAAAAACCTTTCTGTTTCCCCTTTTCCTCAGACAGCATCTTTGAATGTTCTAGTGATATGTAGTGCTCTGTATATAATGGAATTATTAGCCTGGATTAATGCTTAGAAAATCATCTTGGAAATATTGATTAGTAGACAAAATCCTTGATTTATCTTGCTGCTGTACATAGAATATCATTGGAATTGGGAATGGGCTGGTGGAGGGTCTGGTGCAGAGTGCTGAGCTCTTCTTATTCTCTGTGCAGATACTGATTTTCCAGAGTTGCCAATATTTTTTTTTAAATCACACTGTCCCCTTAGGGATGTATACAGACTTTTGTCAGGTCATTATCCTTTCAGCTTTTGTCATTTTGGGTTTTTTCTGCAAGCATTGCACCAAGCTGTACCATGAAGATAGATCAGCTAAAGCCTCCCTCAGGAGTGAAGGATCTTTGCACAGTGTTCCACCAAAGACTTGGATATATTCAAATTCATATGGACTTGACAGGGATGAGAGTAAAAAACTGTAACTCTCAGTCTGTGTAAGGAGAAGCTTTTTATCATTTATTACAGATGGAAAACAAATAACAGGAATTATTGATAAGAAGCAAACTCCTGTTCTATGAATAATATTGAAGATGAGTGAAGAAATTTAGAACTGCAGGAAACAGGATTCTAGGAATGTAATAGTTACAGATTCTTGGTGATTTATAAACCTTTTAACAGTCATGCATAAAGCTAGAGCCCAGAAGTAGTCACCTGGGGACCATGGCAATTATTTCTTTTCATAGCCCTGTTGTGTGGCTGCAGTGGATAGAAAGAGAATAAAATCTGCCATTATATTGCCACTGTGTATATAGCATTGAGGCACAGTAATAATATGAACAAAATGACAGGAAATGTATGATGACGTGAGTAATGTTATTGAAAAGTGTATTTTAGCACTTAAAATAATCTCTTATTACAGATTCAACCAACTCTGGAGACAACATGTACACTTTAATGAACGCTGTGCCACCTGGGCCCAACAGACCTAATGTAAATATGATTTTTTTTACATCTTTCTTTAAGTAGTGCAGCCTTTTGTTATCCAAACACCATGTTTCCAGCAGCTATCATTATTGCTAAGCTTTCCTTTTTTATGGGTGGCTCTCCAGTTATGGGCCTCTGGGAAAAAAAACCTGCCAGTAGAACTTAAAGATAAGTATATGTAGATATGCTAGGTCATTATGCAGTAAATTGCAGATTGTTTGGCTATAATGGTAGCATCTTTTAAATGTGTGAAGAGCTAAATTTAAGGTTAATTATGTAATTGGATAAAAACTGCTCAAGTTGTGAAGGTGATGAGGAGCTTTCCAACTTGGGATAGGTCAGGTGGGGTTTGAAAGCTGTTAATTAATCACTGATTAATTTAAGGGAGTTATAAAAGTTCCCTATAACTCCAGTGGGGATAGGGCTGAGTTGCCAGCAGCAGTCTGAAAAGTCATACAAAAACAACACTGAAGTAAATAATAAATTATTACTCTGTTGGATCCCTGCCTACAGAGATGACGGTCTCCAAAAATAATGAAACTGACCCCAAAAAATGCTGGTTTCCAGTCTTCACAAGACATCTTCTCCTAAAGGTCTGAATGGGACTTGAGAGTCTCTTCTCATTCAGAGCAGAGGATTTGTCCTTACTTTTTTTCCCTTTCTCCTGAGGAATATTTTCTCTTTCTTAGGGTGTGTGATAAATAATTGTGCAGTTTTAATGCCTGCTCCTTTTGCAGTTTCCACTGGGGCCAGGCTCAGATGGACCCATGAGCGGACTGGGTGGAATGGACTCACACCACATGAACGGATCCTTAGGTAATCCTGGCTGCCTGCTGAATTCCCAGTGCCACTGCTATTCTCTGTGACTGCTTCTTGCAGTTCTGTGGAAGGCAGTTTGTTCAAATGCGTGTAAAAAATTCTGTGTCCATCAGTGAGGTGAAGGGAATGATTTGAAGAGGCTGTGGCAATGGAAAAAAAAGTCATTGAAGCTCAGTGAGCAGACTTGTGGTGAACAATAACAATTCAGCAAAGGCCTCTCTCCTATCTCCTAAAGAGAATTACTTTCTTGTTTTAGGAAACATGTCCCTGAAATTTAAAGTTACTTTATATAGGGACACTTTTACAGCCTTTTTTTACCTATTACAATCCTATAATGGATACTTGGTTTAACTACTAATGATGCACCTTGCATTCAAGTCAATGAAAATCGGTGTGAGAGGCAGCCACACCTTTTTCTGTCACTTTCTGCAGGTTGAGAATTTTTTCTTCTCAGCTAAAATAAAAAATTAAATTGCAGCAGTTACAAGAGGATTTTACGTGTACCTAGCACATAGTTTATCCTTTTGGGCCACAAAAAAATAACTCCTGATAACATCTATGTATCTGGAGGTTTTGGAGAGAGAGATCATATTCCTTCTCAGCCCTACTTTGCCTGAGTGTTTGAAGGAGCTGTTTTCAGTCTTCTCCCACAGCTCCATTTCTGATGGTTTTGCTGTGGTCTCTTCTAGTTCTGTACTCAGTACACTTCCAGAATTTGTCTTCCCTGAAAATGCTGTCTTTTGCTGCTAAAAAACCGCTTATTTTCTTTCATCCATCCTAAAATTGCATTTCCCTTATTCTCTGCTTTACCTGAGGTGAAAGCTACAGCATGTGAAAAAAGCCCTCAGCTTTCAATAGTCTTGCACTGACTATATTTAATTTCATTTGGTTTCCATTACTCTGCTCATCAGGATCATCTGTTTTCCTCTATGAGATACTCAGTACATGTAGTGCAGCCACAGCTGATGGAGCCTCAGACGGATTGAGTGGATTATTCTGTACCAAATGTAAACTTTTACTAAGTTGGTTATTTTTTAAAGTGTTGATGTTGCACTGTGTATTTTCTGTGGAAAAAAAAAAATTATTGGATTATCTTCAGCTCAAAATGAACTGAGCAATTGTCTGTTTTAATTTCAGGCTCAGGAGACATGGACAGTATTTCCAAAGTGAGTATCTAATCAAATATCTGGAATTTCTAGAGTGTTTCACTCTAAACTCATTTCCTTTGTCTCCATTATGAATATTTTTTGTTATACATATTTACCATATCTATATTATATATAATTACCTCCAGTTCATAATCTGATTGATCATGTTGTAGTCTTTGGTGCTCTTAAAATAAATGAAACCGGTTCTATTAATCAATTCTAGTCAAAAGTAGATTTGGGACAATCTCCTTAGGGTGTCACAGGATTGGGTTTGTCACCTCTCTAAGGTAATGTTAATATCTTAATCCTCAGGATAAATTTCCAAAAACCTGGATTAAGAAGTACTTTCAGCAGAAGCACTGCTTTGATGCCACGATTATTAAATAGCTGAAAAATGATGTGAGTTTAATCTGCAGGGATTTTGCATCTCCAGAAATAATATTTGAATATGTTACTTCTGTAAAAATAAAACTTCTATGGATGTGGTCATCATTAACTTAGGAATTAATGAGCTGATGTAGTGTTGGGGAAGGGGCATAAATAAAGAGGACCCTGTGTTCCTAAATTTCATAACATTTTCAGACTCTTCATGACGTAAACTGATGGAAGAAAAGACCACAGTGGCTCAGCTGTGCTGTGCTGAGCTGTGCAGTGAGGGTTGCAGTAAAACCCTCCTCTGAGGTGACCAGCATACAGCACATTTCTATCACAGTCTGTGGTTTCTCTTCACTGTCTTTCTGCAAACTGCAGCATTTCTTAAGGGAAAAAATCCAAAACATTTCCATTCCCATGGGATAATTTTTAAAGCCTGTATTCCAATGCTAGTTGGTCAGTATATGCTGATATAGGTATCAGCAGCTCTGAAAACTTGGGTCCTAAACAATCTACCTGAAAGTCTCATAATATGTTTGCCTGCATGAATAACTCCTGGAAATAACTTTTGATCTATGTGTTTTTTAAATAAGTAGAAGGAAAATGCTGTTAATTTTGCCTGTAAAACAGCTGTCCATAGAAAATGGATCCAGTCCTGGCAGAATCAGTACAGCTCACAGAATTCATAGCTTTCTAGAGAAGATGTTGACTGAATTAGCTGAATGGCAGAAAATAAAGTTTTTTATAAAGCAAGCTCAGACAAGGGCAGCAAATGAACCGAAATTATGCATGTTAAATAAAAATTACCAGCCTGCATTTATTGCAATGCCCATGGAATTTGTGCAGGCACCAGGGGCACCCTTGCTTTGGAAAATCCAAGTTGGAGCTATAGTGCTGGACCCCAGGTGGCCACAAAAGCAGCCTGGGGGAGTCACTACAATGGGATTTTTGGAATGTGGCCCTTTGGGGCTGGCGTGCTGCAGCAGTGGCAGAATGCCAAAGCTGAGTTCTACACAGAGCAACATGAAATAGGGGGGAATCCCCCAGGAACAAGCAAAAGTGCAGGAGCATCATACGAAATAAATGTGACAAGGTCTGTATATTCCTGGATGTCAAGGCCAGCAGGAGTGCTGTGGCTGTGTAGCCTGACCTCCTGTGTAACCCAGCTCTGGGCTGCCCTGGATTAATGCTGCTGAGGGCACAGCAGCAGTGGCAGAGCCAGGGCAGTAGGTGCAGCCTTAGCTGTGGGTCCCTGAATATCTGGTGTGCTGGCTTCACTGGAGAGCAGACTTGATTAACTGATGTCAGTTGATGTCAGTATTGTTATTGTTACTGATGCCAGTCACCTCGTTAGGCTGCAGATGTCTTTGATGGACGTGTTGTCCAGTGGCCTGAGGGATCACAGCTGGGGAAGCACTGAATTAGACTGAAGAAAGCAGAAGGGCTAAGGCAGGGCTTTTGTCCTGACTCCCTCAGCTGCATTTCAGATGCTGCTAAAGAATTTCTTCTTGCAGGTCATGTATGTAACTAGTTTGGTATTTATATTTATATTGCATTCCAATTTTCTGATTTAAAAAAAAGCCAAGGAAAGAACTATCATAGATGTCAGTATTTCATTATGAGGTCCATGGTTTCACTCCTCCTTTTTCCCTGACTACTCTTTTTCATCATGAGTCTTCTGAGCAGGAGATGTAGCAGTGATGGAAAGAGGATTGCCCGTGGTCCAAACGTGGCAGGGTGGGAAGCAGCTTTGTAAGAGCACCTGACTGATGGTAGTGTGTACAGTAACCATGTGTGAGCTGTTGATGCACAGTAATTTCTGTGGCAATTACCTTGTTTCACCCGTTCTGCTTCTGCAGTTGCAGAGGTCTCTGTGCACTTCTGTAAGGAAAGGAGTAACAATGGATTTTTGGAAGCCTTTAGGTTGTTACTGTTTCAGTGAACTGTGACCATGATGAGCAGCCCTCAGGCCTGTGCAAGGTCGGTGCAGACCTGATCCATCCTGCCTTTAAGTACACCTCTTGTCTATCTTTAAGTACATACCATAACTCACATATGTCAGGGCTCACAGACGTGGCTGCATTCAGCCACATGATTTAATGTGGTGACAGAATTTCCTCATATCCCTGCTGCAGCCTTTTGTAGCTTTTCTGCACTTCAGCAGAAACAGATGCTGGCTGTAGCCTGAAAATGACGCACAGGTAAATAATCCTTGCTTCAGGGAAGAGAACAGTACTTAACAGACTAAAATTAGTGACTGAATCATGCAGAACCCTGCTGGGGCTGATTTCTCATCCTTGAGAGGCCCAGTGCACCTGAGTGCACCAAGTTCTGTTTGGAGCATGCCCTGGGCTCACCTGGTGAGGCTGGAAATGAACCGAAACCTGCAGCACTGAATCTGTATTTTGCAATCTTTTTTTAACAGAACTCTCCCAGTAATATGAGCATGAGCAACCAGCCTGGCACTCCCAGGGATGACAGTGAGATGGGTGGAAACTTCCTAAACCCTTTTCAGAGTGAGAGTGTAAGTATTTCATTACCTGGGTTGTTGGATTGCAGAGGTGAACCTGTATCTGTGGCCTTTTGTTTAGAAAAAGAAAATTCACAAGTTTTGTAGTGTGCTTGTAGTGCAGCACTATGTCTTGCATGTTTTTTAATAGTTTCATAAAGTACAGTATTGATTTGGATAAAAAATGCTGTGGAAAAGAGAGCTGAAGCTGGAATAGGTGGGAGGGATAGATTTACTGCAAAAACTCTGTGGGCCATGAGGTCAATGAAAAAGCAGGGTTTGCACTGAAGTATGTGATGAGAGCACCAGCAGATTCCATGGTGTGGTATTCCATGTGTGCTCTTACACCCCTGAAAGGCAGAGGTTCCCACTAGAGTTCATTCTGGGGAAAATTATGCTTTTTTTTTTTTTTTATATATGGAACGCTCAAAGCAGCAAAATGTGTTGTAAACATTTTACAGAGCTAGACTGTGGTATTGTCATACTCATGTGCCTGAGACTGGGTTTCTAAATCCACCTCTAGGTTCCTAAATGGGAGTGTAACCTCCTTACCTGTGCCAGTGGTGACCTGCTGCTCAGTAAACAGCTTCTGTTAGATCTCAGCATGGAAAATTTCCTGGGAATCTGATTTCGAGGGTTTTTGGGAGGTTTTCTTTTTCAGCTAGTGAAAAGGAAGAGTTTCTGCCAGTTAGCTGTTGGTGGGCACACATTCAGGTTGTGTGGAGTGTTGAAGAAAACTGTCATACACAACCTAAAAAGAGCAATGTTTAATATCTGCCAAAATGGCAGTAAGCACAGAGGCTCCATGAAATGTGGTCCCTGTTCCTGGCAGCCCTTGGCTCCCAGTCTGGCACGCTCTGCTGTGCTGAGGGCAGCCAGGGTCACTGAAACAGGGCCGTGGGAACAAGAGGGCATCAGTGCTACTCTGGAGAAAAGCAGTGTTCTCAGACACTCCCTGGGTTCTGGGTGTTTTTGTGCTGCCTGGAAGAGCCAGGGACTCTCAGATTTCTCAAGGTTTTGTTGAGATGTGTGCCTGTAAGGCAGGAGTGGCACATGCCAGGGGGGTCCCTGTCTGCTCCCAGGGACTGCAGGCTCTGTTACACTGCTTGCTCTCTCATCCTGGGGACTGCTTTGCTTTCTGATCCATGTTTTGCCACTTGGCTGCTCAGAGTAGGTGTTACCATGGAGTCCTTTCTCAGGGAGATTTGCTGTTCAGTTCACCAGGAATTTTGGTTAGGGGTAAGTAGCAATGCAGGGCTTAATAACAAGTTGAAAATCGTAAACAACTTGAGACCATGGTTTGATTCCTTTCCCAAAGTGATTCCCCAGATACCTTGGCTCAGATACAGATTACATGAGCAGGTGCTTTGCTTTAAGCCTCAGAGCTGGTAGTCAGACCTGTCTAATTTACATTACAGGGAAGACCTGTATAAAATACTCTTTCTATATGCTTGGACACTTGGAAATGGCCAGCTTGGAACTCAAGACTCAGCAGGATATGTAGGGCACATGTGGTTTTGCACAGGCAAATTTATCTTTCTTCTTTCTTCTGTCAATTTTCAAACTGCTGATCTTCTTGCATTTTAACATTTTCCTCTACTTAGAGAATGTTGAACCAAAATAACTGTTTTTACAGTCCACAGTTTTCAATTTAAAAGCACGGTAGGTGTATGGATGTACATTTCTTCTAGGCATTGTGGTGTCCCATTGATTACCTCAATGAAGCACTGCTAATCTGAGGGTGGCTGTAGCTTTGGGTAAAGACTGCAGTTCAGTTTGTGTCACTACAATCATGTGATGTGGGGATCAGATTTTTGGGTCACATAAAGGAGAATGACCACTGGTGATTCAGCTTGCCCCCTAAAATTGCTACCACAAAATAAGACAGACCAAAAGCCTACCTGAATCACAGTCATACGTATCTTTGTTCCTTTCTTCCCCTAAAGTAATCCAAACCTCCCAAAAATCTTGTGTGGTTCAGCTAGCCACGAATGCAGCCAGTCTATTTCAGACTAGACACCTGCCCAGGTAAATTCCCCAGTAGCCAGCAGTGGGCAGGAAGGGGAGTGGGAAGCCTCAGTGAGGTGTGGGTTCATCACAGCACCCAGGTACCACCAGAGCAGCCCTCAAGGGCGGTGCCTTTGTCAGCAGGGGCTGTATTGTGGCACGAGAGAAGCACAGCAGAAGTTCTGGGGACACAAACTGAACTGCAGCCCCAAGAAAGGCGGCAGCACAGCTTCAGGAGGGAGCTCAAGGAGCTCTGAACCCACTGCAGCCTGTGGCTACCTGTGGGTGGGGGTAAGAATGTTTGTTAAAATGTGGATTCCTCTTTTCCAGTACTCCCCTAGCATGACAATGAGCGTGTGACCTGTTCACAAGTGTCGCCATGAAGACCACAGTGAGTTGGCCCTCTCCAGAGAGCTACTGCAGAAGAAATTTATTCGTCCCAGTGTACAGTTTAACTAAAGGATCTCAGACACAATCAGACCCACCTGTTGTTTTTTTTTTTTCCTACCATCTCCCCTGTTTTGTCAAGAAAGTGGGTCCCAAACATGCTTGAGACAACTGTAAGGAGTGGCATGAGAGAAGTGCCCGAGGTGGAGCTGCCAGCGCCTGTCTGTGTGTGTACATGTGTGGGTCAGCGTGGGGTGTGTGTGTGTGACACCCAAACACACACACACACACCGACCCCAGGACACTGTCAAATAGGATCACATGACATCTTATGTAGAAATCAGAAGTAGGGACTTTTATTCCATTTCTTTTTTTTTTTTTTTTCACGTTTACATTTTAATTATTAAAATTTGCTTTCCCTTTCCCATCCTGAACTGTTTTATGTTGCATATATCACTGCTTTATAAGTTATTTTTTAAGTTGAACTCAAAAGAGAAATTCTTTTGATTTTGTTAGTGTCTGCCATTATGGATAGGAATAAAATTGCTTATACGAGCTTTCATTACCTTGTGTTTGATACCAGCTACCCTGTGATTCACAAATTGTACTGTCTCAAGAAATAGAAGAAAGCTCATCTTAATTTTCTGGAGAAATTTAATAACTTCCACCTAGTTTGGGGATTTTTTTTGATACTTTGCCTTTAAGAGAAAAAAAAAGCACTGAAGGTTATTTTTCTTCTTTAATTGAAGCCTAATATCTGCAATATCTATTTTAAATGGAAGCCTGAATTTGATACAAGCTTCTCAGTTTATATAGAGTACTATAAGGTTACTGTAAGTGAGCTCCAATTGCTATAGAATCTAGCAATAAAGTGTCAGGGCTTCTCCTGCCCTTGGAATTGAGTTTTCTATTTAGCATGGTCTTCTGTAGGGGTGGTAGTTAGTGGAAATACAGTAGAGTCCTTATCACCGAAACATTTTCCAACAACTTACAATTATGTTTCCCATTTTCAGTGATTCTCAAACATATATGAGCAATCTGTGTTCCTAATTATAAACAGAATTTCCCAAGCCCCTTTAGAAAATCAGGTCACCCTGCTGCTTGGGTGTGTGTTTTCTGCCATATCTGCCAGAATTAATTCCCACAAAACTTTCCAGTCAACAGCCTTTTTTTTTTTTGAGCCAAAATGCCACAGTAAACTTTTTATGACTACTAGCCTTGTTGTGAAGGAGTTACCTTTTGCCATGACCAGAAGAGGAGCAAAGGTCTGGACCCTTTTAGAAGGAGGACATACAGTTAGGTATGAAAGCTGGGGCCAGAATGCAGAAAAAGGCCAAAAGGAAACGCTTCTGGAAGCATTCCCATTTCTCTTCAGGCAGAGCTCTGAAAGCAAGATTATGGTACTTTTACTTAGTTCCTGATGATTTTCAGCTTCCCCTGGAAAACAAAGGTTTTCAGTTTGTAGTGATACAAAGGCTGATGATCAGCAGTGCAGGCACAAAGTGGCTCAGCAGAAATTCGTGCCACAGACAAACAGCAAATTCCTCTCCTTGGACTTAATTCCAGAAGAGCCACTTGCAGAGGAGGAGCAGTTCTGGGATGTGGTATATCCATGTGAAGGGGATTCTCTTTCATGAACTTGTGGTAAAGGAATATCACCCATATGTGATGGGCTTGTGATGGTAGCTGGATGTGTAAGGAATTCTACAATCTCTTAACTAATTTTTATTTCCATATTTTATACATGTATGATATATGGAAATAAAAAGACTTAACATGTTAAGGGTTACTCAAAGATGAAAGTCTCAGAGGATCAAAATTACATTGAAGTATCAAAGATTTTGTTAGCATTGCTTTTTAGTAAGAACTACTTGATTAGATGTAAACATGACCTAGATAGTCATTACATGGTTTTGTAGACTGTATTCTTACTGATTATGAACGTCACATTCATTTGCTTCTCTTTGGAAAACACTTAGCTGCTGTCTCCAAAGATGCTGGAAGACCCTGCTATTGGCTTGAGTCACAAACACAAAATCAGGTGTAATTTCTTCAGACCCTTTGCTGTTGTCACTAACGCCACTGGTGTGTCCCCATTACACCCAGAGTCCTGGTGTCCTTGCAGCCTGGGTTGGCCACCTGTATTATATCTGTGGTCGCCTTCCAGGGCCCCAAGGACTCCTTCTGGCCCAGTTTCAGTCAGATGGTGTCACTGCTGGTGGCCTAAGGTAGATGGGAACAGTGCATCGAGTGCCAAAGGCCTTTCCCAGGTCAGTGAGCTGTTGGGCACCTTGGGAGGATGGAAGTCTGCCCTTTAAACCTGTGCCTGGAACTGCTGACACAGATTGGATATCAGTATTAAAATACATTATCCTCACTTTGATACAGGAGCATAATGTCCTTTCAGCACATGATTGATTCACTGTTCTCTGCATTTCTCACACCCATGCAGCACCACAGGCAGCAGCTGGTGCCACTAATGCTTTGTCCAAGGCTTTACCAGGCTCCTGGAGAGGCCAGGTTCTGCAGCTGAACCATTAGAAAACAATCCTGTGTGCTAATTACTCACATTCTAAATTACACCTTTGGATTATTTTTTTCTTAATATGCACAGGGCTTTTTCCTTGTTCATTTTTCTTTCCTTTCTTACAAATCCTTGTAGGATTTTCATGGTATCTGGAGTATCAACATGGGAAGAAGACTATTCCCAAGCACTCCGTTTTTGCTCCCACTTACATTTTTTATGCTCCAGATACCAGGAGCAATGTAACTGGTGTTTGGTTCTGTCCTTATGCAACAGCATTGTTGATAATGTCAAAACTTGTCCAGCTCTGGTAGGAATTTTATTTTAAGTGGTGCAGGGTCGATCTTCTCACACTGGGTTTTTAGATATATCTTGCTCTTCAGTATGGAAGTAAATAGAAGGTGATTCTGTAAAAGGGTATTTCAGGCAAAGGTGAAGTAAGCCTTTTTAAAAACAGAAGTGAATAAATCTTACAGTAGCAGAAATGGAGAGTAAGGGATCTGTTGTGCTCTGCGAACTCTTGCAAATATTCCAGCTTTGTAGAAATCAGCTGAGACAGGATTCACCTGTGGACTTCACAGTAAACCAGGGTCTTACCTGCTGCTCCAACCTATGGAAAGCAGTGCTCAGATCCAGATGTATCTCCACGTCACCCAGATTTTATTGCCATGTCTCACTGCAGGCTCTGAGGCTAGGAAGAAGCTGTCTGAATCACAGGTAAAGCATGCGGCCTGGCATGCATTAACAAAACACCTGGATGTTTGCATGTAGGGATTACATTATTTTCTTAACTGCCTGAGAATGAGGAAAAGCTGCAGTTTGGAAGTTGTACTTCCAACCCCCAGAAATTCCATTTTTCATTTGGAAGCCCTCTGGTTGCAGAGCCCTGGCCACCCAACATGTCACATCTTCAGAGACAGTAACAACTTCCAGGCTTTCTCCTGTAGTATAGGGTTAAATGTTCCATGTCCCAGGACATCCAGCTGTTCCTTTCCCTTCCAACAAGAATACCCAATGAGAAATATGGAGGCTAGTCATTTATTTTACATCCACTTGGGAAGAAGTGAATAGAAGCTGGATTCCTTAAAGATGCATCAAAGGCCAGCTTCTTCAGCTGCCTAGAACCCATTGAATTCTCCTCTGTTCTGTGGCAATACTGCATGTGCAAATGATTTGGAATTAGATGTAATGAGGGCCCAGCTGTTACAATATTTAGTGTTGATCACTTTATTCAAAAATGACTTTTCAGCTGATACATGTTACACAGGGTCTTATTTCTGTGTCAGTTAGTTATTAATTGTTTTCCCTGTTCCTAGTCAGCTCTGATCCACTGTTGTTGCCATGGCTAAGTATGGACTGGATTCCTCAGTCCTTCACCCTACATGTTTGCATTTCAAGAATGTAAAATATACCTTAATGGTGTAAAACGTACAGATAAATTCATTTTTCTTTAATTCACTGTAAGTGGTGATATAACTGTGGGTGCTGACACAGACACACTTGGGTTTGCTCAGGCCTTAGGGATGGGAATCCTGACAAAGCACATCTTTCAAATAAGCCCCTATAAACTATTTCAGCACTGTTATCATACAGTGAGGATCCAGTTCATGATTTAGTGACTCAAAACAACTCTAGAAATTCAGAAATAAATTAGTTAGGTTAAATTTTGATGTATGCAGCTCTCTCTACTTTTCAGATATTGGCACAGTACTGTAAAGTGCTGCTTGTGCCAGTTCTGCTGAAACTTTGATGAAACCATTGACATAAGGTCATTTTTTGGGTAAGATTTCACCCTAGTCTGGGTCAAATATATAACTTACCTGTGGTGTAACGTTATTAGGCAGATTTAAAAACTGAGTACATAGAGAAAAATACAGAGGGTCTGTTGAAATTACCAAAACGATGTTTCAACCTGAAAAATAAGAAAAGAGAGTTTAAAATACTGCTTTGAGTGCACTCCTCTATAGTATCTACATATTGGAAACAAATTACAGTACCAAATCTAGAAAAAATAAATGGATCATCTACTCACCACTTAAAAATTCTGATCTTGCCAACAGCTTCCCCTTGATTTCAAATTGAGCCTGCACATAGTTAATTTTAAACAGATCTAAGGACAGGTAGTATCCTTCAGGAAATTACAAAAGTAGGACTGTAGTAATCTAAACCCATGCTTGAACATGGCTCAAATTAAGTCTTTCCTAAGCAGACATTATTTCACAGATTTTCCCAGTGCAGGAGCATGTTTATGTATCAATAGTGCTGACATGCAGAGCAGATTTGGCTTTCTTCTGTTTCTTACTTTATTAGAGCTTTGTTCACTATTACATGAACTATTTCTGTGAATTTGTTCTTTCATCTTGTTTTCAGTTGTGCGGCCATAGTTTCCCTCCACACAGCCAACAGCTTTGCAGTTTTAATCCAAACTTCTGTTTGGTTGCTGTTCTTCATTTAAGCTTAAAATGTGTAAGAAAGCCTCTCATGTAATAGGAAAACTTGCCATAAAAATGTATAAAGGTTTTCTTGGGTACATGTTTTCAAATTTAATAAATGCAGTTTTCGGTTATAATTTGAAATGGTCACTTTCTAGCCACTATTTCAGTTTTGTGCACAAAAGAAATGGAGAGACAAAAGGAAAATCACCTTCTTTAACTTACTTCAGCATTGTAAATATTTGCTGAAAGACACGGTTTTGGGGAAATCAGATAAAAAAGAGATTTGCTGCCTAGTTGCTATAAATAATACAGCTGGACTTCATGCTGAAAGCTCCTTCCACATCCCCAGAAGTGTACTGCTTGACATCTGAATTGTGTGACCTTGTACAAAGCCTAATTCACAAAGAGTGGTTTAATTTGCCTGGTCAGTGTTTTCAGTGTGTCTCGTGGATGATTCAGGGTTCTGTGGTCTCAGAGCAGTGGTCGAGCAGGCTTGTTCCCAGGGTAGGTGGCTCAGGACTGGGCAGTTATCCACCAGAAACAAGGTGTTGGTTTGCTACCTCGCTGTTCTCTTGAGAACTTGCACAACTCTTCTTGCCGTTAGGTTCTGGGGATCCCTTCAAGATTTTACAATGTTGAGACAATAGGCTGGATTTGGCTAAGAGAAAATTCTGGCAGTTTTAGCATCAGCTTTCATAGGGAAACAGCACAAACCATGGGGATTTTGAAAGGTGATGTGTTCTCCATAGCCTAGGAAATAGACTGTGCAGTCTGGGAGCTTGGGCTATTGCAGAGATACTGAAATCATCAGTAATTGCTTCTGATGGGAAAAAGTATTGCTGTGGAACAACTGCTCTGACCCCTGAGGAGTCAATTGTCAACTAGATATTTTAGGCTTCACTTCTGTGGTTTTAATCTTCATGTTTACCCTCTCTCACTTGGACTTCCCCAATAAATGTACTGTGCCAGATCTTTGCACAAAAATAAGAGTATTTTGCCCAACAAGCATGCAGGAAGTTGTTCATACCTGTAACTAGAGCCCTGCTGCTGAGAGTTTATTTCATTAATAGAGAGGAATTGAGTATAACACCAGATAAGGAGTGGCAGTGCAGCATCCTGAGAGCTCTCACTGCTTGAGATCAGGACAGTTAGCATCCCACATACTCACAAATCAGACAAGATGGTTCCTAACAATGATAGAAAATATCTTGAAAGAAAAGCTCATTTTTGTCTTGCAGACTGGATGAAAATAAAATCCCAAATACAGGATATATTTAATTGAGGTAGAAATTTACTAAAGTTCTCTGTAACAGAGACACAGAGCACATCCAGTGGTTTAGTGGGAAAGCAAAGTGGTGTTATTAAATTGTTGTCAAGAGACATAACATCCAAAAGCAGGTATAAGCTATTTTCAATTTCATTTTTCTAGTATTTTTTATTTTTTCTATTATGTTGTAGTTTTGATTTGATTTGCATTTACATTATTGGATAAGGAAGAGAACACAAGTTCCCAAAGTAGGGTTGGCATGATTTAGGGCTAGAATTAGAGACACGGAAGAGTGGTGTGCATAAAGCTGGAGTTTTCTGTCAGTTATAAATCAAGTGAATTTTTATATTGCTATTTTTCCAGGACAGAAAGCATCCATACAATAAACTTTGGCTCTGTCATGGCTGTTTGAGAAGCGTGAATCCAATTGCTGTGTGTGCTTGGACACCAGTTTTGAGGGGTTTTTTTGTTTGTTTTTTTACAAGTATCCCCTTGGAGTGCATCTGCTTTGTGCATGTTTGGCTAAAACCACAAAAACAAACAACTTTTGTTTTTATGGATTGCTGTACAAGCATCTGGTTCTGGTGGAAAGAGGAGTAAGTTTTGTTAGCTGGTGGGTTAGCATATTTATGTGAATTACTTACAGCATTGGTAAACTACTGTCAACTTTGTTCACATTGCACAAGATACTCTGTGTTGTCTGTTGCTGGTGTTATAACCTCGGTGATCCATGCATATCCTGTAAATTCCTGTAGGTTTTGTGTAAGAAATCTTGCCACCACTGCTTGCTACTGTAAATTGTTGTTTTGAAGCAAGAAGTGGCATTTGACTGTACAGCCATGTGTATTATATACTGCAACAGTCCTTGTTCTGTCCTCTGAAGTCACTGTCCACATAGAGTTGAAGCTCTGTTAAGCACGCTTAGTGGTTTCAGAATTTATTTCAAACAGCAGATCTATAAGCCATTTACAGAAATATTAAATGTAATGTCAGAGAATTCAACCCAGTTCATATCCTTTTCTGAGAGCTTGGGGTTGGATTGGAGCAGGCAGCTGCAGGTTTTGGGGGAACCCAGGTGCCTGTGCCTGCACACCTGAGAGGTGTCACACCTGTGCAGTGTCCCCTGGCAAAGGGGTGCCCCAGGCACAGCACCTGGGCAGGCTGCTGCCTTACAAAGATGTGTGAGCTGGTGTGGTTTTTATTCCTCACAAACTGCAGCAGTGCTAAGACAGAAGCCCATCTCTAGGGACATAAGAGAGGCACAAGCACTGCCTTTGCATTGTGTCCTCATCCCCACCCACAGCAGGCTTTACCTGAGGTGGTGTTTTAAGGAGATTTGAACTCTGTCTGGTTACTGAGAGAGAAAAATAACCTGAATTCTGGGACTCTGCATTTTTTTTTACAGTACTTTATGATACACAACAAAGACCTGAAAATGTCTGTGTGTTCTTTGCTGGTTTCTGACATCAGAATTTCAAGTCCTGTCTAGTCTGAAAGGCAACGATGGGAAAAGCAAAGAAGCTTGGAAAGTTGAAGGGGATTCTTACATGGATTACTTTAAATTCTGTGTTTCTATTGATAGTTTAATTAAATGAGTAGGCTAATCTTTAGAATCAAGGCAGTCTTAATGACTTTGCACCTTCACCCTTTCATGTAAGACTTTGAGAACTTGCAATAAGTGTTCCTCATGCTTACAGTCCAATTTGTAGATAAATTCCCTGTATTTCTAAGATCAAAAAATATTTCTACAGTTACTTCAGCCCTTTACAGAGAACAACAGGGCAATCCCTGTCCCATAATACTAAGTATTTGTAGGTGTATTTTAGACAAAGAATGACTTTCAACATCATAAATGAAACTAATGTTCAATATTCCAGTCTCTGGAAGTAAAGGAAACCTCAGTAATTTTGCAAACCAGCAAGAATGAAACTTGTCTATATAAATACTAATGTAGAAAGTGCATGCAAAACTTGATACTGCCTCTGACCTTAATCGTTACTATTGATACTATTGGGGATCTCACAAATGTGTGTTTCAGAACGCTGTATTTCTCCTCAGTGTGTGCTTCATCCTCATTACCGACAGCTCCTGCCAAGAGCCAGCCCGTGCCCTAGCCAAGGCGGGGGGATGCAGAACTCCCACAGCACACGGACACGTGGGCATGTGTGCGTGTTGTGTTAGGATGAGTAACCACTCCGGCTGCAAACCCCTGCAGACCTTGTGTGGAACTCTGCAGGGCAGCCCCTGGGCACCAGAGCTGCCTGGCAGTGCTGCCATCCCAGGTGGCTCCAGGTCTTGCTCTGGGGGATCGTCATGAACTCAAGCCTCACTGTTCAGTGTGTGATGACCTCCTTGCCAGACTGTGAGCTGCAAAGGCACGGGTGGTGTGGGTCACTGACCCAAAGCGTGTCTGGCTGGGAGCCTCAGCAGGGCTGTGACAGACTGGATTGTCATGGTGATACTGTACCACCACATCAGACTTGTTTCCGCTCCATGCTGCGGCCTGATTCATCCTGCCCTAATTTCAGCTGGCTAAAAATTACCAGCCTGGGTCTTGTGTGTAAGTCAGAGGAGGGACATGAGTGGAGATGCCTCTGGAAGACTGCATTATGGCATCATTTGCCCTCACCACTGATGAACGGCTGGAATTAGGTGGGATGAATCCAAGTGTGTACAATTGGCTTCTCACACCTCTACACTAACTTGTATTTATTTGAGCTCGGAATGGGCAAGAATAATGCAGCTCTTTTGAACCTGAATCCGAGTGTCTTACAGATGATTTTCTGAATTAAATCTCAAGCATGAGATTTCTGCCCTGTAGTGCTACTTTCTTTATTTTTACTTCGATTTTGATGAACAGCTGTAGCTTGAACTTGCAACTTGTTGGAACATTTCTAGAGTGATTACCCCTGCCTAGGAAACCTCACCTTTATTTGTTAGAGTGGGCTTCCTTGTTACCTGCACTGATTTTCTTTGGAAACAACACAGGGAAAAACCATTGCATAGATCAATCAACACCAGCAACAGCATATGCAGCTTTTAAATTCAGCTGTGAGCTTGTAACTAAGGTAATAATGTTCATACTTTCCAGGTGTGGCTAATGATTCCTTTCCTGAGAGCTTTAAGGAATAAATCTAGGAGGTCCTAATTGAGGATTGTGAGAATACATGTAGTAATGGCAGTTTCTGAGAGGTTTTTTGAGGGAAATGTGCGATAAACATGTTGGGATTTGGTGTGCTGGTTTGGAGATGAGGGAATACCCCATGTCAGATAGAGCAGATCTGCAGGCAGCGTTACTGTGGGTTAGCAGAGCCTGCTTCCAGCAGGTTCCTCCTCTCGGTCCCCTCGATCCCTTCCCCGTTACCTGCGGTACGAAATCCTGATGGTAGTTGTGCCAGTTGTTGTGGCGAGCTGAGGAACAGCTCCAGTTTACAACTCAAATGTTGTAGCTGCACCTTCCACTTTCATCAGGCGTCCACGTTCTCAGAGCTGGGCTGGGACAGCAGTCATCTCCACAGCTGCCCTGTGATTCCATCACACAAAAGTGGGTGTCACTTTTTGTGAGTTTAAGAGGAGCAGTATTGATCCATTCACTTTATTTCCTAAGTTGTGAGTCATGTGCTGTTGGAAATGATAGAGATCTTGTGCAGCTGCAAATGAAAAATTGAGATTTGTTTCTTATGATGAGCTGGTACTGCTCTGCTGTTCAATATTTTTGAGTGCTGAAGTTAACCAAAATGCTACTTTCATGGGTTATCTCAGCCTCAGCTCTGCATGAGAATGGGTATGAAATTCCAGTTGCTGTTCCTGGTTTTTCTGTGAATTCTGAGCCAAAGGTAAAGCAGTGGGAAAGATTGTTGTGGCAGCCACTCACTGACACCTTTTCAGATGCATAAAGCCATTCTGTCTGTCATCTGATGGTGCTCCAGTTTCCTCACTGGGTCACCATGTTGTTGTCAGCCAGTGGAGGAAAGGTGGATGAGCTCACCACCTGGGAAGAGTAGAAATGTAGCAAGTAATGAGCTATGTTCTCCAACAGTCCTTTATTTGTTAGAGCTTCACTTTCAATTAACATTTGTACCTTCAGTTATTACTGTACCATTCACTATCTTGAGGTGGTATGAGCAGAAATGTATGAATATATATAATTTACCAGAAATATAGGCTTGTATTGTGCCTTTGTAATTCTCTTCAGCTTCAGTATGTATACGCTACAAGCAGACAAACTTCCTCCCTCTTTTGGGGTGTTCTTTACTGCAACAGTAGCTGATGGCTTCATTAATATTGGCTCTTTAAGTCTTCTGGGGCTAACATTTCTGTTTTTCTGAGTGAAAATGCCATAGTGCCCTCAGCAGACATAAGCACAATGACATAACACTGCAGTGCATGCTGTCTCTTAGCTTCTCTCTACACGTGCTTGCATGTTGGAAGATCTGAAGAGCTGCTGTATAAATTGCTACATTATTTACCCAGTACAGGTGGTTTTCCGCATCCCTTTTTTGCTCAAAACTCCCATTAACTCAGAAGTTAGTGATGGCTTAAAGGGGGGTTTTGGAAGTACAAAGGATGCAGGAAGCAACTCTTGAGTAGTTTACAGGCTGCTATAAATGTCTTTTCAGCAACGAAATGTAGCATTTCAGCAGTAATTTCCTAGTGAAAACACTGAGCGTGCTTATCACTTAAAATTTTAAGGAAAAAAGTGTCAGACTGTGTAATTGTATCTCATATAATTTTGACACTTTACCAGTTTTATCTACGTGTTCATGCTACACCAACCAACACAGACCTGAAAGGTGACAGCCATGTTTTTGTTACACAAGAAGTCACAGTTATCCAGAGGTTCTGTTTTGAATTTTTGTTTCTTTACCACATTTTCACTGCAGAGGTATTTTTCTGTATAGTTACCTGAGGCTTCCTTTCACCAACCAAAAGAGTGTGTAGCCCTCTGCACTGTGAAAGGCAAAGCCCTGTGGAGAGACATGGGCTGCGCACTTGCCCAGCAAATTAGCAGAAATTTCACCCAAGCCATAAAAGCCTCTTATGTTAATCTCTGTTTATGTAATTAAAGCAATTAGGGATAGGAGCTTCAGGAATAATGAGGTCTCTCTATCCTCCATTGACTCTCTCTGTGCTTCATAGGGATTTAAGGGTTCTTTTTTCAAGGCTCAGCTGTGTCTCTTCAAACCAGTGCAGTCTAAGCATCGTGTGAGATGCAGTTTATGGAGATAGCATTGGAGCGTGAAAGATTTACTTCTGGTAGCAAGGAAAAACTCATGTCCCTGTGGACATGGACACTTACAAACAAGTCTGATACCGAGAATTAAAACAAATGTGTTCAAGATGGTACCAGTACATCAGACTCCGTTCTACAGTGGGGTTTTTAGCTTTTGTCATTTGTATTTTATTTTGTGAAAAAAGGAGTTGGGGGGATCTCAGATCACATGGGGAATATTAGAAGTATATCACTCAACAATCATTTTATAAAGTCTAACTTCAAAATGCACTATGATTTATTACAAAAGTATATTTTCTTCTGTTTTTCGACATGGTGGTTCCATTTTGTGATAAGTTAAACTCAGCAGTTAATTTGTTGCACTGCCTGGCTGCATGAATTCATCCAGTGTACATACGTACCTGTGCAGCATTACTTTTGGGGTTTGTATTTGAATTTGCAGTATTGATTATTATTTTTGTATTTTACTTTGCCTCTGTCATTGGAATTGTAGTAAACATAATTTATACATATGATTTTACAACTGTTTTGCAACTGAAAAGTCTCCTTTAAATTGTAAAGTTTTATTGATGGATACTCATTAAAATGGTATAAGAATTATATTAACAATTGTTTTGTGTTTTGATGCTCTCTGTATATAAATATATGTCTATTTATCTGTTTAATGGTGCTTGTGTCTTGCAATTTTGGATACATTTTAGAATAAAGTTTCATTTTACAAGAAGTAGTTGTATTTTCACAAGCTGTGTCCCAAAACAACCCTGCAACCAAACACCTTTTTTCCGTAAATAACAAGGGTTATTTATAACTTCAGGCAGTAATATATTTGTTTCTAGAACATAGAAGTATGCTGACTACAGAAATGCACAGCTCTGTACTGCAGTTGATTTACTGCAGCAGCTGACATCTGTATCTAACACATTCCCAACACGATGCATTTTGGAGCACTTCTTGCCAGCGCTAATGACTGTACTTTACAGATATATTCACATCTAAGAGCTTGTTGTTCATTAACTGGAAAAGATGCACAAAAGGTGCTTCCACAAGGGCTGCCTTAGGTCCAGTACCTTGGTGATGCCACAGGTGCTGCTGTAGCTGTGCCTCAGAAAGTATTTTCAAGTGGGAAACCATTATTAGTGAACTACACTAATAATTAACCACCACACTCTTTAGTACATTAGCCAGGAAACCTCAAAATTAGTAAAATCTCAAATTAACAAAGCAAAACCACTACACAAAATTAATGTTTCTACCTGGTTTCAAACTGAAACCGCCACACTGGTGCCAGCAGCCTAATTTCTCTTTTTCAGCAGTGAAAGGAGAACAGTACGACTTGGCAGCTATTACCTGAGCACCAAAAGCTGTAAAACACTTTTTTAGTCCAGGGGAGACTGTGTAAGAAACTACAGGAGTCAGCTTCAGTGGTTCCATTGCAGTCCATTACGCTCCTTTAGCTTCTATCTCTGTAGCTGGAGGGCAGAGTAAATGCAGCTTGTGAAAGCAGAGAATCATTTAGGAAAGCTCATTTTAGAGTGCGAGTTCCCTGGCTGCACTGCCCAGGTGTGCCTGCCACGGGCACTGCTTATTTGTATCCCTGTTCCCCACAGCACACCCCCTGAATGAAGCCTTCCATCCCTGGAGCCCAAGAGCTACATGCACATCAGAAGTGTGATTTTGAAACAGCAGCTTTCCCTTGCTCCAGCTGCTCCTCTTTCCCCTCACCCCAACACTGCAGGTTGTTCACGTGAGCAGATTTTGATTTTACTCTGCCCCCCTGTGACTCCAGCAGCTTTGTAGCTCCTCATCTCACAGCAAACAAGAGATCCATACCAGGCCAGGCACCTGATCACTGGGACTGTGTTCAACAGAACAACAAACAGCATGATCTTAGAGAATGCCTGAGCGTGAGAAGGTAAACCTGAAAACAAACGTACAAATTACTGGCCTAGGGAGGCAAAATGTAAGGTAAGGGCGTTTTTTAAATAGGAAAATGTTGAGTTCTGTTTACAGACCTTTTCTTCTGGCATCCAGGATCCACAGTGTGAGAAACTGGTAATTTGAGGTTTTGTCATCTGGACTGAACAGTTGAGGAAGGGGAAAACACTGGGTGCAAACCTTTTACAGACTCTCTTCAGATGGCAAGGACAAGGTGTCTCACTGCCATGACAGCCTGTTTTTTCCCTTCACAGAAGCCAGAGAAGGAGAGACATACCAGTATTTTTTTTTTTTAAGCAACAGAATGGAAATAAATGTAGGGAATAGCATAACATGCTGATTTTCAGAGCCAGTATCTTCTGAAATGTAACAAGTGAGATGATACAGCCCTGGTGTTGCTTGATAAAAAGAGTATGTGCATAGAAACAGAGATAGTGCTATAGCAGTGCAGTGACAGTAACAGACCGTGTGGGAAGACAACCCCTACTGCACTGAGAAACTCTGTTAAAATTCAAATTTTCCTGGCTGTCATAGGTTAAAGCTGGATCTTTAACAATGTTTAAATGAACAAGTGTTCACGATGTAAACTCATGGATCTCATGGAGATTCTCATGTTTCTGAGAAACATGGGAAGCCCTCTCTGGAACAGTAACTACCAGGAGGAAAGGTTGTAAGAAAGGGCTACAGAAAACAGTCCTGGTGCTGCAGTGAAACCACACAGCACAATAGTCAGATATAAGCCTTGCATTCTTTCCTGAAAACCATTTGCAGTTTATACCCTACATTGCAGTAAAACAGCCGCCTCACCAACAGCTGACAAGCCCAGGCACTGAGCATCCCCAAAGCGGCTGAGCCTTCAGCAGCAATAACACTGTATCCATGGCAAAAGTAAAACCTTGACCTTCCTGACAGCTCAGAAGGGATGGCTCGGCTGTTCCTCAGCAGAGCTTCTATTTTCACAGTGTGCAAGGGCAGCAGTATCCCTACCAGCCGTGTGAGGAGGAGGTAAGAGAAGGAGCTCTCTGTGGGCTCTCGAGCTGTTGACTCCTGCAGGAATACATGACCAGAGGTGGGAATCCAAACATCCATGATGGAAGTACCAGTGGTTCTGCTGCCTTTGGAATGGGAATGTGTCTGCCCTGGATGCATCTGCTGGGATGTCAAGTTGGTCACAACACAAGAGGGCATGACTCCAAAAGAGAAATAAAAATGAAAATATGAGCCAGATTTGAGGCATTTCAGTGACAGTGGACAGACCAAACCTAGCTGTGGCTGCTGCCAGGCCGTGAGGTGACCTCAGGAGTCCTGGGGCAGGAGTGGAGGGAAGATCCAGTCCCTGGTGCCCTGGACACAACCAGCACCCCCTTCACTGGAGCTGCTCAGCCTGGAGAGGTGAAGGCTGCAGGGAGACCTGAGAGCACCCTCCAGTACCTAAAGGGTCTAAAGAGAGCTGGAGAGAGACTTGTACCAGGGCAGGCAGTGGCAGAACAAGGGGGAATGGCTTCAAACTGAGATAGTAGGTGAAGATGGGATGTTGGCAATGAGGAATTGTTCCCTGGCAGGGTGGGCAGGCCCTGGCACAGGGTGCCCAGAGCAGCTGGGGCTGCCCCTGGATCCCTGGCAGTGCCCAAGGCCAGGCTGGACACTGGGGCACTGGGAGGTGTCCCTGCCATGGCAGGGGTGGCACTGGGTGGGCTTTGAGGTCCCTTCCAACCCAAACGAGTCCATGATTCTCCTCAGCACTGACACCCCACCCTCTCATCCCCAACACCCCCTTACTCTCATCCCTTTTCCCTGACCCCTGCTACCTCTTATCTCCTGAGCCACAGGCACTGTCTTCCCCTCAGCACCTCACCCGTGGCCCCGCATCCTCACATGCCCTTTCGCCTCATCCTGGGCCCTCCTTACCCCTCAGCCCCGTCCGACTCTTTTCTTCATCCCAGCTACCCCTTAATCCCTCAACCCGGGCTCCCTTTCCCCTGATACCGACTATCCCTTTTCCCTAATCCCGGCCAGGCCTTGGGTTCTTTCCCCCCATCCCAGGCTCCGTTTCCCCTCAGCCCGGGCTCTCTTTCCCCTCACCCCGAGCTCCCTTTCCCCTCATCTCCTCAGCCCGGGCTCTCTTTCCCCTCACCCCGAGCTCCCTTTCCCCTCATCTCCTCAGCCCGGGCTCTCTTTCCCCTCAGCCCGTCCCGCCTCCGCGGGAGGCCGGCGGAGGCCATTCCGCCCCATGCCGCGGCGCCGGGCGGGCCGGTCCCGCCCATGGCTGAGGCGGAGGCGGCGGCGGGCGCTGGCCGCGGTGCCGGGTGGAGCGGGCTGCGTTCCCCCATGGCTGTGGACATGTGCCGGGCCGTGCTGCCGGCCCACGCCGGGCCCCGCGGGGAGCTGGGCGCGGGGCCGCTGCTGCGATGGATGGACGCCGCCGCCTGCCTCGCAGGTACGGCCAGCGGGGCCCGGCCCCTGCTCGCCCGGGAGCGGGAGGGGACAGCCCCCGCCCGGGGGAGGCTGGAGGGAAGGTGTCATCCCGTGGAAGGGAGAGAGGGCTTTGGAGGTAGCACCGGGCAGGGTGGAAGGGGCCACAGTGGTCATCCTGTCCCGCCTCGGGGTCATCCCAGAGCCCGGGACACGGGATCGTACAGACACTGCTGGGACGGGACGGGTGAGCTCCGCTCCGCACCCTCTCTGGGCAGCGTGTCCAGTGCTCACTGAAAAAGTTCTTCATCACAGAATCACAGAATCCTCTGAGCTGGAAGCGGCCCACAGGATCACCCAGTCCCACCCCAGCCCTGCACACACGCCGACAGTCCCACCCAGGGACAATCCCTGGAGCGCTGTCCAAACTCTCCTGGAGCTCCGGCAGAGCCTGTTCAGTGCCCTGCGACCCTCTGGGGGAAGAACCTTTCCTTCATCTCCTCAGCTCCATGTTCAGATGGAACTTCCAGGGCATCATTTTCTGCCCCTTGCCTCATGTCGCATTGCTGGGCACCACCAAGCAGAGCCTGATCCATGCACTGAGGTCCTTTTTGGACATTTGTGCACACGGATGAAGGACTCTCTCGCCCTTCTCACCTCCCGAGGCCGAGCAGACCCATCTCCCCCGGCCTTCCGTCGTGAGGAGGATGCTCCAGGCCCCCAGTCATTCTGGTAGCCTGCACTGGACCCACTCCAGGAGCTCCAGTTCTCTCTGGAGGAGCCCAGGAGATTTGGGGTCCAGTTAGGAACACACACCACGAGGGTGAGGCGTCAGATGGCACAGGAGAGCGAGGAAGATGGTGGGAACGTGAGGATGAGGAGAATTTTAAAAGGAGCAGCAGAAGGGAAGAAAAGAGGTGGTAAAAGATAAGTAAGAGACGGAAGGAAAGTACTAATTTAAGATTATTGGCACTTGTGTGCAAAAAACGAAGGAAAGGTGCCACTGCCTTGGCTGGGGATTGGACTAAATGATCTCCAGAGGACTCTTCCTAACTATTCTGGGATTCTGTGAAACAGCCACAAATCCAGCCAGCGTGCAGAGCACTCCATGTCTGCCTGTATCTCGGCTTCCAAAGCTTTTAAAAGTCGTACAAGTGTCTGGTGAGTGCTGTGCGCGCAGGCTGCGGGGGCAGCCCGGCGAGAGCCTGGCGGCCAGCCGCGGTCCCGGTGCTCGCGTTAGCAGCCGGTGCCGAGGCTGGCGGCGTTCCGGAGCCCCTGCCGGGGTACGGGGTGCCGGGTGCGGGGCTGGCTGTCCCTGGCGCGGTGACAGCGCCGTGCCCGAGCGGGGCTGGCACCCACAGCCGCGTGGGGCAGCTCCCCCAAAGGAGCACGCCTCTTCTCTCAGGTGAGTGAGGGAGTGATTCCATTCCAGCCCTTCAGTGTTTTAACCCTCAGAAGTGGTTTTTTGAGCAGAGGCTGTGCTCTCCCCTCGTATTTTCAGAGGGAGGTCTTCAGATTTTGATATAAAACATCTGATGTCTCTGAGCTCCTCTTGTGATGCTCACTAAAAATATGAGGCTGCTGGGGAGTGAGAGCTCTTGCCTGCTGTGCAGTGCTATTTTCCAGGCTTCCTCCTGGTCCCCTCTCTTGCCTCTGTCACTCAGGACTTTGGAGCAGAGGTTCTCTGTGTTTTTACAGCTCCTGGAAGCGCTAGGTGCTATGGTCAAATAAATAATATATCACATTAACTTGCTGTAAAACTTAACTATTAGGTGATTAAATATTAAGAGTAAATAAGATGTTACCCTTTCCAGATTAGCTTTCATAATTAATACAAAAAACACGTGTTCTTTTTCACAGCCAGATGTTCCCCACAGAGATTACAGTTCAAATTTAGGTGAAAATATTTTACAGCAGATGAATTCTGGTTTTGAATTGTCTAAATTTTGTCTTTGTTTTTATTTAATTCTTGCATTTTTGGTACAGCACTAAGGACATGTACTTTTCTGCTTTCCACTGTTGTGACTGCACTAATAAGCTAAGGTTTTTACCTTCTAATAAGTAGGTTTTTCTCCTATCTCCTACCTCAAAATCCTCTGCTGACATAAAACTTCCCCACTGGATTGCCCTAGCTGATGCTTATGACATATTGTTTTGAGGGAGAATGATGAGCTTTCTGTGAGGTTGGTAACACTTTGTGACTCTTTCTGTCGTTCAAAATGCTTGTTAAGGCTCTCTTACCAGAATGTTCATTTTTAGAAAAAGACCTTAGGTGTAAGTTTTCAAACTGAGTAAGATAGTTGCTATCATCTAGTCTCATCTCCTGATGGTACCCATAAATACAAACACCCTTCACAACAGAATCATGACAAAAAATGTAAACTTTAATCTTATTTAGCTTCTCTTTTTCCCTAAGGGGCGCACTGCAGAGTTGCATTCTGGTGCTCCCAGGAAGAAGAGGGATCTGCTGCGTGCAGTCCCTGCCTGTCAGGCACCAGCCCACGGGTGAATAGCTCCCTGCAGGTGCAGAGTGGTAACTGTGTGCCCCTGTGTCTCTTTTGAAGCTGAGAAACATGCTGGGGTGTCCTGCGTGACAGCGTCCATGGATGACATTCAGTTTGAAGAGGCTGCCAGGTACAAACCAGCTGACAACAGTCAGATGTTTTCCTTCTGCAGGCCCTTATTTGGCAGAGATAAACCGAGGCATTACAAATGGGAGATAGCAGACCTGTGAACTCACCACAGCCACGGGGCTAAGTCTCAAAACTGCTCTTTTCTACCTGTGGTAGCCTGACCCACCCAGAGAGCAGATCCATCTCACAGGGCAGAAGTAAACTCTTGTTAACTTCACTTGGCAGTTGGCATGCCTGGTGAGAAACTGATGGCCCAGTGGTCTCTGGCTCTAGGGAATGGCTGCAGGCCACTGCTTATCTCTGTTAAATAAGCAATACTACCTATAAAACTTACTGTTATCAGTGTTTTTATTGTTGCAAGGTCTCTTTCTGTTCATTTCTTACCATCTTTCTCTCTCAGCTATTTTATAAAAAAGATGAGTGTTTTACATTCACTGAGCACTGAATTAACTGAGCCTACGAGATAACACAGGACTGAACTGGTTTTACCATTTTTCATGGTTTTCAGTGGGATAAAAAACACTGTCAGAGGAAATAGGCCCTTTATTCCTAAACCCTACCTTTACAGAAACCTAAAGCCATTACCTTGTGGGTTTTGTGTGGTTTTACACAAGGCAGTCTAGGAATTAAGGAGTGGTTAGATGGGATAGACCTGGTTGCACAGAGCAGTGCACGTGCAGTTGTTGTGGCTGTGAACACAGCAACACTGGCTGCCAGAGGTGCAGCTGATGGCAGTAAAAACTGTTCATAAGTGTAAAATAAGCATCCACTCAGGCTTGAGACTGTTAGAGCAGTGCCCATTAGAGTAAGAACTAAAGCCAGGGACAAAGAAGAGAACGTGATCATAACAGTTCTGGAACTCAGAATTTCTTGGTCTGTTTCACAATATTGAAGTGTTTGTCCTGCCTTGAATTGCTCTATGTTTTTAATTTTGTCATTTGGGTAAACATTTTGGGTTATGTTTCACTTTCAGGTGTAATAGTTAAGAGTTAGTAGCTTCAGAGCATTTTTCTGTCTTGTTTCATGACAGCAGAACACAGCTTCTGGAATATGATGAAAATACTTTTCCTTCCAAAATTGTTTCTGAATATTTCTATTTCTCTCACTTGTAATACCAATGTTCCATTTGTAACAAGAATTTCAGGTACCGATCTTAAAACCGTGAAAGAAATTATTTAAGAAATTATTTTTCTCTGCCAGGTCATCCCTAACATCCTTTTTGTAGCTTACTGTGCAATTTCCTAAATTTTGCCACATCTAGTTCATTGTACAAACATCTTGCATAAATAAAAGAGTTCTTGCTTCTCTCTCTGGTAAATTAGTAAGATGTTTTTTAAGTAAGTGGCTTACTGTAGGGTTTATTTACCTAACCAGGTTACTAAATCTTCTGCAGGGATTAAGTCTTCTGTGTTTATTTCAGCTGAGATGTAAAGAGAAATTGTCACACATCTATATAATTCAAAACTTAGCTTTGTACCATGATAACCTCTTCCCTTTCTTATAATACACAGCAGTTCAGTGTATTTCTGAACTGCTGATTTTAAATTGATACATCTGATTTTCAATTGCACTTATTTAAATTTTGTTAATGTTCTGTATGTGAACGATAGTCACTTCATTCTGGTGAATTTCTCACAGTTTTAAGTGGAAGTGTGGTGCTGAGTGACTTCTGCCCCTGCATATCTGTAGCTCTGACCACTCTCCTTTCTGGGAGGGAGCTGGTGCCTCCCTCAGCTGTGCAGCTGGGAATGACTGCCTTAACAGTTCTGCTCTTTCTTTGCAATGAATAATGCAAAAACTGCTTCTGAGCATCTTCTGCAGAAGCTAATGAGGGCTGTGCACCTGCAGATGTCTTGGTTCTTTGCACTGACCATTCCCCCTGCCCTATCCACCCAAAGGATTCCACCTGTGTTCTTGGGCAAGAGCAAGAAAGAGAAAATTGCTGTGTAGTTTGTTGTTCCTGTCAGGTCCTCTGGAGGAGCAGGTTTCCTATTTCCCATTCTACTTCTGCAGTGCAATAAGCAATTTAAGTAAGCCTTTACCTTTAAATGTCCCAACTTCATTCATTTAAATTAGGAAGCAGCTAATTTAAATGAATTAAATTTTTAAATAAAAATAAATAAATAAATTTTATTAAAATTCAAATAATTAAAATTTTAAATAAAAATAAATAAATTAAATTATTATTATTATTATTATTATTATTATTGTTGTTATTATTGTTATTATTTTAAATAAACTAGGGTAATAACTGTGCAAAATCCTTTGCTGTGAATGTCTTGTCAGTACCCAAGTGCTCTGAGTTACTCTTTACTTCAGTTTTGGCTGTACTCAGCTCCCCTTTTCCTGCCCCAGGGCTGCTCTTTAGCATTTGTAACTCAGTTTGCATTCCCTGGAGGCAGTGGCCTGACACCCTTCTGTTCTGGCTGTGGCTCTGGCTTACCCTGCACATCGTGTCCTTTTACTTCCTGCTCACTGGGAAAACTTGAGGGCAAACTGCCTTCCTCCCACCCTCTCAGCACTGCTTAGGGCTGGGATTTGAGAGGTTTGGAAACAAGGTTTGCTCCTGTTTTCAACACGGAGCAGCTGCTTCAGGAATTCCAGAAGGAAAGAAAATATCTCCTCATTTAAATTTATTTTGATGACATAATAATGATAATTTAAAAGCTAATAAATAATATAATAAAAATTAAAATATAGTAAAAATTGTAGATAATATAATGAAATCACACTAGATAATTGTCTAGTAATCTAAAATTTCTTTAATTTTTACTTGATAATAAAATAAAAATTCTGTTTAGTTGTGTTAGGTAGGCAGATGGGGAAGAGTGGTTTTCAGAGGGATGATGTTAGCACAGAAGGGACAAGCAGTCCTGTTCTTGGCCAAGACTTGGAACATGAACTCTCTCCCCATCCTTTAGAGATGTCTTTAAAGAGCACTTTTTCCCTGGGGTTATCTCCTCCTGTGCACATAGTGTGCAGTGTGTCTGAGTGCTTCTGCAGCTAGATGTACTCAGTGATGTGTGCAGGATGTGCTTGTGAGCAAAAACCAGAATTTCTGGTGCACCTGCAGCACACCTGCTGCCATTCAGACACCAGCAGAGAGAAGGAATCTTGCCATTAGGGTTGTGCAGTGGCTGTAGTTTTATTGACCAAGTCTAACTGGAGAATAACAGTGTTGAATTGAGCACAGTGAAAAATTCCCTTTTTTCAGTGAATTTTCAGTGCAGTGTGGAAGGCACAGACTGATTAATGAGGTGTTCTTCACTACTTTTAGGAGTACACAGAGAGGCAGATTCAAACCCTTATAAAGCTGCATGTTTGCCTGCTGTAAGGTCTTACTCTTCTTAACAGGGTTGGACAAATTATTGCCATCAGAACAAAGGTGAACAGAGCATTCAAAACCAGCATGGAGGTAAGAGATCATCACTGTTTTTCTAAAGATGGTGAAGGAGTAGAGCAGAGGTGGGAGCAGCAGAGGAGCACAGCATGGGCCCAGGTGTATTTGCTCCAGGTATTTGCAGATATCTGACCAATAACACTGCCTAATGGCACTGCTTTCAGAGTGTTATAATCCATGTGAAATAATCCATGTCAGAGTAGCAACTGGGCCTTTGGCAGGTGTACTGGCCAGGATGGGATAGGTGCTGTTGGTCTAGGCCAGATCCACAGAAGAGGTGGAGTTCAAAGCATTTTGGAAACTTCTGGTACAAATGTGCAGATCTCAGGTGTACAATGATCTCAATCCTCATACTGCAGTCAGCACGCAGTGCCTTGCCTGATCACTTCAAATCAGAACTAAACTGTGGGGGTGCTTTTTATGCATTGTGCCTGTGTCCAAATCCCATTATTATTAACAAATTATTAACCAAACAAATTCCTTGTTCAGTTTCTTTGCATATATGAAACTTGCCTCAGAAACTTATTTTTCCTTTTTTATTGGAAATCATTTAATGAAACATTTTTCTTTGTAGTATATACTTATTGTGTACTTAATTGTATGCATGTTAGTCTGAAAAGTCACCCAGGGACAAGGGTGGGATGTTAGAATTTGTAACACTTTAGTCCCCACTTTTTTTAAGCAAGTCTGGTGTTTGGGACTTGGTAGCTCAGTTTGCAGTTCCTGAAAGTAGTTAGCATGCTTTTTACTGTCTAGCAGATTAATGTGAGTGATGCATCTCACAGGTAATGTATTCCAAAAGTTTCTAAAATTAGAAAAAAATCAGAATTTTGATGTGTGTCAGGCCTATGACACAGGATCAAATCCAGTGTTTCACATTCAAGTGTTTCATGTTGCTTTGCACCCCTAAACACACTTTTTTTGCATGTACAGATCTTAGAAACTCATTCAGATGGGAACTCCAAATGCCACAGAAGAAAATGGAAGAAAATATCCATAAAACTACATTTAAGTGTCTTTCCTGTTTTTGGTATTTTATGCTACAAGTGATGCTAAACAAACCTAAAAGTTGTGGCACTAATCAGCCTTTCAGAGCTGACTGAATATTGTGATGACCAGAGATGTATCAGTGATTAGAGCAGGTGTTTCACCTTTTCCCTTTAGGTGTAAGGGACTGATGAAAACAGCACTGTATTGTCTCACATCAGTTGACCAGGATGTAAATACCTTTTTTGTCTCCTTCCTCCACCACCTTCTTCCTTGCAGGTTGGCATCAAGGTGACAGTACAGGATGTTTTAACAAATGCTGAAAAGATTGTGAGTGTGGCATATGCAACATACGTGGCCAAACCAGTTGGTGGTGGAAAGGTATTTTTCCTGTTTTCTCCTAAGCTTGGAGTTTCTGTGAAATAACCCAACTTTTCAGGTTGTGAAACACAGCAGAAACACTGTTTATTCTGATCAGTGATATGAAAAAAGCATGGTGTTCAGGCTTTACAAGGTAGAGTTTGGGGGTTTATTTCTAATTTGCTTCTCTGAAATGGTTAGGTGGTGGTGGTTGTTGTTGTTATTGTTGTTATTATTATTATTGCTATTATTATTATTATTATTATTATTATTATTATTATTATTATTATTATTTCCATTTCCATTTCCATTTCCATTTCCATTTCCATTTCCATTTCCTTTTGCATTTGTTCATTACAGAAGTGAGGGCTACAGTATTGACTGAGGCAAGCAGTGGAAGGGAGATCCTTGTGAATCTCTTTTTCAGAAGTTGATTGCAGGGTGGGCTTTTTTATCCTTCACTTCCCCTCTTGGGGAGGTTGTTCAGACATCACTGCTCAGATAGAAGACATTATTTTTAAGTTCACTTCCAATCTAAATTGGCTCTTTGCCATTTATGTTGGTTTTTATGTTGGTTTTCACACCAGGGCTGTTTCTTCTCCCCAGTGTTTGGCTCTCCGGAGGTGTTTGGAAATCAGTCGTGGTACCACTGGCCTTCACATCCCTGTGCCAGACAGGCACAGTCTTGTAGGGAAGGCCAAACACTCCTCAGACCCTCTTAGTAAACTCCCTTTGCATGTAAAATTCTGCTTTCTTGAATGTGACATCCTGGACCTGACTTTCCTGTCTCCCTGCATGTGTTATGACAGCACATCTGGCTGTTAAACATCCACTGGAGATTGGCAGAGTCATCCCATGAGCAATTAATACATCCAATCACTGCTGCTCTCTGTTCTGTGAGGATGTGCCACAGTTTGGAGAAGAAACAGTCTGGAGCAGTTTTACTAAAACCAAAGTCCATGTCTCTGAAGGGCTAATGGCTAAATTGCTACCCTGATAGCACTAAAATATTATCAAGTAAGATTTGTTTGTTACTAGTTTGATATCATACTCATAACATAAACCTGTTTACCTTTTGCACAAATTTCTGGGGAGATTAATTCAGGATTAAATTGGTGATGATTAACTAAGATTAGGCTTTAGACAGGAATGTCCCAGAAGGAGTTTGAGAGTTCAGTTCAAATTCCATCACAAACTAAAGTCTTAGAGACATTTGAAGAATATTTTTTCAAATCCACTGTTCTGAACAATTGTTTCTAAGGCTGTACAGAGAAAATGTCAAAATAACCACCATCTTAATTTTTTACCTGGGTCATGTGGGAAGATCTAGGAAGCTCTTGAAAAGGACTGGAAAGGAGGCAGTGAATCTGGAAGAGGGTTAGAGGGAAGAGTCAAAGGCTGAGAAACATTAGTGGCAGCCCTGAAAGACAAAAAATGTTGAATTTGTCTGTGGTGCACTGCTTTGTGCATTATTTTAATGTTTCTGAGACTAGGCCTTCTAGACAAATCTCACAAGTGATTGCTCAGTGTCACCTGTGGTGTAATTATCCAAATGTAGTAATTTTCTTAAAATTACTGCATTTGCTTTGGATGCAGTTTGTCATTGAACTGAAATACACAGGAATTTGCACTGACACCACTGACCAGTGCAGCTGAATTTATTTTCTGGTTCAATAATTCTGTCCTCAAACCTTCATATTAGGTTCATCTGTTCATCTTTTCCTGTCTTTTTATTTTTTTCTTAAATTAGAGCTGTCTTCAACACTGTGTGCTCCTGTGGGTGCTTGTATTTAGAAGCTAAAAGCACTTTGTCATTGAGTTTTAATAAATGATTCTGAAAGGATAATGCATAATCTCTTGAACTTTATACTCCCTGTTAGTTGTATTATTAAACTTGTCATCTTGGACAGCTGATAGGGAAAAGTCGTGGAAAATGCTGATGCCATTTTAAGTTCAAAGTGTGCTTTGTTACGATTGTGAAATTCAGAATTGTTGTGTTTCTTCCCTCTCCATTTGCACAGGTGGAGTTAAAACCTGTACAGCTTCTGTCTGCAGAAGACCACCTGGAGCACAGCCTGGCTGTTGAGAGGAGAAGAATCCGTCTGGGCTATGTCCAGGTCTTTCAGAAGCTGATGCAGGAGAGCAATAAGGAAGGTGATTCCTGTACTCAGCACAGAAGGTGGAACAAACACCTAGGGGCAGCTGGAAGGAAGGAAAAAAGCAGGCAAAACATCTCCTTGGGTAGAAAAGGTAGAAAAGTCTGTGCCAGATTTGTGGCTAGAGGTGCTAGAGGTGTGTTAGGCAGTTATTCTAACAGAGTGGTATTTCTTTGTCTCTCAGAAATTCCAGATGTAAAAACACAGGGTTGTAGGCCAGGCATGCATTAAATAGATGTGCAGTGCAGATCTTCACGTGGTTCTGTGTGTGAGGTTTCACAGGTCAGACAGAACTCAGCAATAAACACAGCAATAAACTTCTGTGACACTAGCTGTGATGGAGACAGAAGCATGAGTTTCATTCAGGCTTATGGCCTTGTCTTTGCCAGAAGGAAAAGTAAGAACTTATGCCCTGAGATGATTCCCAACAAGCAGAAGTTTCATGACATGGAGGTCAAAACAGGTAAAAAAGTTAGAAGAACAGAACACAGAAACAGGTTCTTCTTTATTTATGGTAGTAATTTCTGTTCTTAAGGAAAGTTGTGCTTGTAAGTTGTTGTGTTCCCTCACAAAAGAAATCACTCAGAGCAGTTAAGAAAATATGCTGGTATTTGGAAAATGTGAGCTGTAGCTCCATGTATAAATAACAGGCATTATGGGGTTTTTCTGAGGAGTGATTAAACCTTTTATAAGCAAAGATCTAACCTTAACAATTTGGTAAGACTTCGTAGAACTGAAGAGTCTTGCTTGGTACAAGAAAACAAGGTATTTGTCTTCATGGTAACTGTCTCACAGGGTACAGTTTAATAACCTGAGTGACAAATCAGAGGTCGATGGGTTTTGTCTCCACTGCCTTTCCTGGAGGCTTCTTTGAAGGATGTTATTGTAGCACTAATTCACCTCCTTAAGGAGACAGAACAAGCAGAGTGGGAGAAGAGAGGAGAGAACATTGTGTGTAAAGGCTGCTAGGTAGCAGCATATGTACAAATCATACCCTGAAAGTGAGGTTTATTTGAGGAGTGGATCTTAGGGAACACCTTGAGTAGGTCCAAAGTACAAGTTAGTCATATGTTTCCACACACTTACATAATCACAAAGTTAGCTAATTATGGCACAAGTCAAAAGTGCAATTCAGGTCAAGCAGCTCCTAGCACAGATAGGCACTTTTAAAATTACTTCATGTAATCTCATGACTAAATCTTCCTGCAAAACACCACTGAAAAGAATTGAGATTAGAGTGAGGATGCAAGGCTAAACATTTGAAAGTGACACCAGAAATGCTCAGGTACAAGGTGGTTCAAATCCTCATTTCAGTCATTTCATGCAAGTGTTGTCTCAGGCAATTATAAAACTTGTAACAAGGTGAAATAATCCTGCTCTAATCTTAATTATACACACCTGTACAGGTGCCCATCACACAGAGTGCAGAGTCTTTGACAGATATTTGAGTCGGTGCTGAACTGCTCTGACAGCCCTGAAAGGCAGCACACGCTGGGGCTTCAGCTGCTGCTCCCCTGCAGGAACTGCCCCTGACAATGCAACACAGGAACTGCTCCTGACAGAGAAACTGCTTGTGACACAGGGACACAGAACTGCCCCTGACACAGAACTGCCCTGACAGAGGGACACAGAACTGCCCCTGACACAGAACTGCCCCTGACACAGAACTGCCCCTGACAAAGGGACACAGAACTGCCCTGACAGAGGGACACAGAACTGCCCCTGACACAGAACTGCCCCTGACAAAGGGACACAGAACTGCCCTGACAGAGGGACACAGAACTGCCCCTGACACAGAACTGCCCCTGACATGGGAACTGCCCCTGACAGAGGGACACAGAACTGCCCCTGACACAGGGACACAGAACTGGCCCTGACACAGGGACACAGAACTGCCCCTGACAGAGGGACACAGAACTGTCCTGACAGAGGGACACAGAACTGCCCTGACACAGAACTGCCCTGACAGAGGGACACAGAACTGTCCTGACAGAGGGACACAGAACTGCCCCTGACACAGAACTGCCCTGACAGAGGGACACAGAATTGTCCTGACAGAGGGACACAGAACTGCCCCTGACAGAGGGACACAGAACTGCCCCTGACACAGAACTGTCCTGACAGAGGGACACAGAACTGTCCTGACAGAGGGACACAGAACTGCCCCTGACACAGAACTGCCCTGACAGAGGGACACAGAATTGTCCTGACAGAGGGACACAGAACTGCCCTGACAGAGGGACACAGAACTGTCCTGACAGAGGGACACAGAACTGCCCCTGACACAGAACTGCCCCTGACAAAGGGACACAGAACTGCCCTGACAGAGGGACACAGAACTGCCCCTGACACAGAACTGCCCCTGACATGGGAACTGCCCCTGACAGAGGGACACAGAACTGCCCCTGACACAGGGACACAGAACTGGCCCTGACACAGGGACACAGAACTGCCCCTGACAGAGGGACAAAGAACTGTCCTGACAGAGGGACACAGAACTGCCCTGACACAGAACTGTCCTGACACAGGGACACAGAACTGTCCTGACAGAGGGACACAGAACTGCCCCTGACAGAGGGACATGAGCTGCCCCTGACATGGGAACTGCCCCTGACAGAGGGACACAGAACTGCCCTGACACAGAACTGTCCTGACAGAGGGACACAGAATTGTCCTGACAGAGGGACACAGAACTGCCCCTGACACAGAACTGCCCCTGACAGAGGGACACAGAACTGCCCTGACAGAGGGACACAGAACTGCCCCTGACACAGAACTGTCCTGACAGAGGGACACAGAACTGCCCCTGACACAGAACTGTCCTGACAGAGGGACACAGAACTGCCCCTGACACAGAACTGTCCTGACAGAGGGACACAGAACTGCCCTGACAGAGGGACACAGAACTGCCCTGACAGAGGGACACAGAACTGCCCCTGACACAGAACTGCCCTGACAGAGGGACACAGAACTGCCCCTGACACAGTACTGCCCTGACAGAGGGACACAGAACTGCCCCTGACAGAGGGACACAGAACTGCCCTGACAGAGGGACACAGAACTGCCCTGACAAAGGGACACAGAATTGTCCTGACAGAGGGACACAGAACTGCCCCTGACACAGAACTGCCCCTGACAGAGGGACACAGAACTGCCCTGACAGAGGGACACAGAACTGCCCCTGACACAGAACTGTCCTGACAGAGGGACACAGAACTGCCCCTGACACAGAACTGTCCTGACAGAGGGACACAGAACTGCCCTGACAGAGGGACACAGAACTGCCCTGACAGAGGGACACAGAACTGCCCCTGACACAGAACTGCCCTGACAGAGGGACACAGAACTGCCCCTGACACAGAACTGCCCTGACAGAGGGACACAGAACTGCCCCTGACAGAGGGACACAGAACTGCCCTGACAGAGGGACACAGAACTGCCCCTGACACAGAACTGCCCCCGGCACAGGGATGTGGGCATGCACTGAGGGCTGGCAGCAGCAGCTCCAGGGAGAACAGAGAAAATGTTCAGCTTCTTATTGCTCCTCTTGCAAACCACAAGGCTCTTCTGTGCCTTTCTGTTTTTCTTCTTTTTGCTGAGTCTGAAGCAAGCTGCTCTCTTCACCAGGTGTGCTTTCTTCTGAAAGCATTCATTGATGCATTGCTGCTCTGTTTCAGATACTTGTGAAGAAAAAGATGCAGTTTCAACTGAGCATACCCACGTGCAGAGCACTGAGCTTGTCCTGCCTCCTCATGCAAACCATCATGGAAATACTTTTGGTGGCCAGATCATGGCTTGGATGCAGACAGTGGCAAGCATTTCAGCAAGGTACTTTCCTACAGCACTGTCTCTGCATGTGGTTCTAAGTGAATGTGCTTTTAATGTTAAAGGTTTCACAGGGGTTTATTTTATGAAGAATACAAACCCAGGCCTTTGTGACTTGTCTTCCTCCTCACATTACAGGAGGTCTTTGAACTATTTAAGTGGTACATCTCCCACAGCATGCCATGCCACTGAGACTCAGACATTATTCTGTTACACATACAGAGCCTAAGGCAAAAGAGGCTGTCTTACCTTCCTGGGAATCTTTGCAGAAAGCTAACATTGGATACAGGAACAGAAATCTGCTCTCCCTGTGCTTGGTGCAGTGTTTTAGAAACAAAGTTAGTTGTTTAACCAGGATCAAACCAATACTCACCCTGTATCAAGTGACATCCAAATATGAACAGCCTGCTAGAACTTAGTCTGCAGATCCTCGTGATGCCAGAAGAAAAATAAGTCAGAGAAAAAGGATCCACATAAATAGGCTCTGTTTTGTTGGTGTGTGCACAGAATGGATGCATCAGCAAGTCACTTGACCTTTCAGTCCCTCTGAGTTGCACATCCTATGGCTTGCAACAATTTTAGCAGTTTAAAGAGCTCGGGCATCTTCAGGTGGAAAGAACAAAGTCTGTTTTGTGACGCTGCCTGTCAGTGTGACCCGGGCACATAATCACTTAATTCCTCTTCCCTGGAGTCAAACCGTTGTTTGTCTCCCTTCCTGTTCCTGGACACTGCACAAAGCTTCTTTGTAAGCAGCACTCAAGTTTCAGTCTGAATTCTCCTTGCATACTGAGTGACCTAATTCACTGCAGGGACGTTAGATATGTTTTCCCTTTTTATCTTTAATAATTAAATGACTTCTGCATTCATTATTCATATGGTTTTGATTTGTAGCCAGTGGTTGTACTGATAACAACAGATTTTCTGTAGTGGTTGGATAAACAACTTGTTTTAGTAACAACAGAGTGCACTGACCTTACCCCCATGTGCAGTTCCAGTGGCTTGAAGGGATTGTTGCAGATTTTTGCCATAAGATGACTCTGAATATTCACCTCTTTTCATCTGATAAATTTTACCTTGTGGGAGTCACATTTAGATTTAAAAAAGGGAGACATCAGCAAACGGAGTATTGGACAAATTTTCTTTGAACTAATTAATGTCAAACATGATTACTCATGTTGAGAATTTCAGGAATTATAGCTGGTGTCAGAGGCTGGTTGAAAGCAGAGATGTTGTAGTTTTTGCTTGAGAAGTAACTATTCTATAAACCTTTTGTGAGGCCAGTCAGAGTTAGGCCCCACCTCTGAAGGTGCCAGGTAAGAGTTTCTATGGCCACAGACTATGATGGAGGAACAGAAGAGGAGGGATAAGCCCAAAAAAATTAATTTCTAAGGGATTTTAAAGGTCACTCACTCTCCTTCTCACTTCCCCACCCCCTATTTTTGGTCTATACATAAAATCGTGCAAATAGCAATAAAACCATTTGAATATTAGTAATATTAGCTTGAACTTGATGGATACTTTCTTATTCCTTACATTTGCAATAAAAGCATTCAGGGTGTACTTTTCCAGGAAAGAAATAAATATTTAAGCCTGATTTCTGGTTTGTTCCTCTCCTCATCATTATGGTGTTTGCATCTTTAGAGTGAACATGGTAAATAAAATCAACACTTAGCATTTTAAATCAGAGGAGCAAATTATTTTAATTTAATTACAAAGTAATTCAAATGTATTAGACTATTGAAGAGATGTACCAGTCAGTTAATTAGCTGCAGATAATTGTGTGCATTTAACAATACCGGTACATTAGTTTTCAAAGTGCAGTTGAGTTAAAAGCTAGAAGTGCTACAAAACTGTATTTTCAAATTTAGAAAACTTCACCATGGAACAATCTATCCTAGATGTGCACATGGGCTCCTTACTGAGAGCAGTGTGTTGTTAAAAATAAATGTCATATATTTATATTGTTCCCTCTTCCTGTGATGCACATCCCAGAAGAAAGTGAGGGGCTTTGAATACCTGTGGAACTGATAAAGAAACTTGATTTTTGCCTGCTCCAGAGAGCTTGGAAACAAGATTCTATTTACACAGACTGCATCTGGTAGCCATGTGAGGGGTTTTTTTAGTCTAATTTCATTTCACACAAGCAGAAAGAATCTAAAAACAAGCAAAAAGGTACAAATATTAGGACTAAATAACTTGACAGGACGTTGTTTGGACACTGTCCCTGGTGCTCAGCCTTTCTGCTCAGGTTTCCTTTAGTTGTTTAAAGGCTTTAAGGTCTGGCATTTTTACACTGCTCAGGAGCCTGCTCCCCGTGCAGAAATTAATGAACCTGTGAGGTAAGTGGTTACTCTGTAGGTAAGGGATTCATGGTCTGGCTTTACGAGAGGGCAGTCTCAAGCAGTGAGAATTAATTGGTGTTTGTAAAACGTGTTGGAGAGGACACAGCATGACATAAGTGATATTATCATGGTTGAAGCTCGAGTTGCACGCTCTTGAAGCCGAACATGCTAGCATGGAGTAGATCAGTGTAATTTAGTGACCTTCCAGGTCCTGCAAACCCTGTTTCTGTAGTCAGTCGGGCTGGCTGTGCTTTTAGCACAACTGTGTGATTTGCTCTGTCTCTCTGGCTTTCTGTTTCAGCCGCCTGTGTCGTTCACACCCCATCCTGAAGGCAGTTAACATGTTCAAATTTTGGGGGCCGTCCTTTGTGGGTGACCGCCTGGTCTTTAATGCCATTGTCAACAACACTTTCCACAACAGGTAAAGTTCCTCATCTCTTGTCTCCCTGGGCATCTCCAGCACCAGCCTACACTGAGTGTTTCACGTTTCATCAGTAGGATTTTCATTAGTGAATTAATTATTTTTCAGGTGGGACTTTGAGGCGTGTATCTATATCTGTAACTGCCTATATGTGCCTTTTTTTTTGTTTCACTTTTTATTAGTGGAAGTTTTAAAAAAAATTATTCTCTGACTTTCAGTTTAAAGATCATTAGTTACCAAATCGCACTCCTGTAAATTCAGACAATAACTATTCCTCTGAAATTCAGGGATTTGCAAGGGCTGAGTTGCTCCCAGAGATTTGACTCTTCAGAAGATGCCAGCTTCTTGCCAGAATCTTCCCATCTTGGCATTGTTTGGCAGACTGCATTCTATTTATTGCTTATTTTTGTTAATGCTATTTAGCTACTGCCATCAGTTCATTTCAGAAGTGTGCCTGTCCAGATTGAGTAATTGATTTGCTATGCTACAGAAGGTATTTGAGACAGGCTTCCTGCACACCTGGAGGTACTGCAGTCCTTTCCAGCATGTCTCAGGGCTGCTTCTGCACCACTGGCAGCAGCTCATGACCTATTTAAACTGTCCTTTCAGTGTGGAGGTTGGTGTCCGTGTGGAGGCTTACAACTGTGAGGAGTGGATCCAGGACCAGCCGCGGCACATTAACAGTGCATTCCTCATTTTTAATGCTTTGAATGACCAAGGGGAGCTGCTCACCTTCCCCAGGGTCAAGCCCACTACTCAGGTGAGCTCTCAGGAGTGGGGTGGTCACCACAGCCTGGCCAGGGAAGCAAGGACCAAGGAGGGAAAAGCTCCAAATGAAATGTTTGCCCTCAAGTGAAACGTTTGTTATTGTTAGCTTTAGTCTTCCAAAAGTGAGAGGATCAGTGGAGGATCCTCATGACTAGAGATTCTCGGGTTGATGGGCAGAGAAGAAGAATCTGATGTGTTTGGAGATTTTTCCACTTGTCTGCGTCTCGTGCGTGTTCCACTGACTGTAGATGAAATTTATAAGTATTCAGTGAATAGTTATTTTTATAAACCCTTAACAAAGATGAGAAATAGAGTGAATAAAGAAGTATGTGGGAATCAAATCCCATGACGTGGGTGGGCTTTTCAGTTGCTTTGACATGGAGATCTCAGTTCATGTTTCCCTGAAAGTGGTTCATGAAGCACTTGAAGGAGTTTGAATGCTATTCTTGAATTACTTGCTGTGTTAAGACCTGTCACTAATCTTCCTGTTCCAGTTACAAGAATTTTAGAGAGCTAGTGTAGGCAGAAATGAAATTATTTTTTAACATCAGAGACCTTATTTTTTATAGGATGGGAACTAGACAAATGAATCAAGGTGTCTTATGTACTCACTGGGGCAGTAAGTTTCACTACTGCCCATTGCAGGCTGTCCCAAAGGAGAAACTGACTGTGAAAAATACAATTTTCCTTTGTCCTTTGAACACCAGATGATGATAAATCAGGTTAATTGTTTATTTGGTGGGTGGCACATTTAGAAAGATCAGAATGTGTGTGATGCACTGCCCAGCTGCAACTGCTTTAGGACCAAAGAGCACCAGGAGAATGCTACAATAATACAACTCTTCTATCACTTTTTTTTTTTCAAATTTCAGAGAATATTGCTAAGGCAAAAAGTGAACCACCAGTTTACTTGGCTTAGCTTGTGGAAAGACCATTTTACAATTACTCTTTATTTGCTTATATTTCTCCTCTGGCATGTGCCCACGTGGAATAAATAATTTTTGGTTGTCTTTTTTCAGGCTTTGTTCTAAAATAATGAGGTTTGTTGCTCTCTGATTCACTTTCCATGCAGGATGGTGTGAGGAGGTACCACGGAGCTATTGCCAGGAGGAGGATTCGACTCACCAGGTATAGCTGGGTCACTGGCAGGTCTTGACTTTGAAAACTTAATTTCATAGTCCTCTAAATAAAGTAATTGAACTCTCCTTAACATATATATAGATATATATGACTGTTATGTGGCTTATATTTACAAATAATTTTGTTTCAGTGGCACTGAAATTGTTAAGAGTCCTCTTGTCTCAAAATTACTTTGCTCTGGAGGTTATTGTGTTTCACTTTCTTGAAAAGAAAAAGCAGTTCTTGCAAACCAAAAATTGATAAAGTACCTGTATTTAGAAGGCACTTAAGCCTATAGAAAGTGATTTTTCCTGGCATACACAGACGTGTAAAGAACTGGTTTATGCTACTGTGTCTCTCTTTAATTATGTTTTAGAAAATGCATGCTATCTGCTAAAGGAGACAAGCCCTCTGATGCCTGGGAGACAAGCAACCAGGTAATCTGTAGGTGCATAAAAAGCTGTATTTGTGCACCTTTTGGGGTGTGTGAAGCAGCTGTTCAGGCTCTGGCAGTACAGTGGACCCTCTGAAGTTTTGTGGCAGTCATGAGGAATGGATGGATGTGTAACACAGTGAAATTCCTCTTTGAAAAAAAGAGAGTAGATGATTCACTACTGATGTAAGAGTAAGTTCAATAGAAAGGATATAAAATTGTCTTTAAAACAGTGGTCCCTTACATACAAGTGGTCCCTTAAGGTCTCCTGCAGATTTATCCCTCAGTGTCCCCGGCTGTTATAAAAGCTGAATTCTCCTGTAGAGGAAGTAGTTTGGGGTTTTGGTTTTTGTCTTTATCCAGCCACAGAATGTATGAAAAATTGCATTAAGGAAACCATTTAGTAAGTGCTAAAAGTGGGGGGGGAGAGATAGCAACAGAGAGATGAAGATTGGAATAGCATAAATCTGTGGAAAGAGAGGTGAAATCATGTTCATCCCCAGATTCCCTGCACCAGGTGTCTCTGGTTTGGACATGCTGGGCCATTGCCTGTGTCCACGTCCTGCAGTGAATGGTGTTGAATCTGAATTTAGGTGGATTTATAGAGAAGTTAAATGTTGTTTCACTGTCCAGTTTTTGTGGCTAAAGCAGCTTTTTTTTTTTTTCTTCAGAACAACAAATGTAAATATTCGCTCAATGATAAAAATGGCTTGGTTACGATTTATTTCCTATGAAATCAAAACCTGTCAATAAAGACCCTAAGGCCTGTATTCTCTTTATAAAGTGATTAAATGAGAACTCCATCCACTGAAGCCAAGCACAAAGAATGGAAATATTTGCAATTTCTTTGCTTGTGAGCCTGCTGTGAAAAACAATTGCTGAGATGGACCCAGCTTGGTAGCAAAGAAGAGGTTAATTTTCAAGTAGATTCTAATTTCTTAAGAGGATGATGGACAAAACCATTAATTCAGTGGTCTGAGAGGTTATCTGTATTGTCTCCCTGGTGGTCAAAGTTGTTCTTCACAGCTTTATAACTGGAGAAGCTGAAAATAGTGTTTTGTTGTCCTTTAATTAAGATCGTTTTGCCAACAGCCATGTGAGTGCATCAGGAAGCCACTGGAAGTGTTTTAATTCAGAAACTACTGAAGTGTGTTTTCACTTACAAGGAAAATAAACATTTGTTTGCAGTTGAAGTATAATGATGGAAAAAAGAACACCTCATTTCTGCAATGTTCAGTGAAATGTACCTTTACCCCTCCATTTTCAGACACGTGTCTTGTGTTTCAGGCATATTTGAGTTACAGCAACGTAGCTGCACTGACACACCTGGCAGGAAAACCAGGATGGGACATAACCAAGACTCTGGATAATGTAAGTGCAGAGAAGAAGTTACAGAAAGCACCTCCCTGTCTGTGAAGTGGTGTTATAAACCCAAAACCAGTGAGGACACTTGTGTAAACCAGTTCTAGCAGAGGAAGATGCTGCTAGGAAAAGCAGAAGAAAGTCAAGGGAAAACCTGGTGTTAACCCTGTTGCAGTGCATGTTTTCCAGAAAATGGAGAGACATCTGGCATCTGCCAAGGCTGGGTTTCTGAAATGTGGCTAGTGACTGGCAGTTTACTTCCAGATCATGTCTATCCAGAGGTGTTTAGAGACAATAAATGACCTTTTTTGTATTTTATCTGACCTCCTGTGCATTGCAGGCTATGAAACATTGCTTACTTAGACCATAAGATACTTAAGTAAGAGCAGATACAAATCATAAGGAATTCCAGTGATGGCAAAGATGCCAGTGCTGTGTGTAGGTTGTTCCAGTGGTTAAATATTTCAGTAAACACTGCTGTGCCAAATAAACAGCAGGCAACTCTGGTGCTGGGAAAAGCGAGCTTGAACCAGCTCCTGGAGACAGGCAGAGACAACAGCTGGGGCTGTTCCTCCTGGGGAGGAGAAGGCTTTGGGGAGACCTTGAAGCACCTCCCAGCACCTAAAGGGGGAGGTACAAGAAGTCTGGAGAGGGACTGCACAAGGGGTAATGATCCTGAAGTGCAGATTTGTTCCCTTTTCCCTGCAACTGGAATGATCCCAAGCTGATTTGACAGCTTTTGAAGTCAAAAAATGGCATTCTTGATGTCTTTGACACAAAACCACAAGACTTTGTAAGGCTGCAGAGATAATCCAGGCTTGCCAGTGTTCCCTTAGCAGAGAGGTGTTTTTGACAGCTGCACCTCTTGCTTTGTTTTGTGATTTCTCAAGTCTAGAAGACTCCTAGAACAGCATGATTTCTGTTCTGTGCCTTAGAGGAATATTGATGCAGACTTCCCGTCGATGGTTTTAAAAGCTCTTAAGCATTTAATTTTACACCAAATTTTACTTCAGCAAGAGGCTTGCTGGATTAAATTGGGTTTTATTTCCTCTTCCTAGATAGGACAATCCAGAGAAATACAGAATCTCTCTTGTTGCAGAAATGTAGAAAAAACAAAAGATTGCTCCTTTTTGATCCAGAAAAAAAACCCCCCAAAACAACAAAACCTCAGCCTTATGAATTTTGCATCACTTGGAAATGAAAATCTGTTAAACTTCTCAGGATTTGAGAGGCAATAAAGCCCATGAATTTGGGAATAAAGTCCTCTAATTCTAAACATTCTGTTGTACCCATCCTCTTCCATTTTATGGGGCTTGTGGGAGGTCTCAAACCCTTCTTGTCTGTACTTTGTTATGTACAGGTTATTCCTTTTGAAATCTCTGTTTTGGGGTTTAGGCCTATGACTAGAAATAGACCCAACATAATCAAGGCAAGATAGTACAGGTGGGGGGCAAGAGATGTAAAACTGTGATTGTAAGTAGTTATTCAGAGTATAATTCTGGGTGCTCTGCTTCACAGAAGAGAGCAAGGGAGAAAAGGAAGGATATTTTGCAAAGGGAAGTGCTGTGTTGCTCTTGGGACAAGAGGGCTTAGCCATGTGTGGCTGATTTGCCTGGACAAAGGTGTGTGGTGTTGTATTGTCCACAAGGGTCCCAGGATGAGGGAAGAGATGAGGAAGTTGACTCCGTGTTTCAGAAAGCTTGGTTTATTATTTTATGATAGATAATATATTAAAACTATACTAAAAGAATAGAGAGAAAGGATTTCATCAGAAGGCTAAGCTAAGAATAGAAAAGGAATGAATAACAAAGGTTTGTCTCTGACTGAGACAGTCTGCAGAGGTGATCTGTGATTGGCCCTTAATTAAAAACAACCAGGTGAGACCAATCACAGATTCCCCTGTTGCATTCCACAGCAGCAGGTAATCATTGTTTACAGTTTGTTCCTGAGACCTCTCAGCTTCCCAGGAGGGAAAAATCCTAAGGAAAGGATTTTTCACAAAACATGTCAGTGACAGTGTGGCATTTCCCAGGAACTCCTGAGAAAATCTGCCTAAAGTCCTAAATGTGTAACATTTATGCATCTAAACAGTTACAGTCATAATTCTTGGTTTTTAATACACGCTGCCAATTTTTGTCTTCCCAGGTGAAAATCTGGACCCACGAGGAGGGTGCAGTGCTGTCATTCAAGGTGGAGATGCAGGTGAAGGTCCCATCCCACGTGGCCTTCTCCCTCCTGTCTGACTTCAGCCTCCGCCAGCGCTGGGACAGACACTTCCTGTGAGACCCTGTCCTTGTCTGGGGCCCTGAGCCACCTGGCCACTCCTCTGTCACAGACACTCCTGTGAGACCCTGCCCTGTTAGGAACAAAGCGTTGTAAGAGTCTGACACCAAACATTCCTTAGTCAGAATACGGATTTTGGGTTTGTTTGGAGTAGAAGTAAAATTTGGTTTGTGCTTAGTCTGGTTCCAAAATGCAGAGTGCTCTGTCAAAAGAGAGGGATAGGACAGGGAGAGGTCATCTTTTTCTCAAATGAGCACAGCTCCAGTCTTAGACATGTGTATGTTAAAAGTGACAAAAACCCAAAACAAGTAAAAAAAAGTTTAAGAACTGAGGTGGATATATTGTGTGTGCTAGCTTTAAAAATTAAGGAAAAGCAGGATTCCTTCCTGTTTGTGCTGTTGGGGACACTGATGCTCAGTTTCACTGTACAGTCAAAGTGAGAAATCAAGAAAGGGGGTACTTCAAAATGCGTGTTTTCAGAAAAATAACATGTTTGAAAGTCTGTATGATTTGAAACAGGTTTTGGAATGGCTCTAAAAGGTGTTTGAGGTTTTTTTATTTGCCTTTTATGGTGTACAATAGTGATTACAGAGCTGAATTGAAATTATACTGATTTGGTATGGTGAGGCATTTTCAGTGAGTTATTCCATCCTGAAAGATTTTTACCAGAGGGTGGAAGAAGTGGAACTTTAGGCATATTTAAAAATCTACAAACTCTACTGAATTTACAGCTTGTAACAAACAAAACCTAAAGAAATAGTGTCAGTGAGGTGTTGCAGAAAACCTAAATGTTTCACTCTCTCTGCCTTGCTGCTGGAAGATGGAAATGAAAGGTTCAGTGTCAGGATGGAGCCCGTTTGCACTGGGTTTGTTGGAGGAGCTGCTGTTGCAGACACCAGGGCCTGAGGTGTGTGTTAAATGTCTTCACAGCACATGTGAGGTCCTGCAGGCTGTGAGTGAAGAGGAGAAGATCTACCACGTCACCTCTGCCCCCACAGCAGGCCACCAGCCCAGGGACTTTGTGATTCTGGTGTCCCAAAGGCAGCCCTGCCAGCCACAGTGAGTAGGGCTCTGATTTTATCTCTGAGCACTTTGGGGCCACAGCCTGGAGTCCTGTCACCTTGATCTGTTGCTGGGTGACAAAGAGGGCATTTTACTTTCTAAGGAGTGAGACTCCTTGGTCGATGCCTGAGTTTGTACAGCCAGATTTGCTTTGCAATGTGAAAGTGCAATGAAATCAATCCAGATCAGCACAAGTTTTTAGCATAGTCCAGTATGGATTCTCTGATAGTGACTCTTTGGGAGTGGTCTGCCAGGAGGGCAAGTAGGCCAGAATTACAAGTGGACAAATGGAGAAAAAAATCATGTCCCAGAGAGCCTGTCAGTGGGCTGAAGCACCTGGCTGGAGTTTTTTTCTTTATTTGAAGTGACTTTGTACTCCCATTCCATGTAATGACAGTTTTTAGTTAGTCAATGAAGTTCTTGAAACCTCACACATTTATTGTATCTGTAAATTGTGCCAAGTCCCTTGCTCAGTTTAACACACCCTGCTTTTTAGTGTTTTATTATTTTTTATTAGATCTTTTGTTCTTACATAGTGAAAGATGGGCAAATGGAACCTTTTGGTGTATCTTACCCTTCTTCATTCTGTTTCTTTTTTCACATTCAGTAATTCTTCAAGTTAGCATTAAAAGCCAGTATTCTGTACTGTGCTTGCTTTCCCCCTCCATGAGGGGATTGAATGAGTTTGGATACCTTTACTGTGAAGCCTCTGGATAAGGGTTGTTCCCTGATGCAGTACATGTGGGCTGAAGAGAGCAGAGGGTAAATTAAAAAGAAAAGGTGGGGAATTGTTCTCTGGCTGCGACAGAGCTCTGCTGCACTGGGGTCTGTGCTGAAGCCTCACTGAGGCTCAGCAGGGCCCCAGCTTTGAACCAGGATCGTTGAGCACACCCGAGCTCCTCTGCCCTCCTGTGAAAATGACACCTTGTAGTCACTGCCGTGGAGGTTTTCCACAAGAGGAAGGGTGTGATGTTTGTCCCCGCCCTGCAGGGAGCCCTACACGGTGGCTGTCAGGTCCGTGACCCTCAGGGCGGTGCCCCCGAGCCCGGAGTTCTGCAGGAGTGAAATCCTCTGTGCTGGGTTCCTGATCCACAGCGACAGCAGCAGCTCCTGCACTGTGAGTACCCTGCAGGGCCCAGCTGTGCCCCCTGCCCTGTCCCCACTGCCCTGGGGCTGTCACCTCGCCTGAGCTGACAGTCTGCAGAGAAAACAAAATATCTCCAAAATAAGAGTGCAGTCTGATGTGGAGTCTGTCTTTCCCCTTTGGCCATTTCTAACTGCCTGTTAGAAATGAGCTCCAAACCAAGCACTGGAGGCTGCCTTGCCCCTCCAGAGTCATTCACTGACTCCAAAAAGACACCCCTAGAGGATGTTCCTTACACTGGTCTCTGGTGGTGGGTCTCTCTTTCCACTGACTACAAAGGCCAAGGATTTAGTTCAAATTAAATTCCTCGCTTGAACTTCCATGTGCCAGCAATCATACAATATCTGATTCCCATCTCTGGACCCATGCCAGTCTTCTTTGCCATGGGAAGGCTAAAACTTTCCCATTGAAGAAAACACATTTCTGAAAACTTTGAGCAGCTCTTTGTGGCTGCAGTTCCTTTTTTTTGGGCAACAGCTCTGCTCACAAAGCATACATATTTAACATGTTCTGCACAAGTGTTTCTTGCTGCACTGCTCTGTACATTTACCTGCAGATGCTGGAGGGTCTGGGAGCAGCGAGGACATCCAGATCACTGGAGTGCTGTAAAAAAGGCATCCTTTTTGCAAATTATTGCCTTCAGTTTCACAAGCACTGTGTGCTTCCATTCACATCCAAAAGAGCTGTGGTACTCATCCAGGCTCTGCAAAGAAATGGCTAACTTGCAATCCATAGGCTTTTTTGTTTCATTTACTTTTGTTCAAACCGGTGTGTTACTTCAATCAAGTGACTTCAGGAGTTATGCCTTACTTAGCTGCAAATCTTACTGGCTCATCAAAATCCATTGAAGACACTGCTTTGGAGTGTATAAAGTTCTTGGAGCTGGAAGACAGCAAGTGCTGAAGTTAAAAGCAGATTTCTGATGGGACATCTGAAAATTATCAAGCAGTTCTGGTTGAAATTCCTGCAAGGTCGTGGATCATTCTTCTGTACATGACTTGCTTCAGATCATGTAGTCAGTATTGGCCTTCAGCCTGAAAATACCTGGTACAAGCATTTCCTATCAAACCAAGCTTAGGCCTTAGGCTCTAAATTCAATCTTTAATTTAAAAAAGATTAAGGAACAGATTCTGCTTTTGATTGCATTAATGAATTTTATATAAATGGAGGCAGAACTTGGCTCAGTAGAGCTGTATTTCATAAGACTATTTCACTGTTTTAATGTTACATTACACAGAGTGGCATCCGGGCAGTTTTAAAATACCATCCCATGTAATCTGCAGAAAGCAGTGCTACCAAGTAGCTTTGCCAGCGCTCTGACCTGGCCGTGCAGGTCCTTGCACACCGTTATTTATAAACTGATTACAGCCCATGTAAATTAGAGATTGCTAATGCCTGTACTTCAGTACTTGCCCTTTATCTGTGACTCCCAATAAATCACTGTTTCTGAGGTTGCAGACTCAGCACAGATTTCACCCCGGTATTTGGGGGTGCAGGAGGCTGCCCTGCAGTGCTGCTGGGTTCTGCAGGAGAGCCCTGAGCCCAGGCTGTGCCAGGCTGAAACAGACACACAGCAGGACTCCCCAGCAAACCGGGGATGGCTCCAGGGCGGTGCTGAGGTGTGTCTGCCTTGTGTGCTGCTCTCTTGGAGCTCAGGCCGGCCCGCTCAGAGCAGCAAGTGTGTCATTAGCCTTCAGATCCTGGGAGGGCCTGGGCTGAGCTGCAGCACTGCCACTCCGTGTCACTGCAGTGCCACCACGCTAGGGCTGGCACTGGACACACCTTCAGCGTGCCCTGCAGCCAGACCAGAGCCTGCTGCAGGGATTTACAGAGCCCAGCAGCTCTCTGCACGGGGAAGCATGGCAGGGGAGGCACCGAGGGGAGCCCTGGGGCTGTCACCTCTCCAGTGTCCCCTGGCTTTGCCTCCGTTTGGCCCAGCTCTGCCTGCTGGGCCACCCCACCGGGCTGTGCTTCACCAGGAGTGCAGGGAGAGACACAGCTCCAGGCCTCCAGGCCTCTGGCTCGGCAGCAGGGACCACAGATCCAGATCGCATTCTGGATCAGCATTTCCCTCACGTGGATAAAGTGCAGCACCTCACTCTGGGAGCCGAGGCAGCCCCTCCCGAGCACAGAGGCCACCGAGGTGGTGAGTGCCACCCCCCAGCTCAGGAGGGTGCAGCTCCCTGCCGGCAGCAGCTCTCTCCCCAAGCCCTGTGGCGTGCAGGTGATGGCAGAGCAGCCCTGGGCTGCACAGGTAACCCGGGATCCTAGCGCTGGTGAAGAGAGACCCCTAATGTTGGCTGTGGACACAGCCAGTCCAGATGCTGCTGCACCCAGAACTGTAAATTCATGGATTTACACCTTTAGAAGCAGCACCTTTCACAGGTACTTTCTAAACAGCTTCCTGCAGCCATGCATGCCTCTGTGAAATAGCAGTGGGTGCACCTAGCCAGTGGTTTTGTCCAGCAGTTACAGCTCTGATGGCTCTGCAGGAGATGGAGATCAGCCCCTGCTCGGGAGCTGCACAACCACAGCCTGCACCAGCCCTCACTGGGCAGCACTGGAACCACCAGGACAGGCCAAGTCCACAGCCCCAGGCCTGCAAGAACACATCACAGAGCCAAGGAGCTGGGAAATTATCTAAAAAGATGCTTTTTAAACAATGTACTTAATTCACAGAATAGAAAGGGAAATGCTTCTTAAGCTGAGATAAATGTCTGTTGCCAAAATGTCCACATTAAACTGATAGCTTTGAGCTGTTATCCAATAGTTAACTAAAAGTCCATAATTAATCCTTGGTTTCATTCACATCCACTCCTTTTCCCCATTTAAAATTGTGCTCTGATTAATAGTAATTGTACACCCCCTATCTCAAGTCTCTATAGCAGCACCAAGAAATCTAAAATATGACCTCTAACCACTGTACTGTTTAGCAACATTTTATTAAAAATATTTACCTGTACAAATATAAAATATCTCCACACAATTTAATTCCCCGTATTTGTTTTTTGCTGCAAGAAAAGTATGTGAGGGGAGCTCAGGGTGCACTTCTCCAGTAACACTGGTGGATGCAGGAACTGTGGGGTTGGTTTCTTAATTTTTCTGTTTAATATCCACCAGGTTTTTTATTTTAAAACCAAAAAAAGTTTACTCCCAGCTCACCAAGGCGTGGAAACACTGCAGATTTTTGAGCATTTTCTTTGAAAAAGAAGTAAATAACCTAAGAAAGCTTCTCACCAATTCCTTAGGGGTGTGTTTCCCCAGAGATTTCAGAGGAAGGGCTGGATTCTGTCAGTGAACACGCTGAAATGACCCAGTGTGCATGACCCATCAGGTTAATGGCTGATAATTACAACTACAACCATCAGGAACTGCACCCCAAGCCCGGCAGCCCACAGGGCTGACCTGTAGCTTCACCACAAGACTGCTCAACTGGAACATATTGAGGAATAAGTTCGTTATTGCTAAAAGGAAAAGGCAAAACCAAACCAGAATCTGACAAGAGCCTTTAGAAAACACCCACAATTCCTTTAATCAAACAGCCACTTGCTGTGCTCCTCTTGTTCCCAGCTTTACAGTGCGCCAGGCAAGTTTGGGAGGCAAACCGGGAAAAAGAGGGGAGACAGAAAACCAACAGCTCCTCTGCAGCTTGCTTGATTTTCTGGATCCACTCTCCGTCGTCAGCACTCGGGTGCAGCAGCGCAGGAGAACTCCTGGAGAGGCAGGAGCCTTCAGAAAGTGACAACCTTGGGTCGCTTGGGCTGCGCTCTCTGCGGCGCCGGCACGGCCGCGACGTCCTCGTGGTCCGCGCTCAGGCCGGGGGTCCAGCGCCCCACTGTCACCTGCTCTGCAGGGACACAGGACAGCAGTGCCAGGCCAGCCCTGCCAGCTGCACGGCCCGGGCTGAGCCCCAGCAGGGCAGCACACCCAGCACTGCACATTAGTTTCAGATGCTGAGTGGCCTCCTCCGAGAACACAGCCAGGGATTCACCGGTCACCCCTCACTGTCCCCAGGTGAGACCCCACCTGCAGAGCTGCCCAGCCCTGGAGGAGCCCTGGGGGTGCTGTGGGGCACAGCTGGGACCCCAAACCCTGTGCTGGGCTGAGCGCTGAGCCCAGAACCCAGAGCCCCATGCTGGACTGAGCCCAGAGCCCAGAGCCCCGTGCTGGGCTGAGCCCACAGGGAATCCCACGGGAACCCACATCAGCCTCTGGGCACTGAGGCTGGCCCAATCTGCCTGAGGAAACTGGAAGCTGTTCTTCTTTGCCAGCTCTCACCTGTCCTCCTGTACCTGAACGTACCCTGCACAATGCACACTTGATGTTAAATGTCACAATTCTCATAATTCCTGCCAGTGGTGTCACAGTTCAAGTAACTCAACTGCCTTTAACCAGCAGTGCTAGTTTTGAAAAAAGTCCCTTGGGAAAATAAACAGCACTTACAGTCCTCATTATGGATGCTAAACTTACCAGAAAAAGGTGGAAAAAAATCTAATTACAGGCTTCTAAAACATCAGTCATTCAAGTGGGGACAGCCTTGCTACTTGCAGATGAGTTTGGGGCAATTTCAGGGTCTTTTGGTGTCATAAACTTCCATCACATCAATTCAGACTGAATCTGACCCATTCTAAACTGGCAAAGCAGAACATACCTAGAATCCTACATATGGTCTCAGACCTAAAAATATAAATGTAGGATCAGATATAGAGAATATTTCTTACATAATTTTCACCACAGTGGCTTATTATTAAGTGGCACAATAACTAAGTGTCATAGAAACAAAGTAGAAAAATGCACAAATGTGTCAGCACTCCAGTAACAGGATCATTTTTCAAACCCTTTTTGGATGCTTTGCCTGCTGTGGGACAGTGGGGGTTTAGGATACCTAATTTAATTCTTCCACCCACATGGATAGCTGAGAAACACGTACGGAAGCAGTTCATTAGCTGTGAATCCAGCTGGACAGATCCTCCTTGTCCCTGTCCTGAGTGCCTGACACACCTGCCTGCACACACCAGCACCCTGCACCTGGGTACAGCTCCACCACTCCACACTGAGATCTGCAAAAAGCAGCACCAGTTCTGCTGTACAGCTGCCAGACCATGAACAGCAGCACAATTACTGGCCAAAAAAAAATACAGATTATTTCATATGGCCTTCAGACACACACAAGATGAACTTTCTGTTTTACAAAAAGATTTGTCTTAGTTTTGCACTGCAATTTACTGCCTCCTCCACACCCTCCCTGAGTGTCCCAACAAAAGGTCACCTCTGCTGCTTCCAAGCCCTCTTCCCACAGCCTTTTCCCTGAGCACAGCCGTGCAGAGCAGCTGCTGAACCCTGCTGCACCCACAGCCACCCCTCAGCCCTGCAGCTCACCTGTGTTCTGCTTCTCTGGGCAGTCTTTTTTGAAGTGCTCCACAGAGCCACACAGTTTGCAGCCCCCACCTGTGCACACAGAAAGCTGTTACTCACCTGAGGGGAAAAACCACCATAAACCAGCCCAAAAAACGCCCAACCAAACACCCTTCTGTGTCTGTGAGGGACAGAGCTGTTTGGAATCACACTGTACTGTACAGCCCCACACAGCACACATTCCAGCCACTGCTCACTGCGTATTTCTGATTTGCTGGAAGCTCTCTTATGGAGAAACGGGCTGAATTCTGCTGAAATCCACACTCCAAGGAACTTATAAAATTGACAGGGGCTCCTGAGAGGTGGGTAATCCAACTGCAGGTACTGTACTGAGGTGTGAAATTCTACACAACACAAAATCCCACAACACAAACACTTGAAAGCAAGGTGATTTTTGTTCCACTCCAGCTGTGCTGCGAGATCACCTTCTGGAGTTTGCCAAGACTCCACGTTTGTGCTGGGAAACACCAGGAGACAGAATGCTGGTTGTTGGAGCCAATGGAGGAGTGAAGCTTTCAAAGTTAGACCCCATTTCTCAATAAAGTTACTCAGACTGAAGATTCTTTCCCTTTAGTGAGAGTCCATGCTTTGTAATTCCCAGAATTTTAAGCTACTGTGTGGGAATGTTCTTACCACCTACTTGGGTGCATGTAAATGCATACTGCCTACATTCACACAGGATTTTGATCCTTTGTGCATGTTCTGATGCTGAGGCACAAGCTAAATCTCACAATTTGCACCTCATCCTGTCATTTAGTACTAAACTACCCTTAAAACAGAAATCCCCAGGTAATTTATTTGAAAAAGAATTCCCCAGAATTACTCTGCTTTTACTGAAAGATACACAGGAATTCCTTTTAGCCACATTCTGATTCTCTTACAAAGTTACTTTGTTCTGTATCAGGTAGGAAGGACACAGAAATTTTAATTTTACTAAATTTAGTGAATCAGAACACTCACCTTCAGCATACAACCCCTTGGGATTATCTGGACATGACCTTGACAGATGTCCCATCTCACCACAGATGAAACACTTTGCATATGGAAATGGCCCTGCAAAATTCCACAACAGGTTTATCAAAACCCTGGTGAAGTCACAGACCCAACAAAGTGCAATGACAATGTTTTAATCACTTCATGCTACAAATTCCTGTCAGGCTCCCTGTTAGTACTGCAAAACTTAAAATTCTATCCCACAAAGCTTCAGGGTCAGCACTCAGACAGCTCAGAACCAAGCACTTCACAACAGCACCAATTCCTGCGACCCACCAGCAGCTGGATCCACCTTGGCTCTGCATTTGCTGAGGTCGTGCTCCGTGGATCCGCAGCGGTAGCAAATCCCTGTCCCCATGTCTTGGCTCTCCAGCACTGCAGGACAATCAGCCACGCCGTGGCCAGGTTCTCTGCAGTGGAAACACACCTTGGAAGAGGAAAATCCAGTGATGAATTCTGTGAGCGGCACTCAACACCTGGAAATCCCAGCCTCACAGGGCATAAAGAGCAAAGAACATTTTGTCCCCAGGAAAAAGCAGCCTTTATGCTCTGCCATCAAACCACAAAACATGGACACTTTTCTCCTCCTTTAACCAGCAACACACAGTTTGATGGATCACACACTGAAATTACCTGAGTTAGTTTCACCCAGGAACCAAGAGGGGCTGGGGAATCCTCAGAGATACTGCTGAACCAGGAGAGCCATGCCAAAGGCTACAGCTGGAGCTGAAAGCCACCTTTAGTTCCAAACTTCACCTCTTTCAGCTGAAACACTCTGTGCCTGTGGCAGGGGAGGGCTGAGCTCTTGCTGAGCCCCACAGCAGCACAACCACAGGGAGAGAGACCTGTGCCTCCCACATGGGGCTGTCTTTTAACAACATTGTGGGAAAATGACTGGGGGTTAAAAGGGGAAATTTCAGGGGAAAATACAGTGGCTTCTCCCTGGATGGGACCCCACACACACACCACAATCCAGGCAGGACTAACAGGAGGGTGGAGCAGGGAAGAGACCCTACAGCCCTGCCAAAACACTTGCAGAGGAAGGAACCTTGCAGCTGATCAGCCAAACAGCAGCTGAAAGCCAAGGGAGATAAAGGAGGATGTTCTGTGGGATCAGCAGCTGTGGTGAAATCCCAGTCTTTGGACTGACCACATCCCAGCCCAGGGTCACCCTGAGCGACCCACTCCCCAGGTACGACCACCCCTAACCAAGATGTGTGACTGAAATCACTGAATCTCCACCTAGAAGTAAACTAAACAGTATAAAAGTGGGTTAGGAATGGGAAAAAATTTGGAAGGACTCCATCATAACCTGTGGGATCAGCTGAACCCACTGTCTCTTCCCCACAGAGTGAAGCTTGTGCTCTGTGTGAGCTTTACAAGGAATTAGAGCTTGTAATTGTATTGCTTTGATTAAATTGCTTTGTACACGCTGTCACCGGCATCCCCCCGAGCCTTAACCCCACACATTTTATTACAAAGGCTGTAACCGTGCTCACTGTTCATGCCAGCCCTTCAAGGGCGCTGACACATCCCCAGACATCGAGCAGAAAGGGTTTCTCCCTTTTCTCCCGTGTCTGCAGGGCCGGACTCACCATGGCGTTCTTCTTCCTCTCCTGCCTCCTCAGCCTCCTGCTCTCCCGCCGCCTGTCCTTCCTCCGCGCCTCCTCCTCCTCCTCCTGCTCCCCGCGATGTGCCGCGAACCCGTTCACGTCCTGGTTCTCGTACTCCTTCTTCCTCCTCCTGCTCCGGCCTGCCCGCGGCGGCTCCGGCTCCGCGCTGGGCGCCAGCTGCTCCCAGGGGGTGGCGGACAGCGCCCGGGCCCCGGGCGGGGCATTGCGCCGGGCCCAGCGGGTCATGGCACCGGCAAAGGCTCCGGGCCCGGCACGGCCGGACCGCGCACGCTGATGACGGACGGGAAGGGGAGGAGGAGGAAGAGGAGGAGCGGGAGCCGGGACAGGCGGAGCGGGGAGCTGGGCGGGAGGCGGTGCGTGAGGGGCTGTGGGGAACCCGCCATGGCAGGGACAGCTCGCACTGCCCCAGTGTCCAGCCTGGCCTTGGGCACTGCCAGGGATGCAGGGCCTGCCCACCTTGCCAGGGAACAATTCCTCAGTGCCAAGATCCCAGCCAGCCCTGCCCTCTGGCCCTGGGAGTGTCCTGGTTCAGGGCAAATTTGGGAGAGAACCCCCAAAGGGCCCCCCTAGGAAATCGGATTCTACCACCCCTCCCCCAACCGGTCCAGGAGAAAATACTTCCTTGGAGAAAAGTGGAAAAAAACTGTTTATTAAACAAGAAAACTTAATATTAAACAATAAAACCCCTTGCTGCTCCAAAGGAGATGACACACCCAGAAAGTCCCCTCCCCAGATTCCAGTTCAGCTCACTCAGTCCCTTATCAGTCCCTCCGGCGCTGGAAATGCCGTGGCCCAGGCCCAGCCCGGCCCACCGATGCGAGCTGCTGGTGCTCTTATGGTTGTTCAGTCCAGAGCAGGTGTGAACAGGTCCAGAGAAAGGGGAAAAAAGGAAAAAAAGTACAGTCCAGGGAACTTCTTTGCCTCAGCTAGCTAAACTAACTAAAAAGCAAGAAAAAAAGAGAGCCCTGTCCTGCCGTCTGTTCATCCGCAGAACCACGCAGTCCAGAAGCAGGAATGTGTAGGAGTGAGTTCAGTGTCTGAAAACAAACTGCGCGCCTCCTCTCCCCCCCTCAATCCTTGCAGCAAGTCTTAAAGGTGCAAAACTTACTATTCAGCATAAACGGAATGAAACGATTGGTGATAAAAGCATCATATAGTCAACCTAGGACAGGGAGCCATTCCCTGGGGGCTGTCCCTGCAGCCCTTGGCCATTGTCTCTGTCCATCTTTGCTGCAGCCCCTTCAGGCCCTGCGAGGCCACCCTGAGCTCAGCCAAAGCTTCTCCTGCCCGGGTGAGCAGTGGCAGCTGTGCCAGCCTTTGCTGCCAGCAGAGCTGCTCCATCCATCCCTCTGCCCATGCTGGAGCCTCCTCTGGCCCGGCTGCAGCAGCTCCAGCTCCTTCCTGGGCTGGCCCAGGGCTGGGGCAGCTCTGCAGGTGGGCTCTGGCTGAGGGGCAGAGGGGCAGAATCCCCCCTGCCCTGCTGCCCACGCTGGGCCTGGCCCGGCACGGGGCTCTGGGCCCGGCACGGGGCTCTGGGCCCAGCACGGGGCTCTGGGCCCAACACAGGGTTTGGGGTCCCAGCCCAGCACAGGGCTCTGGGCCCAGCCCAACATGGGGTTTGGGGTCCCAGCCCAACAAAGGGCTCTGGGCCCAGCACAGGGTTTGGGCTCTAGGCTTGGCCCAGCATGGGGCTCTGGGCCCGGCACGGGGCTCTGGGCCCGGCACGGGGCTCTGGGCCCAGCCCAGCACGGGGTTTGGGGTCCCAGCCCAGCCCAGCACGGGGCTCGGGGCTCTGGGCTCTGGGCCCAGCCCAGCTCAGGGTTTGGGCTCTGGGCTCAGCCCAGCCCAGCACGGGGTTTGGGGTCCCAGCCCAACAAAGGGCTCTGGGCCCAGCACGGGACTCTGGGCTCTGGGCCCGGCCCAGCACGGGGCTCTGGATTCTGGGCTCAGCCCAGCACAGGGTTTGGGGTCCCGGCCCTGCCCCACCGCACCCCCAGGGCTCCTCCAGGGCTGGGCAGCTCTGCAGGTGAGATCTCTCCTGGGGACAGTGAGGGGTGACCAGGTAAATCCCTGGCTGTGTTCTCGGAGGAGGCCACTCAGCAGCTGAAATTAATGTTGATGAGCCATTATTTGAGCCATGTAATGCTTCCCCCTTGGCCCAAGTCAGGCTGCTGCAATCTTGTGTTTTTAGTCACTGGATCCCCATGACGCTTCCTGGTTGGTGTTATAAAGGTATGTGCATTATACGTACGCTGTATAAAACCTATAAAGAATATTACACTTCCTCTAGTAGTTATCCCGAACACTTGCGTCTCTCCCTAGAGGAATTCGCGGATTTTGCCGATTTTCCGGGGTTTGGAGCCCACTAGAGGGAGGTGTGCCCAAAGAGTTTTCTACACTGCCCCGCTGCCTGGCAGGGCGAGCACGCGTTTAAGAGCAATTAGCCCTGACTGCAGACAAAAAAAACCAACTTATGAATGCCGTTTAAAAGCCAGGGAATAAAACCAGAAGGGTCCAGTATGTCTTCTTAAAATTAAAACCACCTCCTTTGCTGGTGTAGTTACAGCTCAGCCACAGCATGAGGTCCCTGTTGCTCCTGCAACTTGCTTTCTTTCTGCTTTGATGAAGTCCTAAATGTGCTGTCCTGTCTCTACCAGTCTGGAATTTTATGTGTGTGTTTGGGCAGGATCAAGCACCCCTAAGATCCAGCTCTGCAGGCAGTGGAAAAGGGTATTTAACCTTCCTGCTCAATCAGACAGCATTTACCTTAAATATCACTGATTTGGCAGAGGCCACACCAGCTTGAATTTGCACTGGTTTGGGATTTTTTCCAGGTTGACATTACTGGGCTGGAAGCTCCCCTGTACCTGGGCACCAGGTGAGTTGTGAGCAAGACAGCAGTAGTGCAAATATCTTATTTTTTTTTTTAATTTTTTTTTTAATTTTCCTAAGAAACAGCAAACTGTCTGAACACAGCACAGTGTTCATACATTCATAATCCTCATACCCCAAAAAGGAGGTTTTTTCTGCTGAAGGGGAACCACTTCAGCAATTCTTTGCCTGTATGGTTTGGGTAGTTAATACTACTTGGCAGAGTGTCAGGTGACATTTTCCTGGTTGTTTTAATTTGAATGTAAGCCTGAGGACAGAAGGAAAATTAGGCCCTGTTCCCTCTTAAATTCTGTTACATCTGTAATAAACTTAGGCTCCTGTGCAGGTGGTTCACTTTGATTTATTCTCCATAAAATGAACAGATTGCTCAGCATTTACTGCTCTGCTTTCTTTTCAGTTTTAAATGACTACCTGTGCTATATTTACACTTAAATATTTGTGAATTTTGATGGCTACAACCAGGGCAGCATCCCCTTCAGTGAGCCTGCTCAGCTGGCCAGCACTGGATGTCATTTCTGCCAGGCTGTGTTGCTCACAGCTGTGATTCCTTCAGGATATTTATCAATATTTAAATAAGTTGCTCCATTAGCTTTTGTTGCTGGATCAACTCAGATGTTTATTGGTTTATATTCAGGGAAATGTTAAAATGCCTGGATGAACTGAAGCCTGTGAAGGTTAAGGTCTGTGGTCAGTTATTTTATTTGGCTGTTTTCCACTGCAAAGCTGCTGTTTGTTATTCTTGTATCAAAATGACAATCTGAGAAACTGGCCCAAGTTGGAATGTTAGACATTCACTGTCAGGATAGCACAAGACTTTTCCCTGGTTTTAGCTTTGGTGGCTACCTGTTGAGCAGGAAACACTGTTTTCTCACAGGAGAATGTAATTTTGTTCTTTCCAGAAACCCACAGTGAGGAGATGAATGAATTTAAACTGGATTTCCACAGCACTTCGCTTGTGTCTTCAGATAACCAAGTTTTTAATTTCTAGGGTTGAAGGTATGGATGAACAAAGGAGTGGGTTATCCTCCTGTGTTTGGATACAATCCTTTTCTGCAGGATTGGCTGTACTTTGGAAAACTGCTGCATTTCACAGAGAAAAGGAGAAGGAACAGGCTGAAACTGCAGGTAGCAGCAGAGGTACAGATTGCTTGCAGAGGGATCAACAAGGGAGAGGGCTCTAGTCTCTTCAGTCTTACTAATTTTTTATATTCCTCTTGGTCAGGAAAAGGATAAATTCCTCATTTCTACAGAAAAATAAATACAAATAATTTTTTGAAAATATGCCAGTAGTTCATGCAGGTATGGCCAAGTACCAGGTAGATTATCAGTAATTTCAAAGCCCAAATGCAGGTTCAGAAAGCAGAACATAAAACTGGAATGAGAGAATGAGAGCTAAGACAGATACCTCTTAAAGTGTACACTGAAAACTTACAGCATACTCAAAACAGAGTAGACATAAAATAGCTAAAAATTAACTGGCATAATTTATCTGCTTTTTTTTCCCCTCTCTGCTGGGTCCACCTAAGTTCCCTGAACAGTGGGTAGATTAAAAAAACAAAAAAACTTACATTACCCTTGTTTACTGATAGACTTATTACTGTAATATAACAGGTATTTTCTCATTAGGAGCTCAAAATTTTTGTGTAGTAATTTAGAGTGAGTTAAAAATGTGATGTCAGTCATCAGCACTAGGCTGGGCAGTAGGTGACTCTTGGGAGATTTGGCTTGGTAGGACTTCTGTGCCATATGCAGTGCATTTTGGTGTTTCCCACAGGCATTTTTGCAGCAAAAGAAGTGACTGTTTAAGTCTTTAATCTTTTAATTAAACCTTAGGCTGCAGGCAGACTGTAAGAGGCATTGCAGGAGAGAGATGAGCATGCAGCTCTTAAATTGCATTCCAGTGAATCTCATTGGTAAAGTAATTCTGCATATAAATATCAGCTGTAACTCATTCCTGATGTTATCTGCTCCCTTCTGGTTTTGGTGTTTCCAGAGAAGCATTATGTCAGGCACGCTCAGGTGTGTGTGGATCCTGTAGGAGTGACAGTCATGAACCTGCAGAGCCCATTTGTCACTTGTTCTTGGGGCAGCCAAGGATTTCAGGTGTGAAGTGTCACATGTCAGATCAGGTACTCCTGGTGTAGTTACAGACTTCACAGACTGATTTGGGTTGGGAGGGACCCTAAATCCCACCCAGTGTCACCCTTGCCATGGCAGGGACACCTCCCACTGTCCCAATGTCCAGCCTGGGGCAGCCCCAGCTGCTCTGGGCACCCTGTGCCAGGGCCTGCCCACCCTGCCAGGGAACAATCTGTAATTCCCAATATCTTATCTAAAGTGCTTGTTTTCTCTGGTCTTGTAATGGGAAATTCCTGCCCAGTTCTCACCCTTCATGAACTGCCTAATGGAGCACAGGTGGGCTTTGATGCATTTGGGCTTTGATGGAACTTGACCTGAGAGATTATTTCTGCTGATCCTTAGTTGCTTTGTCAAGAGCATTAGAGAAGTGCTTGAGGCATGGCACATAGCTCCTGGGGCACTTAATCAAATAAATTTCAAAGATTGATAGAGAATCAGAGTCTATCAGCAAAGAGTTTTGTTGGCATAAAAGGGTCTCAGCACTGCAGTACTTGTGGCGTGGGGAAAATAAATATGAGAAACAAGAAGTAGCATTTTATGTCAAGAGTTAGTGCACAAACCCAGATTTTGAACCTTTAATATTTTCTTGTTGAGTCATCATCTGTATGCTTTTCTTTCTTTGTGTGGGCACACAGCCTTTCAGGTTGTTTGTTTCCTGCTGGAGCATTCAAGGAGCAGCAGGAAACAAACTGTGCATGGTAAGTGCTGCTGTGCTCCACAAGAATGAGTTCATTCTCCTGAACATATCCCTGTGGAGCAGAGCAGCCACCTTCCAGCTGAGGGGCACAGACCCTGCTCCCCACACCTCATCCCCAGGCTGGGCTCCACTCCGAGGAGAATGGGCTCCAAGCACACAGAAAACTGCCCTGAGCATTGTCATGGGGGAGTAGGACTGAGTCACTGTCCCAAGTTTAATTTAAAATATTAATTAGCACTGTGGCATGAAGAATGAAAACACACCATTCATGTGAGGCAGCTGAGTTGCCCTTGCTGGCTGTATAGAGATCATGGAGGGAGAGAAAGGTCACTGGAGTGGAAAATGTGGGTGACATCAACCATTGGCAAAATAATCCATGTGAGGAGGAGTATTTTGGTTGTGAGGGACATGCTTGGAAGCCAGTAATACAGGGAATGCCACACTTGGAGCAGAGCAGGGAGTAAGTCAGCCCTGGGTGTCCCTGTTTTGTGCAGACTCAAATTCCCTGTTTGGTCAGAGCATGGGATGGCCAGGGCATTGCTCTGGGTTATTTGCTCATCTCAGTTATTTTCTAGTGCTTATTTCAGCCAGGAATCACACCTTTACATAGGCTGGGGCTCTGGAGGGTTCTATCCCAAAACACCCACCAGTCCCACCCCAGCCCCAGTGTGGATCAGAACCTTGCTCCCTGAGCTCTGGGTATCTCTGGGTCTGTTCCAACATTTGATCACCTTCACAGGGCAGAAGCCGTCTCTAATAATTAACAGGAATTCCCAGGGTCCCATCCTCAGGCTGTTTTCTCCTGTCCTGTCACTCTGCACCCCCAAGGAGAGCCTTGAGCCTGTGTTCCCCTGCTGCAGACAGTGGTGGACATCATTAAACCCTCTTAGCCTTCTCCTGCCAGGCTGTGCCTCTGCTGGACCCCACGAGGTTTCCAGCAGCCCATTTCCACTGTGAAACACTCTCTGAAGAGCAGCCCTGCTCTCCAGCTCTTAGGTGGTACCATCAGTGGACTGGCTGGTGAGTGATGCACCTCATCCTCGGGGCTGCTAAAGGCACTGAAAGAGCCATCAGCCCCACACCAGCCCCTCAGGATTGCTGCAGGCAAGGGGCAGCCTGCTGGACATTGTGCTGCTGCCCATCAGCAGGAGAAAAGCAAAATACAGGCTAAAATCTGAGGACACTTGGCCCTCGGCTGGATTTTGTGTTGAGCTGAGAGTTTTGGAGGGCTAACAGTGAAGCCTTTAAGTTTTGCTTATTTGCCTTCTATGTAAAATCAGCAATAGTCTGATTCCCTCCCCCAGAATTACTATTATTAACCTCCATTTGGAAAGCCAGCAGCAAAGTGCTAGGGAATGTGCCCAGCATAGATGAGGAAGTAGCAGGAATCACATGGAAGCTCCAGCCTGCTCTGCACTCAGCAGCTCTCCTTCTGAGCACACCCTGCTGCTGATTTTCAAGAGCAGCTAATTCACCATCTAGCTCTCAATTAGCTTCCAATTGTGACTTTTAGAAGTCTGTAGCCAGTTTTGGGCCAGCTATGCAGCCACAGCTCTGCAGATATGACTCAGCCAGGGACCTGCCTGGGAGCTGGTGTTCTGGCTGTGAAACACTGTGTTTCCATATGCAAAAAAGAAGCAATCAGTGGGATTGTCAGCACTTGCTGTTTTTTTCCTTTCCACTGTGCTGCTGAGCACAGGGACCATGGAGAGCATGGAGATGTCCCTCGGAGTGGCAGCACATCCTCAGGGACTCTGGGGAGTGGCAGCTGAGCCAAACCCTGTTACCTCTGAAGCTGAGAGCTGCAGGAGGGGACTGGAGCTGGGCAGGTTTGGGTGAAATGCAGAATATCAGCAAACTGACTTGCCTGCTGGGTTTTGGGCCAGGCTGCTGCAGCCCAAGGACACAGGGCAGAAATGAGCAGGATGCTTACAGGAGGCATTGTAAATATGTCCAGAAATGCAAGTGCTGCATAGAATTAGAGATTTGTGCTTTTTGCACAGCTGAAGTGGTACTTTTTTCATCACCAGGCAAGAAAGGGAAGCAGTCCCCCAAAAAAGAGCGTGCCAAGGTTGTTGTATGGGTGCACCCCAAAAAAGCTGCACCCAGACCACTTTGTGCCAGCACAGCCAGGCATGGAGGAGACCTCAGGTATCAGGCAGTGTTTTATTACACAATGCATTTATACAGAGATGTACAGGGGTGCCTTTCCATCAGAACGGCAGCCACGTTTGCCCTCAGCTGTGGCCTTCACCAGCAACTTCATCTCCTGCCAAACTGAGGCAGGGGGGGTGGCACCTTGATGTCTTGGCCTCTTTCCAGTTTCTTCTCGCAGTCAACCAGGTAATTGACCCCGTCGATGACAATCTGGACTAGCTCCACCTACAGCAACAGGAGGAGAATTGTAGTTACACAGGGATTAGCTCATCTGTTAATAGGAGAGTGGGAAGTTGGCTTGTGCTGTCACCGCAGCAGACAAAGCTGGAAGTGAGGAGGGTCACAGGCATCACACCTCCCCCGGCTCAGGGATGCACGCTGTGCAAAGCCACAGTCATTCCCTTCTCCTGTTTGCCCTGAGCAGCAGAAACTTTCAGTTAGGTTCCTAAAGCTGTGTCCACCAAACTGTGCTCCCACAAGAACAAACCAGCCAGGCAGAAGTCCCTGTAGAAAGTGTTCAGGCAGGAGCTGAGGGACCTGTTTCAAACATGACTCCTGAGAGGGTGCAGGGCGTTGCTGAGCAGGGATGCCTGGCCCAGGGTGTTCCCCGCTCTGCACGAGGATGAGGGCACAGAGCAGCTGTGCTGTGAGTGTTCAGCCTTGCCAGGCTGTGCCTGAAGAAGCACTCAAGTCTTTGCTGTGTCTCCCCAGCTCCAAGCCAGAGCACCCCATGCTTGCAGGATGTGTGAGCACAGAGACATGGAAGTGAGTTGGGAGGGATGCTGGTGCAAGGAGCGTAGGAAGGAGGCTTGTAGCCCTGGTTCACACCAGCCCTGAGTGCTGCTGGGGGCTCAGGGTGGCTGTCCTTGTTGTGTCTGGCACTGGCAGGAGGGTGGGGACATTGACAGTGCCTGAGGGGGCTCACAAAGCTGAGCTGTGCCCTTCCCCTGCAGATGGCCATGGCCCTGTGGGGTGGTCCCTCAGCCCCGGGGAGCAGCCTGGCTGTCCTGCCAGGCTCAGCACACAGCTCAGGGCTCATCCTGCACCCAGCACTGCTTTACTCCCAGCTCCTCACTTATTGCCTTGGCATTTAGGTTTTATATTTTTCAGATCCTGCACTGCTTTAGTGTAAAATTCTAAACTCCATACCCTGTTTTCCATACTGATTTCCCATTTTATTCAGATAAAACAATTCCTCTCTAGGCCTGAAACTCAAGGACACCTCATTGTCTCAGGTGCAAACAACAGTGAATTGAGGGGGGCACACATGGAGAAAATGACTTCATTACCTGAAGCTGTAATTGGAGGATTAACCCCTGAAATGCAAATGGACCAAACTTTTACCTTTATGAAAAACTCGTGCCCATCAACCACCTTGGGTGTAGTCCATTGGAGGCTTTTGACAGCCCAGACTGTACCTGTTGAAGGCCTTTAATAAATACCTGCTTTTATTCCCCTAATCTTGCCTAGCCCCTGTTCTAGACAGCCACTTCAATGCATCAGAGTGACACTGCCAGGGGTGGGATTTGCTCCAGGCCCAGAGCAGCACCAAAATTCCCAATTCTGTATGGCAGGGGGTGGTGGTGTCTTCATAACCTGCTTCAAAAGTGCTGGAGAATACAAGGGGCCCTGTCCCCAGCAGACTGGTGACATTTAAGGACCACAGACCCTGTGGCACTGTGAGGCAGCAAGATAAAGCTGGTCTTTCTTAATCTCCATTAAATGGTTCATTAGCAACCTTTAATAACTGGCTTGTTGAAACCAAGTGCGAAGAATAAATCCCATTGTCTCTTTATTGTGGCAGTTGCTGATTTTCAAGGGATTTGTTTTTACTATAAAGCATTTCACGGGCTTGGCAGTTTATTTTATTGTCTTTACAGACTAGCTGTGTTGGGAATTCAGAGGTCTGAATTTGCAGCCTCCATAAGAAAACAAATTTCATATTAGGTTTGCATTGACCAGTAACTGAAACAGAGCAGGAATACAAACAGTTTTATCTTGCACCTTTGGGAGCATAATTCAGTTCTGCAAACACATTTACCACATAATGGCATTTATTTAATAAGGTACTGAAAAAATTTATCCTATAATAAAACTTTTCTTATCCCCTTGAGTATGTCTTGTCTTATTTAGATTTCAGAATCTCCAAGGTAGGGCTTGTGTCTCATCTGTTGCCTTAATCCTTTGGATCCTTGCTGTAGAAGGCATCACTGACTTCATAGGAACTCTTCATATAAGCAAAAATGTGTAGGCTTAGGCTGTCTGTCAGCTGGACTCAATTCATCATGCAGTGTAATCCTGTTTTTTATTACTAATGTTACTTTAATATAAAACACACATGATGATGTCTCAGGTGTTAATAGATGTGTTTGTCACAGGCTGTTTTGGCCAATAATACAGCTTAATAGCATTTCATTTATTTTATTTCCTGTTACTTATTTCATTCTCGATCCAAAGGAACACAGAGGCCTACGTTAAACTTCAGTGTGAAGTTTCCAGACATCTGTCTGTGGGGACATTCAGGGGCACATCTGGATCAGAGAGCAGTGGTCACCTGGCTGGGCTGTCCCTGTGGCAGGTGAGCCAGGAAGGGAAGGCACTGTGGGCTGGGTTAACATTGGTGTCACCCAGGTGCATTATCCCAGGGTTATTTTTGTGTTATGAAAACCTGCCCAGAATGGGGCTGGCCCCAGGTCTTGGGCTGCAGCATCAGGACCAGCCTGCATGCATATCCAGCCTGCCACAGCCATGGGTTTGTCTCAGTCAGAGCTGTGGGAGGAGCAGCAAGCAGCTCCTGGGCACGGCTGTTTCTCCCCATCCTCATTAGCTGCGCTCTTAGGAACTGCTCTGCTCATAAAATCATTAAGCATGAAGCTGGAATGAGGTGTGGGACCTGAGCTGCCAGGAGGGGAGCAGCTGCTCCAGGCTGCAGGGTCATTTCCACGCTCTGGCACTACAGATGTTCCTTCTCACTGAAATGGCTTTGCAGCAAACATCTGAGGAGCACCCATCTCACTGCAGCCTGTGCCCTACAGGGAAGGCTCGGGGCTCACTAGTAAATCTTTGCCCTGATTTCAATCTCTGTTTTAAACTCGTCTGAGGTTGCAGTGCAAGATGTAAGCAGAAGTGTGTATTCCACCACCTTCTGTTAAACCCAGGTGGGGCAGTGCTCTTTATCTCTGCCACAGCCCATCCTCCCTCCAGGAGATCTCTGCTGTCCATGGCCCATTCATTATTAATTACCTTCTGCCCATGGCCAGGGAGTGTCCCTGCAGGGCTGATCAAATTCCACCATCCCATGGGGAGATGCTCCACCCAGGGGAGGAGCCAAGCATTCCTGCCTGGATCCAATCTGAGGTTTGGGACACCCCAGCAGCCTCTGCCCCCTGCATTCCCAGAGGAGCAGCTTTCTGCTGCCCTGCATTCCCAGAGGGAGAGCAGGCCCATCTCCAGCAGCCCTGGAGCTGCAGAGGAAAACTCCCCCCTTGTGCAGGATCCCTGCTCCAGCAGAACCACAGCTGGCACTGCAGGAGGGCTGAGCCCCCCTGGGATGGGACTGTGCCACCACCCTGAGCCCCCCTGGGATGGGACTGTGCCACCACCCTGAGCCCCCCTGGGATGGGACTGTGCCACCACCCTGAGCCCCCCTGGGATGGGACTGTGCCACCACCCTGAGCCCCCCTGGGATGGGACTGTGCCACCACCCTGAGCCCCCCTGGGATGGGACTGTGCCACCACCCTGAGCCCCCCTGGGATGGGACTGTGCCACCACCCTGAGCCCCCCTGGGATGGGGCTGTGCCACCACCCTGACACATGGGGACAGGGCATGCTCTCACTCTGGCAGTGGTTTGTTTTGGGGTTTGTACTATTGCATTTGTATTTTTAATTTTCCTGGTAAAGAACTGTTATTCCTACTCCCATGTCTTTGCCTGAGAGCCCCTTCATTTCAAAATTATAATAATTCAGAGCGAGGGGGTTTGCATTTTCCATTTCAAGGGAGGCTCCTGCCTCCCTCAGCAGACACCTGGCTGTTCACACCAAGACAACACAGCTCTCTTGTCTGAGAGCCACAGAGGACATGTGAAAACAGCCCCAACTCCTCAGTCACTGTGGGGTGTAAACTTTGTGCTGCTGTGTAACTGTGGAGGAAGTGTGTGACTCAGCAGTGAAAGGAACACAACACCCTTCACCAAGTCTTGCTTTAGTGCCTGAGTCCCTGTGTGAGTTAGGACTCCGAGCCTCATGCTGATCCTCAGCACACGGTCATGTTTGTGCAGCTTGCTCAGGGTTGGGTTTTTTCACAGCCAGGACAGGAGCATTTATCAAGCACTTCATGCACATTAACAGTTCTCCTTTCAGGGAGCATATCCACTGGGCCCGATTCATGAGCAGTAAAAACTGCCATGGATGCAGTGAGCTCAGCAGAGGGAAACTGGCCCGTGTCAGTACAGATCTCAGCTAAAAACCAAGGGGGAAAGCAGAGAAGGAAAGCCCAGGAGGAGCAGTTTACCTCTGAGCGCCCGAGGCGGTCCAGGTTGGAGATGTCGTAGATGTCAGCCACAGCTGCCGTGTCCACCCCGCCGGTGCCACGCTTCTGCAGCCGCAGGTTCTCCAGGATTTTGGAGAACCTGGGGTCCTGTCAGGAGAAACAGCCTTGAGTTCCCACTGTGCCTTCCACTGTGTGTATGAGCAGAGTCACTGCCATGCTGAGACCCTTAGAGCGCTGCCACAAGGACAGGCAGAGGTGGGGAGTTCTCTCACTCCTTTGGTTACAGCCCCTCTTTGTGTCTTCCCACTAAGCAGATTGATTTCCACAACAAATGCAGCAATTTGCAGGATTGCAGCATGCTCTTTCAGTGCAGTCCCCAGACCTTGTTACACACATCCTTTTAATGTGCAGTTGCCATAAGCTGTCATTTCTCCTGTGCTCCTTCACACTCCAGGAGCGCTGGCTTGTGTCACTTTTAACCACGTCACCTTTCTGTCCCTTGTGTCCCATTTCAGTGCCGTGTACCTTGCTGAGCCTGGGCAGCTTGACGTGGACTCCTGCACGCAGCCCCGTGCCCAGGTTGGAGGGACAGGTCAGCACGTAGCCCAGGCGCTCGTTCCACATGAACTCCCAGCCCCGCTCCTTGATCAGCCTCTCCACCTGGGTGGGCACAGAAAGACAACAAAAAGGGGCAGATTTACAAGTGTCTGAGATTGTCAGGTGGAGTGGCAGGAATTTACACCAGGGTGCAGTTTGGTCTGGGTGTGATAAAAATGCACTCATCAGGTTCCACAAGGATTTCTTCACCGCCTTCTCAGGACTAATAATGTGGGAAATGGATTTATGGAGAGTTCTCAAAGCCTGACAGGAGGCTCTCACAGTGTGCATCCGTGTGCAAACTTTGGGACAAGAAGTGCTGACTCAGAAATGCCATGGGATGGACAGACACTGCTGAGAGAGAAATGCAGCTGGAAACAAGTTCCACAGGGTGGCCTTGCAAATGGGACTGGAGAAACAGAGCTGTGAGAGCTGCACTGCAGTGGGACCCACCAGGGGTGATTTCAGATTATTGCCTTTAAGGCATCTACAGCATGCTGTGGCTACAGCTGACAGGCCAAGAAACACTTCCAGTGGGCTGTAATTAGGAAATTGTTAATTTCTGATTGTGATGGAGTGAATTACAACATCTGTACTGTCCCACCCTTCAGATGAGACTGGAAATGGAATCAAAGTTTTGAAAACGCCTCTCAGTTGCTCCATCTCTGGGTCAGGAAAAAGTATTATCCAAGAAATTATCTTGCAGGCTCTCGGTCAGTTCACCAGAGAACTCCCTGTTGTGGTGTTTTGGTAAAGCCTTGGCCCACAGAGCCCCATCTTCACCCAAGAGTTGTAGCTTTTGCCATTTGTTTATAACTCAGTAATTCTGAACCAAGTTTGAAACACAGGACCCCAAAGGACTCAAACACTTCGAAGCAAACAGAGGGAGCTGAGCCTGAGTTTTGTGTAGTTCTCCAGCTGATGTCATGACTCCTTGAGGAGAGCATTTGGCCTCTAAGTGCCACACTTCCATTAGAAGGAGACAACACAGCTTGTGGATAAGACTTCTCATTAGTAGGTCTCTGACCAGAATTGACAAGAGAGTGAAATAACTACCAGCAGGAAAATCACAAGGATCTACTGCCCTTTGAATAACCTGCTTCTCTGTTCACCCATCTGTGCTTGTGCAAACCCAATACCATTTCAGCTGAGTTCTCATCTCCCCCTGAGGAGAACTGAATGCATAAACCAGCTCACGCTCACAGGACTCCTAGGAATATAGCTGAATACTTCAGGTCTGCAGGAGGATACAGAATAAATTACTCTCATTAGATAATTTCTGTGTTTTTTGAGGGTAACACAATGGATGGTGGGAAACTAGACCTGATGTTCTGCCCCAGGCAGCTGCTGAGGGCACAGCTCCCAGAGCTGCCCCACCACTTTCCATGCCCATGTCCACAGGCTGGCATGAGCTCAGCTCAACAGCAGAGGCAAAGCAGGGGACAACACCTGGGGGCTGTGTCTGCTGGGCCATCACCTGTGCCCTGCTGACTCCCACAGGTGTGCCTGGAAACCCACCCTGGAAACTCTCAGTAACCACCTTGCCAGCAGAGCATAAATCAGATGGCTTTGTTTTTCTGTGCCCCAAACCCACTGCAAACCCTAACCCTAACCCAAACCATTCTACGATTCTTTGTGGGGCACAGTCAAGTTCAATTTCTCTGGGAAATCAACTTTTTTTTTTGTGCCAGAGCAGGTCAGAGGGCTGCACTGGGCCCAGACCCAACCTGAGTCATACCTAGATTGTCTGGGCAAAACTGTTTTAACCCACACCTCTCCCAGGAAGCCTTTCTTATCATTGTGATTAGCTATACCAGAGTAATACCCACGAGCCCTGACTATCAGTTCTTAGTATTTCAATCACAAACCCCAATATGTCCCCAAAATAGTGGGTCCTAAACCCCCAGTCCTGTGTACAACCTCAGCAGCCTCCACTCTGCTCCCAGCCTCAGAAATAACCAGGAGGATGGGCCAAATAAAGTCTTCAATCAAGCAAGTCAAACAACCCAAGTGAGGGGCTTCATTTATGATTTCCCACAGTGTGAAGGCACAAAATGGAAAGAAAGGAAAAAGAAAAAGGTATATTGTGGCAGCAGCTCTCTGGCCACAAAGAGCAGCAGGCAGAGCTTTCCCAGGCATTGTCCTGGGACAGGCTGTGAGAAGATCAGATAAAAGAATGAGAAATAATTCTTATCTTCACTTGCTGCACCTGTTGTGCACGTGTGGAATGTGTTGTGGAGATTTGTTTACCAAAGACAATGGTGATGGTGTTTGGCTTCAAGGACCACCTGGGTCCACCTGTATTGTGACTGTCTGTAAGGGCAAGGAGTTTCTTAATATGTACAGCATAATAAAAGATTGATCAGCCTTCTGAGAATCATGGAGTCAATGCTAATTATTACCTGGCTGGGGGCCTGCGACTACAGGACATTTATTTATTTTCCCCTACAACTGAGCTATTCATCTGCCAATGTTTCCTGCCTTAGCTGTGTTGATGTGGGTTGTTGTGTGGACTGATGTGAGTTCATTTCATTGCCCCTGGAGCTGTCAGCTCAGTGGGAACCACAGTAAGCAGGGGTGACAGCAGTGAACCAGCAGGAATCAGGAACTGACTGAGACACTACCTCTTTTAATCCACGGCAGAATCTTTCAAAGACACGCTTCATGTTGCCACCCTTCTCCATGGAGATCACCCTGGTGTGGTCCTCTTCATTAATCCAAATGAGAAATGTCTTCTCATTGTTGTGCCTAGTCAAGAGGGGAGAAAAAAAATTAATATCTTTAAAAAGGCAAGCCCTGAGAAATAACTGTCAGCATCCTTAGTTTTATCACAGTCTTCCCAAGCAGCAGAGATGTTCAATGTGTCATAATCAAGCTGCTGTCTGGAGTGAGGGACTGGGGCTGGCTCCACCACGCATCCCTCATGCATCCCTATGGCATTGCTGGGCTCTTGGGCACAGTGTGAGGAGAGATTTCTGGGCACATCATGCTGCTGTGGCTCTCCCTCAGGAGCACAGCTGGGCATGCAGCCAGGGGAGAAGCCAGGCTCTGCCCCCTCTGTCCTCAGGGAAGGGTTCTCTTCAGAAAACCCAAACACCTGCATGCTGCTGGGAGCCAAGTAATGCGTACTTAGTCAGTTTTTAATTTAATTTTGTTCTCCCCTACCTCAAACCCAATGTCCCTGGGAACACTGGGTGTCTGCATCCCTCGAGGGATGTGTCTGGGATCCCTCAGTGACCCTGCTCAGCCAGAAAGGACAGGAGCCCTGAAAACCCACTCCTGCCTCAAGCAGGCAGTCAGGGCTGGCTTTGTTAGGTGCTGGGTCACTTCTGGCTTTTCCTCTGCTTGGCCAGTCTCCTGCTGCTGCCTGCCTACAGCACGTAGAGGGTGATGGATGGCATCAGACCCATTTGTGCCAGCAGTGAAATGCCACCAGCTTTAAGGCACATGAAAGTGAAAGTTCAAGATCGCTGAGAGCCTGACTTTCAGCTGGTCTTTTGCTGCATTCCCTTTTTCTTCTTGCAGTTGGAGCTGGCCAGTGCAATGCTGAGAGGTGTAAACATCCTGTGCTGTGACACTGGGGTCAGGCCAGGCTCAGTCACCTCCTCCTCCTCAGTCGTGCACAAATGCTGAGGGAGGGTTTTAGAACAAATCTGAGCTTAGCCTAACTCCCCTCCCCTTTTAGTTCAGTAAGTGTCCCCACTGCTGTCAGGACCATGCATTTAAACTGTGCCATTGCTGACAGTGCTGTTGGTGGAAATGGTCCTGCAGCCCGTGACAAGGACAGGATCATCAAAACCAAAATTATTTCCACAATGTACACACTTTGACAACGATTTTTTGCCAGAAAAAGGCAGATTCTCAAGGTATGGCTTACAGAAGTACTTTCCAGTCACACTAATTTTTTTTTCTTCCATTCTCCCTGATACATCACATGTAAAAGAAGCCAAAACTTAGGTCTGTTAGCAGTTATGCTCCTGGTACTTCTGTTTGTTTGTAGAGACAAAGAATGGGTGCCTCAACTTTATCCTTTTCCTCCTCCTCAGACTTCCCTGGGGACCAAAGAATCTGCACCTTGTTGAATCTCATAGGAAACTTGCTGAGATTTAAAAATCCTCACTGTTTTCCAGCAGGTCATCGGGTTTGGGAGTGATCAGGTTTCACACCAGGGGATTCCTCAGAATGGTTTTTGCCTGTTTTTCCAGGGTTAAAGCACCTGGCAATGCCTGCAGTGCAGCAGGCTGGATGCAGATGCTGTGCACTGCATGTTGGTCTGGGCTCTCATCCTCTGCTGTTGGTTTGGCTCTCATCTCAGAGCTGTTACCCCTTCATCTCCACAGCAGATATTGTATTTGGGCCCAATATCAAGTCTGTTGGGGCAGAACAACCAGACCTAGAGCAGGAAATCCAACTTCCCTGTCTCCTTTTCATCCAGCTCATTTGGAAGGAAAGGGGTGCTTTCAGCCCTGGGAACTAAAACCTTTCTCTTTGTGAAGCAAACTGGGCATGCTGTGAGTGTGAGCCAGAGTTCGTGCAGGGTTAGGACAAGCAAGGAGGTTTGTAAGATGATCTTTGGGCAGGACACAGGAGCCTGCAGGGCACACAACCTACCAGATCCCCCTGGCGTCGGGCCAGTCACGGGCCATCCCAGCACATGTCAGCAGAGGGGACACGGGCTTGTCAAAGAGAAAGTGATCCTGGGCACAGCACGGGGCCAGAGGGAGGCAGAGAGGCAGAGAAGACAGAACACAGCTCCAGGTTATCCAGGAAGCACTATCCCATGATTTTTGTGAGGGCAGTGGAAGCACAAGCAAACGACACAGTACAGCCTGGGAACCTGGTTCCTTTGCTGGAAACTAAAATCTCTTCACCCAGATTCTCTGAACTCTCACAGATGCTCGCTGACATGTTTTGCCAAAACCATTTTTCAGATGTAGGGAGGGATGGGAGGTGGGACCTAAGTCCACATGGACACAGCCAAGGATGCTCTGGAGGGCCTGGCTCCAGAGATCTCCTCTGCATTCAGACACATTTCAGCATAGGAGAAGTCAATGAGTTCTTAAAGGTTGGGAAAAAAAAATAACAAACACCAAACAATAAAAAGTGCTAGTTCTGAAAAGATACTTCTCCAGCATGGAGATTTAGGTATTTTTTCTGAGCATGAACTCAAGGTAGGAATGGAATCAGTGCTAATCTCAAGCTTTTGGAATCACAGGCTTGTTATGTTCCTTAACAGAGATGATGTTTGTGACTTAATAAACGTAGCACATGCTGTGCCACCAACTTGCCCTGCGCCTAATAGTTTAGAATTTTTAAAACTATTTACTTTGGGGTTTTTTTCCCCCAAAGAAAATAAGTATTTTATATTGATTTTCATGTGCATGCTAAAAAACTAGTATTTCTTCATTCCTTGAACACTGCCATATTAAATGTCAAGGGTTTTTTACTGGCAGTGTTGTTGGTTTTCTTCTTTTTTTTTAAACCTAGGGCTTAACTAGAAATAGTGAGGCAACCTATCCAGAGGGCATATGCCATGGTAGACACATTGATGTGCTTTACTGCATTTTTCCCTTAATGAAGAATGTAATAAATATTATTATATTCTTCATTTCACTTAGGTTTTCATCTTTGAATGCTTTGCAATGCACACAGTGCACGCAGAACTCCAACCACGCAGGAGGAAAAGGTGTAGAGTTCTCTTTGCTATTCAAAGGGACACCAAATTTCCTTCCTCAGCTTGCTCCACTTGACACTTTGCTTGAAACAAAATCCCTGCTTTTGGCAAGAAAAGAGATGTTACTTTTCCTCATGAGCATATGGCCCAAATCTGCAAAACACCGAATGCCTTCTGTGCTGAGTGCAATTCAAGTAGCCCTGATTTATCTCACTGAAATGAACTTTGATCTTGCAGAGCTGACACGGAGCCTTCAGAGGCTGGCAGGAAGCCTGATCCCACAGAGGTGCCAGGTCCTGAGGTGCTGGAGGGGGTGAGCAGTGGTGTGAGCTAAGGAAGGAGTCTCAGGTTACAACATCAGTGTCTGAGCTCTACAAGTTTGTGTTATCAATCATGAAACGAAACAAAATGAGATAAAATGCTGAATCTGTGAAGCCTATTCCACTTCCTACAGGATTTATCCTTAAACCATGAAGGAATTATATTGTCCACACTCCCGTTTCAAGCTCTGCATCCTGAGGAGCTGTCTCCTGCTGAAAATGAAACTACCAACAAGTCATTACCATCTTGTCAATAAACATATCACCAGGGACATTCAATTTAAAAAGTTACTGACCTTACACAAATTCTTAACTCCTGGTTAATCCAGACACCTGGCTCCAGGGTTTATAAATAGTTATGTTACTTCATCAGCTCCCCTTTGGTTGATCTTATGGAATAATGTGCCATGAGTATAGCTAAGAGGGTACAGCCATTCCTTTGGACACTTAAAATGCACATTCAAGCTTTGTTTGACACGTCACATGCTGTGACAAAATCCATGATGAAAATCCTTGTCTCTCCATCTGTGTGACAATGAAAACTCTTGTTATGGGCCTGGTCCTTCAGTTCCTTGGGCACAATGACAGGGCTGGGAAAAGGTCACCTGGGTGCAATAGGCTACGGCCACTTTTGGGAAATTAGAATTTGTGTGGTGTTCCTTATGAAATTACAGCCAGATTTTGGGAAATTAGAGTTAGTGTCATTTTGATGTAATCACAGGCAAAGCCCCCCACCCCCACAGAATGGAGATACCATGTAATGCTTGTCTCAGTGTCATATTTTTAGTTAGAAAGGTTAATATAGAAGGTATCAGTTTGCTGAAGGAGATGACCAAGGAAAGGTCCTGAATTTACCTCTTTACTGTCCAGAGAGGTGGCAGCAGCCACGTGCATTTGATTTGACACTGGCCTCCCTCTCTGGGATATAAATCCACGCCTCAGACCCGCACGGTGGTGTACTTAACAGAAATACAGACCCTGGGTGGCTCTCTAAATTACGAACACTGACAGCCCATTAAGCACAGGTTAATGACGCTGTCAGGTTAATGATGCTCTTATCCCACCGGGCGCTCCGCAGGGAAGCGTGCGCCCGCGGCCAAGGCGGAGATCACGCTAGAACCGAGCCAGGCGCTGCTGCCGGACTTACATCGATGAGCTGCTGCTGCTCCCGCTCGGTCATGCTGGTGAGGCTGTAGTACTTGCCGGACAGGTCGCCGCGCAGGCCGGAGAGCGCGGTGACCACGACGTTCTCCACCTCGCGGCGCTCGGCGCGGGTGCAGGCGGGCGGCAGGCTCAGCCCGCGGATGCTGCGCCCCGTGCGCACCCGCGACGACAGCACGTAGCGCTCGTCGAACTGCCCGTGGGTGATCTGCGGTGAAAAACAGCCCAGCGAGGGTGGATTTCACTTTTATGTGTGCGATACGTCTGCCGTGGAAACGCGACCCGATAATATGGGCTTTCGCGGGGGTGTGTGTGTGTGGTGAACTGCCACAGACACTTTTTATGAAAAATCCTTTTCTTAGGATTTTTTCCTCCTGAGAAGCTGAGAGGCCTCGGGAACAAACTGTAAACAATTCTTATCTGCTGCTGTGGAATGCCACAGGTGGATCTGAGATTGGTCTCATCTGGTTGTTTTTAATTAATGGCCAATCACAGCCCAGCTATCCAGACTGTCTCGGTCACAGACAAACCTTTGTCATTCATTCCTTTTCTATTCTTAGCCAGCCTTCTGATGAAATCCTTTCTTCTATTCTTTTACTATAGTTTTAACATAATATATACCATAAAATAATAAATCAGCCTTCTGATACATGGAGTCAACTTTCTCATCTCTTCCCTCATCCTGGCACCCCTGCAAACAGCACCATAATAAACGAGTGTGAGTCACGCTAACCATTGTAACTATATCAGTTATATATTTTAGAAAATGTTTGTTAAAAAGTGTGGCATTCGCATTTTCTGAAAAATCCTTTCTGTCGCCCTGATTGTTTAAGATTTTCTAAACCTTCTGGTGTTTACATTCTTGTAACGAACTTTCTCACACACTTTACGTAAATAACTCATTGTTTTGCACTCTTTTATGGAGGAGGAGAAATTTGACAGACTGTTGGTTTGTCCAGTGTCATTGAAGAGGTGGCACTGTCACCCTCCAATCCACTGTCACTTTGGGAATCTATAAATGCTGGAGTAATAAAATAAACTTCCCTTTTTTGCCTTGAGAGCAGCAGTGTGTGTGCATCGTGTTATTTCATGTCCTATAGTGACACCTTTCACCCAGGATTTTTCTCCTGGGAAGATTAGAAGCCTCAGAGAAAATGAAAACAATAATGATCTCATTTACTTCTCCTGTGTTTTGATGCTTTGGAATGTGTTTGGAGATTGTTTACCAACTGGTGATTGTTTCATTGGTTTAATGTGAATTGTTTTTTCTCATTGGCCAGTCAGGGCCAAGCTGTGTTGGGACTCTGGAGAGAGTCAGGAGTTTTCATTATTATCTTTTTACCCTTCTGTAAGTATCCTTTCTGTATTCTTTAGTATACTTTAGTATTCTTTAATATAATATAGTATCTTAACATAATAAATTAGCCTTCTGAGAACCTGAATTCATCATTCCTTCCTTAATCGGGGCACCCCGCAATTATAACAAAAAAGTAATAGAGGAAAAGGAGATGTAATTAGTGCCACAAAACAGATGTTTTCAGATGTAGGAGAAATAGGAGGCAGGATGTAGTTTGAGATAAGTAACATCCCAAAACAGAATAGGCCTGGGGATAATTAGAGAGTCAGCCTTGAAATGGACAAAACTGGGACGATTCCAGGTGTCTGTGAAAGAATAAAGCTTATTTTGGAATATAATGCATGAGACACACGGCACATGTGCAGCCGGTGGGGTTGTTCAAAGGACAGTGATGAGGAGGAGAATCCTTCATCAGAAGAGCCAAAAAACCCCTTAGCAGCAACTGGAGCATGTGCTGTGCAGTATAGTCTATATATATATATATATATATATACTATATATATATATATAGTCTATATAGTCTCTCTCTCTGTATATATAGAGAGAAATAGATTTCAAGAATCAAAAATAGGAGGAGATTTACAGGAGAATATTGATGATTATGTATTAGGATAGAGTACATAAGTTGTGTTTGGATCCTCTTGCCTTTTGTACATGAGGCAGGGTGGGAAGCCCTGCCCATACCCCAGATGGGTTTGTACCCCTGTCAGTTTTGCTTATGCTTTATGCAAACCACTGCCAAATTTCTTTTTGTATCTGCTTGATTGTATTGTTTTATATAAAATTGCTGATCGATTAAAATTGCTGCTAAATTTTAATTTAGTGGTTTATTAAATTAGACATATAGGGACCTCATTCATAACATGTATTAGCCTATGCATGCTGTTAGTGATTGTAACTCTTTAGAGAAATAACAATTTAGCTGCATGTTAGTATAATATAATCCCTCAGCTTAAGTTTGCACTGTGTGGCTCATGGAAGTAGTAGTGTAATGAATATAATACCTGTGGAAAACGAAATTCACTTGTGTGAAAACTTTAGAAGTTTAATAGTAATGAAAATAGCAATAAAAATTAGGACAATAAGAGGCAATAAAAAGCAAAGAATTACGGATGTTCAGGTGCCTGGCACTCTGCCACAAAGCACACCTTGCTAACAAAGGATTACCTCTTAAAGCAATAGCTGATTGCACACTCATATATCTCATACATGAGTCAAACATTCCTTTCAAACTAGGTTGTTTCTGCCTAATTTCAGCTTCCCCCCTATCTTGTAAATCAACCTTCTTGGTGCCTCGAAGTCTGAGCTTTCCAAATAAGGAGCCAATAATTCTTCTTTTGGGATCTTGGTGTGTGTTTTTGTTATCTCTATCCAGATAGGATAATGCAAAGAACTTCTTGGTTATCCTTTCCATTCCTTGAGCTAGTTACAAAAAGTATCTTACAAAAGTATTGCATAGTTTCTATTTTAATATTATCCTATAGCCAAAAAACTGTATTTACCAGACTACTTAAGGAGATTAATACAGCATAACTTTCCAACATAACCCATATAGTCTTCATTTTAATATTTGTGAAGAGCCAATCATATAATATGTATCTATAACAATATCTGTGTTGCTTATGGAAACAGTAGTGTGATGGATGTGCTGTGCTGTTGGAACCCTGGACGCTGAGAATTTTAAACTTTCTGTGCTGAAAGGCACAGACCCACAAGGGAACACTGCATCTGACCTGAGGCTGTGGAAAAGGTGTTCAAAATTGATTGACAGTACTGGTGTGCAGTTGGTTAGAAATGTGTGATCTCACAGGGTTAAAAAACTTAGATTTGGGGTTTTGGTATATGGGAGCCAAGATGGAGAATTTTGGGTGTGGGCTCGGTGTCTTTTTGGCACCTTCTTCTTCCTTCCTCACAAATCTGTGTGGTTTTCTCTAGTTGGGTGGAAGATGTCTGCATTGTGGATTTGGGGTGATCACAATTGGGTTAGAAGACTAAATAATATAGATTGTCAACTATTTATTGGGTAATTGTTAATAATTTATTATTGTTATTATTATCGAGTAATTGAGGCTTTAAAATTCTATTATTATTATTATTATTAGTATTAGCATTATTATTAGCATTATCATAATCATCATCATTATAATTACCATTATCATTATTATCACTATCATTACCATCATTATCATTATTATTGTTGTTGTTTTCATTGTTATTGGTATAATGGTTGTGATAATTGTTATTATTATTGATATTATTACTGTTATTATTACTCTTTTATAACCTCTAAGCAGTGAATTCTGTTTTTCACAGGCATGTTACAAACGGCCATGGAGTAGTTGGCTTCTGCTACAGTTTATTGGTTTTTTGTTGGAATGCATGAGACAGAAGCCTCTCTGAGTTCCTCAGAGAGAGAGGTAAATGCAGGGGCTGAATTAAAGCCTTTGGAAAAATTAAGATGTATTAAGGCACATAAATATGAAGTAGAAGTGTCAGTTTAAGTTTTAAGTAAATAGAAGTGTAAGTCTCAGTTTTAAGTAGAAATACATTTTAAGAAACTGTGCTTGCTATAAAGGCCCTAAGGCCCAGTTTAAAGTTCAGTAACTTAGTCCCAGGTATAACAAAAACATGGTGGAACATTGCTTGCATCTCCAGGTGGAATAAAAGCAGGGCAGAACTTTGCCCCTAGAATAGATAGAACTATATTCATACATAGCTAAAAACTATTCACATAAATAGATAAACTTATGTATGTATTTTTTTTAGGTAAGAACTGACACTACTTTCGTACTACTTGTGCACATTAGAATTAAGTTTAGATTGGTTTAGAAGGAATGTTTGAGAAGCGTGTTTTTAGCTGCCTGGATGTTTTTATGAATGAAAACCCCCTGTATTGAGGTGTTTGGCATGAAGGGAAAAGGAAGAAACACAAGAAGAACAAGAAACAAGAAGAAGAAGAAGAAAGAAGGTGTAAAAGAGACTGCCTGCCTGCTGCTGCATCTTCTTCTCCATCATCATCATCACCAAAAAAAGAGAAGCCTGGTGCCTCTGCCCTGCTCAGGACGTTGGACTCTGTGCAGGGAACAGCTGCTGCTGCTGCTGCTGTTCCTGCACTGAGCCTGGGACTCTGTGCCAGAGAGCAGCCCTGCAGCCCTGCAGCTTTTCCCTGGGACTCTGCTGCAGAAATCTGCTAGCATGAACTTTAACACCTTTGAACTGAGACTGATGTACTCATGCACCAAACAGCTTTATGGCAACCAGCAGCTGCTCGTGTCTCTCTGAGGACCTGAGGCCCAACTGCAGCTCGACAGGTTTTAATTGTAAAGTTGTAATTGTTTCCAGCTAATCATTGCAAGTTTTAAACTGCTTTTAGGTATGATAAGATCTGTAATTGCTTGTAAAAGAAGCAAGGCTTTCTCAAGGTGTGTGTAAGGTGTATTTTAATTTGTGTTTGATATTGCAAAGTGTACATCCAAGGTAGCATAAGCAGAGAAATGAAAACCATAAAAAGAGAAGTACCAAGCTCAAGTAACATCAGAGGACACCCAAGACTGCCAATATCTGCAAATTATTGAATTGTGCAAACACTGCAAAAATCTGAAGTGATATTGTGGTTAAGGAGCTTGGAATAAATCTGTGCAGGCTTCTAAGGAAGTGACACACCTGTAATATTATAAAAGACTGCAGATTAAGAAGTAGGTGTGTACTGGCTTTGTCAAGCACCAGGCACCTGTACCTTTTGCTTTATGTATTATTCCCTATTACCATTTATTAATCCTGGATTATAATTTATTAACCTTGGAATTTTTAAAAAGTGAGCTTTGTTTCTCACAGTGCATGCCCAGCACAGCCCTCAGGAGAACCCAAACCCTGTTGTGCAGAAGGAGGGGCAGCTCTTTGCCCAGCCTGGCATCCTCTCCACCAGCTCACAAATACCCAGGACACCTAGAGCCCATGGAGAGCTTTGGGCACCAGGGGTTGTTTTTAGCAGAAACACCTTTCTCTGGCTGAATGAAGGTGTTGGAGTAACCAGCTAGTCCTTCATGGTCCCCAAATATGGAGAAGTCCACACTGTTTTTGGAAAATGTGGGTATGGGCAGAGGCAGAGGGCCAGGTAAGGGAGAGGCTATGGAAGAGGGAAGCTCCAAATGAGCTGAAGGAAATGAAGGAAAGCATTTCCTATGAAGGAAACACTGAGCTGCACGTGAGGTTTGACCATGTGTGTGTGGGGACACAGGATTCACCTCCTGCTTTCACTCCATGCCTTACAGCCATGCCAGTCTGAGGAATTCCAGCCCAAGGAATTCCGCACACACCAAGAGGGGGCACGCCTGAAATCTCTGCACAAAGCTCTGCAGCTTGGGGAGTGAGCAGGAGGGGCAGAGGTGTGCATGCCAGCAGGGCTGCCACCTCACTGCCACCACGGGGACATGGAGGGACACTCCTGTGGCTGCACAGCTGGAGTGGAAGTGAGAGGAATGGCAGGTTTGTGTTTGCAGACCAGCTGTGGGGCTGCTGGTGGGTAAAACCAGCACTGGGAGAGGAAAGAAACAATGGCAAGGATTCCACTGGTTGATGGATGGAAAAAGAGATTTGCTTTTACAGATAAACTTTGGGTTTGCTGAGAAATGAAATTAGACATTGAGAGATGAAAGAAACAGTGGGGAAGAAAAAACCCTACATTCCATAAGAATTAAACATTAAAAGGGAGGGTTGTACATTGGAGGGAAATCTCTGGGATCAGGAGTTCTGGGAAGTCTGAACCTCTCCAGTCCCTCAGCCAAGGGGAAAGAGAGAAGGGAAATGTGGCTGGAAATTGGGATAAGAAGGAGGCTGCACCTCCAAAAATGTGAGAGATCCCAGGGAATGGCCCATGGCCTCTGCCTTGGTTGGAATAAAGGCAAAGGGCTCCTCTGTCTGCTGTTTGGACACAAACCCCTGGAGTTGGTGGGTTGATTTTCCTGACAGAAGGATACAGGCTCGCTGGGAAGGCAGGCAGGGGGGTGAGGAGGGGGTGTCACCCTTTAAAGTGGTGATCAGCCAGAGTGCAAGATCACTGACTGACTGCAGGAGAGCAGCCCTCAGCCTCTCCAGGGATCTGCTTGGCCAAGCACCATGGCACAAACCCCTGGAGGGAACAGGCACACAAGGATGCTGGATAATATTCATGGATCAACTCCTCCAAGGTCAGGAATGATGCATCCCAAGAAAGAGGGCATCAGGAAAAAACATCAGAAGGCCTGTGTGGGTGAGCAAGGAGCTCCTGAACAAGCTCAGACACACAGAGGAAATTTGCAGAGGGTGAAAGCAAGGACAGGCACCCTGGGATGGGTACACAGAGGCTGAGGCTGCCCCTGGATCCCTGGCAGTGTCCAGGGCCAGGTTGGACACTGGGGCTTGGTGCAGCCTGGGACAGTGGAAGGTGTCCCTACCATGGCAGGGAGTGGGAATGAGATTGGCTTTAGGGTCCCTTCCAACCCAACCTATTTTCTGATGAGTCCATGATCTCCTGCACAGGGCCATGACTGCATCCCAATTTCCTTAAACATAAAGTTGGGTCTTCACAGCTGGATCAAGAAACATGAAAATACTGTTGCACACAGCATCATCACTGGCACAAGCATCTCAGAGCCTTTCCTGTCTCGTTGTAGCATTTCAGTCCTACCTTGGATGCATCCAGGTCCGTGTGATGCCTCATTGTCCGTGGATCGTAGCCATTGTGCCTGGCTTTAATGACAGGGTCAAAAATCTCAGCAAACACCTGAGGAGGCAAGAGAATCTAGAGAGAGTCTGCAGCATCCCAGAAACATCCTCACAGCAGCTGCAGGCAGAGGTTCCTGTCTGCAGTTACCACAGACAGGGACCCAGCAGCCAGGCTGGGGTTTGGGGCGTGCTGCCAACCAGGAGACACCCCCAGAGCCCCCCAGCCTCCTGGCTCTAAGCCATGCAGGAGTGCCCTGAGTCTTCCCTGCTGTGGGGACAGTCCTGGTTAGAGCCCCTTGGCTCAGGTGTGCCCCAGCACAGCCCCTGCAGGGGAGCAGCAGGGGCACACCTGCACAGGCACCCAAACCAGGGGCTGGCAGTCTGGAGTGGCAGATGTGCCAGGCCACCCTCACGGGGACCCTGGGGAGGCTGCACAGGAACAGGCAGCACTGCAGGTGCCCCAAGGAACCAGAACCTTGGGTCTTTCTTTTGCCTTCCCCTTCTCATTGCAGAGATAAATGACCTGTCCACCCTGATGCTGTCTGTCCTCAGTTTTCCTCGCGATCCAAAGGCTGTGGCTTAGTGACTGCCCAGAAGACATTTCTGCTTGCTTCTGCCTCTGCTGCTTCTCAATGTGATTTCCACATTACGTTCATTTGGTGTGTCTCAGAGTAGGGCAGTGTTCCCACAAATTGGGTTTAGCTGCAGGAAGGAGGAGAGCTGCTGGAGGCAGGAGCAGCTGCTGCCAGGCAGGTACATTTCATTACCTCCAGCTGCAGCAGAGAGGGCACCTGGGGCAACACCCCATAATTCTGCTTCTCCTAATGTGGAAAAGTAGGGAGAAGTAGGAAAAACAAGCCTGCCCCGGTGTACCCTCAGGGACACAACTTGTTTTAGGAGCAAGCTCCCTCCTGGCAACCTGTGTCCCTCTGAGGGGAGCGACACGGCGAGCGCAGAGCCGGCCGGCCCCGCGGGATCCTCTCACCTCGTAGGACTCCTCGTCCCCAGCCACCATGCCCACGGTCTTGATGAAGGGGTGGCCAGGGTTGTCCACGCCGGTCTGGATGCACTGGTCCAGGGTGTACCCGTTGGGGGTCATCTTGTCCCTGAGGCGGGAGTAGATGCCCGGGGTCAGGCACTCGGCCATGCAGTTGTTGTGCTTGCGCAGGTCGGGGTAGTCGGCGCTGCGGGGAGAGAGCCCAGCGGGCCGTGCTGTCATGTCAGGGCTTGCCTCAGGTACCCCGGGGTTCTCCCTGGTAATTCCCTGCCAGGTGTGTCAGCCACCTCTCCTTTCCCCTCCCCTGCCCCCTCCCAGCACTGTCTGACAATCCTGGCATTCCAGAAGTGACTGGCAGATCCAAAGGATGCCCTCCATCCCCGGGGGGCACTGGGCCATCCAGGTGTCCTTTGTCCCCTGAGACCTCCCCTCCTGTCCCTGGCTGGTGGCTCCCTGTCCCTTCCCTGCCCTCTCCCCGGGGTTAAAAGGAGCAGCACCCACGGGGTCAGGAGTTCTGCTGGAGCTGGGGCTGGGTTCAGAGGCCTGTGGGCCAGAACAAAGCTCTGGATCCAAACCCTCCATCAGAACCCACTCCTTTCCTTCCCCATCACCTAAAGCTTCTCCACAGAGGGAAACCTGAGCTCCTGCTCGCCTGGACTTGTCCCCAGGTGCCCAGCTGGAGCTCCCAGCCAGCCCAAGGTGTCTGTGGGGTGGAACACCACAGAGCTGCTGTTTGGGCAAGCAGCAAGGGCCAGGCAAGCCCAGGCACGGCCCACCCGGCTATATTGCTATTTTTCCAATACCAAGGCATTGTTGTGTGCCCTGGACAGTCACCTGTCCAAAGTTTCTCTCACCTGCCTCACAATCTGTGAAAGGACAGAAACAGGGACCACTGGAAAGACCCAGGTGGGAATTCTGGCTGTGCTTGAGGTGTTGCTCGCCAGGATCCTGAGGCCTGAGCAGAGCTTCTGGCCTGCCCAGCTGTTGTTTGCAGGAGTGTTTGCTGTATGCAGCACTGAACCCACTGAAAGGAGAAGGGGCACCTTGCCCTTCTTCCCCTGCACCCACTTTTGGCAACAATAGCCCTGGAATTTCCCACCTCTCGGCTTGGCTGGACTTTTCTGGGGTAACTTTGGTGGTCCCCACAGAAGACCCCTCATCTGTTTTACAGCCACCCTGACAGACAGACTGAGATGGGAGAAGCCTCTCCCTCAAGGACTGAGACATGAGACCCCCATGTGGAGGAGCTCTCCCTCTCCCAAGGACTGGGACTGAAACCCTGACCCGGGGGAGGTGTGTGGGGCCTGACCAAAGAGAGATGGTTACCTGCAGCAGTGGCCATTGCACCAAGAAGACAATGGTTCTTGCCTACTGCTGACTCTAAAGAACCTTGACTTGTCCAGTGTCTTCGAGATCTCCCCTGACCTGACCAGACCAACTCCATCGACAGGACTTCAAAGGACCTTGTCGTTCCACATCTGGTGGCTGTACCCCTTCCTTTCTCTTCCTCCCTCTCCTTTCCCTATTCTTTCCCCTTTCCCCAATCCCCCATAACCCATTTTGCTGTGGTTATTCAATACAGGTGCATTTGTTTTTGATTATTACTGCAAGCCCCTGTGCCGTGTCGGTGTTTTGCACTCTGAGACCAATTCACAAACCATCACCAATCCCATTTGTGTGAATGGATCAAGACACCCCCCAGACACTCTGTGAGGCTGAAAGTGTGATTATCCTTGGTTTCCATGCTGCACTGGGTTTTAGGAGGGAAGAAAGGTGCTGGTGCTGGACACACCCTGTGTTGCTCTGTGCTTTGTGCAGTGGGGCTGTCAGGGAAACGGGGCCCCAAGAGGTCTGGGAGGGCACCCAGCCCCACTGAGACATCTCAGCCAGGCAGGAAAGAACCCCAGCACTGATCTGTTCAGCCAGACAGAGATTTAAGTTTAGATGAAGAGGTGCTCTGCAGTTCACAGCCCCAGGTGCTCTCACAGCTTCCTGGAGACCAGAGGGACTGTGTGACCTGCCAGCTGGGCAGTGTCTCTTCTGAAATATCAGGGCTTGGTTTAATTTGGCATTATTATTTGCAGAAAGCTGCAGGGTGAATGAAGCCAGGGAAAATAAAGATATTAGGCTTTAGCAAGGGATTTTTCAATTCTGTCAGTCCCCAGCTGTCTTGTACTGGTAGTGATTTGCTTTATGTACCACTGTGGTGCTTCTCTAGGAATGTATTTTAGGTAGGATTGTATAAATTACTTAAATAACAAAATGAGCCTGCCAGAGCGTGATCCATGCTACCTTTGGCCAAGTCAATCTACAGAGAAAAAGGCCCGTAATTAATTTCTAACCATCAGCCAGTCAGTTTGTAACAGAATTAGGAGTATTTCCAGTACAGCAGTAATACAAGACATTATTGCTGCTTGCATGGAGAAAATATTTTCACATTTCCCTGTAGCAGAGTCCATGCAATCAGCAGGTCCAACAGGTGGACCTGCAAAGCTGTTGTTTGGTGATGAGCTAAATATAATGATATAGCAGTAAACTTGAGGCGTATATTTGGCTTGTTGCCATTCAGCAGTGTTGGTTTTGGTTAGTTTGGGGGCATTTTTTGAGAGCTGTAGTTATCTCACTGATGCCTTAGGATTTTAGCTGTTTATTTTTCAAATCCTGTGCTTTAGGGTATAACTCTGAACTCCACATAGAGTGTTAGTTACTGTCTTCACAGACAAAAGGATCCCTCTGGGCCTGAGACTCAGAGACACCCCACAGCCTCAGCCCTGAAAGTACAAACAGAAGTGGACTTCATTACCTGAGGCTGGATTTGGAGGATTAACCCCTGAAATGCAAATGGACCAAACTTATAATTGTGTGAAAAACTTGCAACCATTGTCCATCTTGGGTGCAGCCCATGGGAGGCCTCTGACTGCCCAAAATGTACCTTTTACAGGCCTTTAATAAACACCCACTTACTATCTAGATCTTGCCTCTGTTCTAGGCAGCCCCTCCAAGGCACCCTCCCATCCCTGCCAGGTGGAGCTGCCTGGACCTGGAGCTGTTGCCAGCGGCGCTGGCTCTGTGTCCCACAGCCCAGCGCTGGGGCTGTGCTGCTGCCGTGGCACCCCCTCCTTCCCCACCTGGCCCTGCCCCTGTGCTTACCTGGGCGGGAAGAGCTTCCTCTTCTCCTGCACGGCGGCGCTGACGGAGTTGTGCTGGCCCAACAGGTAGCCCGTGGCCAGCACACCTGTGCCCGCGGCGGCGAAGAGCGCGGGCGCCGCGCGCCCCGCCAGGAGACGGCAGAAGGTGCCAGCCATTCCTCTCTGCAAGGAGCACAGCCAGGGTCAGCTCGGCCCCAAACCCCCCTCTGGCTGTTACCAGGGCTTCTACATACTCATTGGTGTAGGGCTTCCACAAATTAATCTGTTAATATACTACATTATTTTAATGTGGTATCGTTTGTGTCATCGGCGACTGTCACTTGGTAAAAAGTTATTCTGTGCTTGCATATTTTATGTTGCAAGCCAGTATTTTCTTTCCATGCCAGTCACATTTGTGAGATGAGGAACACGATGTGTTCCAAGTTTGGAGTAATTTGTTTCATGTCCTCTGCTGTGCTTCAGCAGCTTTTTACCAGAATCTTTCCATTCTGTCTACTCCATGCCTTTGAAACACAACTTCCAGTTAACACAACATCACTTCCAGAGAAGGGTGCAGATTGTTTGACTGAAATTTCAGTATTTTTTCACTGAAAGATTCTCCCTGAATCTGTGAATTCATTTAGGTGAGCCTCAGGACAAGCTCTTGTGACTGCACAGGATTTTCCCTCCCAAAACACAGTGTGAGTGTGTTTGGCTGGAAATAAAAACCAAGTGAGAGGTTTCTGGTGGGGATGTTTCTGATGACTTCTTTTCTGTGTGTTTAGCAGATCGTTCTTCTGCCTTTTCACAGTACAGCACCCTCATCCTACACTCTGGAAATATTTCCTTATGACTAACCTGCCCAGAACTATTGTTGTCATACCTAAATGTCTGTGTGTATTTTCACAACAGCTCCGTGTATTTATAGCTCTGTTTCACCAGTGCAAGGAATTGGCTGGCAGTCAGAAACCTGTCCTGAGGACTGTCAGCCATATCAGAATCCCAGTGCAGATGATGGTGTTGTGCCTTGAGCCACCCCAGGCACTCACCAGCACCTCCACCAGCGTGGATCTGTTGGAAGCTTCTGACCCCTGTGCTGTTCGGGGCACAGATGTGGTCTGTGCACCTGATTACATGGTAGGAGCCAGGTGCAGGGTGTGTTTGGGAAGGAGAGTGAGGCCCAGCAGGGTGACTGTGACCTGGAATCCCCAGAGCAGTGGCTGCAGGGGCTCAGTCTGTGCCCCCTGAGCTCTGCTGAGCTGCACCGTGGGGCAAACAGGCACCAGAACCTGTCAGCAGAGAGGGACAGGAAACACCTGGGGGAAGAAAGAGATGGGTCCTGGAGGGAAGGGTCCACTTTGGAAAGGCCAAGAGACCTCCTTGGTGACCCAGAGGGTGCAGGCTTTGTGCCATGGCTGATGTGGGGGGCTGTGGCTTTGCTGCTGAGTGAGCTCAGGACCCTTCCTCACTCTTTTTTCTGCCTGTGCACGCCTGGCTGTGCCTCACTGGGCCTTAATCCCCCCAGCCTGGGGAGGTTCATCACTCTGCAATGTCCCAGAGCCCAGGGGTGTCCCCTGAGGGCAGGGCTGTCATCTCCCACTGTGGCTGCAGGCTCATCCCAGCAGAGTCTGGCCCTGCTGGACCACAGGGAAGGTGTTCCTGACCCTCAGGAGGCTCTGCTTTACCTGACAGACACTTCTCTGGCAGCTCCTAGAAGCCTCCCACACTGGAGACGCCACAGACTGCGCAGGTTGTCTACCTAAAACAACATAAACCAGAGTAAAACAAGGTTTTTTAAACAAAAATAACCAACCACGGTGGTTAACCACACATCTCTTCTTACAGTGGAAGGTACAACCTGCTGATGGCAGCAGGGAATTGCCAGTCTGTGACTGTCTAGGGCCCAGGGGAACGTGAAAGGACAAGAGAAGCATCACCTGGAGGGCTGTGGGAAGGTGAGTGTAACCCTGTCCAGCCCGGGGCTGCAGCTCCTGACTCTCAGCTGTGGCCACACGGGTGGGCTCTAGTCCTGACAATGTCCTGCAGCCCAGGCAGTGCCACAAAAACGGCACAAAAACACGGAGCACAGCTCAGCAGAAACAGCTTTTACAGAATGAGGGCACAAAATGAATAAGGAACTTTATTTAACAAGAAGCAATGTCATTTGGGTGGTGGGGGGTGTGGTCCATTCTTCAAAAGATCGCATGGCTTTAAAGTAATGCATTGCTTCAAGACAAACCTTTTTAAAAATTCATTTGAAAAGAGCCCAGATGGAATGGCCCCAAAGTAAGGAAAGATCCTCACCAAAGCCTTCTGTGAAGTCTGACCCCAAATCATTAATATATTCAGCTCCTCTTTCCCCCCAGAAACTGCCAGCCTGCCCCTGCAGCAGGTCTGCCCCATCATCACCTCTGATTAAAGGGCTCTGTTTTCCCTAGGAGCACTGTACAGAACGGCTGTGCTGCCATTCAGGTTTCACCACACACCACCTGTAGCTCTCCATGCAAGGATTTCACTTTCACCAGGGTAATTTGAGCACTGCACAGCCTAAAAATTGAAGCTGCAGATTTTCCTCCTGCAGGACTTTGCGGAGTGTCTTCCCTGTGCTCATGATAGAAAATCCATGTTTCTGTGAGTGTCTGTGGTGCTGCCATAGACACTCACAAAAACATGGGAAGGGGAAGGGGCAATGCTTGACAATGAGAATAATTTTTAAGAGTATCAGTTTTAACCCTTGGGAAGGAATTGAGTGTTTGTCTGAGCTGACCAGGTGTGCTGGAAGGAGAACACCTCCCTTAGGAAGGCATCTGGCCTGTGCTCAAGGCCATTTAGAGGCAGGATGGTCTGGAAAAGAAGAATACATTCTAAGGATGAATCAACCTTTGTTTTTTTTGGGGTTAAAAAACCCCAAACCCCTCTAGCTGCTGGCCTGCATATCTGTTCAGTTTGAATCAATGGCCTGTGATGGGGCAGGCTGCACCCCTCTCAGTCCCACCACGGTGTTTTTGCCATTGCTTCCATTTCCTCTTTAAACTGGAATGCCTCCTCATAAGCAAAGTGGTTTTCTTCTCTGCAGGAGGATTCTGAAGGCACTGACAAAAATTTATTACAGGGCTCTTGATAATGATTTATTGTGTTCTACTTAAAATTTTATCTGTGGTAAGTGGTTTGGTAATGGCACCAGCCTTCCATAAGTTTTGAGTTCTTTCACTCCACCACAAGCTCCATGACAATTTGGGCTTTATTTTAGACAAGGAGCACTTACATCTAAACCTGCACTGATTATTTTTGTATAATTGCTCCAAGAAAGATCTGATTTCAGTGTGATTAGACGCAACACCTTTTTTGGGAATAACCCGTAACAATTTTATTTTTTAGATGTTTAACAAGACTCTCAGGATTCCTGGCACGAGGCCTCAGTCATGTAATCACTCAGGTAATGCTCAGCAGCCATAAATCTCTTTCTCCAGAATGTGGTGAGCACACCAAGAGGCAGCCCCCTCATGAGCAATATTTCAGGTATTGCAGGTATTTTGGCCCGGTGTGTGAGGAATGCTCAGAGGTGTGACCCAAGCTGAGCTGTTCCCGTGGCAGCCAGGGCTGAGCTGCTCTGCTGTCCCCTGCAGCCCCTCTGTGCTCCTGTCCTGTGCAGGTGGGACAGCCCTCAGCAGCTCCCCCTCTCTCAGCAGGGATGGAGGCTCAGGTTCATGTCCCAGCCCATTTTCTGCACCAGGTGTGTTTCCTACAGGTGAGTCCACCTGCAGGCAGGGCTGGCCTTGGGTTTTCCTCTCATTCCTCAAGGGTGTTTCCTGCAAGGTGTTTTAGGCTGTGTGAGCTTGGCAAAGTGTTTGCACGGCTTGCCTTGAGCATTTTCCCTTTTATCTCAGTCTGCTCTGCCCCAGACTCCTGCTGGGGCTGCCTCTGTGCCCCCAGGGCAGGGGATGGAGCACAGCTGGCTGCCCTGGGGCTGGCCTGTGGCACAAAGTCCTGCAGAGTGTCACCCCCAAGGTCACCTGTGCTTGTGCCACCTCTCAGAGAAGGCACAGGTGCTGCTGCACAGGGCAGGGCACACAGCAGCTGTCCCAGGAACAACCTCCCTGCCCCAGGTTCCCTCCACAGTGAGCAGTTCTGGGTCATTCCACAGGGATCCTCCAGGTCAGGTGTGACAGCTCCAGGGTCTGCAGACCAAGGGCTCCTCCTTGCACCCTCCTCATCCTCACCGTGCCACAGAGGGGGAGCAGAGCAGGGCCAAGCCAGCCTTGCCTTTCCCAGGGCAGAGTTCCCAGGTGCCGTGGCCAGCGAGCAGCACGTGTTGGAAAGGTCACAGTCCTGGAGGTCACAGCCCCTGTCCCTCTGCCCAGCTCCCTGTGAGCACCCAAAGCACACTGCTGTGCTGCCAGCAGGGCTCCTGGGGGTTCAGACTGCACTCTCTTATCTGTGCCACCTGCCATGCACTGCAGGTGGAGACAGAGGTTTAGAAGCAGGCACTACAGCCAGTCTAGTGCTGGCTGAAGAGCAGCCCGAAGGATTGCAGGTGTCACCTCAGGTGCAGGGGCTCTTTGTGACCACAGCTGGAACGCCAGGAACCTCACAACCTCACAGCTCATTCTAATATCTTTTTTAAAATAACATTAAAAAGTGTTTTTCCTGTTAATTCCTCACTTTCTTGACCTTCTCTTCGAGAGGAAGTTTCCTGCTCCACCTCCCCCATGGGTGCTATCAAACAGGTATGGGTTATCCAATATTTCACACTTGCCCGGGGGGAAGGAAAGTGCCAGGGTTACAGTGACATTTCTAGAAATAGAGGTAGATTAAATACTTGAGCCGTGTCATGGGTGGTATTAATTGCCACCCCATGTGATCCTGAGTGACATTTTGGAGGAATGGCAGAGTCCCAGCTAAAGTTCACCGGGGCTCTGCTGCTCGGGGGCTGCGTGTGCCCCTCTCAGCCCCCAGAGCTCGGCAGCCAGGTGATGTCTGTGCTGAGCTGGGCCCTCACGTGGCACAGGGACAGGGGCCTGGCCTTTTCTGTTCCAGAGGTGATTCCTCTCAGCCATCCTTAGCTCGAGCTAAAGCCCACAGAGGGCAGCGGAAAGTTTTCCCCGCCCGTCCATGGAAGGTTCTGGAGCCTCAGAAACATCTGCAGTGACTGTCATGAGTCACTGCTCGCCTCAGAGGCCATTTTTAGCCTCCCAGAAATCAGTGTACATCTCTCCTGGTTTGCTGCATCACCCTGCAGCTCATGGAATGCTGCACACTTTGAAGCAGCCAAGCCCATAGAGCAATATTGGTGTTTTTTTTGCAGTTTCTCCCCGCTCACCCTCGGCGTCACTCAAACCCTTTTGGCTCATCTGGGCTTTGAGATGCAGACTCTGGAGTGCAGAAACAGCACCGAGTGCAGGCATGGCTCTGACAGAGCCTTACTCACAGCATCTCCACCAAAAACACCAACCGCATTTCAGTGCCTTGCTCCTCGTAATGCCAGAGGGACAGCCAAAGGTTATAAACACTTACTAATTTGGAGGGGGGAAAAAAGAAAAAAAAGAAGAAAAAAGGATAAAATTCCAGACTATGAACCTGTGCCCGGGCTGGTGTGGGTAGAGAAGGCATGGTAACTCTTCACAGAGCAGACAACAACCCCTTGGTACCACCATGATTTCTGGTTCCTGTCAGCTGAAGGTCTGGCTGGTCAGACCCGACCAGGGGAGACCCAGATGCCCAAATTCTCCTGCCAAAGCCCAGCCAAGGTGCAGGCACCGCTCACCCTTCTGAGCCAATCTGGTGCCATTTTGCAGTATAAACCTCTCATCTTCGCAGTGCAGAGAGCTACAATCAAAACCACAAAAAACTCATGTAATTAGGGACATTTTCTCTGAACTTGTTACACATCTGCAAAGGGACTTATCTGTCTCTAGCAAAAGTTGTTACTTAAGGGTCAGCAATACTGTCTGGACTTTATGATCCTAGAGGTCTTTTCCAAACTTTAATCATTCTGTGATTAGATTATTTGAAGCAGCTGCATAGTGGGGGCTGGCACACACTTCCCCGCACCAAAGTACTTGCACAAATCAATCAATTACACCCAAATCAACACCACCATCCTGTGCTGCTTTGAATCAGTTTTAAACAACCCCTTGCACTGGAAATGCTACAGTTTGAGGCTAGAAAAGCAATATATGTGCAGTCTCACTGACCTTGGAGCTGGAGGTAGGGACGTCCTGCTGCCTGCAGCGAGCCCAGAGTGTGAAGGGAGCCAGAGGCTGGGCACGGACAGGAGCCCAGGAAATTTGAGACGGGCAGGAGGAGGTGAGGGAAACCAAAATAATTGCTGCAGGGGCCAATCCTGCCCAGCTGGGTTACGTCAGTGGCATTTGCCCAGGCAAGGGTGCCCTTGAGGGCGTCAGCAGGATGTGGCAGCAGGGGGTGACAGCAACATTGTGAAAAATGTGTATTCTGTGATTGGCTTTTCACAAATATCACAGTGAATATTACATGTGTTGTGTTAGGAAGTTATGCTGTGTTAATTCTCTTTAGTAGTGTGTTAAATATAGTTTTAGGCTATAATATAAAGTTAAAATAGAAACTATGCTGTGTGAGATACTTTTTTTCCTAAAGAAAGTACTCACAGTGAGATAGCAGCCACAGGACACCCGAATCTTTCAGAGAAAGAGAATTTATTGCCCCATTATCAGGAGAAATGAACTTCTTCCTGCCTCACTCAGCCCTGAAGGCACTGTCAGGATCCAGAGGAAGGAGCTGACCCTGCCCAGCCAGAATCCTGTGTGTGAATGGAATTGATGCACCATGTGTGAGGTGTATGAATGTGCAACAGGCTGTTGCTTTTAAGGGTTAATCCTCTGTTAACCTGGGGCCTTTTTGGGCTTGTTTTACCCAGAAAAGGTACCCAGACTGTCCCTAACTCTTTGTTTTTATTGTCTTGCATTGTCCTAATCCAAATTGTCCAAATTATTATTACTCTAATTCTATTACTATTTTTATAACCATGTCATTACTATTAAACTTTTAAAATTTTAAAAACAAGTGATTGGCGTCTTCCACAAACATCATCCCCCAAATGCAGGGAGTTTGGGGTTGGTTTTCCTCCCCTTTACTTTTTAATTCATGGCATTAATTCCTGACTGTGTGTAAGGCAGAGGGGCCCAGAAACATGAAGTGGCCTCTGCAGCCTCTCATGTAGAATTACTGTTATTATATTACGATATTGCATTTGGAATTGCTGCATCTCTATAGCTTTGTAGCAGTGAATTACACTGGGAAATAACACACAATGGTTTGGAAACCATGAAAGAATAATCAGTTTTTTCACCTGGCTCTGCCCCCACCAGAGCTGAACATGTGTCAAGGCTGACAGAGGAGCACAGAGGCCAGCACTGTGCAGCTTTAAAAAAAAAACACATTTTCCCTTTGCACGTGTAATATTCTTTCAATTTTACATAGGATTTTCCTAAACCTGCATTTCAGAATTTTAAAACTTTGCAAATCTCTCTCCCAAAATGTCATGCCTGGTTTGGGCTAATGGGAGCCATGCACACCCTCAATAATTAAAACCAAAAGAGCCATTCCAGATCAATGCATCTGGAAGCAGCCTGTCAAGCACACCAGGTTTTCATCAACCCCACAGTGAGCTCCTGGTGTTGATAGAGGAAAAAACCAGCTGTGGTTCTCTTGAGGTAACATGAGTTAGGAAATAGGGACCCAGGAAATCCATGGCTTATGATGGAGGCACACACCTGCTTTTTCATTTTTCACCTTTTTCTCATGAAGGCCTTGAACAGACCAGGACTTCCCCTGGAGCAGGGGATGGCATGAAGTGCCTGGCTGGATTATGCAGAGGTTCAAGCTGTTTGCCAGCTGAGAGCCTGGGAGAACAGGAGATGCAAACAAACCCCACACTGTGCAATTTACAGCACAAACACCAGGAAAAACATTGTTAGCGAGTTCCCTAATGATTTCTGAAGAATATATCCTTAATACTTAAAAAATAGTTTGGCTTTACTACTAGTCTGTGCTCTATTTTGTGGGAAACTCAGCTGCTGAAAGAGTTGGGATGCCAAGGATCATGCAGAAATAACCCCCTATCCTCATCTCTAATATAATTACCTGACAGCTGAGGGGCTGCTGTGGTTTCATTGCTGATGCTGGGGAGGCAGCAGCAGCTGTGTTAATTCAGTTGCTGTTCATCCCAATCCATCTGCCCCTGCACAGCACCTGGAGTTTGTTGTGGGAGCTGCTGGACAGGTGAGTTACCTGCAAGGGCCAGGCAAAGGTCACTGTGTTTCAGGGAAGGGCCTTTCTGATTGCCACAATTATCTAGAAGAATATTTATTTGAGGTCAAATTTCTGTGTGCAGGGCATAATTTGTTAGCAGTGAAAGGACAGAAGTGATGAGCTGAGCTGTTCTCACAAATCCTGTGTGTGGAATTAGGGTTGGAGGAGGCTGTGTGTGTCCTGAGCTTTGCAAGGACACGGATCAGTGTCTCTCCTGCTGCCAAAGTCAGAGCTCTGCTAAATTAGAGCAGCCAAAAGCCACTGGACACAATGTCCTTCTGTTCTGGAGGCTGGATTGCCCCTCAGTGTAATGGCAATTCCTGGTTTCCCAGCACCACGGCTCTGTAATTCCTGGGATTCAGAATAAGGCAGAGGAGCAGAGCAAGCACAGCTGATAGCCAGGGTTACCCTGACCTCTCCCTGAGAATTCCTCGTGACTGTGGATGCTCAATATCCCCTTACACTGCGCAGCCACTGGGGGCTCAGGCTGGGAAGAATCCCTTTTTGGGGAGATCCAAGCCCTGCATCCCACAGGGAGAAAAGGCAGCACTTGGTGTCAGTCCTGGGCACACACTGGCCAAGAGGACAAGCAGGCTCAGAGCAGTCATCCTACACTTGGGACTCCTCCAGAGAAAGGCTCCCAAGGTGATAATGCATCTCCACTAAATAAAGAGCTCAACAAGGCCCACCCAACGTTTTAAAAATAACCCCGGCTATTTTTAACTTTTTAAAGTTGCCCTGCACAGGACATCCACTAGAGGAAAGGCTGTCTATAATTAGCAGTGTGTTTTCTGGCTAAAGGGAGGAGAAAAGGTTTTCCTACACATGGAAATGACCCTTTGGAAAAACAGGAATCTCCAAAATCCAAAAAGTGGTCTTTTTTCCCTCCTTTTTTTTTTCTTTTTTTTTTTTTTCCAGCTGCATTGCAGACACAAGTGAATCAATTCTGAGATGGTAATTGTCAGGGGGTTCAAACGAGTAATGAGCAGAAAACCACAGCTGACAAGGTCTTGAACACTGACACCTTCTCTCTTTCCACCATGCTGCTCCAGCATTTCCTTGTCATGGAAACCCAGGGAGGAATGGTTAGAAAAGGAAAAAAGTGCTCTTTTTCCAGATGGTTTTCCCATTGGATGTGAAGTTTTCACAGCAAACAAAATGGAATTAACACAATATTACTATTTCAAATGGAACATGAGGTGCTGATAAGACTTTGTGTCTTCTCTGTCTGGAAAAGTTCTGGGTTTGCTCTGCATGAAACATGTGAAGGATCTCAGTGTGATTTGTACATATTGCCCCCAATGTTAGAAACTTCCAGGGAGGGTAGGGTGAGAGAAGGTAAGTTTTTAGCAATAATTCTGTCAGTGTTCCTGGCCCATCCACCCGACCCAGAGTGTCCCACAGTGGAGGTGCCACCTCTGAGAAAACAAACTTGAAGTGATTCTGCTGCCCCTACCTCTGCCAACCCCCCTGGGCAGAGCTGTGTCAGGCAGCCACGAGCTGGAACAAGCACCAGTCACTGCTTCAGTCCTCTTTGAAACTGGAAATTTCAAGCAAAAGAATGATCTTCTCTAATTTTCCTTCTCCTAAGGCTACACAGGAGTAGGGCTGCAATACTGGGGTGTAGCTTTCAAGGCATAATTCAGTCTTCAAATTCCTATTTGTTACCTGTGCCCGATCAGTCAAGACTAATTTCTTGACAGAGCTGAGGATTTTGAACAGCCTCTAACCACCAGCTTCCCCTGCTTCCTTTGTGGTCAGCAATAAAGAGGGCTGGATGCTCTCTGATTTATTTGGAGATTCCAGGATGGCTTCCCAGTGCCAGAGGGCAGGGCTGGATGGGATGTTGGGAATTAGGAACTGTTCCCTGGCACAGGGTGCCCAGAGCAGCTGGGGCTGCCCCTGGATCCCTGGCAGTGCCCAAGGCCAGGCTGGACACTGGGGCAGTGGGAGGTGTCCCTGCCATGGCAGGGGTGGCTCTGGATGAGATTTAAAGTCCCTTCCCACCCAAAGGAGTCTGGGATCCTACAATGATGGCCTTGAAATAAATATGTAAATCAGCCAACTGCTTGGCATAAGTAAAATGTATGGTTTAAACTGTTGGGAAAACAACTTGAAATTGAATTATCCTGCAGCACTTATAAACAAGGCTGCTTGGGAAGCATTATAATTTATTTTCTTCCATTGACAGTAGCTGACAGCTTCAAGGGTAAGTTGCTCTCTCAGTTAATTTCAGTTTTTATGTGAAACACCGAAAATGTAAGCAGAATGGAGAAGATGTGGCCACAAGGTCACAAAGTACTGAATAGAAGCTGATTTTATTATGTCACTTGCTGTATCTCCTTCTTACACAGACCTGCTATGCCATTGCTGTTTACTTATTTGACATGTTAATTCTTTAAACAAGTTTAAGAGGAATCTTTCTGTTTTCATGAAATTACTGAGTTCAGCACAGAAGAGCTGTAACCAGTGAGTAAAGCATGTAACACCAGCTGGAGACCTGGTTTTGAACTCCCAACCTCTGTCAGGTATTTTCTTCCATTTGCAACTCGTTTTATCTCCATGTGACTTAGTTTCCTATCACAAGGGGAGGGACAGGACCTGCTTATAAACTGCTGTGTTGTCTGCCTTTTCTGTGTATAAAATGTGCTTTTAATGTTCTTTAAAACCCAGGGCAGGACACCAGCCCAGAGAAAGCAAGGGATGTGTAGACACATGTCCAAACCCAAAGTGAGTTATTACCAGCCATGCCCATGGCAGCTGCAAGGCACTGGGAGTGAAGAAGAGTAAAACCCAGAAATTCAAACCATTCTTTCCCATTACAGACCCAAAATTTTCACCTGTTTTTTTTTCCCCTTTAATGACTTGTTTTTCTAAGGGACTTGTTTTTCTAAGGTAATTCAGAAGGAGTGGATTGGATTTTTCACGACGAGGGGTAAAATAATAAAAAGTAATAAAAGTGAGGACTCTTGAAACTCAGGAAAGGAAAGGATGTTTATTAGCACACAGGCACAACAGCTTGCCTGGTATGCCTTACCAACAATACAAAGCAATAACCTCGGGTCAGAAGAGAAGTTGCAATACATGCAAAAACATCTGGATTGTGCACTAAGCAACACGTTCCACATAGGTACATCTGTCAAATAAACACACATCTACTGCCCTAGGTAACAGAACTTGAGAGACTACCTCAGGTACAACAGAACAACCATCACTGAGCAGCATTTTGGACATGAAGCATCCTAGACAGAGACATTTGACCTTTGGAGGCAAAAACTGTAACAGGCAAATAGCTGAGAGCCAGATCCCCAAAGACTTATGAAAAGCTCTCGGTGAAGCCTAAGGTATTGTCAGAATGAGGTCTGAAGGGTTTTGCCCTTGGTGAGTGAAATTATGAGTGGGTAAAAATGTCACAATGGGTGAGAGTTTTAAATCATCAGGGTTTAGTGTGGTTGCTAAGAGTGAAAGGATGAAAGACTGAATGTCGATACAAACAAAACAATGTCTTTGTAAAACCCTTAAAATAAATAATACACATGAAGGAAAATTTGGGATAATTAACATGTTCTGAAATCAAAATTAACACGGTTTAACTTAATAAATAATTAAAATAATTAGGTTCTTTTTTCTCCTACAGAACAATAATCAGTATTAAAAACTAGGAAAGCAGAAAGAGGACGGGGACCTCCTCCCTACTCCGAAATCAGGGTGATCAGTGCCACTTGTCACCTCTCACCGCGAAGCTACGTGTCCGTGTGTCACAGGACGAGCCGGAGGAAAGGGACAGGACGAACACACACTGCCACTGTGAACTCCACAGGATTTCACCTACACGATGAGCACTCGGGGGCTCGGTCACTAACAACAGCTGCTGGGTCGGGGGGCGGAGGGCTGGGGGTGAAGGCTGGGGGTGAAGGCAACTCTAACCCTGTGTCAGCGTGTGACGAGCGCTCTCGGTCGCTGGAGGGGACGTGTCTGTGCTGCTGCCCAGGTCCCGGTGACCGCGCTCCCGGCTGGGCTGCTACTGATGCGGGGCACGGTCCGGCGGAGCCCACCGCGGAGCAGCGGGTGAAAAATGCTTTATCCCCATCGCCGCCCGGCCCCGCCGAGCTGGGAGCAGCCCCCGCCCGCTGCGAGCAGGCTGAGGGCTCTGAAGGCAAGTGGAGAGGCGCTTCGGCCCTCCTGTGTCCGGGGCATCCTCGCCCGCGGGGCTCCTCCCGCTCCCTCCGCCAGTCTGTGATGCTCCCGCGGCCAAAAAGCTGCGAGGGACCTAAAAGACCCTAAAAGACAGCGAGAGCCCAGAGACAGAGTCCTCAGCGGCAGCAGCGCTCCCTGGAACAGCAGAGGCGAGGAGGGGCCGTGCGATGAGCGACATCTGTCCCTCCGAGCGCTGTGCGGGGCACTGCGACACCGCCGGGCCGAGCCGGGCCGAGCCGGGACCAGGCAAAGCCTCACACAAAGCGGGGTGCTGCTGCCTAATGACCATCGCCGTAGCCCAAACATGCAGCAGGGCTCTAGCAGAGGCACTCGGGCCACTCAGAGGTGCAGCACCGAGCCCACAGCCCAGCTGCCAGGGGCCGCAGAACAGCTGTTTCCAGCTGTGCTCACGGGGGGCAGCCCCGGCAAGGACTGTGGGTGACGAGGTGCATCCTCACTTTTCCCTGTGCTTTAACAAAAGCATTGTATCCCCAAGCAAAAACATCGACATGAAGCCATCAGCAAGTCAAACATCACTGCGACCATAATAATTTATAAACAATTTTGCTGCGGCTGCTACGAACACAGAGCAAGCATCCGACTCTCCCGATCCTGACCCAAACTGGCCACCGGGGCAAGAGGCAACCTTTGGCATATGAGCAGGACGTGCTTTCCCAAAGGGGCTGGACGAGCACATTTCCAGGGATTTCCAGCTCAGCCCCTCGGCTCAGCCCAGGCCTGCCGCCGTGCCCTCCTCTGGCCCCACGAGCACAGCACAGCCCTGCGAGCCAGCGCGGACACGCGCGGAGCAGCACCCACGCGAGAAGCACACGGCAAGGGACTCTGACAGGAGCACGACGAGCATCGGGACCCTGTAACCCTAAGAACATCGAGATTTGGTTAAACCGGGTACAGGCAGATAAAGCAGCACTTCACAGCGTACAACAGAGATGCCCATTCACACTGACGGCTGTTACACGTTTTCTTTGTTAACAAAGAAACAATAGAAACAACGCAAGAAATCACTTTTTGGACCACATTTTCCCTGTTGCTTCATTACTTCAAAGTGTTTCATGAAACTACTGATTGGTAACTGCTTTTGTACAAAAAGTACACAGTCAGCTGGTTTTGTGGTCCAAATAAACCATGCTCTTTTTTTTTTTTTTTTTCTCCTCATATCATGCATTGGGATGCAATCAGCTTCTTGTCAATCCTTAGTCAAAAGAAACAAACACATTTTTTAACAACAAAAAGCTTCTCTAAGTAACATTTCTACAGCGACCATCAGCCAGAACTATTTAAAATGTTCCTAGCATGTCCTTCTCTGCTGCTGTCTGCTTTTGTAATGGAGGAATTTTCCAGTCTCTGTGACACCTCCCATGCAGTTATTTACAAGGAGATGGTCCTTGTGGAGAAGGACCTTAATGAAATTTACAGTTGCTAAGGTACATTTGTAGATGCTGGCGCTCACACTCAGACAGAACAAATGGAACTCGTTGTGCAGCTCTGGGCTGGGCCAGCAATGTAATTAAAGTGCAAATAAAGACAAAAACCACAAGCCAGGCAGGTCCATTTCTCATGGTCAGCGTTAAGAAGCATCACGACTGTGTAAGAGATGTCAGATCAAATAGGCCTAAGTCACAATCTGTTTTCAAAATCAGTCTCCCTGAGAGGATTTAAGGGAGGTATACGGTGATATAGCCCTATTTCTTCAACTGGCTGAGTATCATTGGAAAAGTAAGGACACTTTTCCAGCCAATTTTTGTTTTCAACAGTGCTAACACCTGTGTTTTACACTATGATGCCCTTTACAGCATTTGAGCTCACTTCCCATGCAGCTACAACAGGCCACTCTTGATGAGGAAAATACAAGAAGTACAACAACTACTGTAGAAATGACATCTGTCCACCTGGTACATCACAAAAGCAGAGGCTCTGAAAACATTTACAAACACCACATTTTCTCAAACAAAAGCAAGTGATAATTACCAGCTCAGATAAAAATACATACTTTGTGTTTGCTGGCATTCAATGTTTGCCACCGACATGTTCAGTTTTACAGCTAAGTCAACACCAAATGGCTGAACCAAAAAAACCTAAAAAAACAAAAAAAGCCCCAAAAACAACCCCAAAAAAAGACGTTTTCCAAACCACGGATTCCACGCAAAACAGAACTGTCACTGCAGCTCCAAGTGCTCACTGCTGATCACCACCTGCTGCCAGACAGACATGTATTTCTCTCCACAGTGTGTCCAGAATGTGCTCTGTAGCCTGACTTGTCAGAGAAGCTGCAGGAGGTGCAGGAAAATAAAGTGCCTCTTCCAGAGCTGTGTGCAACACGACTCCCCATCCCCTGCACCACCCCTCGGGGTCCCTCACCCTCCCTGCTGGCAACTATTTACAACTATTCCACCAGTCCATTTGCCTTCCATGCTGTAAATACTCTCACTGGTGAAAAACATATCTACAAATACTTTTTATAGATACAATCAGTCACCTTAGAAAAGGCTGACGAGACATTTAAAGAAGAAAATGTTTTGTAACGAATAGCATTAAATGTACAGCAGGTGTTTTGAAAATCAGATCTGAAGTTACTAGATGCTGACTTAGTATCACTCCAAAGTAGTAGATGAGTGCTAGAATCCTGCTTTTTCAATGAAATTAACACAATGAGAACACCACAGCCATTACTGCCTCAGTGAACACATAGTTAGCCATCAACCCAGCCACCTCACTTTGCTTATTTCTCCTGACACACCTGAGTCTATTACCACCATTTAAATCTGTACCCTTGATTTGCCACGTGAGATGGCTGCAATGAGTGCCTGTTCACAGGAAAGTCTCCTGTTTTCCAGGAATTCATGGTCCCTAGTGCCAAACACGATCTTTGCAAAGCAGAAATAGCTTAAGCCGGGTAGGAAGGGTCTTTGCCTTTCACCTCCAACACTGGTTTGTGTTGCCTGAGAGGGAAAGGCTGTGAGACTCTGGATCTCTTATTGGAAAAGAGAGCTGGCACTCTTGTCAGAGTGTCTCTGGCTGTGTTTGGGTGGTGGCAGGCGTGGTTCCCCTGTCCCAGAGCTGTGTGCAGGGCTGTGCAGGCTCAGGCGGGGAGCCGGGGCTCGATCTTCAGGGACAGCTCGTACAGGGTGTCCTCGTCCATGATGAGGGTCTTGTCCAGCAGGTAGTGAGTGACCTGGGTGGGGAAACAGATGGACAGGCTGCATGGAACTGCCACAGAGCTCTCCCAGCTTTCCTTCCCTTTCAGCACATTTTGGGTCCTGAGATCCCCTTGTGTTGTTTGCTTGAGAGACCCAGCAGCTGCTTGGAATGCTGCTGGCATGAGGATGCACCTGCAGCACTCTGAGGATTCATTAGGATTAATTCCTCTCAGGAATGGGCAAATCCTTTGCCAGGTTACCTCAGCCCACACTGCTCTTCTGGAGTCTGAGATGAACCTTCTCTGGAGGCACTGACCAGCTTTGGCCACAGCTGCATCACCCCCGAGAAGGGCAGAGGGACAAAGAATTGCAGGATGGCCCAGCAGGTGCTTGGGGCACCTCCTGACCCTCCTCCAGGATCTCAGGGCAGGGGGAACACACCGCCCTCTGAACCCCTCACACCCTGGTGTGCAATCCCCAGGGACCTTCCAAAGGAGCAAAAACCTTCTTTAGAAGGGATCAGACAACGAGGTCCTGTGGGGTGAGGGTCTCAGCACCCCAAGGACCCGTCCATGTGTCTGTCTGTCCTCTCCTCCAGGCGTGGGAGCAGAAGACACCAGCTTCAGCTTTCAGTGGCAGCTGTGCCTGACAGGTCATTGCTGCCACAGCCTGATTTCAGGAGCAGGCAGGGCCTCACCTTCTGCTGGTGCTCGATGCGGTAGGAGGTCTGCTGGAACTGCCGGATTTCCCTGATGATATGTGAGATCTTTCAAAAGAGCACATGGATGTCAGCTCAAGCACAGCTCTGCTTCAGCTAAGCCACACAAAGCAAGAATTCTGCCCCAAATTATTCCATTCAACATATATATATATATATATATAAATTAAAAAAGGCTACTTACATATATAAAATATATAACTTCATTATAGGGAGCTTATATATTTATTTACTTGTAGACCTGGTAGGGATCACTGTCTGTCACAATTACAGTCACAACACTTCATTCCTGACAAGACTTCACCGTGTCTCTGCTAGCCTCTGCTACCTCCTCTGTCAGAAGGAGGGAAGGGAAGGGTAGAGATCATCTCCCAACAGCTCCCCAGGACTTCACTTTCCCAAACCAAACATTTATTCCCCGGCCAGTCCTGAGTGAAACAACACTCTGCCCATAATGAAACCTCCCCATTCTTTGCCTCGAGTGAGTGCTGCAGAGTGTAGCCCTAAGATGGGCATTAAGCTGAGATTAGAGGAGAAATTTCCATGCCTCCCTCCCAGGAGCAGTTACAAAACAGCATTACATGGCAGTGGGAGAGACAGCAACTTTAAAGTGCTTTTCAGATAGACCAGAGCACACTTTGAAAAGAACATTGTGATTACTGCTTCCTGGTGAATCACTGCATTCCTCTAATTCCGGTTATTTAAAAAAGCTTTTTCTTGCTCCTCCACGAGCTCCAGGCAGCTGCTTTTCCTGTCCTTTCTGAGAAAGTGAAGCGGGGACAAATTCAGCCCCTGAAAACACCCAGCCTGCCAGAAGGTGGGGATAGAAGACTGGGTCGAGTAATTGCTCTCCCAAGGCTGCCTCCAGTGCACAGCACCAAAGCAGCTTCTCCAAAGGTCAATTCAGAGGAGTTACAGTGAAATCGATAATTAACTCATGCAATTAAGCACTTGTTGGTGAAGCATTTTCAGGAAAGTGAAAATTACCATTCTCATTTTGGAGAAATTGACAAGGCCTTCCTCAGTGAAGTTGGGTGTTCCTTCCTCAATAAATGCCAGGTCAGTCAGGTACATCCCAAGGTAGGGAACAGCAGGTGGGTTACAGCTGTAAAGCAACAAATCAGCTTATTTGCCTGCAGCTACATTTGCAAATGCATTTTTCTCTAACTTGCACAAACTTTTTATTACTTTGCCCAGTTCTAATCCATGGGCTGTTTTCCTTTCCAGGACACACAGCTCCTCTGGCTCTGCTGGAGTTTTGTTTGCTCTGCCTGTGATAAATTGAATGCATTCTGCCCAATATCTAATATTAATGGCATTTTCAAAATAGACCATTAATTATTCTGGCTGTTCAGTTCTCAGCTCCTCTCAAGATCACTTGAGGTGTTTATGCCACTCAGTTCTGAAAAGCCTGCTTCCAATTACAAAGCTCACAAAAATCCAGGCTTTTGTATAGCTGAAATCAGTTCTACATAAATTGCAGAACACTTGACATGGAATATTCTGGATACCAAGATTACAGAATGTCAAACGCAATCCAGCAAATCAATTAAAGAAAACAATATTCAAGGACTGCTGCACAAAGGCAGCAGGCTGTTTTGCAGCAAGCTGGGAGGCCACAGGAGAAGAAACATCTCTGTGCCTTTGTGCTGTCCCTGTGTTCCTCTCATAATGTTTTGTCAGAATCACAATTGTCACAAATGGGTCTGTGACCTGACACGGGCTTAGTCCCAAACACTAAAATTCTTAGCTAGAACAATCCTCTCTTTCATAAAAACCTCAATTTATAAAGCAGGCTTTACACTTATTGAAAAAGTTTATCAGTGTAAGTGAAACCCCAACAGGGAATGTTCACACAGAAAAATAGTTTAATTTGTTTCAGTAATTCTCTGGAGCTACTATGTTTACCCATCAGGGCTATTAAATCACAAACATGCAGCAAAACCATATTGCCAAATAGAACCAACCTAGAATTTAAACGGTTATTAGGCAAAAAAAAAGAAAAAAAAAGAAAAAAAATTATTAAAGCCTAATCACAGCGAATTAATCTTTAACATGAACTATCCACTACTTATAACAAAACCCAGTTGTATACTGTAGGGAGGCTTACTTTTTGAGCATTTCTCTCAGGTTTTTAAATCTTCCCTCAGATGACACAGTCTTCTGAAGCTTGTCCATGAGTGCTTTTGTCTGGGAAGAAAATGCATTTCAGATGTCATTGCTGGTGCACAGAAATGACTGGAATGAGGTCCTGTCGGAGGTGTAATTCACTTATCATCCCCACCCCATTTTCTAGAGTAGTACAACAGGCATTACTGAATTAGGAACTCAGCTGTTCTGCAGTTCCTCCTGTCTTTCTGCAAAGGGAGATTGGGCAGCGTTAGGAGTGATACACAGAACTTGTATTTATGCTGATATTACCCTGCAAGTGGAGGAAAACCCACAGATTTATTACATTGATGGTCTGGAATTCAGTTTGCTGTGCACACAAGACCATTACAGATCCTACATGGGGCTGAGGCTCCTCAGCTGCATTTACTGAAGCTGGTGACAGCAAGGGGTGGTCACTGCCTTGGAGCTTGCACTGAGCTGATTTTGCCTCCAAGTTCCAGACAAAAGCTGAGTATGTAAATGAGAATATATTTGTGTCTTACACAAATCACTGTCATGGGCATCACCACACCCTGGTTCCTTCTTCAGTGAAATAAATTTGATTTTCAGTCTGTTTATGCTACTGACTTGAGACTTGGGTGTAGAGAATGATGAGAAATTCATCCTGTTTGAGACTGAATTTCCAATTAAGAGAGAGCTGTAGGCAGACAGAGTCACTTTCTTCTACATAGCAGGCTGATGAAAAACCCAGATTGCATTCCCAGTAGGTACCAGAGGACTGTGCCACAACATCAGTCTGCTGCGGGTTTGGTTTCTTATTTTTCAATTGAAAAGTTTAAAAATCAAGCTGATTCTGTCCATAAAAATTTTCAGAGGTAAACTCACTTATGAAAGTTTGGACTGAAAGAATTTCTAACAGATTTTTAAACAGAAGAAGGAAGCACCAGCTGTGAAGCAGCTTAGAAAAAGCTGACTGGAAAAGGTGGCACAGTCAGAATTTATTTTGACTGTATTTCTCTGAACCATTTAGAACACAGAACATAAAAGACTGGATTATCTTCATCCTAACAGGCTTTTTTTAAATGTGTGTGTCTTGTGTTTGTGGCTGGCAGGCATTCTCACAGTTTTTGCTGACATTCTCAGCAGCCAGGTAAGGGTTCAAAGGAGGTGGTCACTGCACCTGAACTTGAGCTCCTGATTAAGAAAGAAGACTTTTTATCAAGTCTCTTTCTGGGGAGAAAAACCCAGGAATTTGAGAGGTCCTGACCTTCCTAAAGGCTTTCTGCACAGGCAGTTCCTATTTTAGGCACATGACCAGACTTTAACCATAGTTTGTAACCACCCAGATGGTATCAGAAAATACCTAAATTTACTTTCCTTGAACATTTCAGCCATTCAGGCCAAATAGTCTCTGGCACCTTGCAATTACCTTGAAAACATTTTGTTCACACAGATTAAGAAAGCTACATGCAAAATTCCTGGACAGAAAATGCCAGTCCCACTATTATGAGCACCTAAATGAAGGGATGGGACTACTGTTGGCCTAAAAACAATTTATTGCTCAGATAAACATCAGCCTCAAAGGGTGTGAGATTTTAGAGTAAGAAGTCAGCCACAGCTCAAGGCAGTCACAGGTTCTTCATTACAAGGCAATACAGAACATTCTAATCCATTGGAAAGTTGTGACAGAGTTTATTTTGTTTTTCCAGCCTATCACCTCTACTTAATTGTGATGCACTGCAGATGCTTCTTTCCAATGGGATACTATTCCATTAAAATTGTATATAAATTTATATATATACTTATAATAATCTTATATATATTATAATATACATATATTATAAACATATTATTTTTAGATAGTATATATAATTATCATAATATAATATAATATAAAAATATAATTATAAAATATAATTATATTTTATTTTAGATATTATAGATAATATATAATAATAATATTAAATACAAAATATAATCATATATAATTATTATGTAATAATTGATTAAATATAATTTTTATATAAGATTAAAATTATGTATAAAATTACATGTACACACTTAAGCTTCTATTATAACATCTAAACTCCTAGCTTACTCTACACAGTTACATTACCATACTATAAAACCCTTCACCATCTTACCCAATAAAGTGTCTCACTCACTGAAGGCATATTCTTACTTGCAACTATAGAAACACAACTTTATAATTTTTCTGCTTAATGTCTGTGTACTTTTATTTTTACATCAATCCAAGCCTCTTCCAAGGCTGCACCTCAAACCCTTCAGTATCTGTGGAAGTTTCTGTCTTTCCATTTCCCACATCCCAGGTGGTGGAAAAGCAGAAATATTCACAGGAGGGCTCCTGTCTCAGCCCCTGGGCACGGCAGGTGATGGGATCAGAACTGCCTGCTGTCACTGCCTTATTTCCTGAAAAATCTCTTGGCCCAGGATCTTCCTTCTGGGAAGCTGAGAAGCCTCAGAGAAAAATGAAAACAATACTCATTCTGATTTGCTTCTCCTGTGTTTTGCTGCTTTGGAACATTGTGTTTGGACATTGTTTACCAACAGGTGGTGGTTTCATTGGTTTCATGTGAATTAATTTTGACTCTTTGGCCAATCAGGGTCAGGCTGTGTCGGGACTCTGGAGAGAGTCATGAGTTTTCATTGTTATCTTTTTAGCCTTCTGTGAGTACCCTTTCTGTATTCTTTAGTGTAGTTTAGTATAGTATTCTTTAGTATAATATAGCATTATAAAACAATAAATTAGCCTTCTGAGAGCATGGAGTCAGATTCATCATTCCTTCCAACGACGGGGCTCCCAGCAAACACACCAGCCCGCCGTGGCCGCGTCCCTCTCACCTGCTTGGACACCTTTGCCCAGGTTTTCTTGAGCCTGTAGATGGCACTTCTGTTGAGGGCCGAGGTGATCTCCAGCACGCCGTTGTAGTTGTGCAGGCAGCGGCAGATGTCGGCCACCGCCACCCACTTCTCGATGGCGCTGGCCCGCGAGGGCACGTCCGCGTAGCTCATGATCTGAGAGGCCACCAGGTTGCTCATCTGGCCACGGAGAGAGAGGCAGGGGCTCAGGCAGCTGGAGCACAATCCCTTCTAATGTTGGAATTAACGGGCAAGGCAGGGAAACCCCCAGGTGAGCGTGACAGAAATGATGGCTCTTGGAACACAAACCCCTGAGGGAGCTGGGGGGGCTCAGCCTGGAGGAAAGGAGACTCAGGGCTGCCCTCGTCACAGCTCCTGAAAGGTGCCTGTGCTCACCTGGGGCTGGGCTCTTCCTCCCGGAGGAGACAGCCTGGAGCTGCCCCAAGGGAAATACAGGTTGGATAGCAGGAAGAAGTTTTTTACAGAAAGGTGACAAAGTTCTGGAATGTTCTGCCCAGAGAGGTGGTGGAGTCCCCATCCCTGGGTGTGTTAACAAAGCCTGAATGTGGCACTGGGTGCTGGGGCTGGGTTGGACTCAATGATTTTGAGGGTCTCTTCCAACCTGGTCACTCTGTGAATTCTGTGACTCATAAACCCAGGGAAATGACATTGGAAACAGAGCTCGGGGCAGTGGAGGGGATGGGGACAGGAAAGAAGGATTGGGGATGCAATGAGAAGGTCTCCAAGCCATCAGCACTAAACCTGATTGGGATATCTCCCAGTAAAATTCAAGGAAAATTATAAAGGAGAAAGACGTGTAAGGATACAAAGGCATTAAACAGGATTGGTGTTATATTTCTCTGGAGAAACTGAAGTTTCTTCAGCAGGCTGAAAGGCACTGTGCTACAGTTTAAAATGTTCTACTCTCTTAAATTGCCACTAAAATACTGAATATCAATTATTGAAAATGAGAATCTTCATCTGCGTTGATTTAAATTGTTAATTACAAAGAGGCTGCAGCTTTCAGTCACTAATAGATAACACATCACATCACACTGCAATATAACCCAGTATTTCTGTCCCAGAGGTCAGAGGCAGTTCACAGGGTTCCTAGAAACCAAGTCTGTGTTTGAGAGTACTTACATCATTAAAATGTTGACTAGTTTTCATAATATAGGGCGTTCTCTCATTTTTATCCACTTTCATCCAGCCCTGCCCAAGGAACTCTCTAGACATGGATGGGAGAAAAAACAGCAAACAAAATCTTCATAAACACAATACAGAGTCTGTCTGTAACAGCCTAAGATTTCAAGGATACCTCAATTTGCTGGAAGCTAATAACACAGCTTTTCACTAATTCCAGCATCTCATGGTACCATTTTTAATGGTGACTGAAATGGTAAACAGTGTAAAGAAGACTTATTTTTTTCTTAATCCCCTCTCCCATGTCACCTCATCCTAATTTTCAGCACTGTGACCCTATTTACACCACATTATCCTTGCATGTGTGCAAATCTTTTTGTCAGGGGCTGAGTTGGGGGGCTTGTGGCCACTGGCCCCCCAAGGACCCTCTGTGCCAGGACTGTCCTCCTCTCCCTACCACAGACAGTGGGTGCAGATATGAAGAGATGACCCAGGCTGCAAGGCCCAAAGGCATCACCTCCAGCACCAAAAGGGCTCGGGCCCCAGATCAGAATCAACATCTCACTCTGGAGAGCAGATGTGGGAAGAGATCAAAGAAATATTCCTGACTCTTTCACAAACTGTAAAAGACACACAAGTTACCACAGAGGCAAACGCCTCCTACACCCTGAAAGTGTCTGAGCCTTTTCCCTGGAGTTTGGACACAGATTCCATGGATGCTTCCCTGGGGATTGAGGGAAAGGATCTCAATGTCTGCCCCACCAACAACTGGATAGGAAGAGGCATTGAATCCTAAGTTGTATTATTTCTTCACTAGCTGTAACATTAATAGGTACCTTTAACCTATGCTGTGTATATGTATTGGTAGTTTTCTTTTTGTCCCTATTCCTGTGTAGTATTAGCTTGTTTTAAGTCTTACATCTGTTAGTTTTCTGTCTATGTCTCATGTTTAGCTGGGTGTGTGTTCCATTCCCACCTGTCAGAGCTGGGGCAGTTCTCCTCTGTTCATGGGGCATTTTCTTTCTCTCTGCCACAGCCCATCCTCCCTCCAGGAGATCTCTGCTGTCCATGGCCCATTCATTATTAATTACCTTCTGTCCATGGCCAGGGAGTGTCCCTGCAGGGCTGATCAGATTCCACCATCCCATGGGGAGATGCTCTGCCCAGGGGAGGAGCCAAGCATTCCTACCTGGATCCAATCTGAGGTTTGGGACACCCCAGCAGCCTCTGCCCCCTGCATTCCCAGAGGAGCAGCTTTCTGCTGCCCTGCATTCCCAGAGGGAGAGCAGGCCCATCTCCAGCAGCCCTGGAGCTGCAGAGGAAAACTGGATCCTTGTGCAGGATCCCTGCTCCAGCAGAACCACAGCTGGCACTGCAGGAGGGCTGAGCCCCCCTGGGATGGGACTGTGCCACCACCCTGAGCCCCCCTGGGATGGGACTGTGCCACCACCCTGAGCCCCCCTGGGATGGGACTGTGCCACCACCCTGGGCCCCCCTGGGATGGGGCTGTGCCACCAGCCTGAGCCCCCCTGGGATGGGACTGTGCCTCCACCCTGAGCCCCCCTGGGATGGGACTGTGCCACCACCCTGAGCCCCCTGGGATGGGACTGTGCCACCACCCTGAGCCCCCCTGGGATGGGACTGTGCCACCACCCTGAGCCCCTCTGGGATGGGACTGTGCCACCACCCTGAGCCCCCTGGGATGGGACTGTGCCACCTCCCTGAGGCCCCCTGGGATGGGACTGTGCCACCACCCTGAGCCACCCTGAGATGGGACTGTGCCACCACCCTGAGCCACCCTGAGATGGGACTGTGCCACCACCCTGGGATGGGACTGTGCCACCACCCTGAGCCCCCTGGGATGGGACTGTGCCACCACCCTGACACATGGGGACAGGGCATGCTCTGACTCTGGCAGTGGTTTGTTTTGGTGTTTTGTACTATTGCATTTGGATTTTCAATTCTTCTGGTAAAGAACTGTTATTGCTACTCCCATACCTTTGCCTGAGAGCCTCTTAGCTTCAAAATTATAATAATTCAGAGCGAGGGGGTTTACATTTTCCATTTCAAGGGAGGTTCCTGCCTCCCTCAGCAGACACCTGGCTGTTCACACCAAGGCACTCTATGAAATAACCATTCATTCTCCAATAGACCGAACCAGCCGTTATTAAGGAACTTGTGAACCAGAGTGGCTTTTGGGGTGCTGGGCACCTCCATAAAGCTGCTGCCTGCTGCCAGAGGCCTGGGCAAAGGGCAGGGAGTTATCCAAAGGCCACCCCCACGTGCAGCTCGCTCACTCGTAGGGGATGCTGCGGAACACGACGTGGTCCAGCAGGGTGATCTGCTCCGCCAGCTCCATGGCCGACAGCGTCTCGAAGCACTCGGGCTTGGGGCAGTCTGGCTGCAAAGCAAGGACAACTCTGAGGGGTCTCTCCGAGGGCCACAGGGCACGAGCAGCTGCCTGGGAGCCCTCAATGGGGCTGTAATTCACTTGGGGATCAGGAGAAATGAGGATTAACAACAATCGAGGGCAACACAAACACCCGGCTGGAAATTCATAAAACAGGCACACACCAGCTCAGGGGTATGAAAACTCTGCGTATTAAACTCTGCACATTCTGCACTTGTATTTTCATATATATTAATATCTTCCCCCTTTTTTAAACCTTCAGATTTTATCCAAATACTAAAGTTTTGACATGTTCATTTTTGATAGGGAATTGCTACAATCTCTAAACTGAAATTGACATTCCTGGTATAAAAACAGTATATCTATCCAGAAATACTTTACAAGTCGCAGTTGTGTTAAATTTTATTGACACAAACACACAACATTTCTCTAGGAGTATTTGTTTAACTCTCAAGATGAACTTACCATCTGAATGATATCCTCTATTTTCAAATGGTTATCATCTTGATCATCCTGAGAAAGAGTTCTGAAAAATAATGTGGCAGATCATCCTATATAAATATAACTGTCCATGGTTATGACAAAACCTTGTCATCGATCAGTGAAATGGTTTATTTAAAATAAATCCTAAATCTGCACTTGAAGAGGTAAAGGAAAAAAAAATCTGTAACCTAAGAAGTCATGTCTTGCTTTCAGTAAAGATGTGTAAACTATTACAGCATTAGACATGCAAGATGAAATACTTCCATGGAGGTTTAAGATCCCTCAGCTAATGAATCCTGGAAATTGTCCTGTTCAGTGCCCCACACTGAGCTCAGTGTGTGGAAATGGACAGCAAAAGGCAGCTTTCCATGCAGCAAGGACATGATTTCCTATAAGTAATAAAAGTCTTAGTGAATGTTTCCAAATCCGCTACATAAAACCTGTGAATGTTATGGTTATTTCAGAGTAATGGGTCAAAAATTACCTAGGCAAAAGAAAGTATTGATCAAATATCTACCCTGATGTAGCATATTGGCACATAATTACAGGATCTTACCCCTTCATGTGGAAATTACAGACAAAAAGAAGCCTTGATGATATTGGATTTATGTAATAGAGGAGTGAGAAGATTTAGGGAGGAGGAACATAGGTCAGAATGCAAAAGGCTGTCAGAAAGGACACTTTTTTTTTTTTCTTTTTTTCCCCAGGAGGGCTGGAAAGACCTTATGCCTTTACCTCTGCAGGAGAACCCTAAGCTTCTTGCTGGGATAACAAGGAGTGCAGCCTCAGTGCCTGTAAATAGCCTGCCAATCTGTCCCGCAGAGCAGCTTATTTTGTGCTGCTGCTCATGCCTGGGGGCCTGCAGGAAGGTGTTGTTCATCCTGTGGCAACAGCCTCTGGCAATGAAAACCACACAGGCCCCGTGCCTCTGCCCCAGCAATTCTCATCAATCTTGTACAATCTGAGTTACTTAAATAAAACTTCATGCTATGTTTTGTTTCTGTTGGGTCAGGTTTTCCTTCGATACAGAAATTGTTGTATTTGCTTCATATGAAATAAAGTATGAAACATGGGATTCTGAAAAAAATGAAAGCAGTTAACTTTAATCTTTGCCTCCTGGTACTCTCTACCGTGACATCTCATGTTTTATGTAGACTTTCAATCTGTCACACTAAACAGATGCTTTTTTCCTAGCACAGTGGTCTCACGAAAAAAAACCAAAACCAACTCTCCTTTTATCCATAAATATTCTACAGTGAAATCTGCAGAGGACAACAGATCTGGAGACTGGATAATGGTACATTTTTGACAGCATCAACAGCAGCTTCCACTTGAGCCTGGGCTGTTGTCAGCCTTGGGACCCCCAGCTTCAGCAGAGGACTGGGGACTCTCACTGGGCTGCCCCTGCTTGGACAGCTCCCTCTGCCCTCCCTGCAGAGTTCCTGGGAGCTGGGAAGAAGCAGATCCTTGTGGAAAGAGTGACAGGAGATAGCAAAGGCACAGAGGGGCTCTCCTGAGCAGTATCACCCTTGGGGAGGACTGAACAGGGTGACTCCTCCAGTCTCTTCAGAAATTAAGGAAGAAAATATAAAAGAAATACCTTTCTAATTCTTAGAATCACCAGTTATGATTCTCTCTTCCTCTCTCTCACTATTCCTTATGCCTGACCAGGCCAAGTATTAAAATAATTTTGTACTTGAAAGTATTAAGCATGTGTCTTGTCCTTTCTTTGTGGTACATAAAGCATATTAAAAAAATATTTAAACGCTAGGGCAAGTTAGAAAGCCTGAAATGTGTTGTTTAGTGAGATCATACAAGGCAGAAAAATCTTTCATCCATCACATTTTGGCATCTGTGTATCCCTCAATTTCATTAATGTTTAGTCTGAAGAAGAAGGAGGAGGAGGAGCTGCTTCTGGAAGCAACCTGTTTTTCTCCAGATAGGATTATCTATCAGTGTTGGTCACTGATGGTCACTCTGAACTCACACCTTCCTGCTCCATTATCAGTGACATTTATCTAGATTTCCAGGGTTAGTAAATCAGGCTGATAAAATCTCAAGCAAAATGTACATTGGGAGGTTTGCCTAGCCTTCAGAACAGATACTGAATTTAAAAAAGCATTTTTACCCTGAAGAGAAACCCTGTCAGTCCACACAGCAGAAATCCCATCAAGCAAGAAATACCAGCTGCTTTGTTTGATGACTCAAGGCATGAAGCAGCTCAGCATCTCCCATCAACATTTTCCTTGTCATTCATATCCCAAACAGAGCCTTTCCCAGAGCTGACCCTGATGGATCTTTGGAACACAAACCAACCTTTCCTGCTTCTCTGATCTCTGCTAACTAGGGGATGGGTTTTCCAAGGATGTCCATGCCTGCAAAGGCTGGGGCAGTTTGTAAAAAGACATATTTTTACAGAATATCCTTTAGGAAGACACAGAAAATACCAGTGTTAAGCCTCAGAAAGCACGAACATTTTTTCATCAATGTTTGAAATGGAATTTTTTACAAGAAATGCTTGTCCTAAGCCCATTCTGCATTTGTCAGCCTTTCAGACTCAAGAGTAGACTACAAAAACTGAGATGTGGGGAAGCCAGGGCCTACAGTGACAGCTGACAGGCAACCCAGAATTCTGACAGAATACTTGTTTTAGACAAAATGCCTGCAGCAAGCACCTCTGCAGAACAACAGAATTTTACAGCACTCACTTGGCAAGTGGGTGAGTGACTATTTTTATGAAGGACACATCAACTGGATTACCCCTTCTTCTCATTTTCAACCCATTCCAGAGAAACCTTTTGAATGAAAGTTTCACCAAATCTTTCAGTTACCACAGATCTGTGCTTGCTCATGAAAAGCATGCTGTCAGAAAGCTTCAAACAAATTGGTTTCTAAATATTTGTAACAATAGTAAAAAAAAGCCCTTCAGTCCCAGGTAATTTGTATTTCCCCTCTGAGCAGAATTAGATGTCAGGTCTCACTTGAGAAGGATGACATCTCTCCAAGGAGCAGGGCACAGGCTGAGCAGCTTTTCTCCAAGCCAGACCCTGAACAGGAGCCAGGAGAGGAACACAAACCCTGGGACATTCTGCAAGGGGACAGATCTTGGATGTCTTTAGGATATCCAGGGGGATTCACAACAAGTCCTTGCCTGGGTTCTGCCACTGTCCATGCAGAAAGAGCCAGGATGCCTAAATTGAGAGAATTTTGGTGGAATTGTCCTCTGTGACAGGGAGAGACTGTGGCAGGGGTGCTGCATTCCCTGCCTGACCTTTGTTTTGTGGTTTGGTGCTTCAGGTATGCACAGGGTCCCACCACAGGGCTCCTTGGTAATGCAAACCACTCATAATGGCCCTTAGGGGCTATGGAAGGCTGAAAGAACTCAGGAAATTTTTTTTTCCACTGCAGGCCCTCTCTCCACGCTCAGAGCAGCGGCTGTAACCCGACAGAGGATCCCCAGTGTGCTGCAGAAGAGGGAGAGATGCTGTGGGATGGACTCTGCAGGACGTGGAGCCCCTCCAGGGTGGCTCAGGGGAGCTTTGTCCCAAAGCTGAGCAGTTCTGGGTCAGCAGCAAACAGAGATCCCTGCAGACAACAAGCAGCCAGAGCTCTCCAGTCTGGGGCAGAGCAGGTTCAGTCCTGGCCTGACCCACTGAACCAGCCAGGGCACCACGGGGCACAGAGCAAAGCCCACATCATCACACCCTCCTCCTGCACCACAGCAGCACCTCTGCTTTCAGTGGAAATGCAGAAAAAGCTGTGCTCCTCTGGCCCTGGAAACCTGTCTGCCCTCTGGGCTCGTGCAGTTGTGCTGTCAGAGAGGACACAGGCAGGTCAGTGCCACCTCTCCTGACTCTGATCATTTCTGTCCCTCCAGAAATCAGCTCCAGAATTGTACAAGGATGTTTACAACCTGCCAGGAAAGCTAAACCCCCTGTCAGAAGCCATTCCCCCATTTCATATCCTGATTATTGCAAAGGTGAGTTGTCAAAGAGCAGCTGCCTCTGCCTCTGAGTCCACCACCAGGCTGAGGAGCAGAGGGACCCCTGGATGCCCCAGGACTCAGTGCTCAATCTCCAGCAGGTTCCTGCTTCCACCAGCAATAAAGCTTATTTTTAAAGCTTGTAAATATTTCTATTTGAAGAATGTGCAATAAAAATTAAGGACTGTGGAAGAGCAAAGGAACTCCTGTGTGAGTATCACAGATAAAGTTGCACATAAACAGCTGCTGGTTATTCCTTATCTCTTATAAGGATTATTATATCCTTATTATATCCTGTAAGATTATTCTTTATATCCTATAACTGATCACTCAATTAGCTACATAGCCTTGCTGAGAGCCTGTGTCTCCTGCAGCAATTACAGTGTTTTGTTAAATTCTGGAAATCACTCTTAATTACCAGACATTTCCCAGAGGTGATCTGAACACCTCCCCCTTCCAGTGAAAGGGTGAGAAATTGTTTTGAAATGTAATTCACATAGAAGCAGGACTGAAATAATTCACATCAAGTTGTCCAGCAACCACGTATGTTTAGCAGTACTGCCAGCCTTGAAAAGCAATAAAGGAGTTTTTAGCCAAGGCTAAAAGAAAAAAACTCCTTCTCCTTTTTTTTTTTTTTTTTTTTTTTTTTTTAAATAAATTTAGAGAATGGTCGAAAATTGAGTCTGAATTTTTGAGAAATTTGTAAGAATGGAAAATCTGATGAACTGTATTCAGTGGTGTATCAGACACTGTGCTCAGGTACTCAGTAATCAGTTCTAGGAGGGGAGAGAGGGCAAACAGTAACAAGCATTTCCTAGAACAGCAGTAAAAGGAAGCAAATGGAGACAATTCATTGTTTACACATAAATATAAAAGTCCATTTTTTGATGCAACTTCTACTGGAAATGGGCTCCTTTGAAACTGGGTACAAGAAACTGTTGTAGGGTAAAGGCCCATAAATCTATTACTCTCCCAGGAGCAGACCAGGCTTGTTTTAAGACATTTCCTTAGGAAGCTGAAAGTTTTAGGGTAATTTTACCCACTGTGAGTAGAGCCTTTGCTGTCACTCACATTATCAAAACCCACATCATCCTCATCCTTCTTGCTCTTTTGACTTGCTGTCTCTTCCAAAGAAACAAAAAACAATGTTTTTACTTGGAATAGCAGCACACACAATATTATTAAAAGGAGGACTATTTTTGTTTATGTAAGAAGAAAGGTGCTTTTAATAAGAATTTATCTGTGTTTTTTATATTTTGTTTGATATTTGTCCTCACAAGAGATTTTTTCAGCCCTTTATTTCATATATCTGTTGGAAACCTATCAAGTGGTCTTAGAAAATTCAGGCATACTCAATTTATTGCACACTTATTGGCTTACCTGCAGAATACTTACATAAATGCCCATAGATAGATCTGTGTTCTTCATGGTGTTTTATTTTAATCACTCCTTAGTCTATAGCTGTTTCAACTAATTTAGTTATGTAATTATTGCTCAGTCTTTAAATGTTTACTGCTCCTCAGGATTGTGGAACAATGGACTTGGAACCAGAGGCTGTAAAATATTCACACTTTGCAGACAGAGCTGTTTTCACTCACACTTGAGGGCTGAACTCATGGCTCTCAGCTGTTCTGCAGCAAAGCTTTCCAATACAGGTATTTTTATGAATAAAACTTAAAACAGGCTCTGCTTTATGGCTCACAAAACACTTAGCAATCCTTCAACATTAAATGCTCTGGAGGGAAACCCAACCCTGTGAATTCCATGATACACAGTCTGTCTCCCTCTGTGCTACAGGTAACTTGTGAAATAATTAGAAATGCATTTACCTCAGTATGTTTGCAGTGGCTTTCCTTTCTTGTGGCAGAAGGTCAGGGTCTCTCAAAACTTCCTCCAGCAAATTTAAAACATTCATTTTCAGCTCGTTGTTCAGCTCAAAATCCTGAAAATGAAAAAATGTTTTACTGCCTTTAGTCTTAACAGTATTGAACAAAAACCTGAAAAAATACACTTTAATTGGTTTGCCTTCTCTTTTTCAGTTAGGTTTGAATTCGGGTTTTTGTTGGTTTTTGTTGTAATACTGCATTTGAAAATATTTAGAGAAAGCTGTGGTACATGAGTAAACTGGCCACAAAGGTAGGATGCCCAAAGGCTGTGATTTTCTCTCCTTTTTGACCTTTGCCATCTGTGTGGAGACAGGATGATCAGGGAACCTTTCTTTTCTGAATTATCACCTGCATCTGGCCAACACCCACAACATCCCCTCGGTGTTTAATTGGTAATCTGTGTTTAATTGGTGTTCTGGCACCACTGCCCAGCAGGGCAGGACCCTTCCTCTCACTGCTGCCTTGAGGTTCTCTGTTCATGTGCCTCCCCTCTGGTGTTCCTTATCTCACACCCACCCTGCTGGAAACTCTGCTTTTTGTGGAGTACTCAAACCAATAAATCCACTAAATCATCTGGCCCTGCCCTGAAGAGCTTTAGCATTTTAATTACCCCTGGGGCAGACTGATGCCTCGCACAGGACTGAGATTCAGGGACATGCAGCACCCTGATCAGATCTTATCTGATCTCTTATCTCATTGGAGAAATCAGACAGTATTAGACAATCTACAGCCACAGAATGTACAAGCTTTGAGGTGGGAAGTTACAGGCAACTCTTGGGGTAGACTCCAAAAATTCTTGTTTTCAGATGATTTATAGCATTTTGATAGGAAAGCAAACCCCAACCCTTCAGGTGCCTGGTGCATCACAGATCCTCCCTGATAACCCCCAGCTGCCTGCCAGCAGGACCCCATGTGTGCAGAGCTCCCTCTCATTTCCATGGCAACAGGAGGCACGAAGTCACTGAAAATGGGGAGGATTAGGCACCTCGGCACAAGAGCGTGGTGCTTCACTCCCAAAAAACCCCCACAGCCCCTCCTGTGGTGAGGGCTCTGGAGAGGTGTGCCTCTGGGACCAGCAGAGCCAGCCCAGGTGAGCACAGCTCAGGTGAGCAGACCCCACGGGAGCACCAGAGCACTCCCACAGCCACCAAGACAGGTGTGATGCCTTGTGCAGGCTGACCTGGAACAGAGGCTGGGCAGAGTCCCAGAATAAAGCAGGGATTGATTCCAAGGATCTCCTGCATGGACCCACCTTGGGCAGCACCAGAGCCCAGCCAGGGCTGCCCCCAGGATGACCCAAAATGGCCCCAAAATGCACGGCCGGGCACGGGGTCTGTCCCTGGGATCAGCTCTGCTCCATTTGCACCTTGCAGTTCATTGTCCCAGCCCAGCTTTAGCCCAGGCACTCCCACCCTGCTTGTTTTTCTCTCTCCAGCCCACGGGGTTTGTGCTCCTGGGCTGAGATTTGGCTCATTTGTCCTTGGTGCCCAGCTGGAGCAGGAATTGTTTTGTCTCCCTGCTCTGTGCACAGAGCTCACCATCCCATAATATGAACCCAGACCCACACACTACAGCAGCACAGAATGTGAAAAATAGCAAAGCCAAACCTGAGGCATTAGGTGGAGCCTAATTTGGAAATGGGAGGGAACAGATCAGTGCAGGAGGGGAATGAGGGCTCATCACAGGACGTGCCACAGCCACCCTCACAGCATTTCTGAGAAAGGTTACTGCTGCAATGTCAGTGCTCAGAGGAGCACTGGGTTTGTCTTTCCAGACCAGCTGTGGGGCTGCTGGTAAATAAAACCAGCATTGGGAGAGGAAAGAGACAATGGGAAGGATTCCACTGAGTGATCAATGCACAAAGAGATTTGCTTTTACAGATAAACTTTGGGTTGGCTGAGAAATGAAATTAGACATTGAGAGATGAAAGAAAGAGTGGGGAAGAAAGACCCCTGAATTCCGTAAGAATTAAACATTAAAAGGGAGGGTTGTACATTAGAGGGAAATCTCTGGGATCAGGAGTTCTGGGAAGTCTGAACCTCTCCAGTCCCTCAGCCAAGGGGAAAGAGAGAAGGGAAATGTGGCTGGGAGTTGGGATAAGAAGGAGGCTGCACCTCCAAAAATGTGAGAGACCCCAGGGGAATGGCCCATGGCCTCTGCCTTGGTTGGAATAAAGGCAAAGGGCTCCTCTGTCTGCTGTTTGGACACAAACCCCTGCTGTTTGTGGGTTGATTTTCCTGACAGTGCTCAGACACCTCCTGCCCTGGGCATTTCCCTCCTGTTACAGCACCTCCTCCTCACTCCTTCAGAGTCTCCTCACCTGGGCCTCAGCTAATTAATACTCTGGAACCAATTAATATCTGTGTCTTATTTTTTCTGGAGATGTTTACCCATATTTGAGGGTATTGGAGAACAGGAAGCTGGGGTATCAAACATTCAGCTCAAAGCCAAGAGAGAATTATTGCAGGGCACTGCACTCTGCTTTCTAAAGCACATTTTGTATAGCCACACTCTGAAATGCCTCCCTTAGGAGCTGTTTTAGCTGTTTGCAAGGAAAGGCAAGAGAGCCTTTTCATATATTTGGGGTGTAGAAATGGGACTAATTAGAGAAAGCACGAGGAATGTAACTAAACTACAAGACAGTACTGTGCATTCCTGTGGTTTCGAAAAGAAAATCATGTGAAATATAAAACTATAAAAACTTAGTGAAAGGAAAAACCTTGATTCTGCACAAGCCTAAGCAACCAGTGTAATTAATGATTTTTTCCTGTACCTCAGTGGCAGACACTGTGTGAAAGAGGATGGTATCTCTACAGCCTGGGCTACAGAAATATCCCAAAAGGGCAGAACAGAGTCCAGGAGGGGACACATCCCCTGTTCTCATTCAGCACTGCTGGGTAAAACCCTGGGGCAGATCACATCATCCTGGCCAGGATCTTCTCTCCAAGCACAGCTTCCAAACCACAACTTCTTGATTCTTTTCACTACGAGATATCTTCTCTCAGGATGACTTGTTTTATTGAAAACACACCTATGATCAAAGAAGTCTAGAGTTTTAAAAGTTCTTTCATTTGCACATAGGCTGGGAGAACCTCTCCTGTAATTATCAGATTCAGCCAAACCAAAGCATTTCCAGTTTTTGCATGGATACATGCTAATTCTTATAATAATGAGAATTAGTAATAATTTGGTCATTATCATTAAAACTTGCTTTACTGAGTAATCTCCATAAGACAGTTGTGCTGGAATTGCTGGGGAAACTCAAATTTCTGGTTTTCTTTTTTAAACTAATGTAATCTGTTTCTCATGGTGTGATGAGGGGAAAAAACCCTATGAATAAAGGTGGGAATCAGAAGAAAAATGACAAACTAATCTCTTTTTCTAGTGAAGGCCATTATGTAAGTGGTACTGAGATTCCAGTGTGATGAGCCATATATATTTAAAAAATAACAGGGAAAATATTGCATTTAAACATGTACATGCACTTAATTTTGTGGAGAAATGTTGAAAGGTTTATATCATAAGAATGATACAAACACCAAAATACTTAGCAACCAATTTTAAGTATAATTTAAAAATTAATATATATATAATTATGTATATATAGATAATTATATATATTAATATATATAATTAAATACATGCAGATTATCTCTAGCTGTATTATGGGTGTCACACATGAATATTTATCTGTTTATACTATAGGACACTTAGCTCCACAGGCAGGTAGCTAGTTATGGCCCTAGACAGATGTGTATCACAGCTCCCTACACAATTTTACACCACTTTTTTGACTTCTAGTTCTAATTTACATATCAGAGAAGGAATACAGTTGGTCAGACAGGAATCCCTCAATTTCTCAGCAGCAGATTTCCATCTGATAGTGGTTCAGTTCTTCTTTAGAGGGACACATACCTCTAACATACTTTAGAGTCTACAGTAGCCTAAAGGTTTGTGGGTATTACTCAGATTTGAAATCACTGTCCAGAAGAAAAGAGAGTGCAGCAGGAGCAGAAGAAGGCAAGGAAAAAAAAACTTCACCATGCTAAGATGCATTTTAAAACCAAAACCAGTAGATTTACTGGTGGTTTATACACAGATTGCATTTTCAAGATTTGACATCAGCTCAGTGAAACCCCAGCAGCTTTCCCATGGCCAGGGAGTGTCCCTGCAGGGCTGATCAGATTCCACCATCCCATGGGGAGATGCTCCGCCCAGGGCAGGAGCCAAGCATTCCTGCCTGGATCCAATCTGAGGTTTGGGACACCCCAGCAGCCTCTGCCCCCTGCATTCCCAGAGGAGCAGCTTTCTGCTGCCCTGCATTCCCAGAGGGAGAGCAGGCCCATCTCCAGCAGCCCTGGAGCTGCAGAGGAAAACTCCCCCCTTGTGCAGGATCCCTGCCCCAGCAGAACCACAGCTGGCACTGCAGGAGGGCTGAGCCCCCCTGGGATGGGACTGTGCCACCACCCTGAGCCCCCCTGGGATGGGACTGTGCCACCACCCTGAGCCCCCCTGGGATGGGGCTGTGCCACCACCCTGAGCCCCCCTGGAATGGGACTGTGCCACCACCCTGAGCCCCCTGGGATGGGACTGTGCCATCACCCTGAGCCCCCCTGGGATGGGACTGTGCCACCTCCCTGAGCCAGCCTGGGATGGGACTGTGCCACCACCCTGAGCCCCCCTGGGATGGGACTGTGCCACCACCCTGAGCCCCCCTGGGATGGGACTGTGCCACCACCCTGAGCCCCCCTGGGATGGGACTGTGCCACCACCCTGAGCCCCCTGGGATGGGACTGCGCCACCACCCTGAGCCCCCCTGGGATGGGACTGTGCCACCAGCCTGAGCCCCCCTGGGATGGGACTGTGCCACCACCCTGAGCCCCCCTGGGATGGGACTGTGCCACCACCCTGAGCCCCCCTGGGATGGGACTGTGCCACCACCCTGGGATGGGACTGTGCCACCACCCTGAGCCCCCTGGGATGGGACTGTGCCCCACCCTGACACACAGGGGGCAAGGCATGCTCTGACTCTGGCAGGGCTGTTTTCAGTTTGTACTATTGCATTTGTATTTTTAATTTTCCTAATAAAGAACTGTTATTGCTACTCCCATATCTTTGCCTGAGAGCCCCTTAGCTTCAAAATCACAATAATTTGGAGGGAGGGTGTTTGCATTTTCCATTTCAGGGCAGGTTCCTGCCTCCCTTAGCAGCCACCTGGCTGTTCACACCAAGACAGTGACTCACGGACACTGTCAGGCAGCCAGGAGGCTGTGAGAGAGCTGCTCTGCAGAGAGAGCACTGGGAACAAGCCCTCAGCTGCCACTCAGAGCTGGGGGGACTGGAGGGGCCAGATGTGAAAGCTTCCTCCTTGGACAAGCCCCACTTCAGTCTGCTTGCCACCGGAGCTGAAGGAGCTGTGCTTTGCAGCACAAGTGTTTAGATTAAAAGCAAGGAAGCATTGCTGAATCAAACAAGGCTGCAAGACCTCACTTAGAAAATGAAACTCAGACTTTCTGCCCCTGGCCCCCTTTTGCCTTCCCATTTTTCCACCTCTGCAGGAGCCAGAGGGAGTTTTATCCTCGTGAGCCCTTTCTGTCCCCACCAAGGCTCCTGCTCCCTGTGATCCTCTGCCTCATCACTTGAGTGTTCATTGTTTGCAACAGGAGAATCCTGCTCTGCTCCTCTCAGTCACATTTAAAAACCAAAATGTAAACACAAGCATTCTGCTGTTATTTAGGGCAAAAAGAAAAATTTTCTGGGTTGCAGGTGTCTGAATGAAAGAAAAAAGAAAAAAGAGGAGGGGTATGGAATAAAAATAACCGAAATGTAAACAAAACAATCTGCAATACCTAAAGCTACAGTTCATATTGAGCTGGTTTTGGATGATGTGCAACACAGGTTTGGCTGCTCTTGCTCAGGGTGGTAGAAACAGGGGAGTATGTGTCACCTCACCTGGGGATGGCTTGTTCCCAAAATTTTATCTGTGCCTTGACAGCTCCTCAGGACATTCATTAGCTCCTTGTGCCCTCCACAAAGGGCTGCAGATCTGGCACTACCACGTGTACATTTACTTGAAATATCAGTGGGGCTTCTATAGTGTGTGACCCAAGTTTTAAGAGCAATTAATTCTTTTTAAAGAATTGTTTAGAATGGTTTCAAGATAACAAAAACACTTTATGAAAGCCCATCCTCACTGAATAGGCTGATTCATTAATTTTAATTATTCTGTTTTCTGCTCACAGACAATTCTACATTAAATGCTGTCCATGCTTAGAGAAATTAAAAAAAAATAGAAATATAGCAACACTAAACCATCCCCAAGTGGGGTTTTGACACAGCTGCAAGTCAGTGGAAGCACAGCCCAGCAAAAACCTTCCAAACCCCAGCCAAGGATTTTCTAGAGCAAAAAGAGCAAACACAAGGCCCTGAACCATTTGTTTGGCTAACTCCTGCCTCCCTGGTTCATGCACTAAGACTGACCCACGTTCCTACACGCAGCTGAGCAGCAGGCTGAGCCAGCCAAAGGGCTCCAGAGGGAGGCAGGGAGGGTAGGGAATAGTGAAGTGGGGTGATGCTTGCCAGAGCCCCGGAGCAGATGGCTGTGTGCGAGTTCTGCACCAGTGCACAAGGCATCAGGACAGCAGTTTGGGCCCTGGTGAGGCAGAGAGCACCAAGGCTGTGCTGCAGAAGTGGCCAGGAGCTGCAGCACTAAGGCACATCTGCAGCACCATCTCCCAGCTGACAGAGAAATAAGGACACACTTTGCACAGCCATTGACTCTGATCCTCTTTGCAGCCAGTGATGAGGAAATGGCGTTTTGCCAAAAGGGAGGGGGTGTGATTGGTCACCTTTAGTTGTGGTGTGTGCTGCTGATGGCCACAAAGATCTTGGGACACTGCAAGGAGAACAGTCTCTGCACAGAGAGAAATTGCTCATTTGGGGCTGGGAGTTTTTGCAGCAAAACCAAAATTACAGCAGGTAGAGAGAAAACTATCAGAATTACACATTTGTCTTTGCAAACATTCACTTATTCTCACTTATTTTCACTTATTCTGTAAGCTGGGGGGTTTTTGTTCGTTGTTGCTTAGGTTTTGGATTTTGTTTGGTTTTTGTTTGTTTATTTTTGTTTTGTTGTTGGTGGTGTTGGTGGTGGTGGTGGTGGTGTTTGGAGTTTTTTTAGAATATAATCTACCCTTTCTTTTGAGAATCAAACCTGCTCTTGGCTACTCATGAAGATGAAGGATAACTCAGCCAAGGTTGCTGAGTATCCAGAGAGCAATGTAAATACCTTAAAAGGTATAAAAGTTTTTGCCAGGTCTGTTGTTTTTAAAGAATTTCAATGCTTACATTGTTTTGTCATTTTGGAAATTGAATCAGGATTCCCTCACCAGACACTGGTGGCTCAGAATCTGCAGTTTGGGTTGTTACTGTAAAATAAGCTTGGAGCTACTGCTCTGCCATGATTCTACATCTGTACTGCCAACATTTCACATTGTTTGGCCAGACAGTAATTCTTCACTAGTCCTCCTTAAAGTAGTCCTGTCCCATATTTTTTGGCAGGAATTAGTCAGTCTTTTCTGGTTTGCTCAGGCCTGTCCTTTCTCTCTCCCTAGTCTCACAAGTAAACAACACAAAAATCTCATTATATGCTCTGCTGCTGTAGCATTTCTTACTTTCCAGGCCAAATCTCTTGCATTTTGAATTATTTGCTATATTGGAAGAACAACGGACTAGGAGAGCTAAAGAATTAAAATCTGACACCTCTGCCATGGAAAAAATAAAAGGCAGTGAGAGACCAGGGAGTGCAGGTAACAGCTTCCACTTTGAAAATGCACAATGCACTATTACTCATTATTTTTGTCCTCTACACATTTTTACTGGTATTTTTACAATACCAATTGTAAACATGATGCAAAAGCAACTGCAAAAAAATTCAGTGAAACTACTTGTAGTTATTGCCTAACATAGATAAAAGTTTCCACATTTCCACAATCACATAAATTTTAATTATCATAGAGGATCAGCTCAAGTCATAGAAGATATTTAATATGAACTGGAACACAATAAGCACCTAGAGTAACACAAAACTGTAATAAAAGTCTGCTGTCACTTCTGTTACAGCTCAATATTTGCTTGATTCTGACTTTAATTTAACAGGGAGTCAAAACTTGGTGTACATAGGCTGCTCCCAGTAACTTGAAATGATTAATCACTCCTGTGATACCAAGATAGATTTCAGTAATCTCTTCTGGGCTGTTCAGCTTTTCAAACAAACCAATTTTCCCACTTACACCTCTTACTGAGTTAATTCTCTAGCAAACTTAGCCTCTACGAAAATTAAACCCTTTAGATGGGAAAAGGGAATTGATTTCACATAAGAGAGTTTGACATTGCGGCAGTTAGCGTTTGAGATGAAGTATCCTTTATTAGCAGCCTGAAGGGACAAAGCAGTCTGCAAGAGGCATGAAGCACCATCTGCACAAGGTGTACAAAAGTCTTCCTTCCTTCCTTCCTTCCTTCCTTCCTTCCTTCCTTCCTTCCTTCCTTCCTTCCTTCCTTCCTTCCTTCCTTCCTTCCTTCCTTCCTTCCTTCCTTCCTTCCTTCCTTCCGCCACTTCCTTCCTTCCTTCCTTCCTTCCTTCCTTCCTTCCTTCCTTCCTTCCTTCCTTCCTTCCTTCCTTCCTTCCTTCCTTCCTTCCTTCCTTCCTTCCTTCCTTCCTTCCTTCCTTCCTTCCTTCCTTCCTTCCTTCCTTCCTTCCTTCCTTCCTTCCAGAACTTCCTTCCTTCCAGAACTTCCTTCCTTCCTTCCAGAACTTCCTTCCAGAACTTCCTTCCAGAACTTCCTTCCAGAACTTCCTTCCTTCCTTCCAGAACTTCCTTCCTGAACCTCCAGGAACTTCCCTTTCCTATTTTCAACACTCCTCTGCATCCATGTCAAATTCTCCCAGCACATTTCCCACCTGGCAGCCTAAAGCACATTTTCTCTATGATATTGCACAAACCACTTGTGTTTCTTGCCCTCCCTCCCCTGCCAACACCCTTTTGCCATCACGGACCAGACCCATGGACGTGGTTTCCCGTGCGCAATTCACCACGAATCAATAAATGGATAAACTTCTGCATGAAAGCAGGAGTTGTTTACCACAGGCAGAGCAGCTGGCAGGGCTGCCCGTGACAGGAGCAGTGTGAGGCACTGCTCCCTGTGAGTTTGAGGGGGTACCTGTGAGTGTTTGGAGACCCAGTGGCGCAGGACGTTGAGGACGCGGTTGGTGGCGGCCCTGCGGATGATGAACTCCTTGTCGCACGTGCGCTCCGAGTTGTTGAACCCTGCACACAAACAAATCCATGCTGCAGTCAAAGGGATGGGGAAGATTTAAAATGCATAAAAATTAAAATACAGTAGAGGTTACTTGGGTAAACTGAAGGCTTGCAGGATATTTCTGTGCCATAAATGGAAAGGCACCCGACAGACGGTGAAATGTGAACGTCTAGACCAAAGAAATTGTGCAGCATCACTGCAACACAGCCTTGTCCATCACAGCACAGACACCTCCCGGGATCAGCACTCAGCTTTAGAAAGGTGAAGAATAATTGCAATTAAATTTCAAGGTCTCCCTTCAGCATGAAAGAAATAAAATAAAGTGTATCAAGAAATAAAGTGAATGAAAAACCCCTGAAAAAAAAAAAGTATTTTCTTTTGTTTTTCAGTACGGAAGACAGTTACAGCAAGGAAAAGGACCAGACCAAAGCTAGGCCTGTAATCAAACAGATGTGAAAAGACAGTATGACTTAGGAGAGGGAAACAGATAAATTTCAGAACTACTAAAAACAAGGGGAGAACAGTTTAAACACAGAGGAGAAAAAGGTCAGCGTGAGAAATCTTCCCTATCAAGAGCAGTATTGTACAGGCTTTAGTAATCAACACTTCAAATAACTTATTTGGGGTTTTTTACCACCAATGACAAGAAAATGGGAAGATATATGGAGAACACATTTATAGACCCAGCTGCCTGAAAACTAACATTTTCCAGGTGCAGCATTTCCCCACTCACGTGTTACGAACAAAATTTTTTTTTTCCTTTTTTTTTCAGCAATACTTACTTATAAAGAAATAGTTTTAATAATAAACAAAAAACTTTCTCCCTACATTCATATTACTGCTTCTCTTTTCATTCAGCTGTAGCTATATAAAAAATAAAATCCATATGCTAAAATGATTATTATATTATTATTTTAATAATAATGAAATCACTACTCTAAGCCCCTGAATGTCTTTTTGACAATGATAACTCTGAAGACAGGCTTGAGAAGCTTGCATTTTTCTCAGTTTTTGTCAGATTTGCTCTTGCACTGTGCTGCTCTCCATTCCACTTATTGCACAGTCCAGGAACAGCTGGGAACACCCTCCCATATGACCTGTACTTTACTATTTTTTTGGCATAAAAGCTGCTCAAAAGCCCATGTTGTATTATAAATAGCACAGGCAGATTAAAGTTCTATTTCTTCTGTGATAAACCCATTGGGGGGGTTTCTGGAGGCTTGTATTAGTTTTGCTCTATTCTTACAACAGGCAATCCAGAAAGTCCAAATTCCTGCTCTGTAATTTTGGCAAGATAAGCAAGACGGGAAGTGTTTAACTGCAGTCTCACATCTTTTACTGCAGGTTAGACCTCAACCCCAAATGGATTTTCTGTCTACACTTACATTTCATTGGCATTTTTACACTATAGCATATTACACTGTAGATAGCACCTAAGATTCAATATGAAAGATAGTTTAATATTGAAGCATTTTAAGCAGGTTTTTTTGCCCATAAAGAAAAAAAAATAAAGAAAATCTCCAAGGCTTTTTTCAGCAAAAGGTAACACAGGCAACATTTTGTATGCTAATTTTCTATGCCTTTCACAGTTAACCTATTGCAGAAGCAATTAGGAACAGCCATTATAAACTGTTCAATTAGCCACTTAATTGCAGCAATGAAAGTCACAATGAAAATTATATATTAAACAGCAAAGTCTTTACCAAGGTAACATTAAGGAAAAGAACTTCAGTAAGCTGGGAGGAAAAGAGAGAGAAGCCTACAGAGACAGTTTTCAGTGAGCTACAAAAAAAAATAAAAAGGAAAGAAAAAATTAAAGCCTCCAGAGATCACTTCAGCAAACCTGTATGGCCCTCAGAATTTCATCAATTTTTAAGCAGTAATTAGCTCGCTGCAAAGAATGAGGCACACGTTCACCCAGATCCACATTCTCTGCACTTCCTGTTGATGTGCTGAACCAATAAATGGAGATCTCCATTTGTGTGAGAGAGGAACTGAGCAGAGCACAGCTGGCCCCTCCTGTCAGGGCTTGTGCAAACCTCCAGGCTGAGCCCCCCTGCTCCTTCCACCCCTCTACAAATCTTGGTGTGTGACAATAACAAATAATTTATTTGGGATTCTGGGTGGACCTGCCCATATCCAGACCTGATGGTGAAACAACCTGAAACACTCCAGGGTAAATATCTGTTCCTCTCCTGAAGGAAGCAGTCTTTCCACATTAGAAATGCCAGCAGTATTTCTAATTATTAATCATCTAAGTGGGCAGCTGCCTCAGTGAGTGCTACCTTCAAGAAATGTTTTTCACCATTATCTGTTGAAATTAATATGCACTGGTGCCACAAATAGTATCTTCACATAATGGTGATACAGAGCTTTTACCACAGGCTGTCAAGCACAAAGTTAACTTGACAGCATTGCTAGTTTCACTCAATTACTTCTTTCAATACTATTTAATCACTCTGTTCATGTACTTGTCTTCAGATTGTGTTATGCAAAAAATCCAGTCTCACCCTCACATGTTTTCTTTTGTGCACTTCAATAAAAACCTGGTATTTTTATAGCTTCCTCTATTACCAAAGATTAAAAATATAGGTGCTGAATAGACATAAATTTCCACATTAAACACTTTATCAAGAAGCTAATACTTTTATAGCTTCCACTATTACCAAAGATTTAAAAAAGTATGTGCTGGATAGAGAGATGAATTACAGTCTTGCACCTTTAAAGTCCACCTCACCCCAGAGGAAATGTTTTATCACAGTAACGTCTGCACCATATACTTTAAAGAAATTAAACATGCACATTTTCTTTCCTATTTCAGTTAAGATGTCAAAACCTCTCCCTCCAGTTACAGCATTTCTGTATCCCATAGGTGTCCCTGCTCATGGCAGGGGGCTGGAACAAGATGTCATTAGGGTTCCTTCCAAACCAAACCATTCTAAGATTAGCCTGAGATTAATAAAACAGCACATGATTCCCGACCATAGTAATTAACCTGTCCAAAACTTTGATGGTATAATAATAATATCCATTTTTAAGGGTTTATCTACACAAAGAGAAATCTGTTCACAAGAATTGGTGCAAGTTGTTCAGAGTCATGAAGCTTCTGGTGTCTTTCCCAGCAAAAAAATTCAATTCAGAGGCTGATTTGATGTGGCAGTCTCAATGAACCACCCTGGAGTCTCACACTGAAGGTGTGTTAGCACCCAGCAATTAGAGAAAATCACAATCCAGACTTTGGGGAGACCCCTGCAAGCCCCAGAGAGTCCCAGGGATGCGGAAGGAGAACATTCAGGGCCCACCAGCCACGTGACAAATAATCAATCATATCCATCAGATATTACAAAATAATAAATAATAGCCATCTGGTAATATCCATCAGATACACCCCAGAGTTGTAGGTCAGCTTCACCACTCAGCCTGGCTTGATTGCTGAGCCCTTTGCAAGCAGCAGTGCTGCCTTCTGACCTGCATAAAGAACAAATACCAAGAACCCCAGGCTTGGGGCACAGAAACTTTCATCCACAGATGAGAACTGAAAAGGCCTCTCCAATATATGCAGCACAAAAGAAAAGGCTTCCCAATGCATAAGAAGCCCCCAGAAAGGGAATATATCTTTCTTACCTCCACATACCTAAAAAAGTTTGGATGAGTGTTTGTAGATTCCCATCCTTGTGGGTCATGCATTCTCAAGTAGGTAAATGGGTTTCACACATTTGCACAGGAACATGTCAGAAAGTGAGAATTGTAGTGTTGGTAAGAAACCTAAACTGCCAGCGATCCTGCCCTCCTCCATTTTTTATTTTATGATATTGGGCTGCCATACAGTAGCCAGCTGAGGAATGGCAGAGCTGGAAAAGGAAACCATATGAACTGTGGTGAAAAGAAGGATGAAGGTGATGAGATCCCATTCAATGTGTAAAAATAGCATATTTGCTCAATAACATAGTCCTTTTTTTTTCAATGATTATTGAATGATCTTAGACTTCTTTCCCAACCTAAACCATTCTGTGGGGTTTTATATGAGCAATCTGAGGCTTGAGAGCACAAACTGTAACATTTAGCAGCAGTCTCCTGTTCATACGAGAGGAATATTTAATCATTCACTATGCCAGGCTTTGAGTTTGTTCCATAAAGGGTTACAAACTAATTCAGCATCAGAACTGACTGTTAGGAACCAGGAGCAATCCAGAGTCCAACGCATTTCAGGCATTTAATTTCACTTTCACTGGTCCTTGGAACATATGAACTCATTTTGTTCTAAGAAATATGCCACTGAAAATCCCTGTTGCAACCACCCACGTCAGAAATAATTCCAAGTATGTATTTGATTCTTCTGCCTAAAGCCTCTGCCACACATACAATCTAACTATCAAATCAAGTCAAGGGATTATGGTTTTAGTAAGGTAAATCCCAGGGATTCACATGGACCAGCTGATGTACAAGAGTGTAACACAGATAGAGACCTAGTGACTGCGTTTAATTTCTGCAAAATATTTAAGGAAAAGGTTGGTTAACTATTTTTAAATCATCCTTGATTTAGAAAGGCTTCGTCTAATCAGAGAAATTTAAAGAACACAGCATTGAGATAAAGCAGTCGTGTCAAGATTATGCAGTAAACTTGGATTAAATCCAGAGGTCTAAAAATACATCAGTCTAAACTGAAAATAATTTCAGTTTAATGGTTGGGAGAGAAAGGTAAGTGGCTAAAGAATACCTTCAGGATCAAGAACGTATTTTGTCTCCTCATAATAACACTAAGGTTGCTCTGAGAATTATTATAATCTTTGAGATTTTATTCCTAAAGCATGACTACCAAAAAGAATGAAAATATTCCTTTAAGCTCACAGAAATATTCAAATTTGAAGATTTGTCCTTCAAAAGTCCTTAAAAACAGGGTTGCTGCTATAGCTATAATTAGCACACACTCTTAAGATTTCTGGGTTTTTTTAATAGAAATATTCTCTCAGGAGAGCACATCAACCTAACTCTTGAAAAAAAAAAAATTTAAAAACTGCTAAACACTGAAAACATACTTGCTGTTATGAATTACACAATTTAGTACTAAAAATCAGTAACTCATCTTAAAGTAAAATACAAAAATGCACAGTGCTTGGCTCAGCAGCAATACGAGAACATTCTGTCCTTCTCTTCTTTCAGCACCAGCAAAGAGAGACAACAAGGGGTTAATTTCATAACCAAAACCACTTTTATACGTCTTCAAAATCACATTTTTTTTGCAGGCAAGAAGTGTTTTTGTGTGCATCCAGGGGTAAACTCACAAGCCCAGTTTTCCTGGCGGAGCCTCAGACAAAACCACCCAAATCTCGTGCCTTTGTTTATAGGTGTATCTGTAGGAAGGAGCAGATCCTGAATTTCAAAGGCTGTTGCTGCCAGTTGTGCTCTCAGGTTTCTGAATACCATGGAAAACGTGCACTGTGACAGCACTTTTTTTTTTTTCCCCTACAACTTACATAAAAAACTATAGGGAACAACTTACAAAGAGCCTTTCTGAGCAACCCTTAACAATTATATTGGCAAATCTTTAGTACACCTTAGACTTATTTTTTTTCACTGCAATAATGTTGGAATTATCTGCTATAAACAGTGACAAGAATGGCAACACTGCAGCTGATATTTCTTATGCATTTATACATTTGTCTGTGCTCCTTCTGCATCTCTTTCTGGAAGGAGATAAGCATTTTTTACCTATTGATGTTTTTCTGCATCTGAAGTGATCCCTAGCTCTTGGTTTCCTTAATGACACTTCATCTACACTTTTAACTTGCTCTATCATCAATATGAAGAAGAGTACAGCAGATATTTATTGCATAATGTTCACAGTCTTTTCAAGAACTATTCAAAGGAAGCTTTCAGATGCTTAAAGTGCTCTGTACCACAAAGAGAAAGTTAAAATACAGGTTGTGACAATGTGCAGATAAAAAGAGAAAATCACATAAAATGGCATAAAAAGAGAAAATCACATAATTGGAAATTTTACCTTTAATTCATGAAAGTTGAAGGAAGTAGTTTGTGAGATTATTCATATTTTTATAATGTCAATGGGAATAAAGGTTAAATGGAAAGGAGGCGATAATTGCAAGGAGCCAAATGTATCATTTTTCAGACCATCTGTGAACAGAGAGTTGACTGTCATGAAAAACAAAAGCTGGCAGGATGCACACCAGTCACAGAAAAAAAATCTCTGAACAACATGTCTGTCTCAAAAGCAGCTTTCAGACCATTTAGGACTGGGTCATGTTGGAAGCTTAAACTAATATTAATTATGCATGCAAAACTTGGGTGCAGTGGGAATAAAATGAAAGAAAAAAGGCCTAAAAATCCTCCCCAAACTTCTCTCCCCACACCACTGCAGCTGCTCAGGACTTACTCCAGTGGGTCAGGAAACAAATGTTTCACTGCTCTGTAACTCAGGAAATGTCCAGTGAAAATACTTATTTCCTGAGTAGCCAGCTCCTCCAAAAGAGTAAGATACTAACTCTAAATAAGGAATACATAAGCCAAAGCAGGAGATCCTAAACTTATGCTAAACTGGAGGGGGGAAAAAAATCCCCGTTTTCTCCTATTTCTTAATTCCCAGAGCAGAGATCAGTTCTGAAGCAAAACTTTAATTTTCAAGCCATTGTCTGAGCAAACTGCAAATAAGATTCAACTGTTTAGCCAATTATCTAAAATTGCACAGCAACATTTTTTATTAAAGTTTGTGAATGAGCAGCCTGGAGCAGGGATCCCATTTGCCCCCCACCAGGGTAAGGACAGCTCCTGATGACCCCACATCAGGCACAGCCCTGGCCACTTTGCTTTGGTGACAGCCCCTGGGCAGCTGATGACAACCATGCAGCCTCAGAAAGGGACACTGCTCGGGGCTAAACTGACATTTTTGTGTCACACAACCATTTTCAGTGGAGAACAGTGTCAGCTGTGGAGTAACTCAGGGAACGTTTCCCACGTGGAGTTTTTTAAATGAGATGGGAACTTCAAGGAATTCCAATGTGCAGGCCTCAGTGCCTCTCAAGCCTCTGTGAATCTGCACAAGTGGGTCTGGGAAACTCATTAAAATGTGCTCTCCACAGGGAACAAGTGCTCATTTCCCAGTTCCTGCCTAGAGCCATTAGTTACACAAAAATGACAAGGAACAGGACTTGGTTGTCCTGTGTGAAGGACCAGGGAAGGTTACCAGATCCTACCTCTTTGTTTTCTGGGAATTAAACACCTTAAATCCCTGACAGAAGAGTGGCACTGGGAGAGTCAGAACACAAGCAGAATTGATAAGCAGGGCACGATTTGATGGCATCCTGTCTCTCTGACAGCAGATGAGGTGCCCCTAGACTCAAACCTGGAGTTTCACCATGACCTGAGGAAGAACTGATAAAATTGCAGTCCTCTAGCAACTGCTTAGAAAGTCTTATCTTCATTTTTACTTGGGATATCGCCACCAAAATTGTTTTCTTTCATGTCTGGAGTCAGGAGGAGGAAGCTCCACAAAGCTTTCCCATGAGAGGACTGAGATGTTATAGCCCAGATTATTACTGGAGTGCAGAATTACTATTATAACCAGCAATGTTTGTGGCACCACACTGAGAATCAACTACCAAATGACACACATTTTCCAGTTTTGCTTCAGAAATGGATACTTTTAGACAAATTCAGGAAGAAATATACACCTTTCCAAAGGTCAGCATGTAGCCACTGATGCAATTTGAGGCATTTAGCACAGCACAGGTCTGGATTACCCAGCCAGCCACACAATGTAGAATCCAGCTCAAAATCACATCAGATATTGTTTGCTTGCCTTTCACGCAACACAGCAAGGAAATCTCTCTCAGCCTGTCCTCTCACAATGGAAAAAAGAAAGCAAGTATTTCCCTTAAAAGCCTCACTTAATTCTAGTCTCTGCCAAATCCCATAGTAACTCAGCTGCGTGCACCAGAATCTCCATCTCAGGACACGTGATGGTGTAATGCCACTTTATTATTCCTGTGCTCAGAATCAGGGAAATTCTCCCTGAACAGGACAGCTGATACCCTTGAAAGCAGAACTTCACGTATGTCTGTGTGTGCAAGACAGTGGCAGCCAAGGGAATTCTGCAGCTGTTTAAAGCATCAAGTGTGTTTGTGCAGAGTTTTCCATCTCGGAGGCCAGCAGGATCCCCCGGGAGTGTCTGCCCACGTTGTGCTGCCCCTCCAAGTCACATCACTGAGCTGAAGGCTGAGTGCACCTGGCAGCAGCAGGAGCAGCCACTGTGTCCCCTCCCAGCACACAGGAGGTCTGAGCTCCCTGCCATCACTTGGCACGAGCTCTGCCGTTCCATTACTCCAATTAGTGCCTCTGCCAGAACAAACAAAACAAAAATATTGTCGCACTGGGAGCTGGCAAGTTGTTCAAATGACTGCACAACTGCTCCGCTGGTCACAACCCAAAATAAGCCAAGCAGCTCTCCCTGAAAACTTTGGTGAAACTTTCTCATGATAATTTTGATGTTTTAAAATAAACAGCCTTAATCAAGCTGTGCCTGATTTATCAGAATGGAAAGACCCACTCAAGACCCACTCTGGATCTTTATGAAACGTGAATTACTACTTCCAGCTAATTTTCATCCCCCTTAATATTGTGAGAGTAATCAAGCAGGGCTAAAGTGTGTCAGCCTGAGAGCTCACAGGACTCATCTGGCTCAACCTCAGTGCTTATATAGCTTTCTAGAGATTTGTCATTCTGGAAACCACAGCTGTAATTTACAAAGGTCCATTTCTATTTGCTATTGCTGTTACAGTTGGGTTATGTTACAGCTGACAAACTCCTACAGCACCTCTGAGAGAGGAGAACTTTCCATGCTCAGTCCAGGGGCTACTGAACTTGACACTTTCACAAAAGTATTTCCACACTGCTTATCTTCAACCACACTCAGCTGCTCCAAAATTGAGGTTTGGCAGCTCTACATCTCAGAAACTATTGAAAGGGCCTACAACGCTTCACCCCAGGCAGTGATCAAGAATAGAGTAATAGCCAGCTCAAAATAAATCAGACATTTACAATGCAAATGGATTGAACACTTCCCTTTGTGCATCTCTTCTTTCACTGAGGCACAGGTTATGCACGTAGACAACGCACTAAAAATCAGTGAAATGTAACCCTAACTACCTTTTTTTTACAAAGTTTTAGATTCAGAAAGGAACTCTCTCCCTCCCTAGGCAGTGACACAAGGGCAGGTCCATCAGTCCAGAACCCACAGGCTGCAATAAAGGCCTTGTCCAAAGGGCAGAACAGGCAGTGGGAGCACAGGGCAGCAGCACCAGGAGGCACTTTGGAGTGCCCAGGTGTACTGCATTGCTCTGAAGGATGATACCACTGGCATTTAGCACCTGCAGCAAATGAACAGAGCAGGTTTTGCACGGGCTTCAGTGAGAATCTGCTGCAGCTGGAAAGGTCTGGTCGCTTCTGCAGGCAGACTGTGAGAGCTATGCAAAAGCAGAGGATGCCAAGAAATGCTCTAGTCAACAGACAGATAGTTTTTCTAGACTAAAACTGAGGGCAATTTGGATTAAGATTTCTTCTTTATGAAAAGAGAAGGAGGTAAGTAACTCAAGCCAAAGGAAATTTAGCACCAGAGATGTGTGCAGTCAGTTAATTGAAAGGGGTCATATATATGCAATTCATTTTTTTGTGTAGCAGCTTCAAGCTGTCATTTTAATTGCTTCTTTAAATCACTAAAAATAGAGACATTAAACCTATCTATCCTTCTTGCTAGCCCAGGGCAGATTTTCCTATGTGAAGATCATTATTTGTCAGAGATACTCCCCCAAAGACTCTTTTTTTCCCCATTTCCCCTTTCTTTTTCACCTTCTGCCTCTCACACGTGCCTTCAAAAACAAAGGCTTGTACTGAGGAAGCCAGGCCCTCGTGCCAAGCACAGCTGCCATCCCACTGCCAGCCTGTCCCACAGTGTCACCTTGTTCTGGTGAGGAATGGCACCTCCTCTGCAGCGCGGTCGGCGGGCTGGAGGAGGAGGAGGAGGAGGAGGAAGGCAGCTTTGAGGCACGCTGGAAATACAGTGTACCAGCTAAAATCGTGTGACAGAGCTGTTGAAACAAAGCTGCTGTGTTCATTAGGGAACAGCTCGTTCCTTTGGGTGGAAGAATTTGCTTTGTGTCTAATATTAACTGTCCGTGTGGGGAGATCTTCATCCTCCAGCCTGAGCTGAGGAAGACATGAGCTTCTTGGAGTTCTTTTAACCTGTCTTGTACAAATGTTAAAGAAAAAGGACCCTGGATTAGTTAAGGTCTTGAATTTAAGTTTTTGTCAGAACAATGTCCTTGAAGCTCATGTTTGATAGAACCGTTTCAAAATAAAATGGCTGGTTTTGGAATCAATGACTTTTCATCAAGTTGTATCACATTCTCAGGATAGAAGAAATCTCTGTGTTTCCTATGTTTATGCAAGTACTTTTTACTTTATTAATTGTTAACAAAAATGGAATCATTTTGCTAAGCTGGCTTCACCCATAGAACTGTTCAGATATTTTAAAATCAAATTTCCTCAAGTCACAGAAAGCACCTTCATGTCTTGTGAGTGTTAACAAGTATGAGGGCCTGCAGAGAGAGCAGTTTTGGTAAATAAACACCAAAAGGTGTTTTTTCTTTAAAAATCAGAGCATGATATCTTACTAATGTGCACTGTGCACTGATTCTGCGCAGAACAGATGTAAATAAAAAGATGAGGAATGAAAAAAAAAAGCATCAACATGTCTCAAAGAATTGTACAAAAATAAACCAGGGAAATTCACAAGTTCCAGAAGCCACAGGTGGAAGAAATAATTCTCCATGTAAATTGTTTTTATCTAGTGCCAGGGTTTGTGTGGGTGCTGTGTAGATTACAGTGCTCTTGCTTAACTGCTGTAACATCTGTAGGATTTCTGCAGCAAGACTACAGATGATTGGTGAGTATTTTGGCAGGAGGTTCCTCTCCCACGTTTCCAGTCTCTCTGCTTGTTTTGACACTGGCTGTGTGACAGACTTGGAGAGGGGAGGAATTCACTCCTAAGGAGCTGGGGCTCCCTGCAGCTGCAGCTCTGCTCCAGGACTATTCATGGCAAAGCTAAAACAAGGGATTAGAGCAGGATACCTGGCAGCATGAGACCACTCACATTCACAGTTCTGTAGGGACTTTTCCATATTATAAGGCAGCCGTGGGAGCAGATGTAAATAACTTCTGTGTGGATTTTGTCACTGATTAAAGCAGAAATCAGGAACCAGTTTTATAGAGGTATATGAACAGAAGGAGAAGAAAGTGCTAAAGTTCATTCCTATGTTAGAATCTGTTAGTATTGATGTACTATTTTTATAAATTGGGAAAAGAATAAGGTGTGCAACAGCCAATTATTGGTTACAGAGCACTTCAACTCCAGCAAGCCATGAGCCATCCCTCACATCTCTCAGATGAGAAATGACATGTAAAAGACAAAACCTACTCTATTTATCCCTACTGTGAATATTATCATCCATACAGGCCCCAAGCTGTGCACATGGGGTGCCTTATTTAACTCTCTGTACTTTCACTTCATGTTTCTTTTTATCTTTATCACGCTCTTAAAATAAACAACCAAAATGCAAGTTTTCTCAAAGAGAACAGAAAGAATATTTTTAAGATAGGTAGAGATTAATATTTAACCAAGCAGATAAATTAAACAATAGGGAAAGCAGCACAGCTTAGTTGACATCATCAAAGCAGTTAACTGCAAAATAAGTGGAAATGATAGCAATAAAATCATGAAGTTAAAAAGCACCTGCTGAAAGACATGAGAAACTGAACCATTCTAATTTAGAGAAAGGTTTCATTCACAATTCAGGACCACCACAGGCAGTGCTCCCCTAGGTGCTTATCTAAAGACAGTTAAAGGCAATGTACATCATGTGAGGGCTGTCCAGGGCTTTGCAAACTTCTCACTTTATACAGTTATCACTGTAGGGGGACAGCAATGCTGAAATGCTGTGGCCAGAGCTCTCCACTGAGGATAACTGCATGTCCTGCATGGCTGGCTCTGGGAGAGTGTGTGAGCACAGGCCCTTGCAGTGAGCATGTTACCCAGCTTGTCTCAGTGCATCCCAGACATCTGGGGGATGGGGAGTGGAGAAGAGCTAAGGCCTCATACTCTGGAAAACAAACTGAAACAACCAGCAGCCAACCCCAAAGATCCCCAAATAAAACAAGTAACTAAATAAACTAACCCATAAAATTTTTAAAACAACACCAAAACAAAAAATGGCCAGAAGGCTTCAGGGAGCAGTGAGGACAGAAGACACACAGGTGACTTGTACCTCCTAACATTCCCCAACAATGCCCAGCTGATTTCAGATGCTGGTCCTGTTCTAGTTTGCCAGTCTGGTAACCTCAAACGACCCCTGCTTGCAGGTAACTTTCTACTCTGGAACCCAGGTAAGTCTGCTCCCTTTGGAGTGCTCCTCAGCAGAACCTCACTGAGCTTCCACAGGTGGCACAAAGAGCCACAAAGTCCTGCTCATTCCAAAACCTGGCCCCATGAAAACCATCTGATGTCCTACACCCTGTGTCAGAAAAGGCAGAAAATCTTGGAATTATAGAATTGATAGGGCTGGAAAGGACCTCTTAGAGCACTATGTCCAACCTTTTACCCACACCACTCTTTTCACCTCTGCTGCTATCCTTCCCTTTTACCCATCCAGCCTTTTACAGAAGGTTCTCATCCACTCTCCAGCCCTCTCTTCTCTAAACCTCACATGTACAGCAGTGATTTCATGCCTCACCCCATCCCTGATTTCAAACTCCCAAACTTTTTCAGCTCTCACTGTCTCACATCAATCAGGACTGTACATACCCTTCAATATTTGTACAAATTCTGTATTTGTACTATGGTACCATAATAGTCTCTCCTGTTTCTTTCCATACAACTCCTGATGTTTTTGTCACCTTTCTGGCTCCTGCTGAGCACCCAGATCATTTCAGGAAAGGACCTGTTCTCATCCTCAGTCCTGAGCCAGTCCTTCCAGGTGCAGAGCTCAGACTGTTCTTGGTATTAATCTACACTAAATCTTCATCTGCCACTCTACTCATGTTCCACGTAGGAGTTTTGTAAATGGCACACATCGCAGTGTCTGCAGCAGGGAAGCCAAGGGATGACTGAGCAGAAAACAGAGAACCCCACCAATGCCATTCACTCCCAGAACTGACTCACTGAGTGGTCATGTCCAGCCTACAAAGCAAACTACACCAGGAGCCACTGGGAAAATGAAAGGCACTCTTCCAAAAAAAATCTCACAATTGTGATAAAACACACAGGGGAAATAAATAAAATTTTTTTTAGCCAAATTTGAACCTCATGACTCTGCAAGTTTACTACTGTCTCTACCATGAATGACTGCACCAAGTTACCAAACAGGTGATTCCCCAATGTAAGGTCTGCTTTGAAATCTTCACTTTTTCTACTCATTTCAGTTAGACACAGAATAACTCCAGCTTAATCTTCTGATACTCAAAAGCACACATTTTCGTGTCAAATTTGCTGCACAGCCTTCTGTTTTTTATGTCACTTGGGAGAACGACCTTTAATGAAGAGCTTGCTTAAACAGCAACATGAAAAAGAACTTAAAAATGTTAGGAATGTTGTTTTTCCCTTTCAACATTCCCAGGCTTTCATGCTCCTTCTAATGACTGCATAATTGAAGATTGTATTTTCTCTCATACTTCAGTATTATGAATATTGGAATGCAGTGGTTGTAACAGTACAAAAGCAGTATTTTTCAACTGATTTAGTTCCTGGTGGGAAAACACAGTATTTCCAATCCTTACTTTGCTTTCTAAACAATCTATAAATGTACTGGGTTAATTCATAAAGCAAATTGTGCCAGTGATTTCATGCAGAGTCTGATTCCAAAGGCAGAGAATATTCATCATTCAAATAAAAATTGCTAAACAAGAAGTTTGTAGCAGGTTCACCACACAGTGTGATCACACAGCACATACAGGGCAAGCACAGAGCCAGACCCAGCTGTTGGAATCTGAATTGCAGGGAGCTCTCAGAACTTTGGGTTTGAAAGCCAAAGCTTAGGATCAAACACAGGATTTGATCTGAGACCTTGGAAAAGGCTCCCAAACTCAGGTGCTGGAAGTGAGATTGTGCATTTATAGTTTATAGCAGAGACACGTTAAGCTAGGGAAAGGAAAGTTTGCAGTTTTAGAGTTTAAGATACAGAAAAAATAAAAGTAGTTACAGAGCTAAACAAGGAGTTCAGAATGCAGCACTGTAGGTCTGTGTGCCATAACATGATTGGCTAAGGAAATTACACTGTAGCATGAGTCTGTAAGACAAAATATTTATGGACTGGGTTAAAAACATAAATATCCTTGTTGGCAGTGTTTCATTGGCCAATAAATCCTTCAAAGGTCTTGTAACTAAAGGCCTTGTGACCTTCTGAGCTATGCAGTGAAAATGTGAGCTGAACTCACCCTTCCTATGTAGAAGACAAGGAAAAGAAGAAAAATCATCTAAAAAGCTCAGAGGTCCCATCTGTAACACATTCAAAACTCCTTCACAAATCCCCACATGCAGCCAGCAGGGGTGTAGGAATGGCAGCTCCAACCTGCTCTCCTCCTGTGCCCAGGTAACCCACCTGGCAGGTGAGGTGAAGGTGTGGATGTGTCACCTGGACTCCCACTGCATCTCCTGGAAAAGCTGCATCCCAGGGCCTGCAGAGGGGCACCTCCCCCGGGATGAGGACTGGCTGGTGGCCTGGCCCAGGGACAGTGCTGGCACAGTGCTGGCACAGTGCTGGCCCAGTTGGTAACCAGCAGTGTCCCCAGGGAGCAGTGCTGGCCCATCCTGTTCAAAACCTGGGACCGAGTGCTCTGCCAGCAGGTTCACAGGTGACACTGGTGTGGGTGGCAGTGTGGATCTGCTGGAGGGCAGGAGGGCTCTGCAGGGAGCTCTGGACAGGCTGGACCATGGGCCACAGCCGTGCCTGTGAGGGTCAGCAAGGGAAGTGCCAGGCCCTGCCCTTGGGTCACACCAATCCCCAGGAATCCAGGCTGGCCAGAGGGGCTGGGACAGGCTGGACACGAGCCAGGGGGGCCAGGTGGCCAGGAAGGCTCAGGGGCCCCGGGCTGTGACAGCAGCACAGGGCAGTGACTGTCCCTGTGCTGGCCCTGCCCAGGCTCCATCTCCAGGCTCAGCCCGGGCAGGGCCCTGACCAGGCTGGGGAGTGCCCAGGGAAGGAGCTGGGAGGGGAACGGAGCCCCAGGAGGGGCTGAGGGAGCTGGGAAGGGGCTCAGGTGGACACAGGGAGGCTCAGGGGGGCACTTGTGGCTCTGCACAGCTCCCTGACAATGCTGCCAATGAAGAATGGATTGCACCTGGTGGGTGAACACAAAGGTCAGGTGGCAAAACCGTCAGACTATGGAAGTGCACAATCCAAAGTACAACAAACACCAACCAAGGAAAGGAGTCAGAAACTGCACTGCCCTGACTGAGAGCCTCTCCAATTAATGAGGCCAGCGAGGCCAGCCTTGATCCTAGATGGGCACAGCAGCACCAGCTCACCCAGTGCTCACACACACCTGGGGGGCACAGCAGCACCAGCTCACCCAGTGCTCACACACACCTGGGGGGCACAGCAGCACCAGCTCACACAGTGCTCACACACACCTGGGGGGCACAGCAGCACCAGCTCACCCAGTGCTCACACACACCTGGGGGGGCACAGCAGCACCAGCTCACCCAGTGCTCACACACACCTGGGGGGCACAGCAGCACCAGCTCACCCAGTGCTCACACACACCTGGGGGGCACAGCAGCACCAGCTCACCCAGTGCTCACACACACCTGGGGGGCACAGCAGCACCAGCTCACCCAGTGCTCACACACACCTGGGGGGCACAGCAGCACCAGCTCACCCAGTGCTCACACACACCTGGGGGGCACAGCAGCACCAGTGCACCCAGTGCTCACACACACCTGGGGGGCACAGCAGCACCAGCTCACCCAGTGCTCACACACACCTGGGGGGCACAGCAGCACCAGCTCACCCAGTGCTCACACACACCTGGGGGGCACAGCAGCACCAGTGCACCCAGTGCTCACACACACCTGGGGGGCACAGCAGCACCAGCTCACCCAGTGCTCACACACACCTGGGGGGCACAGCAGCACCAGCTCACCCAGTGCTCACACTCACCTGGGGGGCACAGCAGCACCAGCTCACCCAGTGCTCACACACACCTGGGGCACAGCAGCACCAGCTCACCCAGTGCTCACACACACCTGGGGGGCACAGCAGCACCAGCTCACCCAGTGCTCACACACACCTGGGGCACAGCAGCACCAGCTCACCCAGTGCTCACACACACCTGGGGCACAGCAGCACCAGCTCACCCAGTGCTCACACACACCTGGGGGGCACAGCAGCACCAGCTCACCCAGTGCTCACACTCACCTGGGGGGCACAGCAGCACCAGCTCACCCAGTGCTCACACACACCTGGGGCACAGCAGCACCAGCTCACCCAGTGCTCACACACACCTGGGGCACAGCAGCACCAGCTCACCCAGTGCTCACACACACCTGGGCACAGCAGCACCAGCTCACCCAGTGCTCACACACACCTGGGCACAGCAGCACCAGCTCACCCAGTGCTCACACACACCTGGGGGGCACAGCAGCACCAGTGCACCCAGTGCTCACACACACCTGGGGCACAGCAGCACCAGCTCACCCAGTGCTCACACACACCTGGGCACAGCAGCACCAGCTCACCCAGTGCTCACACACACCTGGGGGGGCACAGCAGCACCAGCTCACCCAGTGCTCACACACACCTGGGGGGCACAGCAGCACCAGCTCACCCAGTGCTCACACACACCTGGGGGGCACAGCAGCACCAGCTCACCCAGTGCTCACACACACCTGGGGGGCACAGCAGCACCAGCTCACCCAGTGCTCACACACAGCTGGGGGGCACAGCAGCACCAGCTCACCCAGTGCTCACACACACCTGGGGCACAGCAGCACCAGCTCACCCAGTGCTCACACACACCTGGGGGGCACAGCAGCACCAGCTCACCCAGTGCTCACACACACCTGGGGGGCACAGCAGCACCAGCTCACCCAGTGCTCACACACACCTGGGCACAGCAGCACCAGCTCTCCCAGTGCTCACACACACCTGGGGGTCACCAAGGGCCCCCCAGGAGAGGAGGACAGTGTGCCTGGGAGGGAAGGTGTTAATGGGCACCACACCCAGGTTAGCTCTGGGAGGGAAGGTGTTAATGGGCACCACACCCAGGTTAGCTCTGGGAGAAGCTGTGAGCACACCTGCACCACCCCGGCTGGGAGCAGGAGCCTTTCCTGTGCTCAGCATGCACACACAGGATCTGAGAGGAGACAGCCCCTCGTGCCTCCAGCTGGCTGAGGAGGGGCTGCTGCTCAGAGCTGCCCTGCTGCTGGGGAGGTTCTTTGTTTCTGCTGATGGTGACACCAGGGGACAGGGACAGGAGCAGAGGGAACGGCTCAGGCTGGGCCAGGGCAGGCTCAGGGTGGGCCCAGCAGGAATTTCCCCATGGAAAGGGGGATCAGGAACTGCCCTGGCACTGCCCAGGGGGGCTTGGAGTGCCCAGCCCTGCAGGTGTCCCCTGGAGGTGGCACTGAGAGCCCTGGGCTGGGGACAGGCTGGGGACTGGGCACAGCCTGGACTGGATGGGCTGGGGGCGGGGGGATTTTCCAGCCTAAATGATTCTCTGATAAAGTTTCTAACACTGAACAACACTGTCTTGTAAGCTAAAGATCATGGAAGTACACAAGACTAAGAGGAGCAGTGATCCATGCTCATGCAAAAATTATTTTCTCCTGATGTCTTCTCACCCATCAATTAATGACCAGAACTCTAGACATAGTGGATACAAAATCCACTGAGATCCACAGGGATAAATTACTGTCTTACACAGATTTTCATGGGTGATTTTGAGGCTGGGGTCTTCAAAGCAATTTTTTGACATTCCAGTGGGAAAGAGGCAAGCGTGAATTTACAGCCGGATTGTGCTTTGTCACAGATAATCAAAATAAACTGTGGATTTGTCAAAGCCAAGAGAAATTGATTTTGTAGACTTAAAAAAATCTGTTAATAATTTGCAGCATAACCTATGAGAGGACCCTTTTAGTCGAAGATATTAATATGTCAAAGGGTACACAGCAAGAAAAGCAGCACTTTCAAAACTTAAATCAAGTATTTTATGTTGCACTAAATATCCTCAGTCTGTAGTTGCTTTCCAAAAAAAATGCAGTATACACTCACAATAAGTAAAACTGAATACCACCTTTGGACATAGAAATCCCCATTTTAAAAAATAAAATCTTAAATTGTAAGCAAATTTTAAAAAATCCTAACAAGAAAGATAATATCTGGATGTTTAGCAGACCACATACATGTTAAAAATTAACCTTCCAGTAACAGGCTGGATTGAAAATATTAAGAAATCAACCAACAGGGCTGGACATGGCCTTAAAAATACCCAGTTTCAGCTCTGCCATGGGCAGGCACACCTCCCACTAGACCTGGCTGAGATGAGAACATCATTCATGAGAACCCAGAGGTCTGCTCTTGAGGAAGATTCACCTCTTGAGCACCTGTGTGTCACCTGCCTGCACAGCACACCCTCACCTGGCGGGCTCCCGTGCCCGGCTGCTGCCGTGGCAATGGCAAAGGCAGAAGCAGGAGACACCGAGCAGTGGCTGTTGTCAGCAGTCTGCACTGTAAAGGAGAAGGACAGGAAAGAGTTAGCTTCTACAAACTTTTCATCAACCAGCAACAAGACTTAGAATCTTCAGTAATGTTCGTAACTTTGTGGGCATTGTATTTATTTAAACTGTCAGATGATTTTCTGTGAAAGACAATAGAAGTATCTTAATCATGGTTTATATTTCCACATTAGTATAATTAATGTTGCTGTAGAAAAAACATCTAAGACACTGCCGAGGTGGAACAAGATGTTAACCAAACAGGAGGGGAAAAAAGAAAGATATATAAAAAAAACAATGGCATAGAAAATTAACGTAAACAAAAAAGATTTAAGGTTATTCACCATCCTCTGATAACTGGATTCACACATTTTCCCTGGTCACTGCTTGGGATGAGCAGAGTTTTGCAGATTTTATCAAACTTTCTCTACAGGGAGTGGTGTGAACACTGTCTCTAACTAGGACTCAGATAATATGACACTGCCCACAGTTTCCAGCTCCCAGATCTTGCCTTCTTGCCACAAATGTGCCCAATCACATAACATTACTATTGGTTTGAATCTAAAATGTCCTAGCAACAGGTGAGAAGGCTCTGGTCTGCTTTTGTTTTAGTCCCAGGTATGAAACACCTGCCCAGAAACCTGTCCTGCAGGAGCTGGCAGCATTTTAAGTCTTCACGGACACAGCTCACAGCCCTGCTAATGATTTCAAAGAGCCACGTGAGAGTTATTTGAGGAGCTCCAGCTCTCTTTTTCCTCTTCAATTGAGCAGCCTTTTCAAATTTTGGAATGAATAATGTGAGACCATCTGTAAATGTTCAGCATTGCACAAAGAAACAGACGCAGTCCCTCCCCACTGACAACAATGGGTGTTGTGTGTTTCTTGATTACAGATGGTGCCCAAAATATGTCCCCTCATCAGCTGAAAAAAATATGTCAGAGTCTTGAGAGTTCTGTGAGAACAGGACTGATTCAATATTAGTCTTGAACTTGGGCACATCCTGCTTGAGCTATTTCAGAACACTGAATCATACTGAAGTCTCAACGCGCTTCCATGCCTCATTATTGCTGCTCAAATTTAACAGGCACACTTCACATTTTAATGGCTCTTTTATTTTTAACACCTGAGAAACTAGAAAAATACAAGCACACCAGATGATTGGAACATTATTAGTGCTTTCTGCTGCCCTGCACAGATCACAGGCACTGTGATCAAACTCTGTTGGAAGTGACTGGCAGAGCCAGCAGAGCTCTCACCTCCCGGCTGCCGGTAGCGGAGGTGACGCGGCGTCGAAGGGGACCTGCACGGGGACAGCTCTGCAGTGTCCACCACTGAGGTGCTCTCGGGAATGGTCCTGTCCACTGACACAGTTTCCAGAACTGCTGCTTTAAAAGAGAATAAAAGTCAGTACTGATGATCACGCATAATTTGGTTTACAGTTGTTTCAAACAGTACCGCGCCTGTAACTTGCCATGAGATTTTGCCATTAACTCAGCAATAATTATCCTCTGGATGGAGTTAAAGGAGTGGGAAAGTCTTGTACCACTGACACAAAAGCCCATAAATAAACAACTTGATGAAAACCAGCAAGTTGTCAGTTTTAAATTATGTTGGATAAAACTGCACTTTCAATCAGGAGAATATGCAGTGACATGCACACATAGTAAGGGTACTTGAACTCATAGATGTTCTATGACCTAGGGAAAATAATCCTTGTTGAATAACAAAGTAATCAAAATCTGTCCAATAAAATGCTAAACAACACTGGAGAGCAGACTAGTTCATGGTGGAGTTCTTTTATCAGAAGAAGAGAGGAATGGGATAAGCACTATTTCCCAAATGAGGGAAAACAAGCTGATAAAATACATCCTGCATTTGATGTGAATGACAGCTCTGCCTGCAGCACAAGCATTGCGTACATAAGGGTCAATATAAACAAAAACTTTGGAAAACAAAAACTCTGAAAGCAATCAACTTTGAAGGTAGGGAAAGAAGGTGAAAATCCCAGCCAGTAAATGGACAACAGCCATAGAGAACAGCAATCATAATAATATCTCCTCGGAAACAGAATTTGTGCAGTTGTGCTGGACTTGAAGTAAGCCAGAGCTGGTTTTTTTGGAACTCTGGCAGTATCAGAGCAACAGGACTCCTCATTTTCATCCCCCTTATGAGATTTCCTTTTAAACTTCCTCATTTCCATCAACATTCTGTATGCAGGTGGACAGAGCTCTCTACCTGCAAATTCCTGCAGACAGAGCACAAGCTGTTCAGCTGTTCAGGAGATGCCCAAAGGGATGGGAGACTGCACTGACAGCAATTTAGCATTTATATGGGCCTCTGGCCATTTCCAAATGCTCCTCATGCTGCCCAGGTAACGCTTCCAGTTTTGACAGACCACAATGAGAAATGTGAATAAGTCCCCAACAGTGCCCACTGCCTACACTTGGGCAGAACAAACTGCTCTTTGCCAGTTCACTTTACAATGTGTAGAAAAAATATGACAGCTTAGACAGCAGTTACCTGTTTGTGATTAATTCCAATATATGGCCTGTATTTGGGATATGCTGTGCTATCACCACATTGGTTTTTAGCCATATTGTTGGCTAAAGTAGTGCACAAGAAGAATTTGCTCACCTTTGCATAGAAAAACTCTCTCTCTATATATATATATGTAAGTATATATATAAATATTCTGTTGTGCAATTAATGTAAAAACATCCAGCATACTGCATATATAATATCCATGATTATGCACAACAGCTAACCAGTATTCTTTGCAAGCTTTAAGCATGAGCAAATATCATAGAATCACAGAATGCCCTGAGCTGGAAGGGACCCACAGGACCACGCAGTGCCAGCCCTGCCCTGCCCAGAGCCCCAGCAATCCCAGCCTGGCCATCCCTGCAGGGCTGTCCAAGCTCTGCTGGAGCTCTGGCAGCCTCGGGGCCGTGTCCATTCCCTGGGGAGCCTGGGCAGTGCCAGCAGTGACCCTCTGGGGCAAGAACCTTCCCTCATCTCCATCCCAAATCCCCTGGCCCAGCCCCAGCCCTGTCCCTGTCACAGGGAGCAGAGATGGGAGCTGCCCTTCAGGAGGATCTGCAGCCCCTGGTGAGCTCTGCCCTCATCTCCTCTGCTCCAGCTGAACACACCAGGCACCCTCAGCTGCTCCTCATGTGGCCCCTCCAGACCGTTTAGTATTCCCATGTCTCTCTTGTGGGCACTCTCTAACAGCTCTAGCTCTTTCTGACATGCCCAAAACTGTCCCCAAGACTCGGGGTGAGGCTGCCCCAGTGAGTGATGCTGGGCCTGGTACCCCCCAGCACAGGGATGTCCCTCCTGGCTCCGGGCCACTGCTGACTCAGACTGAACTGGACATGGACCAGGACCCCCAGGTCCCGTCCCACAGCTGATCCCCAGCCCCTTGTTCCCAAGTGCATCCACACAGCCAGGGGTGCCCATCCCAGGCACAGAATCCCTTGTTAAACCTGACACACTTGGTGAATTCCCACCCCTCATTTGCTGAGCTCCCTCTGCAGGGCCTCTCTGCCCTTGAGGGAGTTGACAGCTCCTCCCAGTTTAGTGTCATCAGCAAACTTACTTTGTACTCCTTAGAGTCCTGTGTCCAGGTTGCTAATGAAGATGTTGAAGAGCACAGGGCCAAGGACAGACCCCTGGAACCCCAGCAGTGGCCAGTGCCAGCCTGGTGTCACCCCAGTCACTGCCACACTCTGTGCCCGCCTCATGAGCCCATTGCCCACTCTGGTTTTATCCACCTGTGGGCTGGACAGTTTGTCTAGATGGGTCCTGGGAGAGACTGTATCCAAAGCTTTGATGAAGCCCTGAAGGATCACATTACTGCCTCTCCTGGGTCACCCAGGTGTGTCACCCTGTCACAGAAGGAACTCAGGTGTGACCAGCAGGACCTCCTCCTTGTGCAGCCGTGCTGACCTATTGTTGCCAGATGAATATCTGTTTGCTCAGCTGGCAGGGAAAAGACAATGATTATTTTGTGAAATCACTGGCCTGTGGAACTGCATAATGGGGATCACGTTAAACATCAACCAAGAAGAGGAGCAGGAGAATACACTTTCATCTCCAAAATAATGTATTATATTGGTTGGGCTAACTCAGTCCAGATTTGGCAAAGTAACACCGAACTCATGGGGTGGTCAAGTGTCACTTCAGGGCCTACAACCACCAGAGACCACTGTTCAGACCCCTGAGACAGACAAACTGATGTGAAAAGGGAAGGAACACACGTTGCTGGCTTTGGTGGAATGATTATCATACGTATGTTTGTTCTGGGAGAATCTGTGAGCACGCCTGTACAATACAGCCTGGGAACTGGAGCCTTTTCTGTGCTTTTCTGTATTTGGAGGAGACAGCCCCTCGTGCCTCCAGCTGAATGAGGAGTGGCTGCTGCTCAGTGCTGCACTGCTGCTAGGGAGGTTTTGTCCATTTTTCTGTAAAATGGTGCCTCAAGGTGTTCTCCAACACCTCCCAGGGTTATTTTCTCCATGACCTTACCAGGTGCTGAAGTGAGACTGATGGGCCTGTAGTTTCCAGGGTCACCCTTCCTGTGCTTTTGGAAAACTGGGAAAATGTTAACCAGCATCCACTCAACTGGGACCTCTCCAGATTCCCAAGACTGTTCAAATATTGAGAGAAGCCCCACAATGACATCAGCCAGCTCTTTGAGTAGTCTCAGATGAATCCCATCAGGCTCCATAGATTTATAGGGATGCAGTTGGTGCAGTAGATCCCTACAACTTCAGAATCAGCTGTGAGTTTATCATTCTGAAACCACGGTCATTCAGCTCAGGGCACTGTGACTCCCTTAGCCCATGCTGAAGAGAGGTAAGGAAAATAATCCATATCCCTGTCTTGTCAAATTCTCTATTTGTGAGGTGACCACCCTCATTCTGGAATAGGCCAATGTAACTTCTGCACTGGTTTTTGCCAATGTATTTTAAAACCCTCTTTTTGTTGTCGCCCACAGTCCTGGAAGGTTTCGACTCCAGTTACTCTTTGGCTGCAAAACTTTTCTTCCTGCAGAGCACCATCTCTGTGGTCCTGCCATGTCACCCAACTTTCTCCTGCTGGTGATATACCTTCCTTTTCTGCTTTACCTCCAAAAGCAGATCCCTGTTCAGCCAAGCCAGCCTTCTGTCTCATCTGTTTGACTTTCAACATTTTGGAATTGCCGCTTCATGTGCCTGAAGGAGGTGATACCTAAAAAGCGACCCACACTAATGGACCCCAGCACCTTCAGAAGAATTTTCCCATGGATCTTGATCACTATTTCCCTGAGCAGCCTAAAGTCTGCTCTACTGATGTCCAAGGGTGAAAATTTTCTGACACTTTTCTTCCTAGCAACAGAGATTTTAAACTAAATCACATTGTGGCTGCTGTAGCAAAATAGCCACCAGTCATGTCATTCATACAACCCTCTCCGTTAACAAGCAACAAATCAAGGAGGGCATCTTTCCTAGTCAGCTCTCCTAGTACTTGTACATGAAGTTGTCATCCAGGTGTTTTAGTAATCTTCAGGCCTGTATTGGACCAACTGTGTGGTGCTCCCAGTTGTTTTCTGACCAGCTGAAGTATCCCAGAAGGACAAGGGCAGTTCACTTGGACGCATCCCTTGGTCCCTCAAAGAAGAAACCCTTAGTTCCTTAGTTCTGCATCCCATAGTTCCATCGGTGTTATTGTCCGGGCTGGGAGATCTATAGTAGACTCCCACAAAGACATCTGCAGCCTTTCACTGCCCCTTGATTCCTACCCAGAAGCTCTCAACTGTGACCTCCCAACATTCTAACCCTTTTGTTACATACAACGCCTCCCTCTGCCTCATCTGCCCTGCCTATTCTTCCTGGAGTCTGTAACTGTTCAATGGGCACTTCAATCACAGGGCTCATCCTGGTAAAGTTTCACTTATGCTAGTGTTGTCAAATCACTGGGACTGGGCCAAGGATCCGTGCTCCTCTCGTTTGTTCTTCGTGCTGTGTGTGTTGGAACAGAAACACTTCAGCTCTGGTCTGTTGTAGCCAACACCTCCCACCAGCGCTCAGTTCCTCAAGTTTTGGTGCATCACCCCACCCACCGCCTCTCACTATCCGGTTTTGTCCCGTCCCCTTCCCAACTAGTTTAAAGCTCTATTGATGAATCCTCCTAGTTCCTGTGCTGGAAACCTTTTTCCCCTCTGAGAGGTGCATCCCATCAGGTGTCAGCAGATCAGGTGTTGTATAGACCATCCCACGGTCAAAACCCCCACATTATTCTGATGACACCGGCCCCTGCTCTTGATAGGCAGACTCTAGAATGCTACAGTGCATAACTTCCCTGTTAAAATGGTATTTTTTTGTTAAACAATAGGCAGCATTCTGTAAAAACAATCCCTTGGCACAATGAAATGTAATTTATTAGCAGGGCACTGCTAATGCATTCAGTAGGGAGCAGACAACTTTTCAATCACATTTGTCTCACTTTGCATTTAGTAATCCTTTCCTTCTTTCCTCTCTTTAATTTTTTGTTATTATAGTACTACTGACTATGATTGAGCTACATCTTGCTCAGATTAATAGAGCCAATTCCTCAGACTGTAAGCCAGGCCATGTACAACCATTTTTAAATATTAATTTTAGGAATAATAAAAACATTTTAAAATTGCATCACTTTCTGTTTAGCGTAACAACAATAAAAAAAGATTACTGCACACTTCTATTCCAATTAAGAAGATCATTCCTCTGTCCCCAAAGAAGAAATGATGCCCACTTCTGTTTCCTATGACACTGGAGCTACTTCCTTGCTTTGCCTTCTATAACTACAATGCTCCCAACCCTAGATGCCCACATGGAGCCTTTTATCAACTGGCTTCAACCCTCTGGAAGTAGAATCTATTCCAAGGTGCCTTACAGAATCCCTAGAGGAAACATTGCTCAGGAGCAATTAATCTATTTTAGACTTGTACCTTCTGGAGGGATAACCAGGTGACATTCACACCACCTGGTACAAATGTCACCGACATACCAAGCACATCACAGGCATTATTTATTTGGATTACTGATGGAATCTCTCTGGAAAACCAGCCCCCTATGCAAACATGTTAAAGCTGTTAGGTCTTTCTTTTTAACTTAATATTTCATTTCCTGCTGTACATGGTACAACTCAAAAATCTCTCACCTCAGCAAACACAACTGGCATCAAATATTCTCTTCTGCCTTTCTCCTTACGCTGCACTGAAGTGAAAACAGACAAGGTGCTGTGGGTTGGAACGAGATGAGCTCTAAGGTCCCTTCCCACCCAGAGCATTCTGTGATCCTATGGCTTTGCTATGCTGCTGCTCCTGGGAAGGAGCAGCAAAGGGCTGGCAACAGAGAGCACAGCAGAACCTCGACCAGAGGAGCAGCAGCGTGCCAGGACTGTCCTCCCCTCCCTACCACAGACAGTGGGTGCAGATATGAAGAGATGACCCAGGCTGCAAGGCCCAAAGGCATCATCTCCAGCACCAAAAGGGCTCGGGCCCCAGCTCAGAATCAACATCTCACTCTGGAGAGCAGATGTGGGAAGAGATCAAAGAAATATTCCTGACTCTTTCACAAACTGTAAAAGACACACAAGTTACCACAGAGGCAAACGCCTCCTACACCCAGAAAGTGTTTGAGCCTTTTCCCTGGAGTTTGGACACAGATTCCATGGATGCTTCCCTGGGGATTGAGGGAAAGGATCTCAATGTCTGCCCCACCAACAACTGGGTGGGAAGAGGCATTGAATCCTAAATTGTATTATTTCTTCACTAGCTGTAACATTAATAGGTACCTTTAACCTCATGCTGTGTATATGTATTGGTAGTTTTTCTTTTTGTCCCTATTCCTGTGTAGTATTAGCTCGTTTTAAGTCTTACATCTGTTAGTTTTCTGTCTATTAAATAACCATTCATTCTCCAATAGACCGAACCAGCCATTATTAAGGAACTTGTGAACCAGAGTGGCTTTTGGGGTGCTGGGCACTCCAATAAAGCTGCTGCCTGCTGCCAGAGGCCTGGGCAAAAGGCAGTGACTTATCCAAAGCCCCACGCCCACTGGTGACAAGCAGCCAGCAGCAGGCTGGATGCCAGCGCTCCGTGGGTATGGAATACCTCTGCGGATGCTCCTCCTCAGCTTGTTGCAGAGGTCCAGGCGTGGGTTCTCCAGGCTGTCCTCGGCCGAGCCCGGGCTCTGCTCGGGGGATGACAGCCCCCGGCTCAGGTCCAGCGGCGCCTTGCTGCCCGTGGGCGGCGGGGACGTGGCCGGGCTGTAGTTTGAGGTAGGGCTGCTGGCCACAGACGAGGCTGAGAGGTCCAGGGCACCGATCCTGGAGTTCAGCGGGGAGGTCAGGGAGAGTTTGCGGGTCCTGGCAGGTGAGGAGGTCCTGGAGAGGGACAGGGGAGGAGGTGAAGAAAACTTGCGGCACAGGTGTGGCGACTTTCCGTCAGCCAGGTACTCCCCTCTGTTGTTCTGACTGGTGGCAAAGAACAGCTCCAAGGACCTGAGAGGCAGAAACACAAAAAGAGCAACACAGTTATTGTATTTGCGGGGTGCCCCGATGAAGGAAGGAATGATGAATCTGACTCCATGTTCTCAGAAGGCTAATTTATTATTTTATGATACTGCATTATAATAAAGAATACAGAAAGGATACTTACAGAAGGCTAAAAAGCTAATAATGAAAACTCGTGACTCTCGCCAGAGTCTCAACACAGCTTGGCACTGATTGGACAATGAGTGAAAACAACTCACCAGAATCCAATGAAACAAGCACCTGTGGATAAACAATCTCCAAACACATTCCAAAGCAGCAAAACACAGGAGAAGCAAATGAGATAATATTTGTTTTCCTTTATCTCTGAGGCTTCTCAGCTTCCCAGGAAAAAACTCCTGGGTGAAGGGATTTTTTCAGAAAATGTGAATGTGACACATGGTAGCAAACACTGAACAGATTTCAGTGAAAAAGCTTCAGTTGTGAGCAAATCTGCATGGCACTGCAAAATCTGTGCGACACTTTGCCCCCAAAGCTTGGGCATAGAGCTGAGACAGACCCTCCATAAAACTGGCATCCTGTTTACACACTAAGAACCTTTCTCTTAGATTATTTACAAGCAGAAAATAATGAGAAAAACGCCCACAAAAAAAGCAACAACCGAAGCCGTGATATCTCTCCCAGAAATCTGTGAGAGAGAGGTCCCAGGAAGATGCCGACGCCGGGCTCACCTGACAGGAATGGAGGTGAAGGGGCGCCTGTAGATGTCAGAGAGCTTCTCCAGCACCACGGCGGCGGTGGTGAAGATGCGGTAGGTGTGCAGGAAGGTGTTGAGGAAGTCGATGCTCAGGAACCGCAGGTCCGTCAGCCGCTCCAAGAGACGCTCCACGCTCGCGTAGCGGATCTGGGGGACTTTGCAGGAATTCAGTGTTTTGCTGAAGCAAATATCAATGTCATCTCTGTGAAGACGAGCATCGGATCTACACAAAAGTCAAATTTAAAACACTTTACCAATGAGCGATCATGGCTAAGGTGATGCCTTAAGTTTGAGCTGTCATATTTTCCAGATTCTCTGCTGCATTAGCACTTAACTCTGAACTCCACAGAAAGTGCCAGCAGCTCTCCTCACAGCTCAGTCCCACAGAACAATCCTTGTCTAGCCCCAGAACCAAGGACACCGCTGCAGCTTCAGCCCAAAAAGTGCAAACAGCAGGGAATGGAGGAGAGCAGTCTGGGAGGGTGGGACTGCAGAACCTGGGATTGGACACTGAACCCCAGTATGGACATGGACCAAACTTATAGAAGTGTGAGAATTCATGACTTGGGGTCCATCTTGGGTGTAGCCACAGCCAGGTCCTTGTATTGCCCAAGTTGTGCTCTTTGAAGGCCTTTTAATAAATCCCTTCTGTTCTAGGCAGCCTCTCAAGGCATCAAAGGAGTGGTAGCCCTTTAGCTGTTCCTCTCAACACAAAAGCAGCAAATATTTATGTACTATTGTGTTTCATCAATGCAGGAAAACTTTTAATTTGTGGTGACAACTGCTTCTGTAACTCAGGGAACTTAAATTTTATTTCTGGTAAATGTTTTACACTTCAAAGCCTAAGAAACTGTTAATCATGCTGACATTTCTGAAATGTAACAGGTGGCAGAATTGTCTCCTCTTGTTGCATTCAGGCTATTGTGGCCCATAGGTCAATATGACTAAAATCTCAGTGTGGAATAATTCATTGCAATGTTTTCTGCTGGGATCAAGCTTTATCTAAAATAAAGTAATGGATCCTAAAAATTAATCCCTTAACTAGGTTTAAGGCTTACCTGCAAATTAACACCTGCCTTCAGCTCCAAGACTTACTTTTTGTTTTAAGAGAAGAAAGAGGGAACAGCACAAAACATCTCAAATTTCAATTCAGAAACCAAGAAAAAGTTTTACTTTAGTGAAAAAATCAAAACCAAAAACCAATAAATTTCTACTTGTAAATAAAAAAAAAAGAATCCTTTACATAACCATACCCATAATGGAGGGGTTTCCCCCTCAAATTCTGTTTTGCTTTGTTTGTAAATAAACAGGATGAATACTAAGTGAAGCAATTTTCAATACACCCCATCTTTTTGTTACAAATTATTGGACTTTCTCAAAAGAAAGATCAGGATATTCCACACAATTCTACACTTTATTACATAAAAGAACCACCAACAACAAAATCTCATTTCTTAAACTAGGCCTCCAAAACGTGGCCATTTTTTGTTTGTATCATCCAATGACATCTGACTCTGAAAGTCAAACTGTGCTGCACATCAGGCAAGTCAAACTTAAGGAGAACACAAATCTGTGTCTGTTGTGAAGGTCCTGTATGTTCTTCAGAATTAATATTCCTTTCTGTTGGCATGGGGACTCAGGTCCTGCTGTACTTTGAAAGGGGACAAATGTACTTTCAAAACTCATCAGGTGACAGAAGTTTTTATGCACTGGAGAGTTCCTGGAATAAAGCTGAGGAGAAAAAAAATGCCTTATTTCCAGGGATCAAAGGTGTGTGCCCTAACAGTGCATTCCCAGAAGCTTTCTCTCTCCCATTTCTAAGCACAGAGGAGAGGAATCAACTACAGAAGAGGCATTTGAGAAACCAAGAGAAGTGACAGATAATAGTGAGAAACAAAATAGTTTTATGTCTATCCTTGTGTTTCATTTACTTATATATTCATTGGATTCTAATAAGTAAAACTCCTGTAAAGTGTGGTATGCAGAAGATCCAAGCTGTGTTAAAAATCTGGAATCATGTACTGAAAATATCTCACTGGAAAGAAAAAACACTTACTGCAGTATAATGAGAGAACCCAAAGGTAAGGGAAACAGCCTTATAAACAATGATGCATCTTTGATGTGATCAGTTAAAATTATGAGAGAAAATATTTTTTTACCAGAAATAACAGAAATACAGAGAACTTTGGCTAAAAAAACTTTGGCTAATATAACAAAATACCTTTGAAAATGGTACTTGTCTGGAGTCACATAAATTCTGAAGACATTGTAAAAATGTCCAATAAAATTATGAGATGACAGGGAACAGCTAAGAACAAAATCATTCATCTGAGGCATAACTGAAGCCAACTACTCAAAATCCAGAAAAACTTAAATTGTGATCCAACACTGTGAATAGACAGTTCACCACTCTGAGTTATCTCTACAACTCCAAGAAAGGGATTTGAAAATATATATTTTGGGATCGAGAATCAGTTCCATTCAACCAAAATGAGAGGAAAAAAATTAAAGGTTTGCATTCTCTAAACACGCTTTCTCTTGTTGAATTTTTTATTGAAGAAACACAACGATCTCTTTTGTTCTCTGTTGCACTTACTTGATCATATGTGGCACTGTGACTTTGGAGTTTTCTTCAAACACTATTGTCATTAATCCATTGCACCTTATATTATCAATGCACTGTGGAAATAAACATTGAAAACTGTTAAAGTCAAAACACTTTTCATACCCCTAGAAGCTCAAAGCACAGCTTTTGCAGGGTATGGGCTGATTAAGACAAGGTATTTTCTCAAATGAGAAGCAGTGATGCAAGAATTAGAGTCAACATGCTTCTCTAGCCTTTGCCTCTCAGGGTATTCCATTCAGAAACCTTTTTTTTCCACATGATTTAGTACTTTGAGTTGGAAGTGATATTTCCTTTGAAGCTCCTTTGAAAGGGAACAAAACTCATTATTTCTAGTGTTTCCCGAAAGAGTGTAAGCTTGAAAGTCAGAACAAGTCAGAAGGCTTTACACTCCAAGGGGTACAGTAATACCTTAACCTCTACTCTGTGCAAAACCCCAGAAGGGAATATAAAAGCTTCCAGAAATGCATTTGTAAAAACAAATTTAAGTGGTGCTCCTTATGAAATGCAGCTGTGAGGAACCTGTCCAAGCTGCTCCCTGCAAACCCTTGTAAAAATGTTTGAGGCTGGGAATTAGGAGGGACTTGCAAGTGCACTCAGATGAGCCCAAAGAAGGGAACAGAACTGGGGAAGGGGCTGAACCTCTACCAAACCCTACAGGGCTCTTGTCTTCATTACACTTTCTACATTTATTCATACATATATATGTATATAAATAAATACTCATATAAATATAAATATATATATATATATAGGGACAATCTCCTTACATCAGTAAAAAGGGGTTTCAGAAATTATCACACACGTTTATCCTGATTCAAGAATACATGCTGCCTTCAGGCTGTGGAACACTTCACTTCAAACCAACGACTGATATTGAATTGCTCAAACCTGATATTCACAGGCCTCTTCAGGTTTAGATTACATCTATAGTTATAAATTTAAAATATCATCTACGCAGTTTTATGTGGGTTTCAATTCAGGATTTTAAGATTATTTGGAAAGTGCAGCTGCAGTAATTCACAGTATGATTTTCTCAAATCATTACCTAAAAGCAGTGAGAAACACATTTCATGGAAGTACTTATATTTCTTCTATCTGACCTTGAAATATTTCAAAGAAGCCCGTAGCACCAATCATGGTATCAGATTATTTTTATCATTATTATAATATAGGCTAAGAATGGACTTAGTAGCATTCTTAAATAGTCTTTCTTTGCCAGCAAATAACTCCAGTAATTTACATGTCAATGGAACAACAATAATTCAGTGAAAATCTGTTTCGTAAAGAATTCTCCAACCAGGTCTGTCTGTAAGACAGCAAGTTGTAGCTCATACTGTATTTTGAAATTTTTATTTGCCTATTTTTGTTCTTTCAAAATTGTTAATCTGGCACAAAATAAGTCAGAATTCTTATTTTTTCAGCAATTTCTCCTCATTATGATGATGATTCATCTGGAGATGTTGCCAGCAATGATAGCAACTTTGGAAATGCATGACATTCCATGCTGATATTCCTCTAATCAGCTACTTCTCTCTAAATTAATAGAGCACAGGACCTGAATTCAGAACTATGAGAGATGTATGTTCTTGTTTGTGTGCATAAACAAAACACAAATAGCCTTGATTTAGCTCTGGTTAGCTGGAAGTTCAGGGTTTTTGGGTTTTTTTCTGCATTCAACTTCTTTCCACAAATAGATTATGACAAAGTTTGTCTATTATGTTTAAAGTAAAAGCAATTTAAAAAACCCTCAACAACTTATCCCTGACATTTAAAAAATTTAAAATACCTTTTTGTTCATTCACAACACAGACAGTTCCTGCATACTGTCAGAATGCTCAGTAATTATTTATAATGGTTTGTTAGTATTCATTTTTGGTGGAAAAAAGAGTTTATCCCATTTTCTTACTTCATTATTGATGTGATATGGTATAATTTTCACTCTAGAATTCAGGTGGTTTTGATCTGTATGAAAATCAGGAATAAACCAGTACTAACTTTCTTCTTAAATCAAAATATCTGTCTAAATGGGCTCTCCTTAGACATAAAAATGCTTACCACTATGTTTGTCCATGGACAGTTTGGAAATTTATACCCCATCTCTGTTTTTGAGAAATACACTTCCCTGGAGACTCAAATGCAATGACAGAATTTTGAGGAGAACAGGCAACACTAATGGTTTTTCAGAGCAAGTCAAAGCTGCTCATCACCCCTGGGTCAGGCTGGTTTTCAGAAGCACAGAGTGAAGGAAGACCTCACCAAAACCAGGTGAGAAAATGTCTTAGGTTGGAAATTGGGGTGTGTGTTCCATTCCCATCTGTCAGAGGGGGAGCAGTTCTCCTCTGTTCATGGGGCATTTTCTTTATCTCTGCCACAGCCCATCCTCCCTCCAGGAGATCTCTGCTGTCCATGGCCCATTCATTATTAATTACCTTCTGTCCATGGCCAGGGAGTGTCCCTGCAGGGCTGATCAGATTCCACCATCCCATGGGGAGATGCTCCACCCAGGGGAGGAGCCAAGCATTCCTGCCTGGATCCAATCTGAGGTTTGGGACACCCCAGCAGCCTCTGCCCATTGCATTCCCAGAGGAGCAGCTTTCTGCTGCCCTGCATTCCCAGAGGGAGAGCAGGCCCATCTCCAGCAGCCCTGGAGCTGCAGAGGAAAACTCCCCCCTTGTGCAGGATCCCTGCTCCAGCAGAACCACAGCTGGCACTGCAGGAGGGCTGAGCCCCCCTGGGATGGGACTGTGCCCCCACCCTGAGCCCCCCTGGGATGGGACTGTGCCACCACCCTGAGCCCCCCTGGGATGGGGCTGTGCCACCACCCTGAGCCCCCCTGGGATGGGACTGTGCCACCACCCTGAGCCCCCTGGGATGGGACTGTGCCACCAGCCTGAGCCCCCCTGGGATGGGACTGTGCCACCACCCTGAGCCCCCCGGGGTGGGACTGTGCCACCCTGGGATGGGACTGTGCCACCACCCTGTGCCACCCTGGGATGGGACTGTGCCACCACCCTGAGCCCCCCTGGGATGGGACTGTGCCACCACCCTGAGCCCCCTGGGATGGGACTGTGCCACCACCCTGACACATGGGGACAGGGCATGCTCTGACTCTGGCAGTGGTTTGTTTTGGTGTTTTGTACTATTGCATTTGTATTTTTAATTCTTCTGGTAAATAACTGTTATTGCTACTCCCATATCTTTGCCTGAGAGCCCCTTAGCTTCAAAATCACAATAATTCAGAGGGAGGGGGTTGCATTTTCCATTTCAGGGGAGGTTCCTGCCTCCCTCAGCAGACACCTGGCTGTTCACACCAAGACACAAAAGCACTGAGGTACCTGGCTGATGTCACTTGTCCACGCGGCTTTCTCCTGCCGCGATGGGGCCAAAAGCACAACAGTGAAAGGAGGAGCATCCGTGGGCTCCACTATCAGCTTGAAATCCAGGTGTCCAAACACTTGCCCAGAACCTTTTGCTTTACAGCCAGAGAGGGAGAAGAAAAGTCACACCATTAAATGTCACAGTGTAAGACAAAGAAAACAGTGATTTCATTTACAATGGAAAAGCTATAAAACATCTTGCTGATAAAGAGCAAATCCAATTAGGTATCCAACAAGTCATTCTGTTGTTCACATATTGGGATTTGCTCTTCAAGATAAAGTTTCTTATAACAATTTTATGCTAATACATCCTCACCATACTACAAGTATCACTCAAATTAATAAAACTTCTTTCACAATTCAAGTGCAAACTTGACAAACTGCAGGATGGCAGACAAAAGGAGTAACAATAAAATCAGCCTGAGACTGTATTTTGTAATGCCATTTGAATAAGCTTGCACTCCAGATTTGTGGGGAGCCCAAGGCAAAAAAGTTCCCATTAATTCTTCCAAATCAACTTCCCTGTGTTCCAGAAAGCAAATTATTATGCAGCTTATTTAAGGCTTTTTTTTTTTTTTTTATTTTCAGAAATATTAATTTTTATTTTATTTTCTGAGATGCTCTGGATGAACTTGACTACAAAAGCCACATTTCTCCAGCCAACCCTCTTGAAAATCCAGTAAGGGGTGTTAACAGCATCAACAAATACAACAAAGCAATGACCCATCCAAGCCAGCATGTCCATTATTGGAACAGCAATTTTAATGGATCAGTTTTAGACTGTATTCTACTGATTTCACAACAACATATCTATTTGCTCTTATGAAAAAATAAAAAAGGGTACTAATTTTAGGAAACTAGAAACTGTACTTACTACTGACAGCTGAATTTAACTTACAATCATCATCACTCGCTTCTGTCTCCTCGACCAGTGTGCATTCTATCAGAGACAGAACACCTCCTGTCTGTGGAAACAAAGCACATTTCACACAAATGTTATTTATTCCCATTTGTCACAGGTTTTTTTAAATGTTGACAGGCCTGACTCTAACATTTTACATTACTCAGAGCTCTTAGGAAGACACATCAATTTCATGATGCACATTTTTTCCTCAAAGAACTAAACTCAAACTGATTAAATATGGTTTTCTGAATCCAGCAGATTAATAGGATTAATTTGTACAATGCACAAAACTTCTTTCACTTTTACCATGCTTCAATTTATGGCACACATAGACTTGATCACAAGTTCCAAAAAAGTTAACTAGAATTTCATCTTCTGAATTTAAGTGAAATGCATGAACATTTTTTAAAAGGTTGTATTAGACTCTATTTATTTTGCATAAGTACTTGAACTATGTAAGAAGTGCAAAGTGGGAAAGCAGATGACCCTTAATAACCTCCTGGTATGCCAAATTAAAATTCCATTCAATGTAACCCACTCCATGAACTACCAACATCCCTTTACCCACCAGCCAGCACTATGAAAGACTGATTCTCAACAAATATAACTAGATTGTTCTTAGATGACATTTTATTTTACGAGAACATGCTGTTCAGGAAAACTGAAATGACTTTGAAAATTAATTTTATTAGAGCTCTGGAAAATGTTCTTTGGCAATTCTGCAGGGTTGTACTGACAGATTTATGCACTAAAAACTGACTTAAATTCAGTGCTACATACACTGAATTTATTCACCACTTCAAACAAATAGATACATCAATGCCTGGTTTCTAATCCCCAGTTTACTAGAATTAACTGGGTCTAATAAAAGGAAATTGACTGAACTCTATTCTTTGCAATGAAAAGATAAAGCAGTTAAACATTGTGCACCACCCCGCTTTTGTTTTTAACCACTACTGCAATGCTCACACAAAACCCATAAAGCAGCAAAATGTTGGCAGTTCACCAAAGATGTGTTTTCATTTTGAAAATTGAATCATATTATGAAGTCCATACCTTAAGGAGATGCAGTTTTCCTCCTGAACTTCTTGTACAAATTAAGAAGTGTTTTGTAAACAAGAAGCATTGTCTTTCTCCTTCTTTCTTCAAAGACAACGAGCCCAAGCGAACTTTACTCAGTTTTCCCCTCTCAACTGAGGGGACCTGGATAAGGGAACCTGGTAATGAAGGTGCAAAATCTACTGTATTACAGTAATATTTAGTAGGCAGTGCTCAAGCTGTTCATTCATTGAAGACTATTACATTAATTAACACAACTCTTCATTCCAGTATCAATGTGTATCAGCATCTCTTCTAAGCACAAGTCAACCCCTTTTTTACTGCACAGATTCCCTTTTTTTGTTATCATAAACAGACTCAAGTACAGTCTAGACTAACACTCGTGTATGTGGCAGGATTAGATCCAGGGCTGATTAGGCAATTAAACACCCTGAGAAGCCATTGATCAGAAAATGAGGCTGAACAGCAAACACCACTCTGACAGCCACTACACTGGCAAAAGACACTGGTTCCAAACCAAAGAAACAGAGAATGGAAAGAACATGGGAAAGTTCTTTTTGATGGAAAAGAGTTTGTGTGTGTGCCTGCATGCAAGAGAGCTGGAAATGAAGCACATTTCTTCTTCCCATCTTGTACTGCATAATTGTCAGTGCTCCACAGCTCATCTGAAATGTGTTGCCAGTAAAACACTCCTGAACTAAATTGAACCTGCTTACATAAGCCTGAATTTTGCTTTGCAGAGCTCCAGGCTGGGGACAGCTCTGCTTCTCTTGCTGTTTCACATCTCAGTCTGTGACCAACTTTTCCAGATTGATCCCACCATGTGTATCACCTCCAATTTTGGAGCAGGAGTTAAATTTGGTGGTGAAGTGCAACTCCTCTGTAGATTAAACAGAAATATTTCTACCATACAACTTGCTGTTAGCAGACAGGGCAGCCAAGAGACCTCCTAGTCTCCTTCCCACACATCTCTCCTCACTATTACCTTTACACTGGTTTGTGCCTTGTTCTAGCATCAGGTACTCACACAGCTAAACCAGCACTGAAATAATGCTGGGAAGAGGCAGCTGACTTAGCTCCCTGATAGGAGCAAGGTCACAGAAGCACCAAGAAACTGATGATGCAAAGGGAGCTGCACAGCAGAACAAGCAGGAGGAGAAGGCTTTGACCTGCCCCTTCCAGATAGGAGGTGGCACAGCTGCATCAAAGCTCAAAGTAGTGGTGGCACCCTGACACAATGCCAGCCTGACAGAATTATCCATGAAATATTAGATTAGCAGTTCTTACTCTGTGTTGTCAAAAGGATTATCTTTCTCAAAGTTCACATACACAATCTTAAATTAAGAAACAGAAAAATTGCAGTAACTGAGAAAGGTGCTATTTATCTACATTTTTTCTACACTTAGCTCTCTCTATATATATTTGAGTAGCCTTAAATTATTAACATGTAAACTTCTACTGACATGGGAAATTACACAGCAGTAAATTTGCCAGAGAACAGTATTCTCTGACAGACACTTCACATTTAGACTAAACATATAGCACAACTTGTGTCACTGAAACACAACAGTGAAGCTATGCTCTAGAATTTTGCAGAGGAGTTTGGAACATTTCAGATTCACTTACATTCTGACCCAAAGCCATAAATATTTACTGGCTGTTGTGCATTTCCCCTGGACAAGCAGCCAACCTGCCTCAGATGTAAGAGAGAGGGAGGAGATCATTTCCATGTGTTGGAACCGTGACTTTTCCATGTTATACTGACTGTCCCTCAAGCCACACTGCAAGGCCAGCATGTTCAAAACAACTCCCAGACAAAATTCCCTAAAATTCCATCTACACATTTAGGGAAGCAATATTCAATCTGTACATTTTGTTTCTGCTTTGCTCAGTAGAGTAATAGTACCTATAAATATGATATGCTTACAGAAGTAAGGTCACTGGTAATTTTTGTTTATTTATTTATTTTTATTTTCATTGGAATGCTTTCAGGACTAACATGCTCTGTTCTGCCATAATGGGCTGAGGTTAAACAATATTATTGCATGGAGCTGAAATACTGTTTAATAAGGTAAAACAGAGCAAACCTCTCTCTAAAAGCAGAAAACAGAGACTGCATTTTCTCTCTTTCAAATGTGCAGAGAGGAACACATCTCCTTGGCTGACACCAAGCAAGGACCTTGGGCATTCTCATCAGGCTTTAGTGGTTAACAAAACTGGGCATTGGCTCTACCACAGATTTCCTCTTAAGGAAAAAAAATTGTCACAATTGGCCAATGTACAGATGCAATGAGCAAGTGAATTGAATGTTCTACTTTTAGAACATTCATTAACAGTATAGTTTGAACAATAGTGTAATCCCATGAAATTTTTATCCAGCCTCTGGCCTTAAGCACTTCTAGCACTTCAGTACTTCAACAGTCACCCTCTCAGCCTTTGCTCAATCCAAGGAATATAAAAGGCTGGATTTATAAACAAACCCAAGCATTCAGAAGTCTACATTGAACTACCTGATTTACCAGCTCAGTCTGGCTTTCCCCATGCTGGAGGTTTTCAGGCTTTTTTACTCTTTTTTGTTTGTTTTTACTGCTCAGAGGGTTAAACACTGGCAGAGGTTGCTCATTCAGGGAGGCTGTGGAGTCTCTGTCCTTGGAAACAACAAAATACTGACTGGGCATGGCAGAAACCAGCCTCCTCCAGCTGGTGCTGCTTTGAGACTGGAATGGGTAATTTCCAAAGTCCCTTCCAGCTTCAGCTACTGCATGGTTTTGTGGTTATGATATCTTTATCAGCAGAGGTAAATTCACAGCAGCTGATGGCAGAAGCATCAGTGTTTGAAGGTACCAGAGGTGCTTGGGGTGCTCAGTCGTTTGGATGTCAACAGATTTGAGAGTCCCTGAGTGTCCTTCAGCCTCACAAAGAAAATGTTACTCACTTGTTTGTGTGCCTGACTATAAAATCTGTACCTAAGTAAGAGGCAGGGAAAACCAGACCCCAAGAAACTCAAATCAGAATTCACAATCTGCATTGCAAAACACTGCCAGGGACAGTTCCCATGGTCTCAACATGCACAACTCAACAGAGTCAATCTATTCTTGAAAAGAAAAAGTCTGTAACACATAAAAAAGTTGTCATTGCCATGCACAAAACAAGCCTGAACAAAGGCAGTGGCTCCTCTCTCCTGTTTTAAGCTGGAAAAGAGGTTCCTGTGCCCATCTACACTAAACAACACAACAAATGGAAGCCTAACTGAAACCAGAGGAGATGGACACCTCTGCCAAAGTGACCCCACTGTCAGATGCAAAAGGAAAATGGGCTCCATTATTTCATTTGCTTTATTCAGATTTCTGCCCTAGCACAGAATCACAGGCAGTGGATGTTCCACCAGATAAGCTGATAGAACCTTGTGTAACACAGACTCCTGTCCACTGCCCTCTGACTGTGTGGCTAGAAATAAATCTGAATTTAATTTATTTACTTACCTGGGACTAACAAGCCAACAGAAGTTTGTACAGATTGATTCCCACAGAAAAAAATTCTACGTTTTACTGATGAAGCAGTGGGTATACAGACAAAACACTGTCAGTCAGTTTTAATGGGAAAACCCCAATAAATAAAAATACACATTTGTATTACATATTGTAATAATCTTTTAAAAATTCTAAACTTAAATTAGATTTCACAGTGCAAGTCAGCCCAGGATAATCACAGCATTATAGTTTTTTGGCTGTGGGTGCAAAACAACTTAGTTTTTTTCTGAAAGCCATATTCAAACCTCTTAAAACACTCAGAGATAAAAATGTATACATGTAATGAAGAATCGAGTAATTTAATAGGGTTTGCAAAAACAATATTGTTAGTGTATTGTAAAAATAATATTGGAAGTTATTACATAAAATTCATAGTTTGGCCACATAACTACAGAAACAGCATAAAATGCTTTATAAAATGTACAGAAAGCCTATTAATTACCAGGTGCAATATGGCCCCAACAAATACCAGATGTTCTGCTGAGGTTATCTGGAAAAGGTTTCATGAAGGGATGCACCTAAATTATATTCCTAACCTTTCCTGAGTATATTTAATGCTTTTCAGCACAAAGGAGCAAGACCTGTCATAATCCTGCACTACAGATCTGTAGTTATTGTGTACAAACCCAGTAACTTGCTTCAAGAGATCCAAAAGTAAAATATTATATAAATGGGAGAAAAACAAGCAGCTAAAGTAAACACCACCAAGTAAGAATTGTAACCAGTTTTGCAGTTCCTGGCAAAAACCTGTCCCTTATTTAAAATAGAAATGTTATTCTAGCAGAGTTTTTGGGAACTTAACAACAAATTCCACCTCTGCTGTAACTAATTTCAACAGAAAGAGTTTTCAAAGCTAGCATCAATAGACAGAGAGGAGAAGAGTGCTGCTCTTCCCCTGCTCCATCCCCTTGGGACCACAGTCCAGGCAGAATGTGAATCACAGTCCCACGGGGGCTTTGCCTCTCACGTGCTGCTGATTTTCCTGCAGAAAGCAGCACAGAACTGAGGTCCAAACACAGCCCAAAATCGCCTGTTTTCAGGGCACTCTGTGACTCACCCTGCCGGGATAGGGCGCAGGCTCAGGATGCTGACAAGTGCCCAGTGCAGTGCCCAGCCTGACGATGGCAGTGTGAGCCCTGCTGCCTTCAGTGCAGTTTTTTTCACGATTTTTGGGCAGCTTTGCAGAGGAATGCCTTACCTTGGCGTATAAAGGTTTGGCTGGTATCTAGCAGTATGTCACAGCCCTCCACTATGGTCCTCTCTATGGCCAGGTTCTTCCGGATGTTCTCTGTGTCACTCACCTCGTCGTGCATCACTCTGTTGGGGACAAAAATGCACTTTATCTCCCCAAAATGTGCCTCACACCTGCTGTGTCTGTGAAGACACAGTGCACACCCTTCACCACCTGCTACAGATCTCCCACCCAGTGCCTCATCACCCCAGAGCAGGTCTCCTGCCTTTTTTCCTCTCCTTTTCAAACCATTCTTGTGATCATTTTGATTTTTCAGCAGTGGAGCCAATTTGGCAGAAGAGTGACTGTTCCTGAGCACATCTGACAGATGCCACTGAGTTACACCTCACAGCTGGTAGAAGAGAACCTGATCCTTAATGCACAAACAGGAAGGTGTTGCCTAGAATTGTGTAGGGCACATTTTAGATTTCCTCTCCATGGCTTTAGTGTCCTACTCTGTCCCTGTTTCATCTTTACAATTCAATGTATCAGTCCTTTTTCCTTTCCTTTCCTTTCCTTCCCTTCCCTTTCCCTCCCCTCAACAACCACAGCTTTTATATTTCACCATTTCCTTTCTCTTATTGTTCTTTCTATAGCCATTCTTCCCTTACAGAGAAAAATACAGATTTTATAATTTTTTTTTTTTTTTAGTGTTGAAACCAACCCAGGAGCTTACATGCTCTTGCAATGATATTTTCCTAAAGTAGGACTAGACTGCACTTTCTGGTACCTCTCCCTCCCTCAAAACTGCCTTCAAGGGATGGAAATGAGTCAGTTTATTTTACATTTATGGTCTCTACTGACTTTATGAGCAGAGAGGATCAATCAGTCTCAGACTCCAGTTCTGAGTGTTCAGTGGTGAATCAGCTGGATCAGCAGTGAACTCTGACTTATGTGATAAAGCCAGTCCAAAGTTGATTTATCTGCTCATGCAGATCTTTTACAACTAAATATTCTTCAAGCACATCTTTAGTGAATACTCCAGACACTGAATATTTATATCCTGGAGTTCACTCATGGTCTCTTTGTTCACAGCAGAAAACTGCATTTCCCAGAGAGCAGAAACACATTTCTCACTGGGCTGATGAGAGGAACATCTGAGAAAGGTCTAGGGGTTCAGGAAAGAGCTTCATTGTGCAGGTTTCCACAGGGAGAAAAAGTTCTCAGAATATATCTTTAGTTCCTGCTTATCTGGCATTATTTGAAGCATATATGAAATGCACTTTTCACACTAGCACACAACACAGAAGGAGAACTAAGTATTTTCCAAGACCATGATTATTTAAAATGCTCTTCTCTCTTTAAATCAAGAAAAATAAAATTTCTTTATGTAAAGAGATCTGCTCTGTTCATAACCCAGGAGTAGGTGGTTTCTATAGTGATTTCAATTCTTCCTAACCAAAATACAAGGAGACACTTGGAGATTTAAATTTGCCAAAAAAAAAAAAAAAAAAAAAAATAGAACAGACAAAATATTACACTGAGATATTTTTGCTATTTTTCATTATCTTCTGTTTTGGGTTTGATCCTTTTCTTTAAAATGCATATCTTTTTAAAAGAGCAAAACCAAATAAAAATAAAGAAAACCTGGTTTTTCTTTTCAAAACCTTTAATTCAAAATTATCAGATATAAGGTAGAAAAATCTTACCTTGAAAGTTCTTCTAGTTTAGATTTAGCAAATTCAAGGCTTTTTCTCTCAACGTGTTCGTGTGGTGTATGAGCCAAAAGTTCATGAAGTGTTATAATATATCTGGGAATCTTGAAACCAATAAGATATAATATCAGTAAATCCATATATACCTTCCCTCAATTTTAATAGTTTATGAGCATGTAAATTTCTTTTGACATTGAAAATACCAGGTGACCTGTCTGCATTCAGACAACATTCACATTGCACAAAAGGAGATGGAAGAATGTCCAGTATTTGACTATTAAAGGCTACAGGGTAACAAGGACCCTTCAGAGCTTTTAACCACAGAAAGAAGGACCCTTCAGAGCTTTTAACCAAGTGATGGTGCAGCATAACTGGTCTGACACAACAAGATTTATGTAAGAGGAGAGGCAAAATTATGCTCATGTGGAAAGTCACCAGCAATGACATAATAACATTCCTCATCACACAGGAACAGCACCATTTCCTTCCCTCCCTTGACCTGGTTTCAACTCAACCCAAAGAAACCCCATAGCCACAACAACTTTAAAATATACCACTTCAAAAATTAAAAAAGCATTGTTGCAGGTGCTAATGGCTCCTTAGGCTAATATGAATAACTACCCCTAACATAAGTGTCACTGATGTCCCTTTTAATTTTTATTTTCTCTATCTGGCTTTCCAGTAACTGCACAAACTGACAGGGTACACTATTCCTCTGATGAGCAAAATGTCAGGTTAAATGAAAAACACATAAAATTCTCAGGCCAGTGCTTCACAGACATCTTAAAACAGCAGAAAATGTCTAGTCCAGGCAGATCACAGTAAAATATCAGCAGGGTAAGCACAGTTTTCAAAACTTTTGCAGTTTATTTTCCATTTTCTAAGTCACCAAGTCACTCGAGAGCAAAGCAGGGAGAAAGATACAAAATGAATTCCCAGTAAGGTGCTTATGACTGCTCTAAGTTCCTGAATATCATCTCTCTCTGGGCTTTATAACCAGAGCTTCTAAGTCAAGGACCTGCTCCTTGCCAATTTTCTTTGGTGCCATCCTCATCCCACACTCCCCTTCAACATTCCTGAGAATCTACAAAGATGAGCCAGAACAGCTGGGGAGGAGATCTCCACAGGCAGAGTCTTGGTGTAACAACAAAATAAATTACCCCAAACTAATTTTAAGAGTGTATTTCTAGTTAAGCAAGAGGAGCCTTCAATCAATTGCAATGTCAGTAACATAAAATGAATCTACCAAACATTAAAACCAAATATACACCAAAAATACACAGGGAGTACCTGAAACATGGGGTAGGTAAGGAAAGTTTCCAGCATTCTGCCCTCACATGCTGGGTTGGCTTCATATTGCTTCAAGAGTTTGTCAAAATCTCTGTTTTGCTTACAGTTTGCCAGCACTTGTAGGCTATATTGATGATTCCGAACAAATTCTTGATATATGTTCAGCATTGGCAGCAGAATGTCAAATAAGTCAGCTTAAAAAAGCAGAAAAATGGTTATTATTTTTTTCCCCAGCGTTGCATGTATTGAAATACATTTTTAAAGAAAATGGGTTTTCCCGTGTTTTCTCTGGAAGTGAGTGACTATAATCAGTTCTGTTTCCAATACACTGACAATTCAGAAACATTACACATAGCTCTTTCACCTGCCCAGTGATGGTTGTTCTCATTACCTAATGGTCAGATAGCATTACCCAAAATACATGTCTCATCAATGCTTAGGGCAGAGGAATTCTCATACACAGACCATTACTGCCCACATGGGATTCCTACTACACCTGATCTTGTGGTTTTAATCCTGCATATGCATATTCCCTTCAAAAGGGACTGTAAAGAAGTCATGTCATTAGAAAAAAAAAATAATCCCTACTGATTATTCAAAAATAAATATGAAAGTTATAGCCCTACAGAAAATAAAGTAACTTACCTAGAATTAAGGTAGGCCAGTTAGCTATTCTTGCTTTTAAGCCCTGGTGAAATATCTCATGAAGAAACATGATTGTTTCACTGAAAAACAAGTATTTAAACAAACAAAAAGACAATTCTGGTTTTATTTTCTGATTAATAATTCACAGAGAAACATCTCTTCCTCTTTTGCACTTTGCTAGAAAAAAAACAGAAGACAGTTATTGTTATGGAAATAAGTGCTTCCTTTTATTGCATTGTTTAAAAATACTAGCTCAGTGCTTCTAAAAAACTCATAGTATTCAATATAAATATTCTAACATTGTATTCATTTTCTAGCAAGGGAAAGGAAACCTGCCTCATGACTAAAGGAACATATTCTATTTCTCAGAAGTTTGGGGCAGGCTTGGATGCAATCCCAGTCCTGTATCTAATGTTAGATGCCTCCTGGGCTACTTGAACATGCTCATTACAGCAGAACTTGGATGCCTAATGAAAGAACAATTCCTTTTTTGCAGGATATGAAAAGACAAGTGAGAGGGAAGGAGATTCCTTAGGCAGGACAACAGAAAATAGAAGCTTTGACATTCTCATCCTCGGGGTCTTATCAGGATCATATGAGGCCACTAAGTCCAGTTTTGCTCTCTTAAGAGAAAAAAAGAAACAGGAAAGGTGACAGAAAATTGTGGGAACTGCCCTAAGAGGCACCATCTGTCCTTTTTTGCCTTTAGCAGAGGAAGACACAGAATGCAGGGAGGTAAAGAGGTCATGCTGGTTTCCAACAGCATCACCTGCAGCACCTTTGTCTTTCAGCCCTGGAAAAGTGTCTGGCTCAGTGACACCACCTGCACCAGAGCCAAAACAGGAGCCAGGACTCTGCCTTCAGCTGAACCAGAATGGGAACAAGCTCTCAGGGAAACCCACCAAAAAAAAAAAAATCCAAATAAAAAGCCACAGAAACCTCCAAAACCAACCAAAAAATCCCAAAAAGTCCCCTCTACCTGTTGAGGAAAATGCTGCTGACGTCGTCGTGGCTGATGGGTGGCTTCTTGGAGCTCGCTGCCATCCTCAGGGGCCGCAGGAAGCAGTTCACCAGGACATAAAGCTGGTGCACGTACTCAGACTCAGCCTCCACCATGTTGAAAACTATCTGGTTCCTCTTCCTCATGCTCTCTGCATGAGGAGAACAAATATAGTCTTGGACAATGGTTTTCCATTTTCTTCTGCACAGCCAGCCCCGCATAAAGCTCTGAACCTAAAAACGGATCACACAGGAAAAAAAAGTTTAAAAAAACATATTATGTGACTTATCATCAGCTCTTGTAGAAATAATTCTCAAAATTAAAAGTCTTTGCGCAAAAATAAAAATGTTCCCTTATTGATATATAATTGTTCTGTAATTAAATATATTTTACATTTCTGTTCATTAAGGGTCATAATTGTTGCTAGGAAACAGACTGTAAAACATGGCATAGATAGAAGGAATCTTTCACTGCAAGCTGGAGTGTTGTCCCCTTCCCATCAGCACGAGTACAGTTCCTTCTTCCTCACCCTAGAACATTTCTCTTATACCCCAAAGGTGTCCTGCAATACCTCCAGGTAACACAGTCCAGCACAGACTCAATATCATTACTGGCAGAATTCTTAAATGATTTTTTTAAGCTTACTTTGCTTTCCATTTTGAACAGGTAACACTTGGTATGGGTATTTAAAGTTAGGTATCAAGACATTGCTTGGTATCAGACACCAAGGCAAGAAACATGGTATTCAAAAAGACAGATTTTTGGCATTCTTAAAAAGTACCTCTATGTCATGAAAAAATCTAACTAAGCACAATATTTATTGAAGTTGCAAGTGGATTAAAGATTACAGAAGAGGTCTACATCTGCTCATAGGAAATTTCATTACATCTGTGCTCTGATCTTGATGTGGAGATCATTCATCTTCATAAGATGAATAAGAAGTGCAAAATTTCACTCTCAGTATCAGTTTACTCTGAAAAAATATCTTTAAATAAAAGGGGCCCAACTGTCAAAATGGTCAAGAAACAGAATACAGTGAATTACATATGGATTCAAAGCTCTCTTGCTACTAAAAGGGGCATTCCCAGCTTCTGCAACAATGGTAAACCTACACGAAAAGGAAAACTCACTCCAAGTTACCACTGGGTGTGACTCTGGCTCAAACTGCACACCCCAGAAAAAGACAAAAACCAGACACATCCCATAAAGGATTTCATGCAAATAGATCACAAGATTAAATGTGTCACTAAAGTACATGTAACTGAAGAGATTTAAGTAGGGGCAGGGCAATGAAAAACTTACTATTTGACTGTACTTAAAAAAAAAAAAAAGAAAAGAAAATAAAGAAAAAAACTAGACCAAAAAACAGAAGTACACCCCTCATCCCACCCTCCTCCCTTTGAGCACAAAAGAGTTCATGTTTACCTTCTTAATTTTTTTAATATCTGGATCTTCATCTTCCTGGTTGCCTTGATAAGGTCGCATTTTTTCCTTTGTTTTATTCAGTGCTACAATCTGACAAAACCAAACACTCATTAAATGCTTCCTCAAGGTAAGGAAACCCCTGGTTGGAGAACTAACTTGAACAATAATTTCCCCTTTCCCCAGCCTGTGGAAGGGGCACAGAATGACTAGCACACATTTGGGGACAAGGACCGGGGCACTTCAGGCCAGTACAGATCCCTGTCCAGCTGGAAGGGGGACCCAAAACCAGCAGGTTCTGCCCCCAAAACTAACTGTGCCTTTTGGGCTTTATCAGCTTGGGACTGCAACAAGGTTTTTAACAACATCCAGGGAACCAGAGCAGTCTGGGACAGTCCTTAACACCATCACAGCCAAACTCAAACATGAAGACAGGGAAGAAACAGTGAAATCAGTGGCACCCACTCTGCAAAGCTGTGTGTCATCTTAGGGGGATGAAAGCATGACATGATGTCAGGAAAATTAACCCAATCAGCCCAACAGACCTCAATATTTCAAAGAAAATTATTATTCTAAGGAGTCACTGGGGCACTGTTATATATTAGCCTCACTGGATTCTGCCATTTTTGCAGAATATTACAGAAATACTGAATATCACTGATGCCTTAAGTTTGAGCTGTCATATTTTCCAGATTCTCTACTGCATTAGCACAGAACTCTGAACTCCACATGAAGTGCCAGCAGCTCTCCTCACAGCTCAGTCCCACAGAACAATCCTTGTCCAGCCCCAGAACCAAGGACACCGCTGCAGCTTCAGCCCAAAGAGTGCAAACAGCAGGGAATGGAGGAGAGCAGCCTGGGAGGGTGGGACTGCAGAACCTGAGCTGGGATTAGACACTGAACCCCAGTATGGACATGGACCAAAACTCATAAAAGTGTGAGAATTCATGACTTGGGGTCTATCTTCAGTGCACCTTGGGTGCACCTTTGTACAGCTCTCTTCATAGAGAGCAGGCAGGCACAACCTCCCAAGGATATTTCCTGGAAATAGCAGCGAGGAACCTCAGAGAAAGAGAAAACAATTCTTATCTCTATTCTCTGTTCCTGTTGTTTTTGCACATGTGGAATGTGTTAGGAAGACTGTTTACCTGAAGGGAGTTCTAAATTGGATTCTGGTGATGGCTGTTTATATTTATTGGCCTGTTGGGTCAAAGTTGTGTCCTGACTGCCTCAGTCAGTCATGGGTTTTTCTTTAGTATTTTTTTAGTACTCTTTTAGTAATCTTTAGTGTAGAATGTCTTTAATATAGTATAGTATAATGTAATACAATAGTTTTAATAAAGCAACTGTTCAGCATTCTGAATTGATGGAGCGAGATGCCAATCATTCCCTGCATCAGGGGCTCCTGATTCTGCTCTACACCTTGGGTGGAGCCACAGCCAGGCTCTTGCACTGCCCAAGGTGTATCCTGTGAAGGATTTTCAATAAATCCGCACTTTATTCCTTTAACTCTGTCTAGCTCTGCTCTAGGAGCCTCCCGAGGCACGCCCACAGCCAAGCACCCAGAAGAAGGCTCCAGTCAGTGAGTGCCTGGTGGCTCTGGCACTCACCTCCGACTTGAGCCTCTCGATCTCTGTGTCCTGGTCCTCCAGCTGGTGCCGGAGCTGGTTGGCCGCCACCTTCTCGGTCTCCACGATCTGCACCAGGTGGATGTACTTCTGCATCAGCACCTCCCGCTCAATCAGGATGTCCGAGTAGCTGCCAGAGAAAGACAAGGTCACTAAAAACAGCCACGTGCTGGGTTTTAGTGGTTTTAGTGTAAGAAGGCTTCTGCTCCTGAAAGAATTGTGAAAACAGAGACTGGTTCAGGTGAAAACATGTTTTAAGTTACTCCTCTTCTACGGCTAAAGAACTGTTCATAATTATTATATTTGCGGGGTGCCCTGATGAAGGAAGGAATGATGGATCTGACCCCATGTTCTCAGAAGGATAATTTATTATTTAATGACACTATATAATATTAAAGAATACCATACTATATTAAAGAATACAGAAAGGATACTTCAGAAGGTGAAAAGATAATAATGATAACTCATGACCCTTTCCAGACCCCCGACACAGCCTGGCCCTGATTGCCCAAAGAGTGAAAACAACTCCCAGCAGAATGCAATAGAACAATTACCTGTGGGTAAACAATCCCCAAACACATTCCACATGTGAGCACAACACAGGAGAAGCAAATGAGATAAGAATTGTTTTCCTTTTCTCTGAGGCTTCTCAGCTTCCCAGGAGAAAAATCCTGGGCAAAGGGATTTTTCAGAGAATGTGAATGCCATGCATAATAATCATTACTCTTCTTGCCATGATAGCCAACTGTGCAAAACATTACTACTGTTAGATATTTGTTAATGTTATATGTTTACTATTGCTAGATGTTTACTATTGCTAGATGTTTACTATTGCTAGATATTTACTATTGCTAGATATTTACTATTGCTAGACATTTATCTATTATTAAATACCTATTATTAGTAGATATTTAGAATAGTAACTCGACAGGTAAAGGCTTTGTCAAGCCTCTAAAGGTGGAAATGATGCCTTAAGATTTAGCTTTCATATTTGCCAGATTCTGTACTGCATCAGTATATAACTCCGAACTTCATATAAAGTGTTTTATCTCCTCACAGTTTACTTAGACAAAACAATCCTTTTCCAGCCTAATATATTTTTAATGAACACCTACTTTATGTCTTTATTCTGCCTAGCCTCTCTTCTAGGTGTCTTCTGCAGGCATCACAACCCTCTCATGGGACATGGAGAGATAACATAGTCCCAGTGGCAATAAGCCTCCAGAGCCCTGCTTGTTTAGCTAAAGTTATAATGTGCAGCTTGATCATAAACCACCTAAATCATAATCACCAAAACATCCAAATTGTGACAGTTTAACACCCTTTTTTAGACACTGCTGCAACAGTACTCAGTTTCACAGTATGCAGCTACTGAGAGCAAGATAGCAGCATTTTTTATGAGCTTCTAATTCTCATGCTTGGCCAAAGAACTCGGTAAATGCATTCTATTTTATGTATTTTAAGGTCTTGATTTTTTTCCCATCTTTTGGGAAGACTTGGGAGAGCATGTAGCACTTCATCAGAACTATTCCTCTCCATCTGCCAGATCAATTTATGGAAGAATTCCCATCAAAACTGTCATTTTTAGTGTGCTAACACATGTTTTATTTTTTTAGGCCTTTTTAAAATTACTGAAATAAATGCCTTTAATCCAATCAGTATCAGGAACTACAGTATCAGTCTTTACTTAAGCTCTTGGGCAGCTTTCCCCTGCAAAGGGACAATATCCATAGTGCAATCAGATGCCACAATCAGAGCACCACGTCAGAATGCTTCCTAGCTTCAGGCAGAGGAGAATTCAGTTTCTTCCTCTGCAGCATCTTTATCAGACTGACCCTGAAGCAGCAAAATCCAGACACTTTGCTGCCTCCTTACCCTGGGTTTTAGGAAGGTTGTTCCTCTGAGAATTATGGAAATTTACAAGATAAAGACCAAAAAACACAGCAGAATGGAGGCCCTAAATCATTGACAAGGGATCCCTCACTATTTGACATCACATCTTTTTCCATTGCTGAGTTTGAGCACAGTATTTAACAGAAGGAACTTTGGAATTACAAATCTCTTCCTTTTAAATGTCTTCCTTCTTGTTATAGCACTCATAAAACACTGATTATTTGCTATTAAATACCGTGAGGTTCCTAAGATTGCAGTAATGTGCATCCTCTACAATGTGTATTTTCTGTAAATATTTACTTGTATTTCAGTCAGTGTTAGTGCACCTCCACACTGGAGGGGGCCAATATTAACCACAGCTACTGAATTCAACACCTAACCTGGAAAACAGGCTTGGATTTAAAATACTTAGAATAAGTTCCCACAGCTATCATCAAGTAAAAGTTTCTCCTCCTTGTACAGATTATAAAAAGAATAAGAACTGAATTTAATTCTATTACATTTGCTGTTATATTTTGACTACTGCAGAAGTAAACAATACACTGGAAAAAGGAAGGTCAGGGCACCTCTTCCAAGAAGTAAAAACCACACATAAATAAATCTATCATGAAGGAATCCACTTACCATTCAGCTGTGCAAGAAACATCAGTAAAGCATGAGATTAGTTCTTCAAAATTTTTCTTTTTGTGTTTTTTGTTTGTTTGTTTGTTTGTTTTGCAAGAATTCTGGGTTTTTTCTTCAGAAGTTACAGTACTTCACCTTTTTGCACCCGAAAAAGGCATTTGTACATTCCAAATATTGTCTGAATCAATAGCACTAATCATGTCTGAGGTAGCACTAATTGTTTTACAATATTATTAAGATAAAAATATATGTAACATATGTAATAAAATACTGTGATTTAAATTTAATATAAATAGTCTTTCTCACCTAAAACCAAATTCCAGACAGGTGAAACACTCTCTTTTTCTATTCATCCTTTTCAAAATGTTCTAGAAGTTTTGCTACCAATTGTTTTCAATTCAGAATTTGAGGGGTTTCACTTTGGTTTTATTCAAACAGAGGAAAATAGTAGGACATAGAGTCACAAGGATGAACTGCTTATGTAGGATCCAATATATTGTTACATACAGTGCTTGCCTTTCAATTTTTTGTTTCTTCCTTTAGGGGAAGAAATTTATGTGTATTTCCTGGATTCTTTAAATGCATTCAGCTGGACAGCTTTGCTTTACTGGGGAACAAGAAACTTTGCTCTGGAAGACTGAAGTTTTTGTTCTTTTGAGATGCTCTTAGAGCAATTCAGTGGGGGGTTTTGGCTGTCTAAAATGTCAGACTCAGCCTGGAAACCAAACATCTCCTTCACTCCCATAATTAGCAGTACGAAGAAGAGTTAATTAGAAAAGATTGTGTACACCTACACTAACTTATAATAGGCTAAATCCACTTTCCTTCTCAAAACTACTGCTGGGAAAGGAAAAATCAGAGGCTTTTGGAATAAACTTCACATTCTTCCAACAGCCCCTCCACTCATCTCTCTGCATTTCTGAGTAGAGATACTATGTCCAAATGTGTTAATCTGAATATCCAGAGTAATCCCAGGAGCCTTACAAGAGGACAGGGTATCAACACTGACATGAACACACATGTATAAAAAATCCTTGTAAGAGAAAACTGTACAAAAATGTTCAGATGTCAAAGCAACACAGAAAAATATATAAAACAACTTGTAAGCAGCCAGTCTAGGTCTGGTTTTTTGTCTAGGGTATCATTTAATAGAAAGAAACAACTGCTGCAAACCACAGCTTATACGAATTTTTATTTATATTTTATTGAGGGAAGCAATTCTGTAATGTCTAAAACATCCTGTAAGCTGAGACTGAACCTGTCTACTACCATCATCTGTAGGAACAGAGCTCAAATCAGGTATTGCCAGAACCTCTGACTGACCATCAGCCACCACACGGAGAGAGGAAGAAATTAACAAAACCCTGATAAAAGTGCTGCACCATTTAGTCTGACATTCTCAGAAAACCCAGGAAAACTGGAGAAAGTTTAACAGTAGCCTCTGGCAGCAAGCCAGGATGCAAGTTCCACTAGTGCTACCAGCAAATACTTTTGAGTTTTGTCCCAGAATGAGACCAGAGTTGTGGCTCATTGGAGCAGTCCATGCTAATTGCACTCAAGCTGCTCAGGCTGCTGGCAGAAGCAGGCATTTGGTCTGGCCACATCAAACCACCCTCTTGAAAAGCAAAATGCACAGCCTAACTCACTCCTTATGAAAACCAAGCTCTGGCTGTCTGCAAGGCAGAAGAAATTGCCTGCATTGTCCCCACACCCACCTCGAGCTGCTGCAGGACTCCTCAACAGAGGAGAAAGAGCCTCTACACAGATTTTAATGCCTGATGGCACAGTCAAAGCCACAGCAGTGATGGGAACAGTAAAACCTGCACTAGAACATAACCAATCCACCCCTGTGGCTCCAAGCAAGGCGCCTTGGGGTGTGATCCAGGGTTCCAAGGAATCCCTGTGCCAGCTAGAGCCGCAGGGCACCCTGATGACTCCACACACCAAATGGTTTTTACTACACCATCCTTTTACCTGAGAGGGGGAAACACCAGCTGGGAGACAGAGCCTTTGGAAAAGTGGGCCCAACAACCAAAGCATCCAAACAATGTCCGTGGGGAATGGCTCACTCAGGAGCAGGGTGTGAGGGGACAGAAGGCCACCCTGTCGTGTGGGATGCAGACTGTGCTGGAAACACCTCTCACCAGCCAGTGTGCCACCCACCAGACTCACACCTCACATCAAAACCAGCTGTTCCCATTGTCCTGGCACTCCAGCCAAGAAAATGGAATTCACCCACAAACAAGCTGGAGGAGAATGGCACCCCACCCCATTGTGCAAAACTGAGACAGAACTCGGCATGAGCACCCATGAATCACAGAATCATGGCATGGCTTGGGTTGAAGGGACATTAAAGGTCAGCCAGTGCCACCCCTGCCATGGCAGGGACACCTCCCACTGTCCCAGGTGCTCCAGCCCCAGTGTCCAGCCTGGCCTTGGGCACTGCCAGGGATCCAGGGGCAGCCCCAGCTGCTCTGGGCACCTGTGCCAGGGCCTGCCCACCCTGCCAGGGAACAATTCCTCATTCCCAATATCAAGTCCCTCTTTTAGTTTAAAACCATTCCCCCTCATCCTCTTGCTGTCTGCCCATGTAAAACATCATTCTCCCTGTTTTTCAGGAGCCCCTTTCAGAGGGAAGCTCATTAAAAGCTGCCATGAGGTGTGCCCAGAGTCCGTGGAAAGCCTCTCCACATCTCCTCTCAGGCTGAGAGCAGCCACCAACAAGAGGGTGTGAAACTTTTTATAGGCTACATGGAAAAGCATTTTGGGGCTTGTACAAGGCTTGTTACGGAAGTGCAGGAACAAAAGGCAGGGAAAGGGAGGCTTGGAATGGGTTTGAGGAGCAGCAAGCCTTGGAAAACACAGAGATAAGGGGATAAAAGAGGATAAGGGATCTCGGGTAAGCACAGTGATCAATACTCTTGTCTGGCCATGATCTGCACATCACCAACATCACCAATCCTGCCTTCTCACACAACTCACCTCTCTCTCCTCGGTGAAGGGACTCCATGTGTGCATCCCTGCAGCTCTCAGTGCCACTCTCTGGAGCTGGGACCAAGAGGCCACAGGTCCCTGCAGTGCCAGGGGCACACAGGAGAGGTGGAGGTGCGAGCCTGGCCCGGGTGTGCCATGGCCGAGCCGGGCCAGCCAAGCGCTGGGGCCACACCAAGGCCGGGCTGCACCAACAGGGACTTGGTGATTTGGCTGCTGAAACAGTTTAAACTAAACTAAAGGCAACTTGACTAAACCCAGTGGTTTGGTAACTAATTAGAAACTCCAGGGTGCTCTGCTTGACACAATGCAAAGCTTCTGGGAACACCATGGGCCTGGGTGGCTGGCTGAGAGATGGCTCTGCAGGCCTTGCGTGCCCAGCTGGAGCCAAGGCACAGGACAGGCAGGGGTTTATAGTTTTCAAATCCTGTGCTGCTTTAGGGTATTAGTCTAAACTCCAAATAGAGTGTTAGTTCCTGTCTTCACATTTTGGTCAGACAATACAATCGCTCTGGGCCTGAAACTCAAGGGCACCCTATAGCCTCAGCCCTGAAAGTACAAACAGAAGTGATTTGGGAGGAGGAAACTGGGGTAAATGACTTCATTACCTGAGGCTGGAATTGGAGGATTAAGCCCTGAAATGCAAATGGACCAAACTTATTATTGTGGGAAAAACTCGTGACCATTGTCCATCTTGGGTGTAGCCCATGGGAGGCCTCTGACTGCCCAAGGTGTAACTCTGGAAGGCCTTTAATAAACACCCACTTTATTCTCTCAATCTTGTCCAGCCTCTGTTCTAGGCAGGCACTCCAGGGCATCATCACGGGGATGGAGGTTCAGGAGCAGCCCCTGGACAGCCTGAACAGCTGAGTGGTTTCTGGGGGCTCACGCTGGGTGTCTGTACTGGATGCACCTCTCTGCCTCACTCCCAGCCCACCAGAAACCACAAAATCCTGGTTATTAAAGCACCAGGCCTCAGCTTACACAGTTTTACTGACAGCAAGGCATCAGCACAGCGCAGCTCTGAGATGCCACAGGGAGCTTACAACCAACTGCAAAACACTGTGTAAAATACACAGCAAAGTGTGCCTGCAAATCTGAGAGAAAGACTTGCTGCTTCTGTTTGGTTTTAATTTTAAATTGCCTGTTAGAGGGCAGTAGTTCCTTGTACACCTTAAACAGTGACCTAGGTGAAAGAATTACTCCCATTTTCCTCCCTGCTCTTCTCCCACATCACCTGTGCAGTAAGCAGACCTGGAGGAATGAGATTGATTACAACTAAGCTGGCAATAAATTAAAAAAGCATATTTCCTTTTCAAATCAGTTTCCCAATTAAGTTCACACTTGTGCCTGCATGAAAGGAGGGTTTTTATTCCCACACGTGGGAATTTAAGACTTTGAAATAAGCTAAAGCAGAGAAGTCCAATAAATTTTATTAATACTGCATTCATATGAAAAATAAAAAGCATAAGAGTTTTTGAGCTAAATGCAAAAAAGCCTTAAAATATAGAAGATTTTGTAAGAGAGAGTGATAAGTACACCTCAGTGTATTGCAGGTTAAAGAGATTTTTTTCATAAGAGAACAAGTCCTGGAAGAAAGCCAAACACAGGACCTCCCTATGCAGTCACTGACAGAGGAACTAGGACTTGCCAGGAATAAATCCTCCTGGCCAAAACTGCAGCTCAGAAGGAGCAAACCATGCTCTGCCACCCTGGCTATTAATGAGAAACCAAAATAGTGAAAATTCAAATGAAATGGAAGGGGCAAAAAAGTAAGTACAGATGTGGAACTGATAATGAGGTTCCAGTAAAATATACTGGATTAAAGATCCCACTTCCTGCTCAAAAGCCAAACAATCCCCCATGTGAGGAGGGCGCTCTATGGACAGGGAAAATGGACAACATCACAGCAGAAAAGATCCTTTCATTAGGTACTGGCATCCAAATAAAATTCTTATTTACCCAGAGTGGACCATGGGGTGCAGTGAGATTGCAGCATCCTTTTTTCAACACTCTGTCTATAACTGTCAAAGTAAATTAGACATGGAAGAAATTCTGATAGCTACAAATATGTTTTGGGGGAAAAAAACCAATGAAAAGCAGTACAAAGTGAGATTTTCTATATGTCAATCTAAGAAAACAAAAAGCCTCAACTACCTCAATTGCATTGTCTCAGCTAACACAGGGATTACCACAGCTCCTCATGAGGATATGACCCTCTGGAAAGCAATTAAATACTTCCTTTTCTGAAATGCCAGCATATTCACACGGAACAAGATGTTCCCCGGTCTCTTTTCAATATAAGAGTAGTGGCAGTCTTCTCAATGCCTCCAACAACTTGTAACTAAGACACCTGAGGCAGTACAAAAAAGTGTTTTTAAAGAGCTACATAAAATTCCATTCATCAGTTCCTAAAAAATCCTTAGGTTAGGCTCAAATCAGCAGTGGCACTTCTCCCATTTGTCCAAAATACAGATAAACTTAAGGGAAAAGGTCTAGATCATGATGAAGGCAAAATTCAATCCCTAAAGACAATCTGTGTTCTTTTGTTCAATTAAGTTGGCAAGAAAAGTCTTACACAATGCTCAAAAACTATTATTTTAGCCTCTTTTCATCTATCTTCAGCAAAAGACCCAACGGTTTAGTAACTAATTAGAAACTCCAGGCTGTTCTACTTGACACAATGCAAAGCAAACAAAAGCAGCTTCCAGTGAAGTAGAAAATCATCAGAGCAAGGAGGTAACCCACAATAGGGAATGACACTCCATGCTTACCAACTAAATTTTACAATTTTTTTTGGTGGCTTGTTGGAATTTTGTCCAAGAAAACACAAGAAAGCTGTGTCTGTATCCCTGGGAAACTTCCCCAAGAAAATTTACATACCTATGCAGAAAAGGTGATGAAGAAAATCCCCCAAAATGGCACAGGACCTTGAGACTGTCCCTCACAGAGATGCTCATAGTTTAATATCATCAGGAGGTAGGCCCAAATAAGGTGAAAATAGCCAAATAGCCAAAGGGGTGGAGATAAAAAATACTGATCTTGTTACCTCAGAGACTCAGCTGTCCTGTAAAGCCTGAAATTACAACTCCCTGCTGGAGTCAAAAGTCAGCCACCCTGACCCTGAATGTCACAACCAACTTCTCTGCAAGTTCTCACTATTTTCAGCTGTGCATTGTTTACCATTGCCTTCATTTTGTGTCAGTCTCTACCTTGAAAATTCATGTGTGACATACTTACAGACTGAACTGCAAGGAGAAAAAATTTACCTCATGTCATGAAGCTCTTATTGCTTGTATTACCTTTTAGACCAGGCAATAGACAAGAATCCCAGGATCACTGAGGCTGGAAAATCCCTCCCAGCCCATGGAGTCCCAGCTGTGCCCAGTCCCCACCCTGTCCCCAGCCCAGAGCTCTCAGTGCCACCTCCAGGGGACACCTGCAGGGCTGGGCACTCCAAACCCCCCTGGGCAGTGCCAGGGCAGTTCCTGAGCCCCCTTTCCATGGGGAAATTCCTGCTGGGCCCAGCCTGAGCCTGCCCTGGCCCAGCCTGAGCCGTTCCCTCTGCTCCTGTCCCTGTCCCTGGAGCAGAGCCCAGATCTCCCCTGTGTGTCCCTCCCTTCAGGTAAAGGTTGTACAAAGCCAAACTGATGCTGCACAGAGGGAAGGCCAGGATGGTGCTGTCCCTGAAGGTCCACGAGCACGAGGCAAAAAGCCCTGCTCCCTTCCTCACTGTCAGAAGGATGCCTTGATTTAGCTTTTATATTTTTCAAAACCTGTACTGCTTTAGGGTATTAGTCGAAACTCCAAATAGAGTGTTAGTTTTTGTCTTAACATTTTGGTCAGACAACACAATTCCTCTGGGCCTGAGACTCAAAGACACCTCACAGCCTCAGGCCCTGAAAGTACAAACAGAAGTGATTTGGGAGGAGGAAACTGGGGTAAATGACTTCATTACCTGAGGCTGGAATTGGAGGATTAACCCCTGAAATACAAATGGACCAAACTTATAATTGTGTGAAAAACTTGCAACCATTGTCCATCTTGTGTGTAGCCCATGGGAGGCCTCTGACTGCCCAAGGTGTAACTCTGGGAGGCCTTTAATAAACACCCACTTTATTCTCTCAATCTTGCCCAGCCTCTGTTCTAGGCAGCCCCTGCAGGGCATCAAGCACTGCACAGCAAAAGCTGTCCCAGACCAGGCCAAGCCCTGCGGCAGCACGGGGCTGTGGTGTCACACAGGGGACACTGGCCCAGCCCCGAGCCCCAGGGACCCCCAGGGCACGGGATGATGTGGTGACCCACTGCCCACCCGCAGGGCTGGCCTGGGAGAGGACAGGGCACCACTCAGACAATCAGCAGTACCTTCAGTTTTAGCCTTCATTTTCTCCAGATTCTCTGCTGCATTAGCACTTAACTCTGAACTCCACAGAAAGTGCCAGCAGCTCTCCTCCCAGCTCAGTCCCACAGAACAATCCTTGTCCAGCCCCAGAACCAAGGACACCGCTGCAGCTTCAGCCCAAAGAGTGCAAACAGCAGGGAATGGAGGAGAGCAGCCTGCAGGGACTGCAGAACCTGGGACTGGACACTGAACCCCAGCATGGACATGGACCACACTGATAAAAGTGTGAGAATTCATGACTTGGGGTCCATCTTGGGTCCATCCTGGGTGCACCTTGGGAGTATCTTGGGTGGAGCCTTGGCCACACTTTCGTGCTGCCCAAGGTGCATCCTTTGAGACCTTTTAATAAATACCCACTTTATTCCTTTAACACTGTCTAGCCTCTGCTCTAGGCAGCCTCTCCAGGCATCACCAGAGGAGGACACAGCTCCCAAAGCTGGCTGCCCAGGCAGCACAAGGCCTGCAGCCCCAGGGCCTCACTTCACAAGCTCTAAATTAAAAACTACGAGCTGCTCATGTTCAATTTTAGTTCTGAAGCAGAATCACTTCTGTTTACATGGCTCGTGTCCTAAGCAATTCGGGAGCTGCCTGGCTCCTTGAGCGTTACCATGGCACTGCAGATTAGCTGAGGTGAGTGTGGATGGGAGGAGGCTGCAGAAAGTGCATTTCGGCAGCAGCTTTGCCTCCTGTTATAAATGACAAATACAGTTATTGCCTTTCACATTTAGGTATTATCTTTTGATTTGTAAGTTATTATTGATCACAAAGATCCTAATATAGTGCAATATGTGATTCCTTCTAGCTGCTTTTTGGTATAGTATAATCTGTCCATTTAGGTATGCACCGTACAGCTTATAGAAATAGTAAATAGTAATTTGATAAATATATTATCTCTTAGGCCGTAGCATAATATTAAAATAGAGACTATCTGATGTTAACATGCTTTTATTTAACTAACTCAGAGAATGGTGTAAGATAATTATGTGGTTCCTTGCATTTGTGGACTGAGTGGTAAAACAAGAGTGACAAAAACCAGAACCCAATTTACTGGGTCCTCGTTACCAGGGAGTGTAAAAACAACAGGATGGAACCACAGGAAATAAAATATATTGGTTTAATTTACAAGATGGTATGAAGACAAGCCAAAGGTTAAAACCAACCAAAAGAACATCTAAACCCAAAGGAATGTTTGAATATATACAGACCCAATGCAAACTCTTATGAATATGCATGTACCCCTGTAATGTAACAGTATATAGAGAACATGGTTTGGGTCAATGGTTTGCTTTTGGCAAATAGCCAAGCACCCCAGCACTCGATTTTATCCCTTCTATCCCTTATTAGACTTTCAAAAAGTTTTGAAGAGTGAGCATTGTTTCTCACACCTCCTGCATTCCTCAGGCCTTCAGTGAGATGACTTTAATTTAGATTACACCTAAACCACGGCCACTTGCCACACAGGCCTCTCCTGAGGCACAGACTACTGCATGGCTCAGGGTCCTACCACAACCCTTTTCACAAAACTGTGGTTCAGGAGGTTCAGAATTTCAGTTTTGAAGTCAAAATTTTATTTGTCACACTTCATCATCTTAGTGGCTTCACCTCCTCTTTCTTACATTTACTTCTCTGTAAGAGTTTTTAAGGAAAAACTCATTTATTCATCTGTCATATCATTAATTTCCTCATTCACATGACACACTTGTCTCTAACAGAAGACTAATCCTAGGGCTTCTTTATAATAAAATAATATTCTTCTGGAACTAATTTCAACAGCAGCACAATTGCTTATGAAAGATAAAAGACAGTGAAATAAGCATTGAATGTTAAAGGTGTTTTTTTCCTATAAGGTACTCATGAATTGCAAACAACACCCAGCTAATACATGTAATCATTTCTTTCTGTTTGGAAGATGGGTTTAGGTTCTCAAGTATTATCCATTTACCTGTAATAAAATGGATCAGAGGATCACAAATCGAGTTTCATACCTTGCTTGGTGAATAGCTTCTACCCACTCATCTCCATCAACCTCATCCTCACAACGCAGCTCCAGTGGCTTCTGCCCCTCATGGCCAAAGAGAACAGTAAAATAATGCTGCAAATTAGAACAAAGGAAAAAAGAGTTCAGAAACTCTTAAATTTAAAAAATATATAAAATTTTAAAAAACAACAACAAAAAAAAAAACTCAACCAAACAAAACAAATAGAAAATACAAAAAATATCCCACCCACCAAATAAAAATCACCAGAAGACTTTCTATACTCAGCCCAGTGTGTTGCCAGCCCAAAGAACATGTATTTTAAGTTTTAGTCTTGAAACATGAAGTTAAAACTACTCTGAAAATATTCCCCTGTGTATCAAGGTAATAGCTTTCATGTACTTATTGCTAAGTTATTGTTCTTAAACTTCCACATCCAAGACAACAAAATACAATTCCCTAAAGAGCTCCTACAGCCAAGTACAACAACAACTACAGTGGGGTGTCTGTAGTTCTCTCTTGCATTTTTTAACCTAAAACTTCCCCCACAAGCCAGCGTGGGGACCCAAGCCTGGAGCCACCACAACCTCCGCCCAAAAACGCAGATTGTGCATGGGCTCTAGCTTATTCCCCACCTTCCCAGAAGAACAGGGACCCTTCTGTTAGGAAAATCAACCCACCAACAGCAGGGGTTTGTGTCCAAACAGCAGACAGAGGAGCCCTTTGCCTTTATTCCAACCAAGGCAGAGGCCATGGGCCATTCCCCTGGGGTCTCTCACGTTTTTGGAGGTGCAGCCTCCTTCTTATCCCAATTCCCAGCCACATTTCCCTTCTCTCTTTCCCCTTGGCTGAGGGACTGGAGAGGTTCAGACTTCCCAGAACACCTGATCCCAGAGATTCCCCTCTAATGCACAACCCTCCCTTTTAATGTTTAATTCTTCTGGAATGTAGGGGGTTTTCTTCTTCATTGCTTCTTTCACCTTTCAATGTCTAATTTCATTTCTCAGCAAAGCTAAAGTTTATTTGCAAAACCAAATCTCTTTTTCCATCCATCAGTCAGTGAAATCCTTCCCGTTGTTTCTTTTATCTCCCAATGCTGGCTTTACTGCCCAACAGACCCACAGCTTGTCTGTAAACACAAATCCACTATTCCTCTCACTTCTCGTCCATCACACTTCCAAAACATGTTTTCCCCTCTCTCAAGAAGTCTCACCCATAACTATATGGCAACTACCTTTCTTTTTTTTTTTTTGCGAGAAAATGCTATTCACCCAAAATCTCACATTTCTTGCATGAAGGCCATTTCCCTGTGTTCCACAGAACTTTCAGGGAGGTTTCTGCCACTGTCAGAACACAGCATAAACAGATTTAGCTGCTGGGGAGGGGAGAGCCACCTTAGCTCCCATTTGACAGGGATGGATATTTACAACCTTATTTTGCACAGCTTGTGTAACAACTTACAGCCAGGCAGCAAACAGGCTTCTTCCAGCTCAGATGAAAACAGATTAGAAAATATTCTACCTAAACACACACATTAATTTCCACAGGTGTCCTAGATACACCCTTTAGAAATCCAGGATTTTCACAGGCAGGAGGAAGAGTGAGGGTCATAAAAACACCTGGGTTTGGGTCTGAGGTCATTCAGGAGAAATTCTGACTGAACTTGTCTGGATCCCTCCACTGCCCTCACTGCCCAGAACTCCTCAAGCCCTCGTCCACCTCCACACCTGTGCACAGGGAACAGAAATTCCTGTCTGGGCTCCAACAGCCAAACTCAAGCACTCCGACATTTGGCTTCCTTTTGGGTAACACAGCACAGGAAAAGGCATTCCAGGAGGAGAAATTATTCACTTGTGCATTGTATTAGTTTGTTAAACAGCACCATGCATGTAAAAAGCAATCTTCATGCAGAAGAGCACCAGAACTGCAGGATTACAGACAATCACCACAGAAATGAGGCCGAATCAGAAGCAGCATTCACATTTAACAGGCTTTAACTAAATGAAGTTCAGGCTCAGACCTGTTAAGTCTCAGAAATTAAAGAGCTCCAGAGCCCAAAAGAGGAATAATAAATGAGTACAAGGACAATCTTATAACAATCTGAGGTTTCAACAGAGCAGATCACTTCAACCTGAACACCATGAATAGCAAGGAAAAACCCATTTAATCAGGTCCATACGATTCTCCATAGCAGTGAAAGATAAAAGCTTTTACAACAATACAGTGCATTGGAAATAACCTACAGCACAGTGAAAAGTGCAGCAAGATTACACACAAATGTGCTCTGTTTATAGAGTGGAATAGTCTATTTTAAAAAGCATATTTAAAGATAAATCACACTGTTCAGCACTGCATATTATGTAACAAGTTATTTGCGTTTCATAAAGCTGTTACATACAAAATTAGAATAAAGACTCAAGTGCAGACAAGCACTGGATTTAATCCCATTGTGTGGGGATTCAAGTTAAAGGGAGAGACAATATCAGAGTCCTCCCTACTTTCAAAGTGCAGCAACTCAGACCTCTTTAAAGCAAGACTTGCAGTGATCTCATGTCACAGAATTTAAACTCAGAGGTGTGCAGTTACCATGGTGACAGGCACGCCAGAAACACACAGTTAGGCCAAGAAAATGCATACAACATTTAAACTAACTTAGAGGGCAACCACAGTAGGTCTGGACCCAATGACAACTAAAGCTAAATTACAGACGGCATTTGTTTTGAAATCACCTACATCTGTCAGCCCCCCAAACAGGCATATTGCATTCTAGCATTGGCATCAGCTTTCACTTCATTTATCCAGAAATAATCAATTCTAGAGCACAAAAAGTGCAACAAAAATACCATAACATGCCTCTGAAAACAAACTCAAAGTCATATTTAAATTCTCTTTTCGAAATAAATGTAAATTAAAAAAACTAATTCACTACAAGAAAATAAGATGGTGTCTGTGATGCACTATTACATTCTCCAGTAAGTGATGTATGTGAGTGGGCCTGTATATATAATTACACAGAGACAATATAATTTTAGCACTGCCATTCAATACCAAACAGTTCAGCCTGCACATCACTGCAGCACAGTACAGGTAAAAAAAACCCCTCTGCATACACACCATCCTTTTCTGAAGGGAAAACAGTAAATATTTAAGCACTGTAGCACATATTTACATCAACTCCCCTCATCACCATCATTATCCCGTCTGTCGGATATCAGGAACACACTTGTGTTTCAAGTTCAACTAGACAATTTTGTTGTTTATGTTTATTCTGAAAACCACTGGAATCATAGAGGGTAATATGAACAATCTGTGTTTTGACATAAAACAAATGAACTAATTTCATTTCGAGGTGTCTTTTCAGTATTCAGTGACACGGAAAGGCTTCATTTGCACAAAAACACCTTTGGCAGAGTTTTTGAAGGTAAAGCTGGGGAAAAAAAAGAGGAGAGGAAGCTTCAGGTAGCTGGCACAGGTATGAAGGCATGAGTGACAGCCAAGGAAGGAGTTGAGGGACATCAGGAGCACTGCTGTGTGTCACTCCTTGGCTCCTACCTGGGGCTAACCAGAGCTTCTCCCTGCAGTGAGAGGAGCAGTGAGGGAGGAGCTGATGGGTGCCTGCTGCACAGACAAGGCTGGAGCCAGGCTCAGACTCTGGGTGCAGAAATCCTGCACCACAGCTGGGCTGCCCAGCAGCTCACAGCACAACTCTGACCTTGCAAAAACGCCCAAGGGATGGCAGCACTCAGAACAAGGCAGCAAACCCTCCGCAGCTCCAACATTTCCCTTTCAGAGGGGAAAAAAACTGTGTTCTGACTAAAAAAAAATAAAATCAATCAGACAAACTCTCACTAAAAAAAAAAAAAAAAGTGTGCAACAACACAGCAAACAAACAAAAACCACACAGACAAAACACCAGAGAAACAGAAATCCAAAAGACACCTCCTCCCCACCTCAAACCCACAGGAAAAAAAAAAAGATTAACCCAAGTGATACGTGCCCTGTAACAGAAATACTGCTTTTCAGACCACTGAGGTCAATGAGTGATGATGCCCCAGAAAACTGCCTTTCCCTAAGATTTCCTTGCTAAACGTAAAACTAATTTATAATAATGCACTGTGAAATTGTCACTTTAAAACTTAGTTGTGCCATGATCTGGCCAGGTGCTATTTCCCAATTTTTCACTGATTTATTGCAGTCCTGGCTTACCTATTCAAGCCAGGATGTTGAGAATAAATTAAAAAGAAAATCACAGGCATCAATATTGATAAGAATGGTAAACAGAGATGAAAAACACTGGTGGAAAATTTGTCTGTGTACCAAGATTGCTACCAAAACATTAAGAGCCATAACAAAAGCCTGTCTTCAATGTGAGCATGAGGAAGAGTAATCATTTGCCATGTATTTAAGGCTTACATTCACTGCCTGATGTTTGCAAGGGCGTGTTACAAACCTTTGATGCTGGAAAAGGTGGCAGAGGTGACTAATTAAAATTTAACATGACAAGCTAAAAATATTTATTGTTCTTGACTTCTAAAGACATTTTCATTTCAGAACCTGGAAGCCTGTGTGCAACCTGAAATGCAAGTAAATTACTGAGCAAAAGAGAACAATCACTGCAGCAACTGAAAACTCCTCAGTAGTCCCAGAAGGAAAAGCAGCAAATTGCAGTCTAAATCAAAGCAGCTTATGCTATCCAAGGACACATTAACTCATGGAGTTTTCAGATGTGTTCTACTGACAGTATTTTGCCCAGCTTCTGAAACACAGAACAAAATGTGTACTCTGTATTACTCACATCCTGGGGAAAGGGAAGGAAAAGAAGGGGAAATGTTGGGAAGAAAGCAGCACCTCTAGGAGAGAATAAGTGGGCAAGGATGAATGTGTGGAGGTGAGGGAAATGTTTGGGGAGAAGGCAGCAATCCCTCACAGAGAGAGATTATTTATTGCAATGTGTGGTGTCAGGACAAGGGGAATGGTTTCAACCACAAGAGGGTGAGATGGGATACTGGGAAGGAATTGTTCCCTGGCAGGGTGGGCAGGCCCTGGCACAGGGTGCCCAGAGCAGCTGGGGCTGCCCCTGGATCCCTGGCAGTGCCCAAGGCCAGGCTGGACACTGGGGCACTGGGAGGTGTCCCTGCCATGGCAGGGGTGGGATGGATGGGCTTTAAGGTCCCTTCCAAACCTAACCATCCTGTAATTCCATGGCTGTGCCAGCAGCATGGTGTGCAGGAGAGCTCCTCTCTGCCAGGGAAGATTCCCCCACGCTGGGACTTGCTGTGGCACCACTCCTGGCAGGAAATCCACATCCCATTGCTGCTAAATTAGCATGAGAACGGAACGATGACAGGACTGAGAATTCATTTTGAAGTTTCCAGGGAGATCTACTGAGCCAACACATTTCATGCTTGTATCACACCAATTAGTAGAAGCTATAATGAGAACAGGATGAGTGGACATCAGAATTAACACGATGTACTCGGGAAGAGTCAGATGGTTTTTGTGCAAGGATGGCATCTCCTCTAAACCCAGAGGAGCTCTCAGAGGGGTCACCAGGTGTTCAGATTGCAACAGAAATGGTTTTCACAGTGATTTTGACTGATATTTAGGGAAATGATTAAGCATCTAGGACTTACAAGAAAAAGGTCACTCCACACATGAAAAAAAAAAGAAAAATGAAAGAAAAATCTGCTCAAAAGCTAGGAAACAGTTGGAATATTGGGCCATCTGTCAGTTCTTAGAATGAAACAAAGTCATCAAAGGACTTCCTCAGGGAATTCTGTTGAGGACTGGGACAGCCATTACAAAGGATGACAAAATTTGTAAATTATTTTAGATGGTAATGATGAGAATCTATTATTAAGAACTTCAATAGGCCTGAGTTACTGGACAGCATGAGGGCAGACGGAATTAATTGTCACAAATGCAAAGTGACACACGTGAGGAAAAACATCCCAAGCCTCACATGTGGAAAGATGGACTTCGTGCTTGGTAGCACCACTCAGGAGCAAGGTCCCAGGAAAACACCATCCCAATGCTCAGCCATGCCAACAGAAGAAAATCAGACTACAGGGGTGGCTGGGAGAGAAACAGAACAAAGTGAACAAGGCAGTTACACTATGAAGCATCCTGAAAACCATGGGCACTTCTGGACTTTTCACACGGACATAAATTGGAAAAGGTTCAGGAAAAAACAGAAGTGGTATGGAAAGGGTTATGTCCCAGTTGGATAACTAAAACCTTAATCTGGGACTCTTCAGCCCAGAGACGGGACAAGGGATGATGGATTTGAGAAGAAGGAGGCTAATTCAGACTGGGTATGAGGAAGGAGTATTTTACCATGAGGGTGGTGAGGCCCTGGCACAGGCTGCCCAGGGGAAGGTGGGTGCCCCATCCCCGGGGACATTCAAGGGCAGGCGGGACAGGGCTCTGACCCACCTGATCAAGGTGAAGTCACAGCTCATTGCAGGGAGGGTTGGACTAGAAAACCCATAAAACAGCCCCTTCCAACCAGAATGTTCTGTAATTCTATGGAAGGAACAACTTCAGGGATGCAACAGGAGTCTGCCAAATTAGGAGGTGTACAAAGTGCATGAATAGAGTGTCACAGGTCTACTTCTTTTCCAATTAAAGTAAAAAAATCTATTAAACAAAAGTCAGAGAAAACAGCTTCAAAACAAACAGAAGAAAGTGGTTATTCACAGAGCTGGTGATAGTCTGGTGCTGCTCTGTGACAAAGGAAGTGGTAAATGCACTGGCAGTGATGTGCAGGGAGAGCAGGAGGTTCACTGTGCAGGATTTCTGGGCTAGCAAACACAGAGAATTCACATATTTGTAATGCAAACAGTCCTGAAGCTGAAAATAACTGGAAAGTCATTTCAGAGCAGAGGGAAGGGAAAAGTAAAATAATATTAAATAGATGCCTTCCCCAGCATGTCCTCACAGCCACGGTGTGGCACAGGTAATTAGAGCAGTTGGACCTTTGGTTGAAGCCTTTCTCATAGTCCTAGAGGGGCTAATTAAAACTTCCCTCGGTGGCATGAGAGTCTTCTACAGCCTTCAGATTGCTCTGCACCTGATTATAAATGAGATGTGCTGGTGCCTTCATAAAGTGCTGGCTCTAACAAGTTTCCTGGGGTTTTTCTTGCTGGTTTTGGGTTCAATTTTGATTCTTTAAAAAAATAAAGAAGTAATTTGCAAGCCTGGTAGAGACACACTGGAGTGTTTCAGGTTCTGTGTTTCTTTCTGGTGACACCTGGGGATTAAGGAGGGGTTTTTTTACTATTTTAGTGTTACTTCATCATCCCTGATAGGTAGACATCAGATACTGAACAGAACTAGGGAGAAACATATTCCAAAGATAAATTAGAATAGGGCTTTTATCTGCCTAGAGCACATTAGAAAATACTGATTTGGATCTGCCACACTGAGAATATTCAGAGATGGGCTGTGGTATCTGCTCCAGGTTTAGCTTCAAACTGGGCAAATTCTAAATATCTTCTTCTGGGTGAGGGATGGGATGGCTTGATGTCTCCTTTCCTCAGCCAATATTGAATTAATCAAGTGCCAACCTGCTCCATAAAATCTATTTTGACAATCTGACAGCGGATCGCCTTCCTGAGCCATCCTGCAAATATTGTCAGGCCAAGAACAACTGAGGTAATTATATGTAATTATGCAATCAACAGTTGTCCCGTTAGGGCGATTACACATAAATGCACCCTGTGTTATAAACCCTTACTCTGTCAATTAGAAAATACCAACCTGCAGAGAAAACAGAAGTCAAGGAATACACAAAGGTCACTGAGGACCTAAATTCTCCTGCAACTCTGTTGACTTGCATTGAAATTACACCAAATTACAATGGTTACAGAACTCGTTTTCATGGATGAGAGAACCAGGCTAATATGGCCCCATCTGCTCTATTTTCAATGCAGACCATTTGTACTTAGCAGCAGTTTCTCAACAGGGGAAAATTCTGCCACATCACAGGAAAATTCTCACAAGCAAAACCTACAGGAATGGGTACAACAAGTAAGTGTAGCTAAATTATTCACTCATAATAAACTGAACACGGGTGCCTTCCTCTCAAAGTGCATTTGACACAGCCCAGTGGGAATTTGCTGCCAGAAACCACAAGCCACTTGCTTCCCAGGGACCTGAGAGCTGCCTTGCAGTGACAGCACAGTCTCTAGTAAACACTCACAGCCCTGCCAGGGCTGCTGCCTCCTTCCCACGTGCACCAGAGCTCCTGGGGCTGCCACTGACACATCTCTGCATCTCATTTCCCCAGGTGACTGATGCTGAGATGTGCCCTGAGGATAATTCTGCAGGCTGCATTCCTGAAAAGTGGAGAGTGATTCCTACAAAGCAGGGCCAAATCCAGCCTGCCCAAGCCCAGAGACAGACAGAGCTGCTCCAAAGACCTGGTGGTGGACACAGCCAGCCCTGTGCTCACCCTCGACCCCATTCCCAGCATCCTGATCCTCCCAAGCACCGGGGAAAGGACACAGTGCTCAGAGCTGCAGCTCACCCTTAAACACAAAAATATTCCAGCCACCACTTGTTGCCTCTGCTCCCTCCCAGGCTTCGGTTTCTCCCTAAAACATTCCTTATGCTGGCAAAGGAACAACCACTCTCTCGGAAAGTGCTGGTTTAATGGTAATTTGAGAGGTTTTCAGGACGGACCCACTCATGTGGAGAGCTCACCAAACGGGCAGGCACCTGCGGGGACCGCGGCAGTGAAATTTCTGCAGTGCAAGTGATGGAGAAGGAGCACAGAAATCCCATTTTCCCTGCTGCAGGTGGGCTGGGAGCACAGCCCCTCACTCCTCATCCCTGCCCCATTTCAGGGTTTCAGCAGCTTCCACTGGGCCTAAACTGGAGGGAATGAACATTCAACTCACTCCAGGTGTTGGTCCCCCCTCAAGCACGGCCCAGGTGACATGAACCAGGACTACAGCCCTGCCACACAACTAAGCACAGTACAAATAAATTAGTAGAAATCCAACTGAAGTAGTAGAAATAGAGCTGTATCAGTAGGAATGTAGCTGCATCAATAGAAAATGTGATGTTCAAGCTGATACAGAAAGACAGATGGGGAAAACAGAAACAGACCAAAGGGAGTACTGTAATCATTTGCAGTGTTAAACATTTTTCAGGACTCAAAGCTTTCTGTGTTTTGCTCTTTTTTTCATGCTGTCTCATTTTTTCACCAGTTGTCACAACCTTAACCTTTCTCCTCGTACTGACAGCCTTCCCCTCCTTGTCCAAACAGCAGCCAGAGCTCTCCAGCCCTTTCTTCTGAAACATGGCAGTGAGGAGAGCTCCTCCACACCAATTCTGACACAAACCTCAGCCTCTGTTTTGCCCTGCAGAAGACATCCCTGTATTTTAATTAAAAGATCAGACTTTAAAGGCCAGAACGAACATTTATAACCTTCTATTCTGATTACTTATGTAATATGGACCAGAAAAATCTCTCCAGAGGGCTCCTGCATCAAGCATACAGGATCAAGATGAGACACACACCCTCCTTCATCCATCCCAACACAGAAAATAAACACAGAAAATAATTAAAAACCCTCCTGAGCCTAAGTTAAAATTTTCTAGGTAATAAAGTACCCTCACTGCTGAAAACATGCAGCTTCATTTTAAGGAATGAGCAGGCAGGTAAATAATGAAATTATCTGAACAGCCTGTATTTTGAAGATTGCACTCCCATACTGTGCACTGCAAAAGTGAAGCCTGGCTTCCTCAGCAAACACCATCACGTATGTACCAAAAATAAAAAGGAACAAAGATAAATCCACCCCATAGCATTCACACAAACAATTTCTACAGAGCAAACAATTTTGATGTATTAATTTACAGGAAGCAGATTAATTGACTGTCTTCTAATTATATTCTCAAAATATGCAAACACAGCATTTGACATTTTCAAAGCTCTTTACAGACAGTAACTAATCTCTGAATTCCTCTACAAGGGAAGAATAATGGTGCCCATTTTAGACTCCAGGATGTGTGCAAAGATGCCCAAATATAGATCTGCTGTAAAAGAGTTCAACTCAAGACTGCTATAAACAGAGCTTCTCTCCCTGAAGTGAGCCAACACACGATAGGGAAGCAAGAATAAGAAGTCAGCACATCTCAGACCTTGTTACACCCCTGTTATATATAATATTTTCCATCTATAAACATTTTCAAGGAAAAAAATGAAACACTTGAAATATCAAGCAACTGCAGTTTTGTGTGAGATGAGGGACGAGGCTGGAACAGACACACACCAACCCCAGAGACTGACAGGGCTCTGATGGAAAATCAAGGACCACTGCAAAGAGCAAAACACAAGGTTTTCATGACACCTGCATGATTTTATTGCACAGGATAACAGCCTTGTTGGCACCATGCTCCCTGACAGCCACACTCTGTGCTTAAGAAGCCCTGAAGGGTCAGAGCCTCATCACAACCTTGTAAAAAAATTGCCAAGAAAAGTGACAGACTCTGGTTTTCAGCAAGAAAAGGTAATTGCAACACCAGACCTCGACCTCCACCTTCCCTGCACTCACAGCCCACCAGAGGAGCACTGGCTGCTCTGGACACCTGGATCCCACCCAGGAGGGCAGGGAAGGGCATTCCAGAGGCCACGGAGCAGAACACAGAGCTGCTCCAACCACAGCTCTCAGAGGAGCAGGGTCTTCATTAAAATCACCTTTCCCAACCTCGCCCCCAGGACTGTGAGTAGAAAAGTTCCCATTTAGGGACCCTGTTACTGCCTGTCTCAGCACATCTGGATGTTCCAGCACATCTGGACATTGCAGCCCCGCAGGGGATGGCCTGGACTGCACCAAGCCCCTGAGCAGATGGGGCTCACTCAGATGCACAGGCAGACAAAACACAGGCCTCACCTCAGCACATCAAAGGCCCAGTGAGTGAGTCCTGTCCTGTCTCACCCCCTAAAAAAATGTAGATGAAATTTCCATGATGTTGCTACACACATTCCTCAATCTACTGACCTTTGAATTCTACAAATTTGCAATGAAAAAACCCAAACTACCAAACCGAAACAAACCAAAACAAAACAAACCCCCCCCCAAAAAAAGTGAAACAAAACAAAGCAAAACAAAAACCACCACACACACACACACACACACACACACACACACACACACACACACACAAACAAAAAACAAAAAAAAAAAAACCAAAAAAAAAAAAAAACCAAAAAAAAAACCAAAACAACCCACCCCCAACAAACCAAACAAACAAAAAACCAAACACAAACCAATGATGCACCTCACCTTGGCCAAGCAACAATTAAGATGATTCCATCATATGACAATCCTTCCCTATTCCTCAGGACTTCTGACTGTCCATTTTCAGTTTCTGGTTTTGTACAAAGATTGTCTGAAATTTCCTTAACTGTTCACGTTATCTGGCCATGCTGTAACAGCAAATACTCCAATACTACACCTTGCAAATACAGAAAAAAATCTCACACTGACAAGAGTCACAGCCACCAATATTTTATAAGAAGGGTAAGAACTGAGTTGCACTGCACCAATTGTGAGCTGAAAATTAAGTTTTCAAAATTTGGCTGGGGATTGCTGAAATGTGTTCAGGCTTTATGTCAAATGAAATTATGCTAGGGCTGTAAAACCAATGGCATTACAGATAGAATCCACATTTTATAATATTGACTGTCAAAGACCCACTTAGGCAGACATTCAGTTTTTAACAATTTACCTGACTGGAACTACAGCACATGTTTTCTCTCCAGGTGTTACTAATATGTCCCTAATCATATTAACTGTGCTACACTCAAAAAATAGCTTAGTAAGAGATTTTGGAGTTGATTCAGTTTGAAGGTTTTCCAGTGTGGATTACTTTAAACACAAAGACAATATACTGAATACTCACCCAAATTAGTGTCATGGCATATGAAAGGACATGTTGAAGTCTGCTTTTTAAGTAACTCAACAATTGCTCATATTCTCTGATAAGAGGATAGAAAATCCTCACACCTTAGAGAGAATGCCTGGATTTCTGCTCCCCAAAAAACTCTGGTTTCAGCCACACCTGTCCTTCCAGCGCTATTATTGGAGCAGCAGAGTTTGCACAAGAGGTAAATTACTCACGGGAGGAACTTTCATCCCTTCCTCACTCATTGCCCTCATTTTGCACTGCTCTCACCCCGTGGCAGAGCCCCCCACCCACCCAAACACTGAACCCCCGAGAGAGAGAGGGGAAGGGGCTTAACTCAAAGAGACCACAAGGAGCTGCAGAATCACAGAGATCACAGAACCATGGAATTGTTTATGTCGGGAAAGCCCTCGAAGGTCAGAGCCCAGCCCTTCCCCAGCACTGCCACAGCCACCACTCAACCCCGTCCCCAGGTGCCACATCCACAGGGCTTTGAAATCCCCCCGGGGATGGGGAGCCCACCCCTGCCCTGGGCAGCTGTGCCAGGTTGGACAGCCCTTTCCAGGAAGGAATATTCCCAAAATCCACCCTGAGCCTGCCCTGGCCCAGCCTGAGCCGTTCCCTCTGCTCCTGTCCCTGTTCCTGGAGCACAGCCCGACCCCCCGGCTGTGGGGCTGGGAGGGTCCCCAGGACCAGGGGAGAGGTGAGAATTGACTCCAAGGGCTCAGAAGGCTGATTTATTATAGTATCATATTGTGTTAAAAGGAAATTATACACTAAAACTGTACTAAAGAAAGAGGAGACATCAGAAAGCCAGAAAAGAATGAATGATGAAAACCCGTGGCTGACTCAGAGAGTCTGACCCAGCTGGCTGGGATTGGCCATTAATGAAAAACAATTCACCTGCTGGGCGAACAATTCTCCAAATCACCAATTCTCCAATCTCCAATTCTCCAAATCACATCCAGGGAAGCAAAATATGGAGAGGCTGAAGCTTCCCAGGAGAAGAAATCCCGGTGAGGGGATTTTTCAGAAAACATCACGGTGACAGCCCCGGCTGTCCCCTCCTGGCAGGAGCTGTGCAGAGCCACAAGGGCCCCCCTGAGCCTCCTTTGCTCCAGGCTGAGCCCCTTCCCAGCTCCCTCAGCCTCTCCTGGGGCTCCATTCCCTTCCCAGCTCCACTGCTGAGCTCCTTTCCAACACCCGTAGCTGAGGACACCCTTCCATCAACCCTTTCTCCCAGAAAGCTGTTGCAGTTCTGGGTGTCCAGCAAAGAGATGCTCTTTTTCTGCACAGAATTTACAGGGGGTTTGTGATAGAAAAGCTGAAGAACCTCCTTGTTGATGCATTAGCCTAATTTCCATCCCACAGACATTTTCTGGCTGATCCTGATCTCTGGAAGCACCTTTCTGGTAGCAGTTTCCAGGTGTGAGCCTGGTTGTCCCCTCACAGGCCACTCTGCTCTCAGGATTAAATGTATTTTTGGTTTGGACTCAGATGTTTATTAGTTCTTATTTACATAACACTCTCACAAACTGTGAGTTCTGTAGTACTTCGCTCTAACAAAGTCCTATTTATCTTTTTATAAGGTTTTTTAAAAAATAAACTGCTTAATTAAGAAATAACACAAAGTAATTTTTAAACTAAACTAAGTATTCATGGCTCATAATGTGGACTTTTTTATCTAATTACAAAATATTACTCAAACTCATGAAGAAGAAGGTGAAGAAGAAGCACGAGCCTTCATTTTAGAACTTCTATTTTGTTTTATATATATAAAATAAATAATATATATAATAAATACTATAGGTAATACATATAATATATCATAGCTATAATAAATAATTTACATCTATTATAAATAATATATTTAATGGTTATATATTAATATAACCTAGGACTTTAAACGGTAAGTTTTCTACTATGTGATTATATATACTTTTATTTACACTATACACTTATAATCTCAGTTTTATAATTTAATTTTAAAATTTTATAATTTTAATTTTAGAATTAATTTTACAATTTAATTTTTGTACAGCCTCAGGTCAAACATAGTGGTTTTTTGGAGGGTCAGTGTCTGTCAGCACAGAAAGCTGAAAACTCTCAGCAGTCAGGGTTCTAACATCCTGGCCAGAGCAGAGCCTGACCCTGCTGTGCACACACAGGGGATTTGGGAATCTCAGATCTCACGGATCTGAGAACTGGGGAATTCATCTGGGAATGCCACCTCCGTGCAAGGCACAGGTGGCAGGGGCAACCAAGGGCAACCCCAGGCAGGCAGCACCATTCTGGAGAGGACAGAGTTACAGAAGGGTTGCAAAGGGGGGCAGAGGGGCACAGGCATCACTTTCTCTCTCCCAGAAAAGAGTAAATTGCATGCAGAACAATGGGATTTTCTGTTCATTTTCCACAAAGAGAATATTTTATGTTCCTCCTTCTTATGCAACCTCAAATTTTGCTTTCTGTGTCAATACACATCCCCAGCAGCAAGAGCTTTCTCAAGCTAACCTGAATAAACACAGAGATTTTGGGCTCCCAGGGGACATCATCTCTGAGCAGGAAAGCTTCCCATTGTTGCTCTTCCACAATAAATCCTGCAAAGCCCTGGCTTGAGAGGGGCAGAATAGCATCCTCATCTCTCCTCTGTGGCAGGGAAAAGGCCAAATTTACTATTTCTTGCCAGTTTGACAGTTGTGTTTGATAGCTGCAGTTCATTAAATCTTGAACTTGCCATACAATCGAAGAAACTTTTAAGTAAAGCTCTGCTTTCCACGGTTTGTTTCACAGTGTTTTTCATTAAAAATTGATGAAAAATCTGGAAAAGCAAATGAAGCAGAGTGGCAAAACCAGCTTCAGCTGGGATACAAACAGAATTGTTTCAGGGGATGTTATTGCACTTTCTTTTAGTGCTGCCAATACCAAGTTCCAGAAGTTGTGATTTCTTCCCTTCTACTGGAGTTTCAATAAACTCTACTAAAGATCCACATATCTTATATCATGTAATAGAACAGCCTGAGTGATCAAAGTATCCACATAGCAAACGCTGAAATTCAATTTGCTTCTCATTTCTTTTTTCCATTTGCACATAAAAGTCTTGGTTTTAGCTGAAATCCCTCTTCCTCTCAAGCAAAGTACATGGCCTGTTTTTTCTTTTAATTGCAACCAAAACTGATCCCCTTTTTTTTCTTAAGTAAAGAAAAACACCCCATCTTTAAGCCATCAGTTTCCATCCAAATGTCTGAGAAGCAGTTCATCACTCAGAGCTGCATCTAAATACAAACAGTTTCTGTTGTTTTTTGTTCTTAACTCACAGGAATGTATTGTGGGAAGACTATGTCAGAAATTCAATTTCTCCACTCAAAATCCTCTCATTTTTCAGAGCTTTGTAGGCCACATGAACATTACCCTTTTCAAAGGCAGAGAAACACACAGTACTGTGTAAGGATGGAAAAGCCATCCAGTTTTGCTGCTGATAACAAGAAAGGGAAACCATAAAAACCCTAATTTTCTGCATTAGCAGGCATATAGGGCATAATGTAAAAAATACAGTGGGAATTCAGCTACAGCCTTCAGGTCAGTTAAATGCCTCAATCACTTTCTTGCTGAAAATGTGGGGTTTTTCTGCAGCAACAGATAAAATATTCCTTAAGTCATCTTTTCTTGAAAACTATTTCTAACAAGGGGAAAAATACTACTGAATTCTTCTGCTGTGATTTACACCAGAGTTGGGCAAGGGATGGGTAGGGGGTGGCATCAGGTTAAAAACCCCACACCTTTCTATCCTAAAGGAAATTTAAATGCTTCTCTGTATCAATGGTTGTTTAAAAACATAAATTCAAAGAAAAAAAAAACACTTTGTGTTGATTGCACCAATTACTTTTTTTTCCCAGGTCTTTTGAAACTCTTATTTCCAGGAAAATAACTCCAAGGAAAAGGTAAAGAGCAGCAAGCAGGGACACCCCCCTTGGATTCCCCCACTTCTTCCCTTCATTCTTAGAATTCTATTTCTGACACCTCCTCTCTAACTTTTGTAATGTAAAACATTAATAAACTTCGTTGTTCTAGCACTTGCATAAAATGGGATACCACTGCTACTACTGAAGGAGTTGTAGCAATTATGGAGATTGCCATCCCACTGCCTGACATGGTGTCAGAAAGATAACCAGGTTAATTCAGGTTTCCTAGGGAAAGAAACCCGCAAAGCAATCTCTATCAAGCATTTAAAATTATCTTTTTCAAAGACAAAACAATGCAGAGGTGCTTTTGGTAACTAAAGAAAGAGGAATCAAAGTTCACATTTTGAGCACAGCTAGGGAAACATACTGTCTTGTAACAGCCCAGTTCTGTATCCCCATGGTAAAAAAGGAAAAAAAAAAAGGAAAAAAAGCAGATGAATTTACTTGCTTGCTGTAAAAACACAACTGATGTATCCAGATGCAATAAGAGAGAGAAATGAGAAGAGGAAGAATATTGTTCAACCAAGTGGTAGCTGCCAAGTGCCATTCCCATCACTGCCATCATATGCAGGCACATTCCCACCAGGAAGTTTGGAGGAGCTCTGTGGGATCCAGCCACAGAGAACCGACCTGGAGCAAAGGTGCTGCCCTGATTTTGGCAATTTGGGAGTGAAACCTTCAGTGATGCAGCAGTTCCTGGCTGCTGTGGAGGAGCCAGGGGGTGCACAGAGAGCCACAGAGCCAGCAGGGGCTGGAAATGGATCACCAAGGCCAGACCTCAACCCAAACTCTGGGTCCACACCCGGTGTCCCAAGCCCTGTGTGACTCCCAGCAAGCAGCTCCTGTGTCACTGCTTCTTTCTCATCCTCCTCCTGCTCAGAGGAACTCCAAGTGCAATCAAAAAGCACAAAAACCACTCTAAACTCTGTTGACAAGACCCCCTTTTATTCTCCTCCCACACCTTTTCCTTTCAACAGAACATTGCTGGCTCTACGAACACAAGCTACAGTTGTCTCCAGAGCTGCTGAGTAAAGCCACATATATAACAGAGTTATAAAATAATTTGTGTACAAACAGAATATGGCACAGAGGTGGGACAAGCTGTGGTTACAGGTCTTGCTATCCTGGCTCAAATTAGCCACCTGCTGTCCTCTCAGTGGCCACAGCCACTTGCTAGTCCTTAAATGATCAGAGAATGGGGGAAGAGCAGAGTGCTCCCAAAAAAGGGCCATACAATCATGAAAGCACAACTTTTAGGGGCTGCTTTCAGTGGCTACTCTGTGATTGAGAGGCCAGAGTTATTCTCTTTCTAATAATTTTTAAATTAAGGCAAGTGCTATTACAAAACACAGCAGGCAAATGCTTTACTTGCTATCAGTGCTGCATATCTCTTATTCTTTTCACAAGAGATATGAACCTAATTTTGTCTTGCAGTACAACTAAATAACTTTCCAAAAAAAAGTGATGGTTTTTTAGTGCCACAGCTTGAATAGTTGAACAAATCTTAACACTAAGAGAAGCGTCACAGCTCCCTACATATTTACAGGTTTGCCTTTTAGATATTTCAAGTTACCAGGGAAACCCATATCTTGTAAATATTTATATCAGATAAATCTTTAAATTTCCACAAGTGCTGGTCTATGCCATTGCTCCAGCTAAATGACTACCATTTAAAGGTGACACACTGAACTGCAACGTGCTGACAATTCCTCTGAAGCACAGAGCAGGGCACTGATAATGTCATTCAGCTAAAGGGGTTATGCAGCAGAGTCCTAATAAAACCAGCTGCAGGAGGTTCTGCAGCCTAACAAAGTGACAGATGTCCCATTATAACGTGGGGCCTGTGTACAGGAAAAACACCATGTCCTGCTAAGAAGGTCAGTCATCCAAATACAGCTATTTGCACTGCTGGGTGGAGAGTTGGGATGAAGATTTTCACTGTACTTCTGCCAACCACTCACCCAACAGCACCAGAATAATTAAGGATAGTGGGTGTTTAACTCCCAGCAATATGTCCTCTGATTTAGCTGGCTGAATTAGGACCCCCGTGCTGAAACCTTACCATCACCAAAATAAATGCAAAGCTCCACCTGAATGCAGAGGACTCTGGGGCCTTCATGTCTGACTCTGATGTCACTAGGTTAAAAAGCTGCAATTCCAACCCGCACCACCCACCATTCCCAGCACTTCCCCTCCTGCACTAACTCCCAAACAAGCTTCTAGGCACTGAAAACACACCATATGTGAAGGTCCTTACAGAAATTAATGGTTCTCTTTGCTCAGCCTTTTGTTCCACCCCCACTGCTCAGAGAGTTTTCCCTGTCCTGTGTGCAGGTGTGAGGAGCTGCAGGTCACATCACCTGCTCACCTGCAAAAACTCCACAGACAACCAAGACCTACCAGCCACTACTTATACAGTACAAAGAAGAGAAAACAAAGCACTGAAGTTTTTATCTATTACCTCTGGAAGAAAAGAAACCACAAGGCATAAACCAGACACAAACACAGATCAACAAACGTGTTATCATTGTGATGCAGGTACCTTAGGAATAGAAAATTTGCATTTTCTGTTTGCTATCCTACTTCTTTTCCATCCTTGAATATTAAAGAAAATAAATACTATATGCTACATAAAACAAATCAAAGAGCTGGAAAAATAATAATTAGTATCACTTTTGGAAGATTTTTTATGGGCACAAAAAGTAGTAGGAATTTATTTTTAATGTAATGTGGAAACTTAGCACAAGTCAAGAAAACAAAAACTGTTTTTGGCCCACAGGCACAGATTGTAATGCTGATGGGGTGAAACCTTTTCTCTCCACCTTTACACCAAAGCCAGGGTGGAAAAGAGCTCATTTCAGGTGAGCAGAGCATAAAATTCTTACGGCAAGCAATCAAAGCCACAACAACAACAATCTGGTCCCGAGGAGGCTGCTAAACTATCTTATACTTCAAACCACCACAGCTGCACTTTGCCCAGGTTCCTCACTATTCACCCCAGAAAGGGCCTGGCTGCCCCTGGGCTGAGGGGCACAAGTGACCCCCCTACAGCTCAGTGTGGGGGTCAGAGCTGCAGTGACAGAAAAGGCTTTATAGTCATTTCTGCAATTCAGACACACTTCTAGAAAGCTGTTCATGGTCGTTCTCCTCCTCAGACCTTGCCAAATGCTTTTTCTTGCATCCCAACCTACCAACCTGAGCAGTCCCCAGGGGCTGCTGCCAGCAGTCTGGGGATCACTCCGTGCCTTTGGGGGCTTTTGGGGCTACCTAAAAACAGGGCCAGACACAGTTAAGGGAATAAAAAGCAGCTATATTTATTGAAGGGCCTTCAGGTACGTTTTGGGCAGACAAAACCCTCCCTCAGAGGCTACACCCAAAAATTGACCACGGGTCAGGGTTTGCACACTTTTGTAAGTTTGATCCATTTTCACATTGGGGGTTACTCTAACAATTCCAGCTTCAGCTAATGAAGTCATTGACCCCCAGTTTGCCCCCCAGCTCCCTTTTGTTGGCATCTCTGGCCCTGAGGCAGTGAGGTGTCCTTGGCTGCCAGGCCTGGAGAGGAATTGTTGTGTCTGCCCAGGATGGGACAGCAGCAGCTGACACTGACTGTGGGGTTGGGAGTGTGACACTAAAGAACTGCAGGGTCACAAATACATGGGAATTATAAAAGGTAAAATTTGAAGGCATCACTATGACAAAGAAACAGCTTTTGGTTTTTGATCAGCACCTCAGTGTGGTGCTGCTCAGGGCTGGTCATGTGTCACACCCTGGAGCTCAGGGCAAGGACAGGACCCACTGTGGTGATCACACACCTGGACAGGCCAGACTGGTCTCTTTTTTTAGCTATTCCATTATTTTCCATGTGTACTCATGCTCTTCCCTGCTTCCCATAACCAGTGCCCTATTCCCACAGGCACCATGCTCAGCCTCCAGCTGACCTCAACCCTTTTCCTGACTTCTGCCAAGTCTAGTTCAGCTGGCAATCCAGTCAAAAAAATCACTGGATTTTGTGTGACTGACTGCCTGGGAAGTCATTCATTGCCAATTTATCCTTGCTTACTTTCATTATAGGGGGCCATTCCAAATATTTCATGTATTTAAGGCGTGTAACAAAATTTGGCAAAAGTCCAATGTGAAAATTTCCTGAAGCACAAAAGAAAGCTCTTGCTGCTAAATAGGAAGGCTGCTACCATGTAGTTTCCCAACGATTTTTTAAGTAAAAGAAAGGCTAAATGTATCGTACACATACCCAGAAAAACTGATTTTCCCTGAAAATGACTGTCCTCTTTCGTTGTGAAATTATTGTGTATGTTTAAGGCATGGTGTGGGACAATAATTGCTTATAAAAACCAGCATATTTCCTTCACATGCAGTGTCTCAAATTCATGTAATTCCCTGGAAAACTCTACCCAGCCATCAGTTGCTGAGCCCAGGAAAGAGTGGAGATCAAACTCTTGGTGTGTGGTGGTGAGGCTGCTTTGACATAATCCAGGCTCAATCTGTGCAGGAGCCAGGCTGGAACCATCCCACATTAATTACATAACAATTATGAACGGCAGGTAATTAGTGCCTTACAGCTCAGGGCTGACACTCCAAGTGCTGGTGCCACCTCTGCAGGGGTTGTCTCGTGCTCTCTGTCCCTAAATGTCCTCTCTGGGTGCTCTGTGCCCCACCACACCAACCCACAGCCCTCCTGCCTGGGGCTCTGCAAACACAGCTGAGCTTTTCTAGCCCCAAAACCTGAGGTATTTTTGGCCTCACTCCTCTCTCAGGGCAGGCCATTGGGAGGCAAACATCGTTGCTGACAAAAAGCTGCAGCGCACAGCATCACTACAGGAGCACTGCAATCACTTTTTCCTTTATTCCACCAGAAAGTGCCCGAGATGAAAGGTCTGCAGCCACACACAAGTGTTCAGAGGCTCTCAAACAAATTGCAGGCTCAACCCTCAGTGTCCTGGACATCAGCAGTGCCGCAGGGGCTCACACTCAGAGAGAAGGCAGCAGAGCTCCTCTGTGCTAAGGCAGGGGTGCAGCACTGGAACACTCAGAGAAAATAAACTGGGGCTTTGGGGTTCGTGGTGAAATGCTAAGCGAGGCAACAGGGCCATAGCTGTCAGTGATGTCCTGTTCTGCAGCCATCAGAGCAGCTCAGACCACAAACCAGGCATCAGTTTCCACTTCTGTCTGACTAGGAGACCAATTGTACTGCTAGTTTTCAATAGCTTTTTTTTTTTTTCTTTTTTAAATAGAGTATTTGACAGTATATATTTAAAACAAAGATATTCTTCCTGCTGGCTGTCAACTGATTCTGGAAAACCTGAAATTCTGGCCTGCTGGTGGTGTGGCTAACCCTACAGGAGATGTGCAAGCATTATTTTTAAAACACAGCCTGTGGCAGGGACATGGCAGTTACGTAAAAATTAAAAAAACTCGGGCCAACACTAAGGGTGTGATGG